>NC_079552.1:12477735-13102735 GCF_015846415.1 Triplophysa dalaica
CAAAAACACCACTGAATGTGTCTTGTTGTAACTGCCACCAAGATAGAACTTTTAAGTCCTGTATGCTGTGAAGTCGAGACACAGTGGATCGAACTTGTTGGTCCAATACATCCCACAGATGTTCAATCAGATAAACTTGCCCAGAGCCTCACACTCCCTTCACGGGTTTGTCAACATCCCACAGTGCATCCTGGTGCTATCACATCCCCAGTTAAATGGTGCACATGTACCTGTGTGTCAAGGTGATACCTACTGTATAAGAAGATGGGGAACTGACAATATGACCGTATTATGTGGCGTTGTTAGGAGATGATCAACAGTATTTGATTCCCCTGTGACTGGTCATAATGTTCTGGCTCATGGGTGTATATGGAGAGTTATTTCAATTATGTGAATTAAAAACAAAACAAAATAGCTTGTGAGAAATCCGAGGCTGGTCAAAAGCTGCTTAAAACAGCTGTGGCTGGTGGGCAAACAAAGTTAATTTCACTCCCAAATTTCACCGAAAGAAAGCTTTTCAAAAGTCTGATTCTCGGTTCTCAATTTCATTCCAGCAAGAGTGAAGAAACTCATTAAGATGACAGGGCAAAGTAGAGAGAAGCAGGAAATAATAGGAACATCAGGAGAAGAGATTTACACAGCTGCTGTAGGATGCCTCGGGACATTTGTGATATTACTGTAGCTACACACACTCAAGCATACACAGATACATATACACAGTACACACATGTAAATATAGTCACATCTTATAAATATTTTTGAGCACTTTGTATGGTTTGTTAGGATAGGACTGTATTTGGCCGAGATACAACTATTAATCTAAATCTAAAATCTAAAAAATCTAAATATTGAGAAAATCGCCTGTGAAGTTGTCCATCAACAGGTTTATTTTAACACTCTCTATTGATCTCCACATTGTGGAGAGTAGATGAACCCGAAAGAAATTTTTAGCTTTACAGACACCAAACTTGAGTGGGTAATTCCCAAATAGCAGGCAGCAGCGAGTGAAGCAAGTGTGTTTCTGGCCATTTATTTTCGCAATTTTGTTGCATCCACTCTCAAAAATTACGTTTTTAGAAAATTGACAAAATATCTCTATGTAACATCAACTCTACTTAATAACCTAATGATCTTTGGCATAAAATGATTATAATTTTGACCCATACACTTTATTGTTGGCTATTGCTACAAATATACCAATGCTACTTAAGACTTTGTTTCACTTCACGCATAATCATCCAAACACAAAGATGAAACACAAAGATCGACAGATGTCATTGTAGAACAAAGGTAGATTTAGCAAAGAGTGACAACTTGTTCTTTAAAATAAATTGTGAGGGCTAAATGCTAACTGTTTAAAAGAGCTTTGCTTTAAAAACTTTGGCCTGGACACAAAACTTCAACACCTAAGCCAAAATCAATAAAGCCCAGCACACCAAAATCAGGTTGTTTATCGTTACATCATGGTTACCGGCTTAGACAGAATGCACAGCTATCATATTTTTTTTTTCTTTCTCGGGGGTCCAGCAAGTTCACACAAATTGTTTGACCTTTTGGTGTGCAGTAAACCAACATCGCATATGAAGGAGGGATGGAATAAAATGTGCGTGGGAGAATTTTTTTTTGCGTGTGTCAGACAAAATGAAGAGAGGGAGGGGGATAAAACGCTTAAGTTCCCTGCATATTGCATGGTTGCTGGATTGACGAGTGCCAGACGAGCACAGGCTCCATCTGGCCATGTTAGTACAGGGCTCTGAGGGGAGAACTCCTCTGATGAGTCCCTGTTCATTCCAACACTGACAGATGCCTGTGGCTCAAAGAGAAGAGAGGGATGGAAAAAGAGTGAGTAAGATTTTTTTTCTCATTACCTAACTAGTGCCAGGAACTTACACAATACCTCATGTGCCAGCTTGTGTATATATGTGAGAGAGAGAGAGAGAGAGAGAGAGAGAGAGAATTGGCAGGAAAGAGTCTCCCGTTGATGAGAAAATTCTAGCTTTTATACCTGACGGCAAAAAGAAGCGCTCACCACGACAAGCATCTAACGTAAATGTCCATCTGGTCATATACACTCATGCACGCTTCCACTGAAGCCCTGACTCAGAAATATGCCACCTGTCACATGTGTCGGGTCAGCGATTTATCTACAAGCACATCTGTGATGAAACAATTAACAACCAGAAGAATATAATGCGTCCCTCTAGGTAGTGACCTCACTGCAAACAGAATACGCTGCCAAAAATATGGTTTTAGTCAGTATGTTTTTTCTTTTTCTAAACACCTATAAAACAAGATAAATTTAAAATCTAAACTAAATAGGATATTAAAAGTTGCATTTAGACGAAATATCTTGAATTGAATAGATCTGAGCATACACTTTATTAAAGTTGGTTTAGATTTATGCTGCTTGAAACAGAAAGAAATAAACTGCTAGTGGGGCAAGACAAATTGAAAATTAACATTCTTCATAAACTCTCAAGTTTTATTATATCAATAGCTCAATTTTGCTTCTTAAGTAAACATATATTTTTAAGGATGTTTAAATATTTTCTAGACAACCAGATGAAACCACCTTTACTGAAAACATACAAATATTTACAAAAGTTTTTGTAACCCTATGCCGAGCATTTAATGTGGACAAAACATCATATCACTGCTGTCCTTCTAAAACCTCTTATGTCCATATTTAATGATATAAAAAAATGTATCATTGGGTTTTGCAAATATCTAACCAATTACAAAACCGCGAATTTCGATGTATGAGGTTTCAGAAGGACATCGATGATGTGTTTTGCTCCAGTAATGGACTCGAAACACATCAAAACATATATACTTAAGTACATTTGAAAAGGACAAATAATAATCCTTGCTATGCTCTAGACATAAAACATTTGACTTTTATAATGGCTTATTCCAATGCCACTTTAACCCTGGCATTCCCTGGCATAGTTCGCAGAATAAATGTAGAAGACACGTGGGACAGATCCAGCTGTGTTGGGTTTTTGCTGTCTGAAATTGCTCTCCTCAGAATCTGCTCTGTCCTGAAGTGGGCGGTCTACTGCTGGTGAGCCTCTTATGGTGTGTACGGGCAGCAATCTCCCATTTTAGTAATACCACGCTCATTATCTCAGCTGTAAAACAGCCGGTGAACATCTGGTGTTGGTAATGCAGTGAAATACATACTGCACTCATTTTACCACAGCTTGTGTTCTGACATGTAGGATAAGGACATGCTCAACAACCCGTGAAAACAAGACATGCTAGTCTTATTCTCCAGCAGCATACAGTGAGGATATAGAGCACTTTAAACATTTAACGTGAATGTGTGAATAAGGAAGTATTGATTATACAACAAAACCAGGACAACTGGACAACAAAACCAGTCTTATGGGTCAATTTTTTCGAAATTGAAATGTTTACATAATCTGAAAGTTAAAAAAATAGGCTTTCTATTGATGCATGAGTTGTTAGAATAGGACGATAACTGGCTGAGATGAAACCGTTTAAAGCTCAGGAATCTGAGAGTGCAAAAAATCACTTTCAGAAAAACAACATGAATATTATATTTTTCATATATTTAAGGTAGGAAATTGACCAAATATCTCAATGGAACATGATCTTTACTTAATATCCTAATGATTTTTGGCATAAAAGAAAACTCTATCATTTTGACCCATACAATGGATTTTTGTCTTTTGCTAAAAATGTTCCCGTGCTTCTTAAGACTGGTTTTGTGATCCAGGGTTACAAACTATAGAATGGATATAAACAGAATAGGATATGTCATATCTTACATAATTCATAGTAAATATGAGAGTAAACAAACACTCAGAGCTGCTGGCTCAAAGATCTAACACATTGATAAGAATTACAATTTGTAACGTTCAAAATATAACGAATATAAAATATGATATATATGATATACATATGTTATGTATATGATACATATGATTTTGTTATTTCAAGCGTAGTCATACTTCTGACATGAAGTCTATTAATTTCTTTGATAAAATGTAATCTGGTTTACAAAGCAATGTAAAGTTATGTAGTAATTCACACAGCTAAGGACAGAATTAAGCAAAAAAGTAAGTAAAAAATAGGAATAATAAATTACTCAGAACTTAATCAGAGATATTAATAAACCTTATTTTATATTTTTGTACTATGTTTGCAATTAACTGAACAAATTACATTTATGATACATCAACTCTGAAGTCAAATTTGCTTAAAAAAATTCTGACTAATTTTAAATGCTGGGCAAACTGTTACAGACTTTATATATGCACAAGAATTACACATAATGCTCTATAAGATAATCTATATTGCTTTCATGAAAGTTGCCACCTTTTTAATGTCATGTTATTCGAAATACTATAAATGATGACTACAATGTTTCTCCAATGTGCTCCAGATCTGCAAAAGTTGAAATACAGATATCTCGCCAGTGAGGAGAGGGCTAAATTCTGAATTGTTTCCATTCTGCTTAACATCAAAGCCTTTTAGGAGCTTTTGCGAAAGCACCAAAGGTAATTTACACTGCATGTCTGGGACTCATTGCCATTAAATATATTCCTTTTAGTGGCTTAGGAAGTATTAAAGTAGTAAAAGCTTGTTTTGGAGAAGTGCCAGAAAGTTAAATTAGGCAAGTATTAAAATAACAATTTAAAATATGCTGGCCCACTTGGGACCCATACGTCTTTGTGTGTGTGTATGTCATGTTGGCGGTTACATTCATCAATATTTATTTAAGATTTAAACATTTTTGTGTTTCTAGTTCCCCCAACATACAGCACAACTGAGACCAATATACAGCAGAAACTGTAGGACTGTAATAGATACCCAGAGAACGCTGAACATACATAGTGTAGATTTAAATCAGACTAAAAAAAGATGCTGGTCTCACGGGAGTTGTTGAGAATTACGTTAAGAACTTGAGAGACAGATAGGGAAAATAAAGTCTGCAATCTTCCTACAAATAAACAAGACTGAAAGTAAGAAAAAAAAAACTGGAATGGAAATTCAACTGTCAAAAGCCTTCTCTTAAAACAGACTTGGTTAGAGACCAAAATTGCTAAACAAAGTTTAATCCAGGGGCATCGATAGACCCCATCTTCAATGCCCCAGTATAAATCTACAATGCCCCAGTATAAATTTCAAGTTTTAGTTTTATTAATTTAGTTTACATTGTCCGTGTAATCATTTACATTTACAATAGCGGCAAAAACAGATGTATATGCAACATAGGAAACTAATTCAGACTTGTAAAATGCAGCACGCAGCTGCGCGGTGTACATGCAGGCGCACAAGGGTGACGACACACGACTGAGGTAGGCTATGAAAACATGAGATTATAACACGAAAATAAAGTATGTTTCTAAATAATAACGATCATCTTGTTCTGACTCGATTATTAATAGCCACTGTTGATGGACATTAGAATTTGTTTGTGCAAAGCAGGGAAATGGAAGCAGAATGAAGAGCTGATGAGTTTGAGGGAGGTAAGACTTGATAAACAAACTACTGTTCATCCCCAGCCAGTCAGGTCTCAAACATTAAATGAAAATATCTCTGGAAATCCTTTGTCAAGTCTGTAAAATTGAATTGTTGCTTAGAAAAACATTTGTGTTCTGTACTTTCAGAAATGACATTACTATTTAATTTACTAGCTCTAGTTTAGGACATTACATAAAAAAGTTGGCAGTAACTGGCTGAGATAACTATGTGCTGTAGAAAATAGTACAGTAGCTAGTAAAGTACATTGGCTAAAAAATGAACCAACTTTGTTAAGACTTGGCTGTGTAACCAGAAAACGTTGTTTTTGTTGGATAAAATATGCTCTTTATATTGGTTGTAGCCGTAAATTGACTGTTTTTTTTAAATAATTTAATTATAAATTCTTGAAAAGATGTAATTATTTATTGTTATCATTGTGTAATGAATGCGGATTTGCTAGAAAAAATTCTCTCTGCTTTCATTATTTCTGTACAGTGCATGTTAATAAAGTTTATGTTTAGCATGTTAACGATACTTTAATATTTTAAATACATAAATGTTTACCTTCCCCAGTATTGTTGTACTGTATGAATAGTGGTTAACGCAAGGGAAGTTTGCATTGTGCATTGTGTGCTTCTTGCACACAGCAGGTTTTTAAAATAAGAAAATGTATAGAAATAGAATAGCAACGCCCCTGGTTTAATCTCCCTGATTTGCGATGGTAAGCCAAAACCCCCAGAGTTCTACACATAAAGGAAATCTTTTGTTGTATTTGTCCAACTGACATTGCTTCCTTCCACGTTAGCTTGAAAATAAATCTACAAAATTCATCTGCTGTGGTTCAGTTTCTTATGCTACAGCTCTGCTTTCTCCTTGGCCTCAAGGAGCATCTTCTTCGCTTGGGCTTTGAAACAACCTTCTGTCTAATGATCTAGCGTGACCTCAAACAGGTTTAATGAAATAATTAAAAGACTGATTTCATTCTCCGGAGGCACAGAAGGAGTCTTCGCCCAGAAAGAACCTCTGTGTAATCACACAAGAGCTCACCTATTTTTTCTTTCCAAACCAGCTGTCCAACAGACAGTAACTAAGACTCTGTCAACACTAGTGCGTTTTCAATTGAAAATGGATTTTCGTTTCAAAAACGCTCTTAATCCACACAAGCGTTTTCAAGTGTTTTCCAAACGCTGCCCATCCACACTGAAACGTCTGAAAATGCTTGCATCCATGTACTGCGCACAAGTAAAAGCATGTGTTATTTCTGTCAGGCATTGATTTACTTTCTGCCTTATTATGTCACGCCAATGTTGAGCAAGCAAAAACGTCACATCGGTATGTCGCTGCTTTAATTCCTATCTCTTGTCAACATTTATGTAGCCTACCTTTAAACATTCATGTAAAAATATCCATTCTATAAATTACCTTATGGTGACTCTGTAACGTCAGTTTGTTATAGAGGAATTCCAAATCAGTTATTCTGCTAATGCCAGAGTAACCACACCTCAAGACATTGATGTGCTTCTTCAAGATGTTTGTTGGTTCGGCCCATTTTTTTTTTTTTCATAATTTACTCATCCTCTAGTCATTTCAAACCTGCATGACTTTCTTTCTTCAGCAGAACACATTAGAAGATATTTTAATGAAAGGTAACTGAACAGCACTGGAAACTGTTCATTTGGCCACAAAACCATGCAAGTAAATACATTTTTAAATATCATCTTTTGTGTTCTGCAGAAGATATAAAGCCATATAGGTTTGAAATGAAAAGAGTGTGAATAAATGAGGAATTATCCCTTTAAGCATCCTAATGCCAAATGTAGCTTCTTACTTGCAGATTTTGGAAAAAATCTGTCAGGCCTAATTTCAGGACATTTTTACTTTAATAGTATTTCACAAGTCCTTTAGTGCTAAAATCAGTTACATGTGATCCTGACAATTTACTGAACTTGTTTCATTTTAAAATCTGCATTTAGCAACTTTTTATTTTACAGTGTTTTATTTTAATGTGGCAGCATGATACCTTGGGTTACATAATTATATGATTATTTTGAGCCAATATCTTTGGGTAATAGTAAGTCCAAAGTAATGAGGTCAACCCTGCCTTTTCTCTTGGCAGCTTTGTGGATAGGTTTTAAGAAAAAACTCTTAACTAAAAACTTTAACTGCTATTTAGGAGAACTCCAAGTGCTTCGATAAAATGTTTTGTGAACATGGCCTAAAGTCTCATATTTGTTGTTGGCCTGATTCATGTTGTTTATGTAAAGTCAATGTGCATTAAATGTTATACACTCTTTTTTATGTTTTCTGAGTGCTTGATTTTTTGAGGGAGTGTCAGATTATAAATGTATGTAAAATTAAATGTTAGGAGTGTATTTTTTATAAAGTGGTAATAAATGTGTATATAATGTTTCTTTACATGTGAAATATACTAAAGGAACATTAATTTAATATATGTTTAAGATAGATTTAAATATACCAGGAAACTACTGCAATATGTTAACAAATATTAAAGATAAATTTATTGACATGTATTGCAAAATAATATATTTACATAGATGCGCATGTAAACATATTTACATATGAAGGAAAAAAATGATGTAAAAATATCCAAATCACACATTTTTAATATTATGTGAAAAATATAAAAAAGTGGCCAAAATCAAATATTTAAATATATTTTTAACATATATTGTAAATAGATTTAGATATACATATTAAATCTATTTTGTCCTATTTCATTTTTTAACATTTAAATATACAAAACACATTTATTATTCATATATTTCAACCTATGTAACTTGTAATCTATGTCACGGGCGCTGCGAATACAGAACAATAACTGTGAGTAATTAAAAATGCTCTCTGCTAAAATGGAATCTAAAGTTTGCATGAACTGACATGAATGCTATCAAAAAGAAGAGCAGCACAAACAACTAAGTCACATGACGAAAAATGAGTCATCGTTTTTAAACCTCTCCGTTTTCCTCATCCACATGTATCCACTTTCAAGTGCGTTTTCGAAAAGCTCTGTTTTCATTGAAAACGCATTAGTGTGGATAGGGTCTAACACAACATATATAAATGTCGTTTATAAGCACATCACATCACTGCAAGCTCAGTATTGATGTGGGTGGTTGAATTTAATGGAACTACCCATTTTCATGTGACTTGTCTGTTTCAAAGTAAGGTTGTACCGTTGTGTGAAAGTTGAATGAAAAACACAATACAATGAAAGTGCAATAGCAGAATGAAACGGCGGAGTAACGGTTTTGACAAATTATATTGGCACAGCAAGTTGGCTTTTAATATTTTATGTTCGCTTGTGTAAAATGTCTGTTTACAGTGTGTTGTGAACTGCACATTTCGCAGCCCAAGTGGCAGAAAGAGATTTGTTTTTTCTAAGCGGCTCAGAGTCTTATTACTGCCCTATAGCCGGATTTTTCAGCCCTTCTCAAATGTAATGGATGACTGAAGGCTTTGGAACCACGTCCTCTTTCCTCAGACACACTCTGAAAGGCCAACAAATCCCAATTGAATGTCAAGCCAAATGTTTTGCAGCATACTGTAGATTCAAAGACCCTCCCAGTGTTTTATGGTTGAACACTGTTGAACACTGGGGTAAATATTAACGATTCTAGCAAATCTGTACACACTTGAAAATAATTTACGCTGCTTAGAAATATCACAAAACAACAGTTATATTAACGTAATAAAATAGTTTAAAATGATTTAACTGATTTTTTCCGGTGGGAAATATAAAATATACTTCACATAAAAATTATTATCATTTACTCATCATCTAGTTGTTCCAAATCTGTATACATTTCTTTCTTCTGATGAACACAGACAAAGATATTTGGAAGTATGCTTATAATCAGACGGATATCCCCCCCCCATTGATTACCATATTAGAGAAAATTACAATGGTCAAAAGTGCACATGAACTATTTGCTGTCCTACATTCTTCCAAATGTCAATTTTTCCTACTATAGGACGCAATGGGGGGCAAAATATGTTTGGTTATAAGCATTCTTCCAATTTTTTGCATGAAAGTAAAATAAGTATTTAATTAACAAATTATATTTTTAATATACACTTAATATTTTTGGTGAATTCTAATGTGTTACTTACATTTTACTTAAATTTAAACAATTTAAACACTATATTCCACATCATTACATTTTATGTGCAAATTGTTTCACGGAGAATCTCGGTTAAATGTGATGTAAACTATATTTTGAAGCTATTCATATTAGCTTCATAATGTATATAAAGCACCTTTAGGCTCAAACCAATATTAGCAATGATAGTGTTAATATTATAAATCCATTGATTATTATTCATTTAATGTATTAAATTATAAATTACAATATACCGATACCAACACAAAACCATGATATTAAAAAATATGATATTGCGTTAAAACTACAAATACGATAATATCATAAATAATCCAGCATTCATTAAAAAATGGTTACAAATGGTTAATCCCAATATTCGTTAAAAGTGATTCATTGATCGAAAAAGAGAAAATAATCAAGGATTATAATGAAGGATGAATTTGATATAAATAATCTTTTATTTTTTTAACATTAACATATTTTTTCTTGCCACGCTAACAATGTGAAATTAAGACTTATAATTGCTGAAATGTACACTTCTTCACTTTAATGCATATTAACACACATAAATTTTTATTTCACCTAAGTAATATTTGTTTCAAATTAGCATTAAAAATACTTAAGTTGCGTCCGAAATTGTCTACGTCCATACTACGTATAGGCGAAAATGATTACGAGTCATGAATATTATGTCCGAAACCTCAGTTTGCAATAAACAGTTGGTGATAAATACCCAGATGGTCTACTACTTCTGCCGAGATTCGTGAGTCTGGATCGGATGGACACTTCTCCATCCCATGATGCCACAGGAGCTGAGCAACGGTCAAATTTCAAAAGTACATAAAATTAATATTGCGGATGTCCTTTTTTAATGTAAGTGCCAATAAATTAATTTCCTGTGACTAAATTATGTTATCATCAACGCTCACGTGTATGTTGTTGTTATTATGTCATAGATCAAAGAGCACACGGGTCACATGACCATAAAACATGGCAGATGCAGTATGTCAAAAATGTATTTATACTACTCCCACTCATTTTACATATAACGTACTGTTTTAACAGCCGACAGGAAGGTACTTATTAAAACTCATTAAGTACTGTCACAGTATGCGATTTCGGACGCAGCATTAGTGTTTAACCCTCTTAATGTAAGTATTGATGCACCCATTCCTAATTACCTTTTCAATCAATTTCGCTTTCATAAGCAGCGCACTTAATGACCCAATGTCTTCATTCTGTATGGCTTCATTAATGTAGTACTTTTCTGTGGCCACTGGACGACAGTCCTACTGATTTTATCTGTACTCTGGACACCTGGTTACCAAGGAAACAACCTCTGTACCATATGCTTGGTGTTCTATCGACAAATCAGCCTCAAGAAATGTGTCCACCAGCTTGTTACTCTTCCCCTTTTATCTGAAAAAGTAGATGTGCCCACTCAGTTAATGATGTCAGTGGTCTTGGAGCTCAGAGGTCACAGATCACTACACAACCAATAATGTGCTTATCAGCTCCTGCTAGTCAGTCTGATCAGCAGATTTGTAGCTGCAAATGAGCACACCATCTATATGAGGGGCCAATACACCTTAAATTAAAAGCATTTAACGTACAAAGAGAGCTCCGAGAGATAAGCAGTCACATCAGCCTTGCAAAACCAATGATTTTAAAACAGCTACTTATTAATGAAAAAATGTAACAGTAATATATTCATTATTAGATAGAGGTTAACATAATGAGAGACACAAACTTATGCTGGTTGGATTTAGTCACATAAACAAGCAATTATATCTGTAGACTGTTGTGGAAAACTATATTCGTATATAATACTGTCTGTTTTTTTTTCAAATGTACAGATAGCTTATAGTGATGCAAGCTGGAAGTTCAGCTCAGACCCTGATTAAAAAAAACCAAAAGGAACCATAGACATTTTAATCGTTTCCATTAAAATAATGTAACAGTATATGAACTATAGCTTTATCCGTCAAAACCATTTCAATTTCCTTTTCGAAGTGTGTTTTCGCCATTATTCCCATAGGATTAATGGTGTTCTACTGGTTCCCATCTCCCACATACCATCATCACACCAATAGAATACATCAAATACCAGTAGACACAATTATAGCTTCCATCAAAACCAGTGCAATTCAGGGGATTTCTGGAAACCCATAGACCCATGTTTCCTTTATTCAGATGACGTTAGAAGACTTTATTTCAGAGCAGAAAGTTAAAAGAGAGCCTTGGAGCTCTGACAGAAAACTCTGGGTAGAAGTAAGGCTAAAGAATGCTCTATTACCTGTTTGACCTTGGCTAAGGATAACTTTGGAAACCAAAGATGACAGGAAACGTATCCATTTACAGGTTAGAGCACCCCCTACGAATTAGGATTCGTGGTAACTTTCTGTTGTCATGGCAACACCTCTGTAAAGGCCATGTGATCAGTCACAGAGAGTTTAAGAGTAGAAAACTGCAGTTCTCTCTAGCTGGAATACAAACAGGCACTTCGGTTATTGGCATCCTCTATTGCCTATGACCGCTCAGGCTGTGAGAGGGGCTGCGGATGCATTCGTCTGTGGGGATTTTGCAATCGAAGGATTTGCGATGGCGCAGAGAGAGCCTGCATTGTTCCAGTGGGGGCTGTTAATTACCAGGATTAATTGATGTTTTGATTTACTTGTAAATGGAGGAAGCTGTCAGTACTCGACACCCAGGGAGAGATGGCATGAAAGTGGATTAGTGTTGTAGGAGCACCCAGGCTATCATTAAGCATGAGAATTCTGATGTCATGTAATGAGAAGGAGCTTATGCAGGCTAGAGCTCCGGCTAAAATATTAGGTTCTTTGTAGCATGCTAAAGTCATTATCCGCATTGCTGTTGCCATAGTTACCAGAAAGCAGGTATCCGTTGCATTGTAAGACGTCCGTTATAAGAGTCCTTCGTAAAAAATGTTTTTTCAAAAATGATATAAACTCATTTTGTTGAACATGCTGGTATGATACTGTAAGGCAAGAACATAATATAGCTTTTGTAGTTGCATTTGCTTCAAGAGTTTTTTTAAAAGGCACAGAAGCTGCATCTAAGCTGCAAATCTGCTGTATTTTGAAACAGACATATATGAGGCACCATAAACATATTTACATGGATTCACAATCACCAGAAACACAAATCATTTGTTAATGTTGATATGTGTACACAGCGGAACGCCATGAGTTCAACTGTAGAACGTCTCCCGCAGAATCACTTCCCTCTCATTTATGTCACGACCAAATGTTTACTGATGTAGTTTATATTTATTTCAGCAGACGTTCACATTTTCATATGTAGATACTACGGTGGCCGGGACCCTATCGCTTTGCTGAATAGGATTTGCGAAGTCCTCGTGAATAGAAAGTTTCAATCGTTTTTAATTCCGTATTCTGACGCATTTCTGAGTGCAACGGAGTATCTACTAACAAAAACATGGTTGCATTTTGGAATGAAACTAGCAGCAGACTGACTGTTGAAGGGGAGAAGATGAGGGCTCCGCCCTGCCCAAGCTGTCTAACTGACGTCATCTGAGATGGATAGCCACTAGAGGGCAGAAGATAATTTTCAGATTTCGATTAAAGATCATGAGGGCACATGTATTTAAAAAAATGTAATGACCCACACTGATAAGCTATTTATAATAAACGCTGAAATATTGCATGAATAAATAGGAATTGTTATTTTTAATTTCACCAGGACTTTAATGTCACTTGTACCTTTTTACTTAACAGGATAGAAATGTAAAACATTAAAGCTACCTTTAGTAATATACAGTACATCTACTGTCACTATATTGTGAAAACACCCATGCTGACTTACATATGTTTTTAACCCAACCACTTCCATTAATATTTGTCATTTTTTTTACACTCTTAGAAATGAAATGTTGTATTTAATTAATAAAGTTATGTCAACTGGTCCCACAAAACTTAGGAATATATTATGTCCGGTATGGAAAAGGTAATATACAATTAATCGTAACATAATGTTTTAAGTAAATCGCTCATAACTTTGTTATTTAAATGGTACATCACACACTTATTTTGAATAAATGTAAATTATTGTCTTGAATTTAATGACTATAGCTTGATCTAAGATGACCTGATTTAGTTCAATTTATTTAACAGAAATAAGCTTTGCTAATGCTATCCATTTGTGTTGATTGTACTTAATGATTGGAACTTAGAGCAACTAAGTCTGTAGGTCAAATAAAAACACTAAAATAAAATGAATTGCTCAACATTTTTTATATTATACATTTGTAACATTTATTAGACATTATCTCATTTAACTTCAATAAGATGATATTGAGAAAATAGAACTCAACAGAAATGCAAAACAATTATTGTTACCGCCCACGACCTAACCAAAGGCAACACTTTTCTGAACAAGGGTAACCACCAAACTCAAAAATATAACTAACTCTTTAAAACTTTTAAGATAAATGAACATTAAACACTAACAAGTGTTTCTTTTTACTGAAAAGTGCACAATATAAAACACTTATTTAAGAAAATAACTCTCAAAATGCAGTGTACACAAAGCATGCTGGGAAATATAAGTCCTCTGCCCTATTATAACTATTTTATGTAAACACAACACAACTCCTTTATGTTGTCCCAACATGAATGGATTCAGTTATATGACTAAACATAAAACAATCATGTTGTAACCATATTTTCCAAAAGTTGTGTTGATTTAACTTAAGCAAGTTAAGTAAATTGAACATGCAGCAAAAACATTTTTTTTGAGTGTAGGCTTCTGCCTTTATTTTACAAACAAAGTCAAAGAAGTAGAGGTAATGTGAGCGATTATGGGATTTGTACCCTGAGCCCAACGCATGTGCACCACCTGCTGCGCCACGACATTGACACCTTCCAGTAATGCTTTGAGATATTGTAACATTGCATAAACAGTGGAAACATCTGTCTTTCACTGGCTGGCTACACACTAACAAACAGCAGAACAAAAAGGGATTGTGCTGAGGAAGGAAAATGCCTTAAGTACATAAGAAGAGACAATGAAGTGTAATGAAGGGCAAAATTGGAAGATGATGAAATGCTTGCTGTGCTATCCCAAGTGAACAAAGTAAAGACGTCAAATCAGCCATGAACAAAGAGTTTTTTTCCAACAGATTCAGTTAATTGAATTGATAAATCTGTAAATGTAACTATTCCAAAGTGTTTAAAAACAGGTGTACACTAGCAAAGTGAGGCTAGCAAAGTGATTCATCCAAAAATGAAACTTCTGTCATCATTTGCAGAACGCAAAAGAAGATATTTTGAAGAATGTTGGTATCTGAACAATCGTGGTACCCATACACTTCTAATGTATGGACACAAAACAATGCAAGTCAATGACCGCTGTTGTTCGGTTACCTACATTTAACAAAATTATAAAAAATCGTATAAAATTACCTTTCATATCGCAACCTAAATTAATCATATTACATTTTATTTTGGACTGATTATAGCCACATAATGTACATCATGAAGCATATTACGCAGTGTAGACAGGTTGGCTGTTGGTTGTAATGACAAAACGACCATCATGTATCATGACAATACACAATCATAAAACAGGGGTCCTTAGTCTTTAGTGACCCCTGTGCTTTTCCAGTGATGGGGCTGGGACTCAGGCCTTCATCACAAATTGGATGTTACATAGGGGTAATTGGTACGGAGGTATGGGGTCTCTATGCATGTGTGTGGTGGTCCGCCTACTGCTTGAGGCAGTAAATTATATGAGTCTTAAATGGCTGGTCAGTAGTCATGCTCTTGACTGAGCACATTTTTTTTAAATTAAGACTGTGCGCCCTTGAGCTTATTTGTACAGTGCAACCAAAGAAGATGTGTATAGTCATAAAATAGTTAGTTTGGTTTTCCATTCTTTCATGGATAAAATAGCAGTTGAAATTAAGATAGAAAAATGATAGTAAATGGTGAAACACAAAAAGAAAAATTAAATATAATTATTAGGATTTTTAATAAACAATGCTTTAAAAAAAAAAAAAAAAAAACATTCTGTGCAGGTCTCGGATGCTGACTACGACCTGTGTTCTTCTACAGCAGATTCATTCCCTGCTCTCAATGCTACCGTACTTCATCTCCAGTCTTTAATTTCCAACAAATACCATCTCTAGCTATGATAAAGTGGCAGGAGAGCTAAACAGAAGCTTTGCGCTCTCTCCACCCGAGAGATACGTCTGAATATGTCCTTAAAATTTGATATTGTGGGAGACGCTCATATCAAAAAAAAATATGATAGCCTGGCGTCAGCATATTTGTTTGTGATTGGGTGAGGAGTGGAAGGGAGGTGGTGAAAACAATTGAGGGATCTTCAGGTTTATATCTTTAAGATCCTGAGATTGATGTTAATGGCTGAGAGTGCTGTGACTTTATTGCAGACTGCACCAAGCAAACAACCCGGGGAGAAATGCTTCAGAAAGAGAAAATATTATTCCATTTCTGAGTAAAGGAGACGTGTCCATAAGGCCTATTAGTCACATTAGTGTCTCATGTAGATTATTACAGAACCCTGTCAGACTTAATCAATTCTTAATTTCGCTATAAAACAGTACATTTCTGCCCATCAATGTGAAATATCTTAATATCACAAGTGGGTCTCTATCAACACTTTATTAGTAATGTTTTATATAGAAAGAAAAATGAATTGAAAAAAATGAAACTCATTAAGATCTTTTTGGAGAAAGCATCAATATAAAATAAAAGTAACCACATTTGATTGGTTGGGTGCATTTACTGTGACCTCATGCTGGTCAAAAATGTTTTAAGATTAAAATTCATGTTGGTTTATTGTTAATCTAGCTGGTGGACCAGCATGTTGTTCACCAACACAATGGATTTATAATGAAGCTGGTTGAACAAAAAAGGTTTGCAGGCATGCAGGACACCAGCGTACAAACATCACTTGTTTGTGATCAGCAGCCATAACACAACATATGCTGGCGACCAGCAATACTGTTTCATGAAGGCAATAACATTGTGTGTGTTCAGTGATTTAATCATGGTTTATGACGGTTCAGACTTTCACTTTTTTTCAACCTACTCATAAAAAAAGATGCACACACGTTTACGGCTGTGATTTCACTTCTTGGTTGATCATTCAATCAATTCAATTAAAGCTGGAGAGAAGTTTATGATCGGTCACTAATCATTCATCTGGAGTTGTATTTGTAATGACAGCCAGACAGAGGAACATTATTAACCCCAAACATGTGAAACTTTAACTTGAGAATTGATTTATTGACCTTTAGTGAAGGTCATCACTTGCCCAAACGTAAAGAAGTCCGCTCTACTTCCATGAGAAGGATTGAGTTTATCTTGAGGTCAGAGTTAGGTCAGCACCAACACCAGAACAACAACTCCGTGTGTTAAAAACGGTGAACAAATCTGAACCAGGCCATTTTGACATATAGAGCCACTTCCGTAGATTGGGGTCATTTGATCTCTATTTCATTGTGTGTTTGTGAATTGATATTATAGGGGCAACCATCAACATCTTGCATGCCTTTTATATGAGACCCAAGAATCTATTGTCATCTCAGAAGATTTCCCCAACAAGACAGCGGTTCAAAGCCCAGTAGAGAAACTCCTTAGGTCAATAGTATTACAGTTTCACAACCAGCCAGTATCCTAAAATATTTATTTCACACCCCTCATCATGGATAGGCCATAGCTGTTTGCCTCTAAGGAGAGCGACACTACTGAAAACATTTGTGACATTGAAGCTTGGGTTTCTTTCATTGGGTTTTAATTACAAGGACAGACAGAAATGCCTTTGACATATTAATTGTAATGGTTCTTTCAAAGCACCAGAACGATAAATGGACATACTGCTAGCTTCAGCCCAGAGGAAAAGCTCTCAAAGACCTGCAGTCCCTTGAAGACTGCATAACGAGACTGCAGACATCTTTGGTGTTGTAATTAGAATATTAGCCATGTCAAAACAGCAGGAACTTCTCTCTCACAAGAATGTAATCCAACAGCAGTACCGCTAGCCAACGACAGGAGGAGGTGTGGAGACTGAGGAGAGCAGGAGAGCATAAAAAAGCAACCAGTGCTGTAAGGAACAGAGCGGAAATGGAAAGATGAAACAGTAAAGGAAGGAACAAATTGTCGCAATTGAAGTCAAGATGGTACTCCTGAATACAGGAGAGGTCTGATTAGAAGTGGAGAGAAGATGAGGCCTGTCAGAGAAGAAAAGCTTCCTTGGAAACATTTTGAGAAACAGAGAAAAATCAAGTGAGAAGAACGTAGAGAAAATCTGAAATTGCAGATTAAGATAAAGCGTTTCATAAAAGGTGGTGGGGGGATTAAATGAATATTTAATTAGCTTTGCATATTGATCGTATGGCTGCTACTAAAACGGCCACGCTGCATATCAGAGAGATTCAATTACAGTTACATAATCGCTTCTAATTCCCTCAACACCGACTGACAGACGAGCTACCTGCCTCGCCTTCTCTCTCTTTTATTTTCTGCCTAAGAATGCCTTGTAGAATTTATTCAGGAGCATCTGGATGTGTTTTTCACAAACAACAAACAAATCCAGATGCTCCTGAATACATTCTACACCGTATTCGACGTTGTCCTGGATTACGGAGAATCTTCATAGATATTCATTGCATAACCTCTGTTCATACCCCATGGATCTGCACCCGTCATACCTTCTTTCATTCTTCCCTTCCATTATCCCTGTCTGCATTCTCAGTTCTTTATCTACTGCGAGAAAAAGAAGACCCTCATGTTTATCACCGCAGCAGCTGACACCATCACAACCTCTCATGTCTCATGACCATCCCTCACTTTATCCTCAGCAATGGGAAAGATTCAGGAATTGGCTTCCTTTCAGTGCATGAGTCGGAATGGGAACAGAATTTGACACGGCCCTCATGATAGTAAATGGAAAAGACTGGAATAATAATGTACTGTAGTGAAATTAAAACAATTTAACATTTAAATTATTGTTATTTGACTAATAATATTTTACTAATAATATGCGTATTTATTAGATGATATGTGGAAAACATTTGATTGATTTAGTTGTCATCTTCTACATGTAAAACTGCATACATTTAATAATCTTTTCCAAATTAAATAATTATTTATAAAAATGTGGGCTGTTGTAGATCATGTACAATCTTAAAAATAAAGGTGCTTAAAAGGTTCTACACAGTAAGGCCGTGGAATAACTATTTTTGACTCCACTAAGAACCATTCAGTCAAAGGTTCTTTACTACCTCTGTACCTTTTCATAATCTGAAGAACCTTTTTTGCCACAAAGAAACTTTTGTGAAACAGAAAGGTTTTTCAGATATTAATGGTTCTTTATGAAACCATTTAGACCAAAAAGATTCTTCTATGGCATCAAAGAGTGTTTGAAGCACCTTTATTTTTAAGAGTGTAGGAAATTATTTCACTGTTGCTCAATTATATGTCATTTATTTATAACAAACTACATGGGATTTTAAATTAGTATCATACAGTATAATATTCCCTAAATTAGCTAGTTTGTAGTGTTTATGCTTTTCAAAAACAAAATATAATACACAATTTGAAAAAAAAAAACATTAATGGTCCAACTTAAAAAAAATAAGTGACCTGGTTGTCTTTGAACTTCGGGTTAATTCAACTTAAAAATATAAATTAACTCCATGAATTTGATGCAAACTCGTTGTATTGATTAATATTTTTAAGTTGAATTAACTAAAAATATTAAGGCAACCAGGTAAGGTTTTTGTCTTACAGTTGTGATTTTAATGATTAATTTAATTTCATATCAGTTGGACTTTCTCTCATTCAAATTCATTTCCTATTACCTCAATTTAAATTCAGATATTGAGTTTAAATTTAAGAGCCATCCTCAATTCAATTCTGAATGATGCACAACCCAGAAGCCAGTTTTCTTCTTCTTTTTTTAGAACATGTCTTTTGAACATCAGCCACATCTACACATCTCCTCTAAACCCGCTGAAATTTCACTCAAATGAAAAACTCAGCTCAGATTACATAACTGAGGAAAGAGACGGGTGATTGTCATCTGTGGGCTGTCTGTAGGTGCAAGAGATACAAAGAAGCAGGAGATGATAGAGAATGAGAGGTATGTATCAGATGTGTCAGGTAAAGCTATTATGCCTTGTCCAATAAAAAGTTTATCCTCCCTTTATCCTGACAGTGAAGTATATCTGTCATTATTTACTTTGGTGCTTTGATGTTTATATTAGTGTGCACTTGGCAGACACATTCCATTCGAACAGCATGCATTCAATGTATCATTTTGCATTTATCATGTGAATCAAACTCAGAATCCCAGCATTGCTAGTGCCAAGAAAGTATAATTTACTTACTGGGTGTGGGGCAAACATGCAAATGAAAAGGGCAGAAAAGGAGATGCCAACCTGATAGCGCTATATTCGAGACACCAATCCTGGATGTGAGACACTCTTGCGTGGAACAGCAAAGTAAAGCTAGTGAGTTGAGACAGATGCAGCACACATTCAGACCATATTTGGCTACTATTAAAAACAAAACAAAAAAATAAACCTAACCCACCAATAACAAGCAATCTTTCTGAGTGCCCTTCATCATTCTCATCCAATTTCCTTTCATCATTTATTCATTAGCCATATTTATTTAGGCAGCAAACCTTCACCGGCCGATCAATGGCTTATTTACCGAGACGCGGGACTCTTATGGGCCACAGCTTTATTAAGGGCATTGCAAGTCAAAATAAACTGCGCTCTAAAATGAAACCAATAACCTAATAGATTAGGAATGAAGTTATTTGATAGTCAGTGCAGCCGATGACAAAATGAGCCAGGTGTGGAGCGACTGAACGCTTGTACTGAATAAGCAAACACGCATATTTTTCACATTTTGTCCAATGCTTTGGTTTTACAGACAAAGCCAGCTTTAGTCCCAGAAGGTAAGTCTAATTCAAGGGCATAGGTTTATGAACCTCTATTCTACCTTTTCTCCCCACATTTCATACATTTTCTTTGAGTTGTATAACAGGGTCTTTTGTGGCTGAATAATCACTTTTTATTTGAGAGGCTCTCTGGTTGAAAGTTAAAGAATTACTCATCAACCTTGACTTTCTCTTTGGTTCAGACCTTTAGAACATATGTTTTCTCATTATAATTATTTTATAAGGTGGTGCACAACCTTGTGAAACATTGTTCTACGTATGCAGAAGTTAACAACCACATATATGTTTAAACTTCATAACCTTGACTGTGATTTCTATGTTCTGCTGTATTTAACACACATCATCACCATATAATTAGAACCTCTTTTAACCAACCTATGTATTATTAATTGGTCATCCAACCATCTTAAATAACAGCGATCAAAAAAGCTATTACCGAAAGAGTCATAAAAGCCACATCTGTCTTATCACTACCTGCGATATATGATTATATGGTACATTATATGTCCACTAAAGTTTAATTAAGAAAAAAATGCTCTTTCATCTTCACTTTGATGGTCGTATTGGTACAAAAGCTATGACAGCGGTTGCCAGGCAACTGACTGGAGCTGTTGTACCTTGAACAACGGTACGAAGAATCTCTGCAATTATTTAAAAGTTGAGACTTCAGGAACTTTCTGCACATCTGGTTCAAAAGAATTCTCTTCCAGGAGAGTGCTGCACCGCTCCTCACAGTCCTGAAACCAAACGCTGGTGCTGTGTAGTACACTCAAGCCCAGTGGGCTACTGAACATGATGACGCAATACCACTATAAGCAATCTGTATTCTTTATTTACATTTGCTCTGTCATGAGGTCATAAAGTGTGTTTCACCCTAAGAGGCCAGAAACTCTTCTTTTCTGAAGACGTTAAAATAAAAAGTTTTCTGCTAGAAGCAAAATTGTGGCTGATGTTAATGTGGCTTGATCGGTCCAGGGCCTTTTGCCTCTGAAGAAAGCACAAAGCAGTACAGTTGTGGTGTGGGAAAGAAAACAAAGTGTTTATGATAGGCGTGAAGGAATAGCAATATGTATATTTACAGTATATATGTACATTAAATACCTTAAATTATTATGTTATAATGTTTTATTGTGTTAGATAGATGTAGTTGTAGATTTTTTTAATGGAGTTGTCTGTTTTAAATGAACTCTTCAAAACATTTTCAGCATCATTTTGATGAATTTAGGTATAATTAGTTCATAACATTAATGTACTATGATACCTTCGATAAAAATTCCCCCATGGCTTACTGGTAGATATTTTCTCCGGTACAAAAACCTGCACCTGACAGCTATTGCTGTAGGACCGCAATATAAGCCCACTGAAACTGCTGTTATGGTTGCACCACTGTACAAGCACTCATTTTCATTACATTAATTCCCAACAAAATAACCGATTGACACAAAGTGTCGGGCTCCCAGAAGTCCCTGGAAAATATGACACAAACAATAATGCATAAATTGGTATATGACATCATAATTACATTGTGCTGTTTATACAACAATTAAATATCATGAGAGGCAAGGAGCAAATTACATGAAACCACATCTTTCTAGAAGCTGGTGATGTAGTAGTTATGAATACAGACATCTGTTTAGAAATGGAGTTTTATATTAACCTATAAAGAATGTTTTCCACATCATGTATGTGATTATAAATACAGATAGAGCATGGCACAGTGCTGGAGTCAAGAGCCCCACTATGTAATAGAGAACGAGAATAAGAGAGAAAGAGAGAGAGAGAAATAATAAAAGTATTTCAACTAAGGCACTCTGTGTGTCCCAGGGGCTTTTGACTTTCTGTTCTACAGTATGATGGTCATAATAAAGGGGCTGTTCCCCGTGATGCCAATTTTCAAACGTTAGTTAGTGTGTAATGTTGCTGTTAGAGCATAAACAATATCTGCCAAATGATAAAGCTCAAAGTTCAATGCCAAGCGAGATATTGTCTTTAACAGAATTCGCTTTTCAGGATTACAGAGAACGGCCCTTTACTTCCCGGGTAAACGATGCCCCTATTGCAAGTTTCTGAAAAACCTCCACGCAGAGGAATACGCCTAAAAAGGGGCGAGGCCTTGCTTAGAGATGAAGAAGAGTGTTTGGTAATCGGAGATTGTAAACATTTGACTGAGCTACGCGCTAACTTACTTTTACTTTCATCGCAGTCCTACAGCTTGTAATAAGAATTCAGCTACACACATTCTAAAATTACCAACAGTCAAATAACAGCTTCCATGACTTTAACATCGGCTGTGTGTTATTGCTAAAAGCCAAAGCTTATGAATTCATGTGTACGGAGAGGGGACCGACCAATCACAACAGACTGAGAAGAGGAAGCTCGGTGATATGGTATGGGTGGGACATCTTCATACAGACGCTCTAAGCGGGGAACCAATCACGACAGACTGTGTCAGGTCTACCAATTAGAGCGTTTTGGAAGGAGGGACTTTATATAAATCGGAAAAATCTAGTTGTTTTGTGAGATGGGACAGCGGTGAACAATAGACTTGAAATATAGTGCGTTTTTAACTAAATACATGAACATCCACTGTTAAACACCCGAAAGACATAATAAAAGCTTCAAAAATAGCAAAAGAATGGGGCCTTTAAAGGGATAGTTCACACAAAAATTAAAATTCTGTCAGGAATTACTCACTATAATTGTTCCAAAGCTGTATACATTTCTTTGTTTGGTTGAATAAAGTGAACTCGAAGGTGAGTAAATTATATCATTTTTATTTTTGGGGGAATATCCCTTTAAAAATTTTTTTTACCATGACTTCATTCATTTGCTACTTTTCAACTGTCTTTTGCTGTAGAATTATTTATTTTACCCTTTTAATGTAAAAAAAATACATTTTGAAACAACTGAAATGAATTTATTTAATCACTACATCCAACTTATATTTTCTATTCAAGATAACATACTTGGTTACCAAGGAGACAACAGTGTTAGTAAAGAATATTTGTTTTAATTCTAATCAAGCTATATTTTTTTAAGTATTCAAAATGTGTACAAATATAATTAAAAAGTGTGTGCTATTTATAAAATGATAACATTGATATTAGCCGTAAAACCCTGTGATATTAGTCAGGCCTGCAAGAGCTCATAGGAAACCCCTCTGTACAGTTTCAGTGTATAATGGGTAAGTCTCTAGTCACTGGTGTTCATAAGTTAAGGGCTCTGGATGGTGGCAGTATTATGTGATGTCCCTCAAAGATGTTCAGTCCATACAGATTTATGAGGGTGACTGCAGCCCATTCACTTCACCCAGCACCCACATTGATCTGCCTTTTACATCTTCATAAGTCTCTATGCTGTACACTAATAGGATGTAATAAAGTTACTTTGTCACCACAGTAAAACCTTCAGTCTTTGCTCTCCAGTGTCCGACACAATGCACACAAACAAACCCCTCTTGACTGCTCTTTACAGCTTTCTAAGTGGTCTTTTAGCCCAATAAAGCACTCTGGCAAACTTCAGAACATATAAACACTTAAAATGATGTTGTGGGTGCACATTAGTTGTTCCTCCTTAAGGGTGTATGTTATACAAGGACATTGGCTGCAAAATTATGCATTGTGTCTAGGATTTAGGCTACACTTTATTATTATAATCAGTTACCACGGTAACAAAGCAGCCCTTCCCCAAGTATCTACAGTAATATATTCTGCTCCCTCGATATGGCTCGGGACTTAAGGGCTTTTATCATCCACCAAACTTAAGTCTTATTTTCCAATACTTTGTTTAAATCCTCAGCCTGAAGTATGAGCAATAATAATTGCCTTGCCAAGCAGCGCTATTAACAAGCAGCTCTACTAAATAATAACAAAGCATGTACATGTACAGTACTGCTCAGTACTACTGAATGTAAATACATGAGTAACATCAAGAATTGTTTAACCGTATGTACTGTATACTTAAAGAAAACAAAGGGGATTACATTTCCCAATAGATTTCTTTAGATCTCATTTTTTTATGGTACTTTATGTTTTGTGTTTTCTGTTTGTATGGTGCAAAACATTTTGTCCTGCAAGATAACTATTACAGATATTTCTCTCTAAAAGCAGCAACAAGTCATTTGTCAACAATTACCATCCACTAGTCATACTGTAAAATTAACCACTTGTACATTTGTATTGTTGTAAGGCCCCCTTTGTGTAAAGTGCATCGCTTCTTGACCCCGCCCCATCAAAAATGTATAATCTTAATCTTAGAATTTTAATGGAACCAAAAACATTTTCAGTTATAAAATGCTGGAACATCAATAATTTTATTTTTTTGATATTTGATGCCTAAAATGTATGATGAATTTCCATATTTCATAAATACAACATAATCTGTAGCCCTGATCCATCTCGGGGGCCCCCAGTTTGAGAACAACTGGGTTATTTCAACAATAGTAATATGATAACAAATGCATGTTCCCACTTTTTCCACTCTAGTCTGGCATCTTATGGTCAGGTTTTGGAACTCAGATCCAACCTTTATGTGAGGTGTTGGTAGTTGCATTTGGCATTAAAATCTTTATCATTAATATTTATAGTTTACAATAAAATTCCTTATGTACTGAAACCTAATGGTTTCATAATTACATCAGGATTGGCACTGTTACATTAGCACAGTGCGGGAAGAGAGATATAAGAGCTAAATTCCTGTACATTGTTATAAAGTCCTCGTAGACTGAATGATTGAATCTCAATTCTTTGTTTATAACAGCGTATAAAAGGGATATGTGCAGCTGTCCTTCAGAAAATACGTATAATGGTGAAATCAATAGAGTCGGGTTGTTTTATATGCTTGATTTGAACAAAACCAGTTAATTTAGATGCTACATTACCATATGAAAACGTTTTGCGACAAAGAGTTAGAATCACTTTACATTGAGGTTCAATTTATGTTAGCTAATTCATTAGAATCATAAACTTACAATGACCCTAACCGTTTTGTTCTTCACATAATCGCAAGAAACATTATACATTCAAAAAACTTGCAATTAAAGATAAGACCTGATTATTAATCTCTTTTAGAAGACTTTCTCTAACATTATTTTTAACTGATGCAATTTTTGAAAACACAAACATATACTGTTGCCACAGTGATGGATTTCAGCTATTATTCTCCTTTTAGAGAAGAGTGGGTGAGAAAGAAAAAGTGAGACGTAATTAGTTCCATTTGAAGATCTATAGTTTAGGCTTACTTCAGTGGCACAGCAAAGGAAAACATATTTCTGCTGTTTCATGTTGTGCTCTCTTTATTCGTTCACATTATTTTTAGAACTCACCTACAGTAGCTTATAAAAGGGTGTTACCCTATGAACCTTGTTAACCACTGAGAGAATGCAAGGAGCAGACTCTTTGAACACAGAGCTGCTACTATTTAATTACAACCGGGTCTGTCTTTGGGGTCACACTGTCGACACAGTTGTAACCGCATGCTTAACAGGCTAGGAAATCCATTGCGATGGGGCTCGAACGTGACGTGACTGATGTGGAAACGACTGTGATGAAATGAGCCATATTTCAATGTGAAGTGAGAAACTGTGTTTGTTTTCCAGCTGTGTCTGCAGGCTATCACGCCACCCTTTATGGGGTCTTCAAATCTCAGTTGATCCTTTTAGCTTCCATTATATTAGTCTGCTTGGCCTGCAGGGTTGTGGAAACATAACATAGCCCAACCTGCTATGGGAACATGTGCAAGGTCACTAGTTTTAGCTGCTGTTTTTTCGACTTTCATACCAAAAGAGATTTGGCATCAAGTCACAAGTTTACCCTCCAGTGTTATCCAGTTTTTTTCTTGTGGATGGGGGAACCTTAATTGTTTTTTGTTTGCCTCTAAGAAATGTTTGAAAGAAAACAATATTTTATTTGATGTTGTTGTGTGTGTATGTGTGTGTTTGAGCCCTGCAGACTGTATTTGTTGAAAAATGGCGGTCATGAGGTCTGTCGAAAAACAACAAGACGACATAAAGCAGTGTAAAGTATCAAATTTATAAGTATGTTTGTACAATAAGAAGACTTAAATATCAACTAATATCAAGCACTAGAATAATAAAATCTAATTTAAAAGTGATAAATGCATATTAGTGTTTTTGTTAAATAATGTTAGTTAAACTTTTCACCCAAATGATGCTCTTTAAAAATAATAGGAAAAAATAGAACAATTTTCAATAATGGTCTCAGACTTTCAACCTATCTGCGATTGTTTTGTCTTCCTGATCTGCCTACTTTTTACGAGTGATTTTCTTTCTGGTGCAGTCTTGTCTTTGCCATTGCAACAAGTCAATTTGAGCTAAAACAGGTTCCAATATCTCAGTATTTGAAGCTGGAGTCATTGAGTATTAGAGGAAAGTGTATGTTAGATGAATTCAGTTGGTGTTGGTTCAAACAGAGCGGTTCTCTGAATCGGCCTTGTGAATAAGGTTGATGTCCTGTCGTGTTGGTGAATAGAGAGGTTTTGTGGTGTGGTTCCGTGATGGATGCCAAGGCTGGAGGCTTGACATCCTTGCCATTACTCACGAGCAATGAATTCCTGGGTTTGAGTTCAGACAGTAAGATCCTGGACTACATCAAAAGCTCTTCAGTGTGCAATAAAGCAGATGCCTCTCTAAAACAAAATGAAAAAGAATGACACAATTGCACCCATGTCTCTATATAAAGATATTATGCTTCTGTACTGGGTTTTGCCAGCTCCAATATAGCTGCTGTTTGATCATGCCTCTGACGGCATTTCAGGTGAATTAGATTTCAATAATGGCACGCAAACACTTTCAATTCCGATTCATTGAGAAGCAAAAGGTGATTTCAATATACAGAAAGCAGTAATGCGTTCATTTTATATAAAGAAGCAATAGATGGGGCTATTGCGTTAAACTCAGCTTTGCCAGGTGAAATGCTGGATGTATGCAATTTCCATCAGATTTTGCTTACGGGAATGCCTCAAGTCTTCCATTTACTGTCATGAACTTTCAAGGTACAGCAAATTGTCCTGCACGTTGCATGCGGCCTTGGTAATCAGTTCAGTTTTTCCTCACTTTGACGTGCCATTATTAAAGTGACGCACGCACACAGAATCAGAGCTAAGAGCACTGATTGTTTTCGCATGTTTTGCAGGTTTGCAAAGGGCAGGGCTTTAATCATTAGAGTTATGAGTTGGAAAGCAATGAAACGTGACATATTTCATTTTAAAAGGGGTCTGTCCAGTTAGGCTCGGTTAACGTTCTTTCAACGCCACACCGTTTTCTTCATCTACATCTTTTTAATTTACGAACGTTCAATAATGCACCTTTCTGCAATGTTACTGATATGAACTCATGACTCATTGTGAACAAGCTCCACTCTGATCATTCTTATAAATACAGGTAGGAGTGAAACAGCTGCAGAACATTACACATCAGGGCCACCAAAACAAAACTGACAACTAACATGATAATGAATACAAGTTTAAAAAAGGATTTCAAGGTTGTTTTGAAAAACAACACGTGAGATGTCTTTCCTATGTGACAGATATCACAGAAATAGGTGTCCTGAGAAATCACACCAGTCGCTGTGACAGCTCTATGCTCTGTAAACAACTAAAAGAGAGTCAGGGGATCGATCTTTGTTTTTTTAAGGCCAATCTGAAACTTTGCCAATCTAAAATAATGCTCTCTGCCTGTCAATCATTTGTTGAACTGAGTTTGCTGACATGCACTTGGACGGTTTTGTAAGGTGTGGTTGAAGTAAGCAAAATTGCACAAGCTAACATCTGTAATGGTTTCAAAACAGCGTTGGAAAGCAGCTTTGAAAATAGACAATTTGTCTTTCACTGCCGAAAGATTTTAAATGACGGAGATCTTTATGAAATTCCGAATGTGAGCAATTTTATTGCAAATAATGTTTTCAACACTTGATTTAGAAAAATCACTGCAACATAGAAAATCTTAGAAGTGTAACTATCAGCCCCCCTTGGAGAACAAGCGTCGCTAAGTGTGTCTGTGTGAGCGTAAACGGCTGTGTATACTTGTTCTCAACAAGCTAAATGATAGGTTCAGGGTAAAACCAGCAAATAAACAAACATCTCAGCACAAGGTACCTTGGCAACAGCTCAATGAATTGGTAAGAGATGTTGACACAACGAGAGGTGTTGAAGAAAGAGACAAACACCTGCATAGGGATTTTCAAAACTTTCAAATTGTAAACATTTAATGGTTGAAAAGATGATCATTGCTAAAGCGAAATAAACTCAGAAAACGTAAATGTGTTGCAATTTCTCCCAATGTCTTTTTCGTTCTGTCTCTATAATGTGTACTACGATTCTGTAGCTCAGGTGGTAAACATTTGCAGTAGCAGTGCAAAGATTGTGGGTTCGAATCCCACACTGATAAATTAAAGGCCTTCCGATGTATTGTACACTGCTTTGGATAAGTCAACCTACAAACAAACAAACAAAAAAATGACAAAATTATGATGTCCATTGTATGAAAATTAGCGGCATCTATTGGCAAGATAATGAATTGCAACCAACGGCTCATCCACCCCTCCCTTTTGAAGCACTAAAGTGGCTGACACAGCACTAAGATGTCGTCATGTTTTTCACTTCTTTGCCGGAGGAGATAATGTATTTATGAAACTCGCTCTGTTGAGCAGTTTGTCCATTTAGGGCTACTTTAGAAACAACATGGCGAATTCCATCTAAGGGGACCCGTTGTGTAGATAGAAATAACTACTTCTAAGGTCATAACATAACACTTAGTTATGTGTATTATGGACCTTAAAGCCACATTATGTATATTAGGACCACTAGTGGTGCACTTTCGAAACAAAAACAAAAGTGAAGCTAAATGACATTATGTAGCATAGTGAAATTATGGGACATGTCGTTTTCACCATCCAGAGGCTATGATATGATATGAAATATATCACACTGTGAAATGATTTTTGTATATTTTCACACCAAAATTGTTCCATATTGTGGCTTTAAAGTAAAAAAATAAGCAACGCCCGACATCACCTGCTATTAATAACAGCAAACATTTTACAGCTGTAAAACAAGCCAATGAAAACCAGGCAGGGGCAAAGATGCCATTAAAACACAGAATTACAATTATGTCATCAATGTGAGACACGTTGACAGACCTAAATTGTCTATGAACAAGATGAATACACCTTCCAAGGTAAGAGGACAGGACAGGTAGATGCACAATGCCCTCTAGACTCCAAAAATCAATATAGTTCAAGTGCTCTGAACTATAAATAGATTGACAGATAGATACGAGCAGACACAGACACAGCTCACCTTTCACTGGTACATTTCTCTAATAATACTACAATTCAAATGAGTACATAGGCTACGTCACTTGTCCAGAGGTTAGCCATGCAAAACAATGTAGCTTCTTCACATTATCCATTACTCAGTTTTTTATGCTTTCTTAGCATTACTGCATCACTGTCTCACCCCAATTTACAATACCACATTCTGAAGGCTTTGATGAAACGCACATATGCTTTTGCTGTCTATGGAAGCTTGCCCAGATTTTTTAATTATCTTTTAATTTGCTCTGGTTTAGTTATTTATAGAAGAAAATCACTGTGTCTTCACATGGTTCTACAAAAAGGAAATACAAATTTTTGGCTAAAGAAGGGTTCATTTGCATGCATTTGCATGGTATTAGCGTATCAAACTTCTCCACTTGAAAGCAACGGTTTGCTTGGAAACCGTATTTCTCTATTCCTCACATACACTAGGCCCTTTGAAGTTATGTTACTCTGCACTTAAACAGAGAGGTTTCTTATGTTTTTTTCTTATTTGCATGTAATACCCTTCCCATTCTCTCTCATTTTGTTTCTCAGTGAAAGCAGACAGCGGTAAGACTGCACGCGATTAGAAAGTAAATGCTGCTTGTTTGGTGGCTATGCTGATTCTCAGGTTTCGGTAAATGTCCTTGAAAGAATGTTATTACCGCTACTGTGTATGAATGTGTGTAGGATAGTGTCTCTTTTAGATTAAACCTTACACTTGGGGGGTGAATTCGCAAAGAATGAATTGCGCTCACTGATGGTGCTGTTTATTGGCACACACCGTCTGTGTTATTTTAGAGTCGGATTCACTAAAGGAATTATGCAAATCAGGGAACGGTGCGAAAGCTTCCACAAAATTAATGCTGAGCGCCATTTGCACGGCACAATTCCCCATCTTGCAGGTTGGTTCTGAGCGTTCGGTTGTGAAGGATGCAGGGGACCCACATAATCTGCTATATTGTTTTGGAACTGTAGCACGTCACTACAATATTACAATGCAGACAACTAAACAACTTTTTTAAGATACAGAACTAACAAGGACCAGACTAACAGTTTGCGGCAGTGCAAAACCACTTTTTTAACGTAAAAAACTGTTGTCGGTATTTACTAAAGACACGCTGTGAAAATGTGTGCTAAAGAGCCATGGACACAGCTGTTTTTACGACTGACCTTATTGCCAGAGGGGTCATGCCCATTCAAATAGATTTTTGAACAGTTTGTTTTGCATGCAATCTCCAAATGACGATTTAGGCATCTACTAATCACTTGCCTGATTCTATAGGAAGACACTATATCAGTTATGAGTGGCACCTTCGTCCTCTTTTGGAGATTTTCGCTGTTTTGATCACGTACAGGAGCTTGACTTTTATCAATCTGGCGTCAGAAGTAGCAGCGCTGGCTAATGATGTACCGCGTCCCTGAAACAAGACTTTCAGACTCGAACTATGCTAGTATGCGAGATCGTTTAGGCAAAGCATTTGTCACCTACTGTCATTTAGACCCCGCAACAAAACGCGTGGTGCTAGAACTGGACCCCATGAACTGGGTTTTTGACTGAAAAGCTGCACTGCCCACACCAATCCTTGTATGTCACAAACTACTGTGAGAACAGACTGCTCGATATGCTTTCAAATGGCACTTGCAATACGTTGGTGAAGTCTGCGCAGTCGGACACCTGCTGTTGGCATATATGTAGTATGGTTAAAAGTGAATAACCTTTTTGTATCTTACAGTACAGTCCTTTAATGTCAGGGTAAAACGAAAACGAAAACATGTTTTCCTCTAAATTATCTATCAATAATATAATAAATGATTTAACATAGATATGGAAATATCTGGTATTAGTTAAAATAATATATACAATATATTAAATATTATATAAAGAATTGACACTTTTCATTTATTAAGAAATAGGTGCACTTAAATTATTATATTATGCTATATATTACCTTATATATTTTTGTTTCATAACGGAAGGAATTTTGTAATGGATAATAATTCTCAATTAAAGGCAGTTTAACAAAGGGTAACCACTCTGCTTCATTTTTATTTTATTTATGTTCATTTGTATGCAAACAATGACTACTACTATAGCAAAAAAAATGTGTTCAAGATATTTGTTCTCAAAATACACCAGATTGATGCATTTACCTTAAAAAGTTCTTACTGGGAAGAAGATTCAGTTGTATATGCTATCCGATAATTTAATTTGATAACCTAATTTAATTCTCGTAATGATTTGTGCAATGTTTTAAATACGCTTAAGAGATATTTTCTTAAGAGATATTGCTTTAATTTATCTATTTGTACGTACAGGACATGTTTCTGTGTATTCTGCACACTGTGCCCCCTTAAAAAAAATGGGTGAAAAAACGCCCCAGCTTATTGCATGTGCATTTGTTGGAGATTCCTCTTCAGACGCAAACTTTATGAAAGGGGGGTATTTAAATGATTCATGCAATGTGATTTACTAAGGTTTGCGGTTGTCATACTGGAATTTTCGGCTTTATTTAACGCCCCCAAAAAGCATGTCTTGAACCCTGCACAAATTTGTGCTGCTCTTAATAGATTGCATTAGTCATTATGGGAATGATAAATTTCCACTCCCAGTTATAGTGTTCTTTTTTTAAGCATTTTACAACTGCCATAAACAATGTACCATATTTCAAGGGAAATTTACCTTTTGAAGTAGTGCAACGATAGCTGCGACAGGTAAACAGCAATATATCAGTAATATCTCTAATAAACCTCATTTACATACAAAGGAGGTGTGTTTGCTCTGAAAATAAATGCAATAACTTTATTTACGTTTGCTTCATACGCAGGCGCACAATATCAAAGGCCCTGAAAAGCACACAAGAATTGTGTATTTATTGTGCTCTTTACAGCCACGATCCAAATTGCTTTGGATGCATGCATGTTAATTGGAATTTTCCTGCTATTTATCAAGCACAGCAAGCTAATACGATTGCACAATTATCTTGTTAAACTATATTAATTAAAAATAACAATGGAGTCAACACAAATCAATTGAAACTTCAAGAGGTAGGGAAATTGCATTCCGACTGAACTCTTGCCTTAGGTGAAAGTATGGCTAGATTAAGAGACTGATCCTAATCATGATTTAATCATGGAGAAATTATTCACTAAAGTGGGCTTCACAGAAGAACTTGCCACGTTCAAAGCGCCGCTACACACTTTTTTGCTCTCTCAGTGAGAGGGTAAGAGTTCAGTGGATGGTTATAAAACTACAGCGAAAAGCTACTATAATAATAACAATGTATATTATTGAGATACACTGTTAGAGCATGGCGCTAGCAACACCAGGGTCATGGGTTCAACCCAGGGATTGCAGATACTCAGAAACAAATGTGTAGTATGTAATGCAAGTCGCTTTAGATAATTCTAGTTAAGAATAAGTCTCTGCAAAATGTGAAATCCATAATTCTAATGCAAAAACACATGGACATCAACTGAAATAAAAGCTTCTTCATCTTTATGTGGCCAGGATGATGAGTATCCTTAAACATGTGTATTTAGTGTTTTTATTCTTTATGTGTGTACATGTATGCATGTAAGTGTATTTTAGTTATTTAAACTGAAACGTATCAACCAAAGGTCATTTTAAGTTTTCAAACAGGAATTGAGATGAGTTTTATGTTCTCTAGCAAAGTAAAGTCAAATCTTTGTTTATGTTTAGTTATTTGTAATAAAACAGCACTTGGGACAAAACAAATACATAAATAAATGATTAAACCGATTATTAAAATGAGCTAAATGATCCCAAACTAAGAGATGTTGAGTAAAAGCAGGGTCTAGAGACTAATTTTAAACCCTATGCAATTTAGCATGCTATTATCTCATCGGGAAGCTGTATACACATGAGAGAGGCCTTAGGGTACGCTTGGATTACTAGCACGATTCTGAAATTACTTGTCATTTTGAGAGACAAAGTGCACAAAGGTTCAGTACATAATGCTTTTCTCTCCCTCTCTTTATTTCTTTATTCCCCCATTTGGTGAGTGGAACACACACACATAAGATAATTGAGCGATTTATCTGTCAGCACTAAGCAGATTCCACACAGGGCTACAAAACTCAAATTTATCATGATAAGTGTTTGCTGTTAACCGGTTGTCCTTAAGGAAAATTAAGACCTTGAAATCAAGGCTGTATGAGACCAAGCTGTGCTATTGTTGCTTCACACAAGAAAATAAGAACTAGAACTAGCGCGTGAGGGGAAATGGAAATATTCTAGTACAATCAACACCGTACCCACCTTCAACACAAAGGATGGCAGGGCAAATTAAATTTATTAAAAAAAAATATATATAGATATATATATATATGTATTTGATTTAAGCTGTATGTCTCTATGCTGTCTGGCATGCATAAATCTTGATGCATTTCTTGTTGATACTGAAAATGAATGATTTTCTTGGTTTGTTTATTTGCTTGAGGAAGGCTTCAGTGTGACGTGTGACAAGTATTTGAAATAAACAGTAAAACTTAATTTACATTCTGATTCAAATCGGTCTGCATCTGAACGTGAGATTGAAATGACAAGTGGCTTCAATTTCCAATAATTTCATCCTTGTTAAGATGCTCGCCTGCAAGAGCGACAAAATAAGCACTCTGGACATATAAGTGCTCATTCAGACTGCCACTTCTTTCATCCTTATCTTTTCTTCCTTTCTTTCTTTCTTTCTTTCTTTCTTTCTTTCTTTCTTTCTTTCTTTCTTTCTTTCTTCTTCTTTCTTTCTTCCTTCCTTTCTTTCCTTCTTCCTTCCTTCCTTCCTTCCTTCCTCTATCCTAGCAAAACATCTCTTATCCACCCCTGTCTTTCAACGCAATTTCAAGACTCCAGCATAGCTCTTCTTTTTCTTCACCATGGCTTGCACTTGGCGACATCCTCACCGGAGATCTCCACATCTCTCCAGAATTGTTCTATACTTCTTTTCCCAATATTTATTTTTCTGCCTCCTAAGATAATGTAAGGGCTCCACAAGCTGACGATGCCACACTGTGAACTGAAGGAGACTGATGATAGTTTATTGTAGTGAGGAACAGGTGAACAGGAGACAGGTAAACAAATCCAAAAAAAAGGGTATTATCCATGGGTACATAAATCCACAAACAACGGGTAACATCCCATAGTAACTAATAGCGGACCGGCGCTATAACAAAATATAATATATCTAGTTTACATCTAGACCTGACAATGAACAGAACATAACACAAGAAATATAAAGGGTCCAGGGAATGCAGATCAGGTGTGGGTGCAAAAATGAGCCTCATGTGCGGGTGTAATCAAAGAGGGGATAAAGCTGGTGCAAAGGATTATGGGGAGTGTAGACCGACTATTAAAGGTGTGGTGAATAAATAATGGAAAGAATAAGATGGAGGACCAGGCATAAGAAATAATAATTTTCATATAATGATTATATAATGAATTATGATATATTCAATGCTGAAATGTGCAAATAAAATTCAGTTATAATGGAGCACCTGCCCATGTAGACAGCTCATTAATTTTGTCAAAAAAGCTTGAGACTCTAACTATCTCTGTCCCTCTTTTCAGTACATCAACATGTCTATGCAGTTCTTGTTGGGCTAACGATTTTTTTACTCTTCTAATTGTATCATTTTCTGAAGCAAAATCATGGGATGAAGACAGACTAATTTAATTTCAATGTCCTCTACAGGAGCAGCCGAAGTGAAGTACTTTTGGGAAGTTCTGCAGTTTGACAATCTGTATACTCAGCTACAGTAATTGTTTTATAAGTGATATTCATGCTGCCATTGCAGGCCTAGTTTAATTAAAATTCTTTAAAAAATAAAAAAAAAAATTAAATTGCAATTTCTTAAACCGCATGACCATACAGGTACAGTCGTTTTTACATCATTAAACGTTTTAAAAATAAAAGAGATGAATACTGTTTACAAAATAAACCCAGAGATAGATAAATTCGCTTGCTGTATCTATCGTCACACACCACCAAATATGGAAGGTCATATACTGTTTCCGTGTACAAATGCTCTATCAGACGCTCATGGCAAAAACTATCGGAAAACTGTGATTTTATCTCCATAACGAAATCCCAAATGGCCAGACAGTGATTCATCTTTTAAAATGTTTTAAAATATCAATGTCGGACATTCTGTGAGCCTGGAGACTGTAATGTATACTGTGAATTTATAAGTGTTTCAAGTAAATGTGTGATATGAACAAACAGTGCTCATAAACAGCTGTTTAAGATGTAGCCATTTCTTCAAATAAGTGGATGCTTAGACACGGAAATGGTAATTCTTACGTCACCCCTTAAAGTGATGTTCACCCAAAAAATTTAAATCTGTTATCATTTACTAACCCTCAGATTGTTCCAAATCTGTACGAACTTCACTGTTCTACTGAACACAAAAAGAAGAATGCTTTTAACCAAACAGTTTGTGGCCCCTATTGAATACCAAAATAAATATTATGGCAGTGAATGGGAGATGGGATCTGTTTGGTTACTGACGTTTCCCAAATATCTTCTTTTGCATTTCGCAGAACAAAGAAATGTATCCTGTATTTAGAACAATCTGAGAGTGTGTAAATTATGACATAATTTTTATTTTTATTGGGTGAACTATCCCTTTAACAAGTGGATTAACTAAAACCAGTTTTAGTTGATGCCACACTAAGATGACCAACCACATGACCTTTTTACTTTTTTTCGGTAACATTATTCTTTTTTTTCAATAACACTAATATCTAATCAAAAACATGCTTTTGTGTGATCTAAGGTGACTGCCACTTTGCCCAACACAAATATTTGCTATAAAAATAGTAACTAGATATATAATACTAATAATAGTAAACTAGTATAAGCCAAAATGCACATTATATAAATTAATTCAAGACATAAATAATAATAAAAGTCCATGGACAGACACGTTATGCATCACCTACTCGCATATCAATGTTAAATCCTATAAATAGACAGAGGGACACGGCAGCCAGAGAAATAGTCACACATCATTGCTTGACCAGATATGCCAAATGTCCTACATCCTGTTCATGCAGAGATGGAAAATAACATGGACATAAAATTGGACAAGAACCTAACTCAGATTTATTTCAAGTTTTCACAGTTCACATCAGTGACAGCTCAAGCTTTCAAACACTCTTCTATCCTCCCTCTTGCTAATCTGTCCCGCCAGGGAATCATATTGACTCTACGGGCAGCTTCTCATGGATGAGGTGTTCTGAAGTGGACTGCAAGAAACTCCTTTCTATGTACACAGTTTTACTTTGGCACATATCACATCATCACTATCTTATTCCATAACATGGCTGGATGAGCATCACATGGAAACCCACTGTCGTGCTTGGTTCGGCATGGGAAGGTCATGTTGGGGCTGATAAGAGAAGGGCTTTTCTCTGCCTCAGATTTGGCACAGCAATCTTGGCTCATCCTCAGTTGCAAAAACTTCAAAGGCAAAGCCTTGTGTGTGTCAAAGAGTGTAGAATATTAAGTGAAAGGAAGAAAAATCTGAGCAAAGCACAGCAAAACATCTGCTGAGGCAACGAGGCTGTAAAGTCGACAAAGCCTCCGTTTTAAGCAGTCGGTTCAATGGGTAAATGCGGCCCACCTTCAATTCCCAGGGCAACAGTGGTCGCTGTAGTACATTAGTAATACAGAGGAAGGGCTAATCTTTATGATGTTTGTATCGGAGGCGTGCTAAGCTACTAGAATCTGTGTCCTTTGGGAATTTGCATCCTAAGCACAGAGTAACAGGATTTCCGCTGCTGCCTTATATTTAAAACCTGCCACCGTCTTCACTGATTAATGTCGTAACACATGTTTCAGATGCAGTGGGCTACTTATTGGTAAACTGGACCAAAGGTAGGATAGACGTGCTTTAAAGAGATGAAAATTCGGTCATTCTGACCCTCTTTTCATTTCAAATCTGCTTGACTTTCTTTTTTTTCCGCTGCAAAAGTGGTAAGCGAACAGCGCTGGCCCCCATTCACTTCTATTGTATGGACACAAAACCAATGTATATCAATGAGAGCCAGTAAACAATATTCTTCAAAATATCTTATTTGATGTTCTACAGAAGAAAGAAAGTCATACAGGTTTGAAATGACAAGAGGGTCAGAATGATGGAATTTTTCTTTTTGGGTGAACTGATCCTTTAAAGGACTATTACCTCCACTAGTATCACTTGTCTGCCAACTTCTACTGCTCTGGATCAATTCATTACTATAATTCTTTCTGTGAATTTTCTTCACATTGATTCCAGAAATTGTGCAAACGTTTTGTTTTGTATCATGTTTTGTGATGTTGTACAACAAAATTTCAAAATCAGCATTGCAATGAAATAATTGTTTCTGTCTCTCTTTTTCTGCTTATTCATGAGACATTGTTTGTCTGCATATTTGACGATAAATTTGCTTTGCATGAATTTATAATCTCTCCCTAGACGAAACTCATCATGCATGCTCTTATAAATGTGCATCATAGCTTAAGGGCATAAGCTATAACTGCAAAATGCACATTTCATTTAAATCTAGTCAATTGAAATGAATCACACCTTATTCCGTCCTAACACTATGACCATTCACCCTCAGCCGGTGTGTATGTGCCCATCAGCTGCAGTGATATTGGCAGGGGGCTTTCCTGAGGTTTCAGCTCTTGTTTCAGCCCCAGGTGGCAATGTGCTGACAGGTGGGATTGGTGCAGTGCTGCTTTGGCAGCGCAGGCTGACCGGCTCAGCGCTAACAAGAGTTAAAAGTTGCACGTTAGCCAGCAGTGGAACAGAAATCTAATGCTGACCTTCTTTTAAGCAATGTCAGTTTTCTTAGCCCTACAATTATTATTAACTCAGCCTGTGTATAGTTACAGTATAATCTAGGATCTTTCACACAAGGTGGGCACACAGCATGCAACACTACAAGGCCTACAAGCTTTAGCCACGTGAAAAAAAATATGCATTGCTGTATTTTAAAGATGTACCCAGCAGTTACAAATGTATACCTCACATAGACCTGAGTGAGCTCTGTTTGATTTTCTCAGATATTTGAGAGATAGTTTAGGTAAGATGGCTTTTGCAGGATTTCCGAGAGGTAGCAGAATGAGAAGACAGTGAATCATAAAACTATTTCCCAGAGGAAAAGAAACTGAAGCAATAGAAGGAGATAAAATGGCCTTCCACTTTCATTCAAGCCCTGGAAGGAACTGCATGTGGGATTTGAAAGAGAGAAGGGGATAGTGTAATTTACAATACAATCAACATAAATGGAAAAAAAATGAAATTGATATCATGGTGAAACTGAATGGACTTTTTAATACACGAGTTAGACCAAATACATCTATTATAATGTGTGCTTTTATGTGCTATTATCAACTTGTATGTTTACTCACTACCGAATGTAGCTCTAAATAATTCAATGAGGTGCTAAAATATGTGTAAGATATCAAATTATGCTCATTTTGATTTAAACCCTTGATTTAAATCCTACCATCATTCAGTTTCTATTGTATTTCTCTACATGCGTCTATATAGAGTATGCAATTCAAAGAGAAACTTTGATCTGGTTTAGCTAGGAGAACAAGATTCTATTTCTGCAATGCCTCTTGCACAAAAACATAACGTCACTTTAATCATTTGTAATTTTCTATCTGCTAAACTCTGGATAACCCTAAACAACCTTGTTATTCAAAATTTAGACGGTGCAACTAAATAACGATTAAAAATAAAAATGATGCATGCAGGGTCCGAAATTATCTTTTTGCCACACAGCCTGGTGGCAGATGAATTGTGAAAATTTTCCTTGCTTTCAAATTTCATACTAGCGGTAAAACATCTTTGTTACGTATGTAACCTCAATTCCCTGATGGAGGGAACAAGATGTTGTGTCTAACCGACTGAATGGGGTTTGAACTTGAGAATCTATCATCTCCGATTGTACTTTTTATAGGCCAATGAAGTTGGCGAATGGCGTGGGATGGCAGTCTCTGCCTCTTACATATGGGTAAAAAAAGGAAGATGGCATGCCCATTCATTCAGCTTTCGCTGCAGCGGACAGCGAAGCATTGTGGCAAAAAGGACAAAACGTCTCGTTCCCTCCATCAGGGAACTGAGGTTACATACGAACCGCAAATTGGAACCTTCCAGTGGTGTAGTAAGACATCAATGTGTGGATCACGACGAGAGTCTCCTACCAATGGCCGTATAGGTGGTTGCCTTTACTACTCTACGGGCGAGATAGTTTCCCTTGAGAGGAGAATGCTACGGAGACCACATCAGGAGTAGGGGAATAACGTGGAATAACTACATGGTCTCACCAGTGGGGAGAACTCATGGGAGTAGTAGTACGGGGATGCCATATGCCCCAGCAGCCTCTGAATAAGTTTGAGTGGGACCACTGAGTGCTTCCTGACGAGGTAACACAGTCGAGTTCTATACCGAGATAATAGGTGCTCCGCACAGGGGAGAGCTTGCTCTTGTCCCAGTTGACCCGTGGGCCAATCGGATTGAGGTGCCGGAGCACAAGAACCCTTTGCATACACAATAGATCTTGCGAGTGGGCCAAGATAAGCCAATCGTCGAGACAGTTGCGGATACCCATGCCCTACTCCCTGAGGGGAGCAAAGCTGCCTCTATGACCTTGGTAAAGGCACTTACTTTGTAATGGTATGCTCGACCCTTAAAGGCAAAAGAAGAATCGTTCTGTGCCATCAAAAAATCGAGACATGAAAGTAGGCATCCTTCAGGTCTATTGCCACAAACCAATCCAGTTGTTGTATAGACTTCAGGATGCACTTCTGCCTCAACATTCTGAATGGTAGCCCGTGAAGGGTCTTGTTCAGAGTGCGCCGATCCTGGATGGGACGCAGTCCTCCACCTTTCTTGGGGACATTAAGTGCCCCCGTCAGGGTCGCTTCTTCTTGTTCGGCTGCTGACGGGGAGTAGATGCTTTCCTCTGTGAAGTCCTCCGCCCAAGGGAGGCCGCCTAAGAAGGGGGAGAAGCTGAACTGGAGCCGGGGCAGGAGGAACGGGGCTGCTGGGAAACTGAGGCTATCCGGGACCTCGATGCCCTGCTGGGGACTAGGTCGTGGCAGGTAGGATGTGCTTGATGGCCTCCTTCTGCTTCTTCACTTGCAGGGAAAACTGCAGGGAAAAGTCCTCGATCGTGTCACCAAACAGCCCACCCTGTGCGATGGGCTCATTGAGAAAGCAGACTTTCTCTGCCTCTCGCATCTGTGCAAGGATTAGCCAAAGATGTCCCTACTGGACCACCATTGTGGACATTGTTCTACACAGTGCATGCCGTCAACCTGGTCGGCAGTAGAGCGAGGTCAGAGGCCAGTCAGTAAGTGCTATTTAAAGAGGTGGTAGATAATTATTTTTTGTATATAAAAGCGAACTGCAAGCATTACACGGTCCGTGTGCACATAGGCCTATCATAAAGTTGCTGTATCGTCAGCTGGCCATTAATCTGATGAAAAATAAACTAAAGATCACGAGCAAAAGCTGCCTTTTTACATTTTTAAACTTTATAAGTTTCGTTTATTAGACGATGAGTGGAAGAAATAATGTTTCCTACTTTACATCAAGAATATCAGATGAGAAATGTAGTCCAAATTATGTGATATTTTTAACAACATGTCGGTAAAATAATGTAATAAATCCTTGAAAAATCCTATTTACTGTCTTGTGTTTTTATTGAAGGCCATACAGTGTGTCGATGATTACATGAATCTGTTACATTATTCAATTTGTTATCCATTTGCTTGAGATAAGCGGTCCACATTTTGAAGTTCGTCTTTTGAAAACTGTACAGTCCCTCACAGGAGCAGTCTGTCTTAACTTTAGATCTGTGTGTGAAGCGTTCTTTTTTACGATGTGAAATAAGCTTTACCTGGTTGTAAGTGCAGCCACGAACAGCAAGTGTTGCTCATCAGTTTCTTAATTTTTTTTTTAAATTACCACATGAAACCAACAGTATTACAATTCAAATTGAAAAGTCAAATTTTCTGTCATCAGAATAAGATATTCAAGGTGCAGTACTTCTGCCACTTCACCAGAAGTTGTACCTACGTTAATTTTTACAATAGCGCCCCCGAGAAACTTGTGGATACAATCTACCCTTTCTGCAAGAGACACAGAGGCAATGGTCCAGTGAGCTGATCCTTTAAAACCATCACCACTGATATAAGTAGCAGACAGATGTATGGATATCCTTGGCTTTAAGCTAGGAGTGAAGTATTCTGAGAATTAATCAGTGGCAAAGCATTTGAACCACTTAAGCTTCAGTCAAAGATATTGGTCACCTTAAATAACATCTCCAATTACTACTGATTAAAATAAGCAGACTTGGGTGCAGCTTTTTCTTGGCTCTTTACGTTATATGTGATTTGTGGCTGTGTTCCATTAGGCAAATGAAGAAAAACCTGCTCATGCAAAACCTACAGCTGTGAACCCTTACATCCAGAATATGTTCTTGGAAATGACGTTCGAGCTTTGCACAAAAGGTGAATGCGTCGGTGTCAGAGCTGCTCTGCCTCCATTTTGTGAATCCTGTTTTCAACCTTGAAAAAAGCTCACAAAGCTGAAACCATTCTCTAATGAACTTCTGCAAAGTGCCACTTTTAATTAGCAGAGAAGGGACCTCAGACAGCTCCGCGGCTATGACAGACCTGTCATCGTTAGCATGACTAAGAGCTTCATGCATTGCTAAGAATCGCAGAGAAGGAGAGAGGGAGAACGAGACCCGAGAGAAGAGAGAGAGAGAGAGAGAGAGAGAGAGAGAGAGAAGGTTGAAAACAAAGCTAGAGATAGATATTGACTGGCAGATTGTTACAGGAGGGTCATTCTCACAGAAAATGGGACATGGAATTCTCATCAATCTGAAACCGTAGATCCTTCCATCCATAGATATTCCATTTCTTTCTTGAGCGAACAGCAATCGTACCCTTTTCCTCCACCGCAGACACAGGAAGTGAAGTCATACCTGCAGTGTTTGTGTGGGCCGCTCAGGGTCTCGATGACAAAGCACTCGCCGTCATTCAGGCAATAGGCCAGATCCTTCTCCTGACACGGCTTGAAATGCTCAGATTTCAAAGGCGGAAGAGTTGGCGATGCTGAAGGGCAGAGAAGAAAAGAAGAAAAATGATGCTGGGTAAAAGATAAGAAGGTACACAGGTCAGCCAGATAAGCAGAAAGTTGAGATGAGTGAGGCACACAGCCAAAGAAAAAAGTGAATAAATGGCATAACACACAGAGAACACTGCCACACATTTAATGCTATTAATTAAACTTCATTAAAATGCATTTAAATGTTCTACATATTTTATGAAAAGACATCCAAGCTCTTACATTTAAACTTTAAACGAATTGCAATACAGTTATATAGCTGCTTGTTTCATTTTAAATGTATATTTACACTTTTTTTTACCATTTTTCTTTCCAGTGGATTACACCATTTTATTAAAGGGATAGTTCATAGCAGGAAAATATTTGATAATATCAGTTGAATATAGGACAGAAAACAGTTCTGGGGCACTTAACTATGGTAGTCAATGGTGTCCAACCAAGAACTGTTTGGATAAAAGCATTTTTCAAAATATCTTTCTCTGTGTTCAACCAAACAAAGTAATTTATACAGATTTGGAACAACTAGAGAGTAATTTGTGACAGAATTTTCATTTTCTGGTGAACTACTCCTTTGCACATTTGGACAGGAAAAGTACATGAGGCTCCGGTACATATTATTATAAATTCATAAAATCAATACCTTCCAACATTTCTCTTTTAACTTTACTAATAATCGAAGACATCTCCTCTGATAGCCACCAAAAAACACTAACCCCCTTTGAAGCAACATCAAAACAAGCAACCAAATGCCTATTTTTAACTCTGGCCAGCACGCTGTTGTATAGTGTGCATGAATCTAATGCTCAAAGCAGCACGTTTGGTTTGCTGCTGATCCATTACTGAGAGATGATGGATGAGAGAATTAAGCAATCACTCTCTCTCTGGCTTTAGAGAATTAATACAGGAGGAAGTCCAGTGTTTGGCAAAAAGTCTCCATAGTGATTAATGGTGCCTAGTCCCCTTGGTCAAGATTTTCTACAGCCAGTATAATAATATGACTTTCCACTTATTACAGTCCTCACGACGTGTGAAAGCTGACCTGTGTACAGAACTGATAGTATGACCTGAGGATTTTGAACAGACCTGACATCAATAACCTCCGCATGGTTGCCATGGATACACCATAAATAAGATGAGGACTACACAGTAAGGCTGGGTGAAAGAAGGTCCTGATATGACGAACAAACACGATTCATGAGACAAAATAGACAGAGAAAATTATACCTAATGGTTTCCTTCCTGGAATATTTTCTTTGCGCAGACATTCAAATGACCTCAGATTACAGTCTTAACTGTTACGTCTGCACGATTATGTTCTTAAAGCCTATATGAGAACATTTGTATTTTTATGATAAAATTGAGGCGTTTTATATTCTTGGCAGAGTTTTTCTTTTTTTTCTTACATCATTGCAAGAGTGTCAGCTGTGGGTGATATCATATTTGCTCTCATTAATTTTACAATATTCACCAGGCCTTCTGAGGCTAATTTGGCATGTGTTCAGGCAACCAGGTGACAGAACGCCCCCAAGGAGGACCTTGGACCTTCATAAATAAAGCTAAATGTTTTTAATAAAACAAGTCCATTCATTCTCTAATAATCACATTTCGGCGTGCCAGACCCTATGACAAATCGGCATCTAAATCGAAGCGTCTACACGGCTGTGCTTCGTGTTCTGAGCAAAAAAGCGATGAGATCTTCATTAGTCAACTCTCCAACCACGATCTTATTGATAACAGCTTAGTGACCAGTCAGTTTCATTACATCGCTCTTCTTTGACATTCACAGGGGCTAGTTTCTTAAAGCAGGTCAATTTCCCCTGTAAGGGGTGAGATAGGTCCAAGTGTCCTGAGAGATTGGAGATCTACCCAAACCCTGACATCTCCTCGATCTTAGTTTGTGGTCGTGGAATGATGCAGGTGTGGGGTGTTAAGGGATGGGATGGGAATTCCCCAGGGCCAAGCACTGATGCCGTCTCTAAGATGCGACATTCCCCCTGAGTGCCTGCCGGCTTGACATACAGTGAAGGTCACAGAGAATCGATTAGCTCAGAAACAGCAATACAGAGAATGCTCTGAGGGGAAAGAGACAGACTCAGAGTTAGTTGATGATTTATGCATCTGACTGAAATGTTACTTTTAGTAAAACCAGTTTAGATCAGAGCGGAACTGAGACTGGAAAATCTGATTACTGGGGTTCAGGTTGCAATATACATTGTTGATGTTTATTGGCACTTTCCACCAGTATCATGCACTTTGGTTTTGAGAATGATTATATATTAAACACTACCGGTCAAAGGTTTTCAAACACATGAATGAAATGTTTCTCATGGTCTTCAAAAGTTTTGTCTCAAGATGTATGCTTAAATATCTCAAATTAGTTTCATAAATATAAGCGTTCAAATACAAAAAAAATCTTTCTCAACTTATATATATATATATATATATATATATCAAATGTCTGTGAAATTGATGATTTTGAATAAATAATGAAAAAAGAGCAGCCAATAAGAGCTCAGAACTTAAATATTGTTTGAAACCTCAAGAAGTGATGTGATACAATACCAAGAGAACATTTCTGTAATATTACTACATTTAAGAAACTGTAAAATAACATGTTTTATTTTATTGTTTACGTTTTCTAATTGCACTCGCAACATTGTCCTCATATTTGCCTTTATGGTTTTGATGAGCTTACTATCTTTCCAAAATGTGAAAAAAGTTGAGTGAGTTCGAATACATTTTACTGATAGTAAATTACAAAATAAATATATTAGATTTGTTAAAAAAACTAGTGTATAAACAAATACATCAAACTTCGGTATTGACCTTAACTATCCAACAGTTTTCCAAAATGTTACACTCTAAAAGATGCTGGTTTGTTTTTTGGTGTCAAAAAGAGAATAACCCAAACTAATGGATTGTAAATGAACCCTATGCTGGGTGTTTCAACCCATTGTTGGACAAATATAAACATTTTAGGGGGTTAATTTAACCCAACGGTTGGGTTCGTCTCAAAATCCAACACTGGGCTGAAAATAAAATGTTTACAGTGTAATAAAACTAATTTGAATTATTTACCAAAATGTTATATTTTGCTGTGCTAAAAATGGACAATATAAATTTGGGCCCTTTCTACAATATGGCAGGAATACAAGTACATTCGATATTTTGTGTTCTGTTTATAATTTTCTGTGTTAATTATTAAAATAAGCCATCTCTGAAGCAATCTAACATCATAATTGCTTGTGCCACTGTCCAGTACTTAACTATTAGCTAAATTATTGGATCTCTTTCTTTTGCCAGACAGTGACATTAGAGAAACAAGTCAACAAAACAGCTGCTTATCATCAAATACCCATATTTGGCGAAATGTCAAATCTCTGATAGAGATACACCAACTCAGCAGTGGAATTGCTGATATAGATCTTTTTAGAAAAAGATCACAGTTTACAAGCAGAGGCTAAAGTAATTTGTTTTTATCAGAAAATGCATTGAACAACTTAGCTCCAATGGTCTTGTCATTACATAGTTACGCTCCCTCATTACAAAGCACATGTTGTCGGTCAGTGATATGAGAAAACATTCATAGTTCCCAGACATCCAGTCTATCTCTCTCTCTCTCTGACTGTCTTGCAGTCTTACCTCTCTTTGTCCCTCTAGTTCTCATCTGAATGCAGAGGTCAATGACAATTTCCTATCACAGAAAGACCATGTCATCATTCCTCGGGCACCTTAAGGTTTCATAGCTGGCTGAAAGACTCACAGTGTTTTTTCTATGAGCATTCATTTACAATGGCCCGGAGTACCCCTATAGCACAATGGTCTGGTCTGCAGTCACACCAAGGTGTAAGTGTGGTAGAATAAAACACAAGGAATAAATGACAGGAATGATGGATGTGAGGAGAGGAATTCAATGGAAAACAATATAAAAAAACAATGGAAACTGGGAATGTGTTTTCCCGTACGAAAAAACTATCTTCATGAGATCTCTTTAATATGCTAACTGTTTCTTTGTTTCGGGACTGCAATGAGATTTAATGAAGATCAAGTATTGTTTTAAAGAGCAACCTTTGAGAAAAATCTTTTCTCTGCATCCACAAAAATGGGTCTTACACCATCTCAAATGACCCTTTTGATGCTAAAAGAGAAAGCTAGGTTTTAATACAAAAAAATGTATCTGCAAAATAATATCTGTTAAGCTCCCAGCATCCTACCAGACATAAAGGCTGACCAAAGCCAGCATGGTACAAATATATCTCTGTGTGTCAGTGTATGTGCGGGCAGGCCTGTGGTGAAGCACACTTCTCCCTGCTTTATATTCCGGTCAATTGCAGTCATGCAGTGGAGTAACGGCGATCGATGGGCAGCACGCAGGTAAAGTTGATACACCAAAGGGTAGAGCTATGTATACAGAGCATGGTTAACCAACAAAGAGAAGAAAAAGAGGCTCGCTCTGTACAAAAAACACCCTAGTCGCCTACTGCCTACAAAGGCAACTACCTTCAAAAGACGACCTCATTTAGAAGAAATAACTGAAAAGATGTTTGTACTGCCCTCAGCTGAACAACCGCTAACTGTTGTTTTTTTACAATCTAATGCTGTTTCTATGGCTATATTAAGAAATAATTAATTAGAATACAAATAAAAATAGTCAATATTCGATATTGTTCATTTTTCCGTAGCTTCAACTCTAGTTCTACTTGTAAACATAGCTTTATAGACAGTTTTTTGTTAAATAAATAGTTCATTCCAAACTAAATATTCTGTCATCATTTACTCACCCTCTTGTCATATCATAACCTGTATGACTTTCTTTCTTCTGCAGAACACAAAAGAAGATATTTTGATGAATGTTGGTAACTGGTACCCATTGACTTCTATGACATAGACACAAAACCAATGCAAGTCAATGGGTACCGCTCTTGTTCGTTTGTCAACATTCTTTAAAAAAATCTTCTTTTGTGTTCCGCAGAAGAAAGAAAGCAATCCATGTTTGAAATGACAAGATGGCGAGTAAATGATGACAGAAATTTTAGGTTTGGGTATAATATCCCTTAAACTCATTGTCAACACATTTTCAAGGAGCTTTGGATAAAAGTGTATGATAAATGACATATAACTGAATATATTCAGACAGTAACTGAAGTAAACATTCCAGATTTCTATTGGGGTGGGATATTTGCATGTGGCTTAACTTACAGAAACACATCAAAATGTAGAACACACACAATACAGTCTAATACATTTTTTAATCAACATATCTCTTGCATTGTCCACAATCTTGGATTTTCAGTTTCTCTGAGGTCATCGCAACCATTCTAGAATTGCCATCTCTGCAAAGAGTACATGTGATGCTGCCATAGAATGTGAATAGGCAGCAGCATAATTAAGATGCTAACAGAGTAGGGCAGCCTTGATGTCAGGCCTATAAAGCCTTAAAGGGACAGTTCACCCAAAAATGTAAATTCTATCATCTTTTACTTACCCTCAAGTTGTTGCAAAACTGCATAAATGTGTTTGTTCTGTTGAAAGTTTGGAAGAATGTTTGTAACCAAACAGATCTGAGGCACTATGGTAGTCAATGGGGGCCAATAACTGTTTGGTATACAATGACAGACTGTTCATTTTTGGGTGAACTGTCCCTTTAAAATCCTGCATTCATAAATACCTCTTTAGGTTTCTTTCAGAGCATGTGTATGTGTATAGTGCCCTAAAATGCCCTGAGCAAGCTACAAATATGTTATGATATCAGTGTCTAGAAATGGCGTCTATTCCCTGTACACACACAAACTCACACACACAAACTCTCTCTCTCACAATGGCGGCTGTGAGTCGGGTGTGTTCTATGCACTGCTGCATTGCAGATGTTTACAACAGTAGTGAAATTTTTTTGCCGATAAACTTCAAATGCGCTGATTAAACTGACTTATGTTTCACACAAACACACAGCCGTCTAAAAGATACAAAGAGAAAAAAATGAGGTGCTGCTAATGTGATCTTTTTTAACAAAGAGGGTCTTATGTTACCTTGGCTGGCATCTCCATAACGTTAACCATCAGCTCTTTGTGGTCAGACACGGTCTTATGTGTCCAGCTGCTGTAGGACAAGAAAATGGATCTCTCTGTGTGCTATGAAACACCCTTCTTTCACAGTGCACCTCTCTCGAACTCAGATGTGTGAGTTGGCACGTGTCCAGTCTAAACATAACCCTCTTTTCATATATCTCTCTCCCTCTCTCTGTCCATTCATCCACGCCATGTTCTTCTGGCGGAGGTCCAACTCCAACAGTGTGTTCAGTCTTGATTAGCGATTGGGGTAAATATCCACAGCTCTGTTATTCACAGCTCTGGTCCCACAGCTAAAGAGCATTAGCCTCTTTTACAAACACACGTGCCAGCTAGTCTATAAAGACTACTCATATATAGGTGCCAGGAAGACAGCAAAACTGTTGGGACCACTAACCAGGAGTGTTAGTAGAGTGTGCCAACATCAGGGGCCCATTATCCATTTGAAATATCAGAGACATTCAATGACCCTGATAAATGACTCAATTAATTCAAGCACTTAAAATGTGGGTAGACGTGTTACAATTGGCCACATTAGTACAGTATTGTTCAAAATAATAGCAGTACAATGTGACTAACCAGAATAATCAAGGTTTTTAGTATATTTTTTATTGCTACGTGGCAAACAAGTTACCAGTAGGTTCAGTAGATTCTCAGAAAACAAACAAGACCCAGCATTCATGATATGCACGCTCTTAAGGCTGTGCAATTGGGCAATTAGTTGAAAGGGGTGTGTTCAAAAAAATAGCAGTGTCTACCTTTGACTGTACAAACTCAAAACTATTTTGTACAAACATTTTTTTTCTTCTGGGATTTAGCAATCCTGTGAATCACTTAACTAATATTTAGTTGTATGACCACAGTTTTTTAAAACTGCTTGACATCTGTGTGGCATGGAGTCAACCAACTTGTGGCACCTCTCAGCTGTTATTCCACTCCATGATTCTTTAACAACATTCCACAATTCATTCACATTTCTTGGTTTTGCTTCAGAAACAGCATTTTTGATATCACCCCACAAGTTCTCAATTGGATTAAGGTCTGGAGATTGGGCTGGCCACTCCATAACATTAATTTTGTTGGTTTGGAACCAAGACTTTGCCCGTTTACTAGTGTGTTTTGGGTCATTGTCTTGTTGAAACAACCATTTCAAGGGCATGTCCTCTTCAGCATAGGGCAACATGACCTCTTCAAGTATTTTAACATATGCAAACTGATCCATGATCCCTGGTATGTGATAAATAGGCCCAACACCATAGTAGGAGAAACATGCCCATATCATGATGCTTGCACCTCCATGCTTCACTGACTTCACTGTGTACTGTGGCTTGAATTCAGAGTTTGGGGGTCGTCTCACAAACTGCCTGTGGCCCTTGGACCCAAAAAGAACAATTTTACTCTCATCAGTCCACAAAATGTTCCTCCATTTCTCTTAAGGCCAGTTGATGTGTTCTTTGGCAAATTGTAACCTCTTCTGCACATGCCTTTTGTTTAACAGAGGGACTTTGCGGGGGATTCTTGAAAATAGATTAGCTTCACACAGACGTCTTCTAACTGTCACAGTACTTACAGGTAACTCCAGACTGTCTTTGATCATCCTGGAGGTGATCATTGGCTGAGCCTTTGCCATTCTGGTTATTCTTCTATCCATTTTGATGGTTGTCTTCCGTTTTCTTCCACGTGTCTCTGGTTTTGCTCTCCATTTTAAGGCATTGGAGATCATTTTAGCTGAACAGCCTATCATTTTTTGCACCTCTTTATAGGTTTTCCCATCTCCAATCAACTTTTTAATCAAAGTACGCTGTTCTTCTGAACAATGTCTTGAACGACCCATTTTCCTCAGCTTTCAAATGCATGTTCAACAAGTGTTGGCTTCATCCTTAAATAGGGGCCACCTGATTCACACCTGTTTCTTCACAAAATTGATGACCTCAGTGATTGAATGCCACACTGCTATTTTTTTGAACACACCCCTTTCAACTAATTCAACTAATTGCCCAATTGCACAGCCTTAAGAGCGTGCATATCATGAATGCCGGGTCTCATTTGTTTTCTGAGAATCTACTGAACCTACTGGTAACTTGTTTGCCACGTAGCAATAAAAAATATACTAAAAACCTTGATTATTCTGGTTAGTCACATTGTACTGCTATTATTTTGAACAATACTGTACATTTGACAAAAGTGCATAAAATAAACTTTGAATCAAATATTAAAATGGAACAAAGAGAAGCCCATGAAATGTACTAATTTTAAGAAATTGGGAAAGGGTGCTTGTTTTTTTTGCAAAAAGTTTAAATCACAGCTGTAACTCATACCTAGTCTCCTGTAGAAGACCTTCATACTGAAAGTCTGGGAACTTTAGCCGCTTTGGTCAAGGTCCGCCCAAGAAGCCATATGACTGACAGGTAGAGCAACCAATCACATTTTGTTTAGTGCCGTGGAAATGTCCACTCAGTAACAGGTGTACATTCAAGAAATCATCAGTAGTTAGAAGCAGCAACGTTTATGATTTGATGCCGTGGACGTCGCATAATTTTATGAATGAAGCATTTTAGTCAATCCTGGTGAATTCTTATTGCAATAGGTGTGAACACGGCTTCGATTAGACAGGTTCTTGTTATTTCCAGGCAGACTGTTAAAGATATGCAACAGGCGCATCTCCTGGAAATCCTCTAAATATCCTGTTCAGCCAGGCTTAAAGTCTAAGGCTGAGTCGACCTAATAATACTTCTGACCCCAACCCATTTCTGTCACTCTATCTACTTTCTAGTAAACACACAATGGAATTTCTCTTTGTTAGGCTGTCCAAGCAATCCTGGTGATAGAAACCCCATCCAGATCCAGAGAAACGCTGGCAGCCTTGTTCTGCAAAAGCCAAACAAAATTTGGACCTCAGACCAAATAGTCTTTTTTTAACCCCTGAAGCGTAATCTTTTTTCTCCCTGCCAGAGGGCCACTTCACCTTTCATATCAAGGGCGAGGTGAGTGGTGCTCGACTAATGCCGCCACTGTTTGTTGTTATAGACACAGTTGTAAGTGAAGTGCAAACTAAACCAAACACCACAAACAGAAAATGTCCTGTCTCTTGGGTATGATGTGTGCTTTCTAAATGCCACACAGTGTCCCTCTATTCACAAAGACAGGTGGCAGTGAGAACGACTCAGTTTTTGTTTTGAATACGGGGAACTTTTAAAGAGAAAATACATCTGCTCATTTAACAACAGAGTGCTGCAAAGTGCACGTTGTGAGCATTAAATATGCACTGCTATTCAGACATGGAAATGTTCTGTTGTAGATGATAGCTAATCAAGGCAAATGTTTATATGGAGAGCCTATAGTAAAACAGTATGCTAGCTGCAATTTCACCCCTCGAAAGATCATTTCTGCTTATCAGAGTCATTATAATGCGTGTTAAATGTGTTTGTGCCCTCTGGACAGCATAATGCTAAGGCTATTTTTAATTCCTGCTGCAAATTGCAATTAGCATTACCTTCAGTACTGATGCTTAACACATTACTGATCAAAAATCATCAAAGCCTTTTATTCAGGCAGTTTATAACACATCTGCAGCAGACATTATTCATCAGCCAGCTCATAAAATCAAACCAATAAAATGATCCTCAAATTATTATAACCTGACAGGACATATTAATGTCTTGCCTGTTTGCTCAGGGCGTAAAATATAAATTAAAATTGCATTATGTTGATGTTGTCATGTAATGTTTTCATATGCTTCGTGTTCACAGATGTATAGAAAACAAATGGCTACAGTATAAATATGTATATATAGATATACCGTACACCTTACATCTATATAGCTAGCAAGCATCCCAGAGCACTCAGCATATAAAGACGATTTCATTGGATGCACATGCTGGCCTGAAGCTTTGGTCTGTGTTTGGTTATAATATAAACACATATTTTATATTTAATTTATATTAATATTAAATCATATTGTATAATTATTGCATTGCATTACATTAAACTACTCAATAGTTACGGATTCTTTGCACAGGTCTACCAGAAGTTTTTTTGTTGTTGCCACTAAAACAGTCTATATCATGACATTTCGGGTGGGCTGAAATCATAATTTGTAACATGCAACACCCTTTAAGCAATATTTCAAAACTGGCAATGAGTCTGTCGCAGTCTCTATTCTAAACCGTGTAGGCCTATACATTTAAAAACCTGTCCCAGAATGCCAATCTATGGAAAAAAATGGCTGCTGTAAATTTGTTCAATTATACAAAATATACACTAACAAAACAAACATTTTTGTCTGCCGTAAGACTGTCTTCTGAGGAACATAATGTAATCATCCCAAAATTTAAAAGTGAAATCTGAGTTTCGTTTTTATCACCCCCGTAGTTCTCCTAAAATCCCTTATCGGTGTGCTGGCCATCTTCACATGTGTGCAACAGCGTGAACTTCTTAATTAAGCTCAAGGGGAAGTTATTACTTTTGGGACAACTTCAGCTCTGCACTTATTGCTATTACCTCAGTCACTATGCCTGTGATAATGGAAGGATGGAAGGAGGCAAAAAGAGAGAGACAGAGAGGATAACAGAATATGTTTTTTTGCCTATTCTGACTGTTTTCATTTTGCTGCTAACAAGCTGTGTGAACAGGAGGATTGTTGGTGCTTCAGACTGTAATGTGGGACAAGCATTCTGGAGCTCTTCTGATTATGGAGGGGGGGACACATGGAGAGCCGCTTACTGTGAGTTCAGACAGTGTGCTGGATAATGATTTGTGCTCAAAAATACAATACAAGCACTAGGGGGAAAGGCTTAGAGAATCTGAAACAAAAGAAAAATCTGTTTCATGTGTAAAAACTAAATGAAATGTATCCAATATGTAATATGCAACTCAATATGCCATCCATGAAACGGAATGGAATGCAACTCAAGTGGAACTCAATGGTTATTGCATATATATAGATTACAAACATGTTTGATGTCTATGTTTGATTACTACTGTAGATTAAATCATAGGCTGAGGGGAAGTATCCAGAGATTGTGCCATCATACACAACAAAGTTTCTGTAAAGTCTATCAAACCAACAATCTACATACTGAATCTGACTCATTTGGACTAAAGTATCACCATCCAGCCTTACATCTACCTCAAAAAGGCTGATAAACGTATTATAAAATAGATTGTTTTGACTGTATGGCAGGAAAATAGTTTTAAAACTTCCACCTGCAACCTTAATTCAATTCTCTAATTTGATTGAAATGAAACATCTCTAGTGAAAACCTGCACATACCTCTAAATAACGCACGGTGTGTTTGAGAGAAATAAAACTCAACTCAAATCTCAGAAGAAAAAGAAAGCTAGATTCATAAGATTAAAGGATTTTGTTTTTTACAGAAAAGCATGCAATCCAATAATGTGCCTGAAGTACATGGTCTCAATTCTGTATCACAAGGAATTGAGATTATTCATCCAAAAAACACATTTTGGCTCAGCGTCCCATTTAATCACTCTGGTTTGAAAGTAGTTTGCATCAATGGCATTCTAATCCAGATGAATCTGGCTTCACTTGAACGGAAAAAATCCTTTGGAGAAATAAGGGTGATGAACACGAAAGCCTAATGCAATTGATTGAAGGATTAAACATTTGGAAAATTTGTGTACAAAATAATTATGAATAAATGGAGGTCTGTCTTCCAATCAGGCCATAGTAAAACTGCATAAATAACTTCAGGCACTGGAGAAAGAATATAGATATTTAAATATAAATAAATATAAACTTTACATATATAAAAAAGAAGGGGTTATTTTATCTGAAACCTTTTGACGGCAACTGTTCTCTGTTAGTTTTTCCAAACAAAATAAAGATAATTTTTCATAAATATATTAAGTACCATGATAAAAGGAGGTGACAAATTATGTCATACGGATTAAAAGAGAGCCAAATGCCTGCCAAAAATCATCTAAACCTGCTATTTAAATTGTTGAAAATTCATAATGCCAAGATGAATCAGTTTTTCTTCATAAAGATTCTTTCTGTACTAACATATCTGCTATACTTCAAGCAGAGGCTGACGCTTATCTTCCTTTTTTCTCATGAGAACAAATTCTTGCATTAAGGAAATTATCTTAACGTAGCTCCTCTTCATAACACAGACTTTCTGAAAATGTGATCAAAACGTCTTAATGAGTCAGAGGATCTAAAATACTAATAACAAGCACATAATGGATTATAACTTTCCCTTCCAACAGCATCTGAATCATCCTAAATTATAACAGTTCAAATGTTATCAGGAGACCCTGTTTACAGGCCATTTTGGTTTTATAATGTGACACACATCCAGATGAATCAGAATATCCCACAGAAACAAAATCCGTGGATGGGACAGGGACGGCGTTACCTATAGGCAGAACATGACTCAAACAATGTCTTCAAATTCTTGAATTAAGATGCATATTCTTGATAAGCACAAGGACCTTAGAAACTAAGTCTTGATTTTACTAAAAAAAAAATTGTGCTTAAAACCATCAACAAATTTGCCAATGGGGTAAGAAAAATAATCTTGAATTAAGGTTTACCTTTTCCTTAGTCACTCAATTCAAGATCATTTTTCTTACCCCTAGCTAGTATTGTAAAGTACTATGCAACCGACCAATATCGGTATTCCAATCAGACAATAGGAAAACAATACTATTGGTGCATTCCTACAAGGACATCAGACTTCAGACAAACAAGCGAAAAATAAATAAATATTAAAAAAAAAAACTTAAAGGCACTAAGAAGCAAAAACCAGAAACAAGATATGGTTAGCGGGGAATTATGAATGACAGCTCTGTACCTTTACGTCCTGCCAACATTCCTCAAAAAGGATGTTCAGTGATCCTGAAGTTCTTTGAGAAACAAACCGCTATTTGTGTTCATTTTTGTAGCATTCAAGATGACTCATTGTGAACATTTAACAATGTCTTCCATCACTCTCTAATCATCCTGACTTGTCTCGCTAAAGGCTCCATTGAAACCCTTTGAGCGCCTGATCCTCAAGAACAGCAGGAATTTGAGCCCTGATAAACCACTGAATGTCCGGTCTCATTGACCACAGCAGGGGTCTAACTATTCGCATACACAGAAAAAGCCATGAACACATGCACACTCCCTATAGTCAGAAAACACTATTGCACTACTTTGACCTTTGGTAAATTGCTCATCTTTAAGTTAGTTCCATTAAAAACAGCACACATGTTTGGAACAACATTATGGCAATGACAGAATTGTTATTTTTGAGGTGAACTATTTCTTACAGTAATGCTGTGAATGTCTCCCTCTATGTTATCTGTTTCTTGCACATTCCCTACCTCTCTCATCTCCTTTTCCTTCGATACTACGGCTGGGAGCGATGATGGTGGGGTTGCATCAGCTCCTCTCTGCTGTATTGTGTTATATTGTGGTGCAGTGCTGATTTAAGTTCAGCAGATACAGAGAGCTTTATTTCTAAAGGAAGCCCATAGGGAACTCTAGTGTGCCTGCCTGTCTTTGTACCAGCTGCCAGTTCAGGGCTCAGAGTACAAAACAGGGCTAAAGAGACTGGAAATGCGTTTAGAATCATAACAAGTAGTCAATAACCATTTTAAGCTGATAACAGTCCCCATGTCCTTTGTGACAGATGTCTTTTTCCAGCAAAGAGGCCCGACAGGAGAAAAGAGTGTGGCGTCAAAAATAGAAAGTCCGTCGAGGGCAAGCCCAAATGGAGCACAGTACTGTGTCACATAGAGACCTGTGTAAAAGTCAACAAGTAAAGTTTGATTCTGGAAAATGTTATACTTTTCTGTATAAGTATCTTTCATTTTCAATGTTTTGACTTAGGGAAGAAATTATTGCAGTTCAATTTTATTGGACAGATGGTTAGGGAAAGAAAGGGAGAAGCCAGTGTTGACTTTCAGAAAATGTCCTAAAAAAGTCCTAGAGGGATAATTCGGCCCCAAAATAAAAAATCTGTCATCATTTACGCACCTCTGAGTTGTATCAAATCTATATAAATTTCTTTGTTCTGATGAACACAGAGAAAGATATTTGGAAGAATTCTTGTAACCAAACAGTTCTTGGCCACCGTTGACTATCATAGTACAAAAAAATGACAATCGTAGTCAAAAGTGTCGCAAAACTGTTTGCTTTCCTACATTATTCAAAGTAGAACAAAGGTGTTTAAAAGGCAATTTTCCTACTACGGTGGTCAGTGGTGGCCAAGAACTGTTTGGTTTCTAGCGTTCTTCCAGATATCTTTCATCAGAACAAAGAAATGTATACAGATTTGGAACAACTCAAGGGTGTAAATTATGACAGAATTTTAATTTTGGGCTGAACTTTAATCAAAATAAAACTGATTGTGCATCAGGTAATCCAGAACATCAAGCTCAGATGGACCGCCCACTTAGCAGACCTTGTGAAGAATGTTTTTCATGTAACTGGAAATACTTTACCATCCTGGCAAGCTGAAATCTGATTGGCTGATTTTATACAGACTTGTTAGTATCACAATCTTCGCACATTTATTTTAAACCCAGAAGACAAAAACCTCTAAATCAACCTCATTCTATTATAATTAAAACACTTGCTCTCATTTTCGTCCATAATGGTCAACATGTACGGTCCATAACTGTTGACGCCTTGACACTTTAACAGTATGTAGTCTTTCCGGCACTCTAACTTCTTTCTTAATTAGAGCAACAGAGCCTTCAATTAACACATGAAAAAATAAGTAAAAACCCACTAGTCGCTCATGCAATGTACCACACATGAATGGAGACACAATGAAACTGGATTGCAGAGAGACCATCATTATGCTCATTAACTTATTATTTTGGACAACGAACACAGCCAACATAAACAGCCAAGAGAAAAAAAAATGTAAGGCAAAAGAAAGTTGGGAATAAAAACACATACACAGACACCCCACAACATACCATACCCTTTAAACTGTCGTCTCCCATGGGGATTTAAAGTATTTATTTTCCCAGCATTCCTATCATCTAATCTCTCTGTGAGCGAAGCCTGAGAAAATCACCTCTAAATAATTCCAACAGTCGGTAGAAGAAAGGTTAATGAAGCAATTAAAAGTCTCTTTAGAGACTTAAAAGGAAAGAGAAATCAAGATTGATCAAACAAAAGTCAGCAGAAACCACTTCCTGTTTGCATGAGGCCACAGTCCACGTTTTTTTACCTTCTTTGTCGGGACACGCTAGTTTGCTACATGGGGAGCTCTCAGACATCAGAGAAGCGTCTTGTGCATGAACGGCTTCAATTCAATCAGTTCTTCTGACATGAAAAGCACCCAATAACTGTTATAAAGTATTCAACAAGTTTACTGTCTGTTTATTACTCTTTATTTTTAAAGAACCCAGAAATGCTTGCTGTTGTGAAAACTGTACTACAACTAATATGAAATATAGATGGTCAAATGTGCTGTCTTTTATGACTAATGACAATCCCTGTCCTTCAAAAGTAATTTTTAATTAAATGTAACTTAACCTCTTTGTCTGTCATGATCCTGCTTCATCTAGTTTTGCTTTTCTTGTCTTGTGGAAGGGTCATGACAGCCCCATGTGTTTTGTGTGGGAGCGCATGGTCATGGTTTGTTTATGAGGGCCATGCGCTCTAATGTCTCATCTCTTTACCCCACCCATCTGCATAGTGTAATTATCCCTTAATTGTTTGATCCCCTATTTAATGTCCTTGTGTTTGCTGTCCTGTGCTGTTTCATGTTGTTTGCCTTGCCTTGCCGACCATTCTTACATTGTGTCCTAGTTTTTGAATCCCCAGTCAAGTCTTGTTCCTGTAAAGTGTTTAGTTTAGTTATCCTGTCTCTATTGTTATTTCCCCCCTCGGGGGAAGTCTTTGTTTTGTTAAGTTTCGCCCCATTGTGGGTCTTTATGTTTTGTTAATAAAAGTTTTGAGTTTTTTGTACCCGCTGCATTCTGCACTTGGGTTCTCCTCCTTGATGATCGTGACAATATGTAATTTGTGTAATACACCAGACACCTATACAAACACCTATACACAGCGTGTTATGCGTGATGTAACGTGATGATCTCCCACTGAGAAATATAATTAATCCCCCTGTATGTGGCAGGCAGATCTCCATCTTTAGAGATAGAAGATAAGTCTTGTGATAACCAATGTGATGCATCTTAGAAAAAAACACACAAATAAAAGCAGAGATGATATCCACTAAGCTTTTGCATGGCATTTTACAAATAACAGAAAGTGAGATAAATCCATTTAAAGTGAATGATGCATGCTGATTGAATTGTGCAATGTAAGTGCATACTCTTTCTTAGAGCGGAGAATTCTTTGTGAGGTGAAAAGTACACACGCACACATGCACACACAAACACACACCAAATCCATCACCCTTTTTTCTTTCCTGTAAGGCAGAAGTACACACACACATTGCACAAACCAAGTCCCATTATGATCATCGATCAGACTTCCTGTCTCTCTGTCCATATGCGTGTCTTCCTACATCTAGTGATATTACTTATGGTACTGAGTGTCCTTGTGAAGAACAAGTGTGAACAAGCGTGTGGGTATGACGGTACAGCTGAAGCACTGAAATGTATGGTAAACAAGCACAGAATGGACTCTCAAAATAAGTGAAAATATGCAATCTGCTTTAACATTTTTTTTTATTTATTTCTGTCTGAAGGCACATCCTTAAGACTAAATAGCAAACCTTAAAGTACAAACACAAGCTAACGGTTATGTAAACATGACAGTTAACAGTTAAAGTGATAGTTCACCTAAAAATGTAATTTCTGCCATAATTTACTTACCCTATTGTCATTTCAAACATGCATGACTTTCTTTCTTTCTTTCTTTCACAGAACACAAATTAAAAAACACAAATGGTTCATGTGTTTTATTGTGTTATGTGGTTGTATTTTTTGAGTTATTATGTTTTAAATCAAAACAAACCAACTGCAATTTGATTGATATTAATTGGAATGCACATTGAAAAGCAAAAGCGGAAAAAGTGAGTTATCTCATTTTGGAACCAAACTCTTCAAGCAGAAGTGAATGGGAGACATGAATTTTATCGGTTACCATCATCTTCAAAATATCTTCTTGTGTGTTCTGCTGAAGGAAGGAAGTTACACAGGTTTGAAATGACAAGAGGTTGAGTAAATGATGACTGAATTTCAGTTTTGGGTGAATTATCACAATTATTTGTTAATAGGTGTATCATATAATCGCAAGGAAAAGACTTGACATGGACAGGATTATTCACTTATCATTAATGACCTAAACTGCACACACACACACACACACACTATACGTTGGTTGATATACATTGTGGGGACTTTCCACAGGCATAATTACTTTTATACTGTACAAACTGTATTTGGCCAGCGGTGGGGACACAATAGATGGAAACCTGTACTTTGTAAAGCACTACATCAGGGGGAAAATGACAAGCGGTTAAAAAAGTAACATTCTATTGGTCAAGCAACGACATAGGCTACATTATGGTTATACTGTAAGGCTTCCTCCATTACTCTGCGGTACAGGAATTTATCAAGTACAGACTAAACACTGTTTGCCACAGATTACTTACCCTCTTCACACTTTGTCACAAATTTGGTAAAATATGTTTTCACAAGACTGTGTCTCTCCTTCTTTTGTTTACCATGTGTCCTGTGCACACTGTGTATCCAGCACATTTGGTGAAGAACTGCACTCCACAGCTCCTGAACCGTTGCTATGGTAATAAATTGATTCTATGAAGAAATGTTTAAATTATTTTGACAAGACGTTTACCTTCAAAATTGCTGTAACATAACTTTTTCTGTAAGTTCAAAGCTTCAGCAGTAGAATTAAATGAGGTTAGATAAAGGACACTGTCTGGAACTGATACAGAAGCTATTATTTGAGAGGTTTTGGAAAGTGATGTTAAGCTATTCGTATATTTCTAATACATGGACTACCTAACATGTTTGTTTTGTAAAATTAATTAAATGTTTAAGGCCATTTATTTAACACTTTAATCAGTTTATCTACAGTCATTTGACATCTGCATCATTCTGCATCATCTGTTCTGTCCTACTTCTAAAGGTATTAGCACATTTGCAATACACATCAACAACATAGCCTGTAGAAAGACCTTCTTAATGGTCTAGGTTATTTATAGAAGCACATTTATCAAATCTTGATGGAAATTATTTTAAATAATGTTGATCTTTGCAGAGCAGACTGAAATGTCAAAAGCACACATAATGTTAACAGCAAACGAAGAAAACAAATAAACAAGAAACCTGAAATTAAAACCTTTTATCTAGTATTTACATGTCTAGGAATGTTGAATGCGGAAATGGCAATGCAATGCTGCCTCTCTATGCTGATGTTGTCAACCGTACTGTATGTACGCTGATGTTTACACGTGCGGTTTGTTGATGCAATAACATCAACATTCAACTGCGCAGTCATATTTGTAAACATGTTTGTGCTTGTGCAAGCAAAGGCATTTGTACAAGTTGAATACCATAATCATAATTACCAACTCATTCTTGTCAAACACTTGTAACCCAATAAATGTTATACAGTATAGTCCAACAGTAGTAAAACAAGCAGCAAAAAGAGCTGTGGAAAAAATTGTGCCACTATTGGTGAAGATCCTGCAAATGTATTGCATAATAGCTGTCTCCTAGCTCACTACAAGGTAGGTTTGGTTTAATATCCTGACTTATTGAAACAATAACTTTTTAAAAAACATTTTATTTAGTATATTTATGGTGCACAAGCATTGCAGCAATAGTATGATGTGTAGATCTCGTACAGTTTGTGTCATTCTTATCAATGCAATACAAAGCACTTCAAAATGTCTGGTTCAGTGAAAGCATGTTTTTTACCAGACAGAATTCAGGGGCTGCTTCAGATGTGGATGTGCTCTGGTCAAGAGCTTGAATTAAACTTGTTTTCTGGTTTAAAAAAATGATTAAAAGCAGCCAGACCGAAAAGGAAAGGACAAAAAAATAATATATGTTGACAGACAAGTGTATGTAAATTTGTCCTATGGCGTGATGGCAAAAATGTACAATGAAATGTACAACTAACAATGAAAATACATCTCTCATATGCTACATAATATGATACATATAAATATTTATAACATTAAACAATGTAATATTAAGAGTTTTTTTTCTTCTCTATTCTCTTGCTACAGTTTATGACATAGGACACATTTATTTGAATTATTCGTCAACTACCCATGTGCAGAGTAAATATGATGCTATTGTATACGGTGTTTGAATATATTCATTTGAATTAGTGCTGCACATAACATCAAAGACAGACAGTCTCTCATGTCCTGAAAGTGACCAAACTCGGTTGATTTCTTTCTCCCTTTTATCTTTTTCTTTACTTCACATTGTCCAAATACATTTCACAGACTGTCATCTGAAGAACCAATATCACCACTCTAAATATCAACACATTTGTGTCTATGGACCAACACACCAAAAAAAGAGTTTCAGTGTCAAGAAATGTACTGAAAATAAAAGTATCTTTCATCACGGGAATTACTCTGAGAACATTCCTCCTCTTTAACCTCTCCAACTCCATCCTCAATTTGTCTCACTGCCTCATCTGACTCACACATGACACATTATTCTTTCAGCACGAAGAATTTAACACACAGATGTCACGCACTCGCATCTATAATTGGAGCACTGATTTTTCTCACATCATCTCTGCTATCACTAATTAATGCTTCAGCCGCGCTCAACTTCCCCTCTCGCTTCTCATTCCCCAGCAGGGTCGAGTGAGAGCTGATGCCAGGCATGACAGATTGAGGTCAGAGAGCGAAGGAGACTGGTGAAAGGAAAAGATACTGATCAACGGAGAGAGATTGGAGTTGATTGAGCTGGTCTGAAGGGGGAGTGGGTCACGGCGTCACAAGACCCCATGTGTTTTTAATAAAACTTTGGATGTTTTCTAATCAACTTGTTTTTACCACAAAGTTTTAATGGCAGGTAATTTTGTCGCTAATAAATCCATTTAGTCTGCAATTATGTTCTGTAATGATGACAGTCTCAAAAGCAGACTTTGAAAGTCGAGACATTTGGGCTCTCAATCACTTATTAGAAAAGGAGATGATGGCATGACCGTGCAAACTTTTCAAACCCAACTATCTTTATTTTTTTAGAATGCACTTATAGCTGCTAGCTTCTAAACAAAACATTTGGCAAATCAAGGACATAAAACTCGAGAATGTGGTAAGTCAAGACTCCTGAAGGCTATTTAACTACTTTTTAAAAACAAACAGCAATAAACAAACAAGACTTATGATTTTTGAGTCTAAGTAACTAATCTACTGATTTTCTCCATAAAATGACTACAGAATCTCTGCAATACGCTTCTAATGGCTTTTAGTCAGATGGACCATGGAAGTCATTCAATGCGGGTTGGCAGGTAAAGACATTTTCTTGAGTCAACCTGTAATAAACACATTGTATAATGATGTAGTCTCCGTCATACCCCATACTTCATCTTAATACCTGCATACGTACACACGCACACATACACAGTTAAAATGGTCCCCCCTTCTGTTTATTTCTGCTGAAGAAAATCAATAGCTATACTATTAACTAGGGGCCTCGGGGTTGAAAATCTGCTGTGCTTATGTGGATCTGACAGTAGCAGATTTGCCTTGATCCAATTTGCCGATCCCTCCTGTGGAGCCTGTGGAACAGAGAGGCTCATCTCTCACAGGAATCATTCATCCATAACCAACACGCAGAAGAATGGAAAACATGCACCTTGCTTTCAAAGCCCCTTATATGTCTGTCCGGCATCAAATCCGTTTGGTATCGTGACAGTGGCTTTGGAGGTTGTTTTAGGCTTGCGTAATAAGAAATTAAAGTTTAAAAACGTGGTAAAGAGGCACCTTTAATTTATTTACCTTTTATTTTCTTTATCCTGAGATGTATTCACTCATTCAGCTGCCAAGGGGTTAGCAAACACATCGAGAAACTAAAGTGAATAATAAATATATATGTGGAACAAGGGCCCTGTAAACAGCAGCTAACCTAACTTAATATGCAATCTGTTTAATAGCCCCAGATCAGAGAGTGTTTAAAATCGGAGAGCCTGAACTGTCTTCCATTAGTCCATTTTAGCGACTGCCTTCAACCTGACCTGCCTCAATGGGACTTCTCAATGGGGTTCCTTATTATTACATTATCTGTATTTTGTGTAGAAGAGATCAAATGATCAGAACTGTATTCAGTCTATAGATAAGTCTGCATGTAGTGTTTCAAACTAGGCATGTTTGTTTGTGTGTTGGTTTTGTGCATTCAATTCTTAAAGAGTACCTAGCGTATGGTTTTTTAGGTCCTACTTTGGTTTATGGAGTGTCCAGCAACAAGTTTATGTACATACAATGTGTAAAAACACTATAATGTCGTAATAATAGGCAGCTATTTGTACCTTACTTCTTGACTGACTCTCAAATGATTCGTTCTGCGATTCATCCCTCTAGCCCCCTCCTAACCGCTAACCTTGTGTCGTGTGATTGGTCAGATGGTGTAGTCTGTTGTTATTGGTCTAACGCGTTCATCATTTGTCGCAAATGGGACCCCCTACCATCATTACAGTATGACGGTTTACATGTGGTTGGATGTCATGTATATTATATGTGTAGCTAGAGAAGAAGCTAATCCACAACAAACTCCACCACGATTGGAGCAGGATGTTTGTCAGTGGCAAGTGACAACTCTTGTCATAAAAACTCCCAATGTGACAACATGCATGTTGTGCTTTTTCTTTCTTTTTTCTTAAAATATTCTTAATACGTTAGTAATACTATTATTTCGTCTTAACTGTGCGTTGTCATGGTACACAGAGCATTTCAGAAAGTCGACGTAATGAAAATGATATATATGAAACCCAAATATATCTTTATAGGTGCACGTGGGCAAATGTGTCAAAATGCAAAGTAGCAAGATAAACAAACTGTAACACCCCAGAAATAACGGTACATGCTAATGTTAGCGTTATATGCATTAGCTTAACACATACATAAGTTACGAAAAATTTCTTGAAGTTAAGACAAAAGTCACACTTACAGGTTGGCATTCGATGGAGCTAACAGGTCCAAATAGAGTTTGTATTCCCCCTCTTTCAAGGTTCGTCGTTTCACATACCCTGCAGTGAACGTGCCAAGATTATTAAACCAATATTCTGTGAAATGACACGCACACAGTTAAACCCTGGGGTCATACTCCTTTGGTATCGTTTGAAAAATGAATTGTAACCATTTTTCCCTCAGAAGTTCTTCCTTTGGTAGTTGAAATAAGACGGACTTAGTTTCACACCGTAGAACACAGGCTCTAGACATGATACACACGCATCACGAACAAGCGACATTGTTTCGGGGAGGAGAAATAAATTTGCGGCAGCCTCAGCAAAACGTAGGCGGGGACTATGTATAGTGACGTAGATACGCAGGTGAATGATTCCACGTCTCGTTTGTGTGATTCAGATTCGACTCCCATTTTTACAAGCAAATAACTTTGTTATTTATTCACCTTCGGACTTTTGGCAGAGAACTTACTTTCAAACACGGCAACAGAATAGACTGCATGAAATGTCATTTTCATGATCTCATTCACCCCTGGCGCAATCAGCGTCGCCATGGAAACACAGGTCATCAGAGCGGCACACCTGCCAATCTTTGATAATTAAGGAGGACTCTAAAGCCGCTGCCATAGATCATACGGGGAGTTACGACTCCCTCAGATATTCTTATGCTGAGGTTGTCTCTCTTGTGTACCTTTAGGCATGGACGATTAAACGGCCGGCAGGACCGCGCATTGTCAACCCGGAACCGTCACAGACGCAAGCTTACCGAGACACTTCCTGGAGGAACACGGAGGACTTTCACCTATCCACAGGTGAGCTCAGCTACGGGGAAACGGGATACAGTCGTCCATTTGCTTTCTGTTCATTAAAGATACCCTTCGGAGGTTAAACACTCTATTTCCGAGTACGTGTCGTTGCTTCGCCCGTCACAACTCTTTAAATTAATCCTGCTGTGTTTGCATCCTCAGGATTATCAGGTGACCTCTGGCAGCCATCACCCCTTGCAGCATAAATTGAGTTACATATGCAAAAGGTTGGGTTGAAACTCGTTTCCATAAACATGTATGCAGTTTAGAGGCTGCTGGGATTTCAGTCATGACAACTCTCTGAGTGATGGTTTCAACCAGCATTTATTAGCATAGACAAGAAATGTACTTAAACTTGATTTTGGCGGACGAGATCTGCTAGGCTGCTGCGATAATACACTTTTTTTGCTTAGTCACACATAACAAAGGTTGGCTGATCCAAGAATGTAGAACCCCCGTAGCAGATCTCTACAGGTGGAGCTATAATTAAACAGCATGCTGACCACAGGTTAGAATGGTATATAGGGAAGTATTTCTGATTGGCTCGGGATGAATTAACCAATAAGCGATTATTTTAAAGTTTCATAACGGCACTATATATACTTATTTAAACATGTTGACATGAGTGCACGAATTGGTAGCTGCTTGAGAAGCTGTTGACTTAATTTGTTTAAACTGAACATAACTACGACTTTCAGATGTATCTGAATTCATGTACAGTATTCATGGACACAATGTAAATACAATGGACAGTCTTAGCGAAAGTGTATATCATATCATTTAGTCTTTCAGAATAAACAACCTTGGATTGCCAATGGTACCCCCCTTAATAACAATATATATTGCACATGATGACCCTGATCTCAGAATGCAGAGCACAGATTTTCAGCACTACAAGGGAAAGGTCCATCAGGTTTCTGCCAAAGGTTGTTAGGTAGACCTAAATATGCAATCATTGCCTGTTGCTCAGTCTGAGAGTCTGGGGAGATAAATATCAATACGAAGCTTGCTGCATCAAAAAATGATGTTAATTGCCAGATATACTGAACTGGAGTATTATTGAGTACATGTACATACAAATCAAAACATCATTTAAAAAATGTTCCCACTTCATGGGCGGTCTGCAGATTTATCGCAAGTGGAAATAACACCTCACAAGCAAAAGATGTGTGTGACAGGGAGGCAAAGCATCTGCATGTGTGTTGACAGTGTGATTTTGCATCTATTTTACGCTAAAATTAACAACAAAAATGAGTGTACAACAACATGGCTCTCATGAATTCCCTACCCTGAATACTGCTAAAAGAACACCTAAAATTAGAAGTGTTTTTTTGTCAAAGTACTTTGTTCTCTATAATATGCATGTGGTGAATATACAGTAAACATGAGGAATTAGATAAGTGAATTCCGTACAAATCACAAATTCAAAAGTTTTTAAAATGTAAATTATTTTATGCATGTACAACTGTGGCACAAATACATGTTTGTACATGTACAAATTAATTTAGGTTCATATACAGTCATTTTAAGTGTATACAAAATATACTGTAGATATACTGTAGGTTAATATGTATGTCAATAAGTAAGATTCATTGAATATGTTTAACAAAACATCACATTTATTTATAACTATAATCATGTAATAACTTGCTTAGCAATGGTACATTACAGCCGTTTATTGATTTTGGAAATGTTTCACTTCTATAATCCAATAATGTATTTACTGTATAGTAGGTTATAAGCAATACAAAAATATGTAAATGACTGTTATAAAGCTAATCTAGATTTAACTTACTTTGACAATGTCCTTGAAGTTTGCCAAGCATTTGAACATTAAAAGTAATATTTTTAAAAGTACACTCCTGAAGAAAAAATCTGAAGACCCTGGGAAACATTACAAGTATTTTGCATTTCTCTCTGGTGGATTGTAAACAGGTTGTAAGTACAGCTTCAAAATGCCAAGGTGGAAACGTTGCTCCAAGTGGTAAAGATGGCTTCACGAATGGCATCCACTTTCTGAAACCGAATTCCTGTTTTTGTAAACATCCCTTGCCATCATTTCTCAAAGTTCTCAATGAGATTTAGATCAGGGGAACATGCATTATGGTCCAAAAGAGTGATGGTATTCTACTGGAATAAGTTGCAGCGTTGTCCTGTTGAAAGACCCAGTCATTACCGCACAGAAGAGGGGTCTCAGTCAAGAGGGATGCATACTGCAACATGTCCATATAGCCAGCCGCTGTATGATGGCACTGCACAACCTGAAGCTCAATTATTCCATTGAAGGAAAAAGCACCCCAGATCATGATGGAGCCTCCGACACGAGCCGTGTAGAAAACATCTCCAGTAGGATCTCCTTGTCGTGCCAGTAACGTTGGAAGCCATCAGGACCGTCCAGGTAAAAACAATTCTCATCAGAGAAAACAACTTTTTCCACCTGTCAATGTCAATGTTGTGTGCGTCCTTGCAAATTCCAAACGGGTAAGTTTGTGGCATGGAAGAAGACGTGGCTTTTGAAGACGTTTTTTGCTTTGAAGCCCTTCTCTCGCAGATGCCATCTTATGGTTACTGGGCTGAAGTCAGCATCAGTAAGGGCCTTAATTTGGGTTGAGGATCGACCTGTGTTTTACACAGTTGGATCCTCCAGTTCAGTTGAGGTGAATTTTTAGTCAAATAACTCTCAGGATCTTTTAAGAAACTTGCAATGACCGTCTTACTGCGTCCAACCTTGGCAACGATGGCTCGTTTAGAGAGCCCTTGCTTGTGCAGCTCAACAATCCTGCCACGTTCAAAAACTAAAAGCCTTTTTGCCTTTGCCATCATGAGATCATAACAATGTGACTGCCTGAAGAACATGACGTGAAAGCCATATTTTTGTGCAGATTTTAAGGCTTTGGTCTTAAACTTTTGATCAGCTGATGAACAGACTGTTTGAGTTTAAATGAAGTTTTCAAATTGCCTACTCTCTGTTTTTTTTTTGGCTCTTGTTTCTTGTTTTGGCATTTTGAAGCAATCTTTATAACCTGGTTAGGATCCAGCAGCGAGAAATGCGAATACTTGCAATGTTTCCCCCTGTTTTAAGATTTTGTTCAGTAGTGTATATTGAGAAACCATCAATCCGTTGAAATTACATGTTTTTGTGTTGTACAGTGTTTAACAAGCAAACACAAACAACCCTTTAATAACATCATAGGTAAAGTAGGTTCTAATAGACAAAAAAACTGCAGAACAGATCATCTGCCCGACCAAAAAACGTCACCACCTGGATTTAACTAAGCAAATAGGTAGGAGTCTTCCAATGGAGTGGAGGTCTAGGTTCAGCAACGCTATTTGCACAAAGAATGAGGTCAGCTGAAAACCTGAATATACTGAATGAACAGGTTATTCCATCAATGGGTTCTTTCTTCCTTAACCCCACTGAGAATCTATGGGATGGCTGGAGAAGACTTTGCGCAGCGGTGGGACTTTATCAATACAAGATCTTGGCGAAAAAATATACACGACTCTGGACAGGATAAAAATGGACATTCTGGACATTGCAGAAGCTTATCAAAACGATGCCACAGTGAATGCATGCTGTAATCAAAGCTAAAAGAGCTCCAACAAAATACTAAAGTGTCTTTTTTGGACGGGCAGTGTAATTTCCAGAATGAGGAAGTGATAAAAGGACTGCAGATGGAAGGTGAAAGGAGGAGAGAGAGGAGCAGATGGCTACAAGCATAATCACAGTGTGATCTAAGAGAGTAAAACACGCATATCTACCTGAACATACCATTAGGCGACTTGACACGATTTTATAACAAACTCAACTTGTGTTAATAATCTGTAAATTGGTAAGCAGGGAAGGTTTGCCATAATAAGGTTATTGGGCATAATGCCTAAAGTTGCAACAACGATGTCATGGCAACATGAATAAAGTATGTGTTTACATTTGCAACCGAAATTACAGGTATGAGCATTTTACAAAAGCTTACAAAGTGGCTTATCTGTAAACTTGAATTATCCAGTTTAGAAGGAATACTTTTTCTACTGGACCACTGATGATTAATGAATTAAATGAATGAGTAATGTGAGTGGCAGTGAGTTATGTCAAAATCTTGTTTGTTCAGTCTTGATGAATCGTAGCATCTCAACCTCTCTCCCACATATACTTACACACAGGCATCCACAGATGGCAATAACAGCAGTTGGTCAGTGTGTTGAGGTCTGTTCTTCTATAAGCACTATATATAGAGTACTGAGTAACTTCAAGCTGGATTTCCTATGTAAGCATGCTTAGTTCTGCTCAAAAGAAAATGGTAGAAATATTTTTGAACCTTCTGTTCATTTTTGTTCCTCCAAATTTTAGCCATCTCTCAATGCCACGACAGAATTAAAAGTACACTTGTGTGATTAACTGGTCAAATCATAGTCATACTCTTAAGTTGTTCTTTGCTTAAACAGCACCAAACTCATCTTGTTAAAATATTTTATTGTACTATGCGTCACTTGGGTAAAAGCATCTTCCAAATGCCAAAAAACCTCAACTAGAATTCTTATCATCAGCTCTAATAAAAAGCAAAATAGTTTCTAGCTAAGCTCAGTATAACGCATAATGACCAGTCTGGTGAGTCAGAGCTACTTAACACTGCAATATGGCAAACTGTTATGGTGTTTTGTAAAAATTAAATTAGTGTAATTGCATTGACAGCACAGAGGTCAAAATCAAGAACATGTGACAGAGGCATAAACGCATTAACAACACAATAACATGATTAGGCTAAACAGATATTACCTCTTATACACACAAACACCCACACATTTAGAGAAGGGCACCATTATACATCTTCCAAACATCTGAAACAGCACCTGACAATGTTACATAGTTAAGATTTAGGTGCAAATTCATTAAACAGATGTGTCGGCACTAAAACGATATTTATCTACTAACCATTCATACAGTGGATTTAAAGTAATTGTTGTCTACATTTTCTATATTCATGACAAACATTATTTGTCAAATTGCAGTATGAAGAACAATTATAACACCATATATCAAAATGTGTGATGTAGTCAAATGCACTTTTAAAAAGCAGTAGAATAGAATAAATTATTTACTGTCAGTGTACATTGTAGAACAAAATTTCCTAATGTGGAAAAATAAATAAATAACAAATAATTACATAAATTACAAATGACCCACTGCTTGGATGACAGTAGTGGTGCAATGCTGGTAGTCAACTCTGAAATCTTTCAGAATGCAGCACTCAGAACCAACCGTTGGGAAACCGTGTGTTTAAACTGCATTCAACACAGTTTTGAGCACATTTGTGTCCTTCTCCGATTTACATAATTACTTTGGTGAATCAGACTCTACAATGACACAGATAGTGTGTGCAAATCAATGACGGTATCAGTGGACGAAATTCATTCTCAGTGAATCCCCCGTCTGTGATCTTTTCACGCATAACATGCATATTGGAATTCTAATAGAAGCAATATGAAATGTCTAAATCTGTATGCTGGTGCTTCCGTTATATCTGATGCAAGATTAGAAGAGGTCACGGTAGTTACGCATCTTTATTACTCAGAAAAAGGCAGCAAATCCCCAAACAAAACATCAATTTGGAATATTGTGAAACTGTAGATGGGGTCAGGGGACTTTCTGGCAGACTAAGCTGTTGAACGCCTCCCTAACCCAGCAGTATATATGCAGCACAATATGGCTGCTGTTTACAGAATCTGCATCAATAAGGTTCAAGCCCAAAACAATGAAACTGTATCAGCATATGACCAGAACCAGTAACCAGAAACGTCAATAATGGCAAGAAAAGGTTTGTCCTTTTTTCCAAAAGCAACGAGTGAGCAATCACCAGTAAATCTTTCAGGCAGTCAGCTTAGTCATTTCAAAAGAGAGCGCGATGCCCGTGACAGATGCGTCTTCGCCGGATGACATCACACCAGAATAAAGGAGAGGACGTCAGTTTTGTCATGAGCGTTCCTATCACTCTTGTTGTCTGTTAAACTCCATGAGCCATTTCCTCTGAACGTTTCCACAGCTATCTACCCGCACCTCTGACTCTCTAAACACTCCGCCTTTTAAAAAACGTACCGTTATATAAGCCGTAAAGAAAAGAAACAAAAAAAGCTCTTTACGACTCGTGTATCAAAGCGTGCGGTAGATGCAAGCTTGTGTAAACAATTTGACTCACTTGGTAGTACACTGCGAGTATAGAAATATTCTATATACGTCCGATTGTCTGCAAGTGCCCAGCTCTAAAAACGTGTCTAAACAGATCTTGCGTATGTATTATAGATGGGATGTGCCATTAGACTTTATCTTCAGAGCAACGTGATGTGCAATCAAAATGGCTGAGCCGTCCTTGAGAAATAGGCAGTAGTCATGAGGTCATGCATTATTGAGAAGCCATTGCTGAAGGTTTAAGGCAGGCTGAAAGCTGGGAATCTCAAATGGCAACGCTCACATTCATAAATCGGTTTCTTTGGATCTCATACATGATTCAATCATATGTATGCAACAGGGATTGGAGCAATGAGTTCATTGAAAGAGTGTGCATCGATCTCACTTTGTCAATTGGTAGGAGTGACCTCTAAAATGGTCAAATTTCACGATACACGGTGAGGAAAAGTATACTAAACTAGGAGCTATATAATAGAAATGTTGCCAACTACCATTTAAAACAACCAAAATCTAATTTTTATCCAATAAAAAATAAATTATGTCAGCATCCCATCAGACACACATTGGTACACACAGGATGGGCCGAATAACGGTTTCAAGGTATATCGAGGTAGAAAGAGTCAAGGATTCAAACCACTAAAATTGTCTGTGAAACCGTTCTAAGAGAGAACATAATTCAGTCATGTAATGTAATGTTTGATGTTTAGACCTAATTTAATATATGACAAAAATATTATATGTTTAAGGCTTTATTTATTCCATGTTTACCAAATGATGGTTAAAAATAAAATGTGTTTGTGTCCAGTTGAAGAAGTGTTGTTTGTATACGCAGACATTTGAAAATAACACATTTTAGTGTTGTCATTGCAAAACCGTGAAACCGTGCCACTTATGTTTAAGGTTATCATACCGTCAAATCTCATACCGGCCCATGCCTAGTACACACCCACACCTTTAATACTTATTCACTTAATGCCCGATGAGATCTTTAATGCATCACCTGACAGATTCTCGACGCCCCATATTTTAATCAGCAAAGAATCCTGCTCCATGACCACTAGCTGATAGGCAGTCCAGGTAATTGCCTGTAAAAGAATCCCATTCTGGCCTTCTGAAGAGAGAGAGAGTGCTAAAAATGGCTTAAATGTGGCCATTTTTCCAGAACAAAGCCAGGCTGAGTGGCTTGTTAAATGCAAAGTCTGGTCTCTTCTGGGGGACCCTGTAGATATTTGCTGGAGAAGTGGGACAGGAGTCAAAAAATAAAACAACGGCACAAGGACAATATGAAAGCTGAGTGTCATCTCCGAGCATGAGGACAGAATGTGGATCAGTGCACTGCAGGGCACAAGGCTGGCACTTCAGACTCTTTCCGTCTGGAAGTTTTGTGATTTCGAGTGGGTCTCTTACACGAACGTGAGCATACATACTACCTCAAGCTAAGACACACTCACGTAAAGATCAATAAAAAGGAACCTGGAGTTATGATTCTTTATAAGCCATGTTACTCATCCTGGCCCCAAGGGCACAAATGGCAGAACATGGATTTGTGGTTAAAGAAGTAGTTTAACCAAAAACATTATTCTGTCATCATTTACTCATCATCAGATTTTTCCAAACCAGAATAAATTCCTTTGTTTTGCTGAACAGAAGGAAGACATTTGGAAGAATTTCAGTAACCATAATTCAGTAATCTCCCATTTACTCCCATTGCAAGGAAAAAATATGGGCGTCAATACGGGATGAGATCTGTTTGCTTACTGACATTCTTCCAAATACATTCCTTTGTGTGTAGCAGAACAAAGAAATGTATTTATGTTTGGAACAATCTGGGTGTGAGTAAATTACAGAATTTTCATTTTCGAATGAACCATCCCTTTAACCACAGATTTTCGACCTGCACCTCACATAAAGCTGTCATGTGACTCCAGAAGACAAGGAATAAATCATCTGAACCACTTTTGTAATGCTTTTTTGTGAGCTGATTCACATTCAATTTCATTACTTGAAACGTGTGGATATTCTCCCAAATGTCTTGTTTTTGTGTTCAACGGAAGAAAGCTATATGGGTTCAGATGTGGTGGGGGAGAGTGAATGATGAGAGAATTTGTATTTTGGGTGAAATGCCACTGCAACGGTCTTATTTTGCCGTCTCTTTCAAGTCATTGTCGGCACTTCTGTGATCTTTCTTGAGTAATGAGAGTCGAGGCTTAAGGGTGGTCTTGTTTACTGCTTGTTTTAAATGCATTGAGTCTGTGGGATCATTTTAAAAGCCCTCTTCCAGAAATCCTCGTGCAGAGCATTATCTAACGAATTGAATTGGAAAAACCTCCTTTCTGCAGTGAACTCACTTCAGCAGCTGTAATTTAAGCCTCTAAACACGACTGTCAGCAGTGTATCTGACGAACACAAAGAGGCACAACAAAATGAAACTCCCTGACACCCACCCACATACATACAATCACGAGAGAGCAGGAAGCAGAGAATTAAACTAGCATCATAAAATGTCTGTAGAAATTGAATGACATTTTGGGTCACTATAGTACGTGTTGAACTTTTTTATTTGTAAAACTTTTTATTGTGGAAGAGAGAGAGTGAAGTAGTGAACGGATATGGTGAGGAGAAAGCTGAAGCCAGCTGTTTTCAAACTTGGTAATATTTAAACAAAAACTAAAACTGAAACCCTTGTAGGCTGTTCATGTTTTGTTAATGTAATGTTTACAAGTCAATCAGATCTATTTTTTCAAATGTTTTTGTAGTGTTAAACCAAAACAGAACATTCCTCGAATATCAATATCAATCAATTCATTATTTATTTTTATCATGTAGGTAATAGATATTTAAAACGTTTCCATTTGGAAGACGCTTTTATTCAAAGCGACTTACATTGCATCATACTATACATTTGTTACCGAGTATGTGCAATCTCTGGCATCAAACACATGACCTTGGCTTTGCTAGCGCCATGCTCTAATCACATATTTTACTGGACTATATACAATATATGTGTGCCATATAGAAATTTCTCGTCATAAAACTCTAGAATGAAACGTATAACAGCAACTAGTGGTGAGTTTGAGAATTGCAACCATTCTCTCAGTCCAAATACGAGGGTGGTCTTCAGAGTACAAGATGTCGTTGGGTGAGACAGCGTGTCTTCTCATGTTGACGCAGGGAAGAGATCATGCGGGCATTAGAAAGACTGTAGAAAGAGCGATGTTATATGTATTACATAAAATAAAGGGTTTGTGGATTTTAAGTGTAAAAAGAAAAGTCAGGCAGGAGCTAGGACCTGCGTTAATATTATACAGACTTTCCAGCAGAGAGGCTTAGGACCCGCAGTACTAAGCCTTTTAGCGGACATACTCATAGATATCTATGGAGATACTTTCCAGCAGAGAGACGTTGAAGAGAAAGATTGTCTAAAAATGACCCCCGAGGTGGTTGCTTTGATTCAGATCAGTATATATATTTTTTCTGTTTTATTAGAACTAAGATATGATGTTGTAATATTAACTGTGTAATGGAGCAGTTTTGAGCGTCATTGTTTATCTGGAACCAGTGTGCTGCTTGTATAAACTTGTGTCGTCTTCGCTTATATTATTTATTTGCATTATTATTTGCGTGGTCTAAGCTATAATAAAGCTAAACATTTCATGCTTGCATTGCACAGCACATTTGAGGGCAGAGTAAATAGCAACGCTGTTAAAGGCATTTGATCAGACAGCAAGATAGCAGTCAGGAGTAAGTTATTAGACCTTGTCCTACCTTTGTAAAGTCAGGGACAACAGGACTAACGTTACATTCCGCTAAGTAGAGGGAGAGGAAATGCGCTTTTTAGAGTTGTTTGTCCATTTAGGGCCACTTTAAAAAACATGACGACGCATCATGGCGAATTCAATGTATGTTGTCTCGCTCAAGTAGATAGAAATAGCTTATTCTAAGGTAATACAAACAAAACGGTTCATTACGTGAAGTCTTATACACCTCTGGAGAAATAGTTTTGTATATTATATTGAATTTCTGTCAATAGATCTTCCTTAAAATCCCATATTGTTCCTTTAAGCATGTGTGATGGAAAACAGATCATTATTTGCTGAAAAATCAAATATGCCACTCATGGTAATCAAACAGCCTTAAATCTTAAGCGAGAATGAGGACTATAAACCTGCGTTACACTGACAGCAGCACACTAAACATTACTGACTGTCAGGCTGATTAAAGGCCTAATGAACATCCAGCTTCATTTGATGAGCACCACATTAACATCTGCATTCCGTAAGAAAAGACCTGATTTACTCTCATTGACTGATAATTTTGTGTCGGTGCTTAAACACTCTTTAAACTCTACGTTTTCAATTTAAGCATGCACACAGCAGAGCTCATTTGGACACTGTCACTTAGTGAAGAAGTTAATTACATGCTCTATTAACATCATCAGGGCCACCATCTCCATCACCAGAATCATCCTATTTGATATCATACTTCCTACCTTTAGGGTGGGAATGGGATGGAGAAGTCTAATTTCCCTCACCTGGGACTTGTTCACTCTCGGGATTAGTTCAGACCACTTCTCGATTTCTTGGTAACGGTCTCATGACTATTCAATTATGTAACAATGACAGAATAAAAAGAGGTTGTGGTGCTGGAATTAAACACACTGGACTGCCTCAATGGAGAAGGCAATTTAAATTAACTAGATGTCACATTTTCTGGTCGAATGGAAGAGGGAATTCATAGGCCATAGATGAATAAAATCAGGGTTAATGATATCACCAGTGATGGCCCTGATATATGTACTATGTACCGTGTGCGCACAGACATATGTTGCATGAAAAGCTACAAAAACATTTCAACCCTGTTTGCTTTCTGCTCTGGTTTTCCTTTGGCTAAAGCCCTGAGATGCTCAGCTGTCATTGAGTAGTTCACACAATTGGTTATGTAGTGAATCCACGGTGGCATACTTTTATTGATATTTCCAATATGGAAGAAATGAATAACTTTTAAGTTTCAAGTGCTGCACAGGTATTTTTAACCGTGCCATAATAAGGTGTCAGATCATCTGGATGCAAGTAGCCAGGTGTGAAATGCACCAATTCGCCAGCTTCTCACGACCGCGTGTTTAGATATGGACCCTGACTAGCGTAAATGTGCCGCTGTGGATGCTCAGCTATTGTAGCGTGAAGGTAAAGCGTGAGCTCTTTATAACCCCCGCAGAGAGTTAGACATGCAGCCTGCTCATCATATTGGTTTTGATGACAGCCGTTTCTCCGACAAACAAATGCAGTTGTCCACATGGCACAACTGCCCAGATGAAGCAGATTGAGCGAAACAAGATGCAGACACGGTTCACCAGTTAGATGGCTTTTATGGCCGAAAAACATCAACGCGGTTTAATCGATTCAAATTGCCAGAGCAAGTTTGTCATTATTACAGCTTCGCCCCTTGGCACTGCGGCAGAAGCTATTGTTTGTTTAAATGTAGGGGTCACTGGGCACAACATAGGCCAAAGAGGCCATTGTTAGCACTGTCTGCTTGATTTGAAGCCAGTCATTAAGAATGAGAATAGCTGTGAGATCTATATGCATGAAGGATAATTAGCAGTAACAACACCCACATTCTTTCAGTTAGCACGACCTGCCCAAATATAAAAGCCAATGAAATGACTTATGCTTGGCAAACTGTAACATCACTTGCATGTAGAGGGTTGTCATGGGATTACTGAACACATCAAAAACACAAGCAACAAAACAAGACTGTGACATCTCATCTTCCTTCTGGTCATGGGATTGTGCAACTGTCAGTTTGTGTTCCTGTGAATGGAAGTAAACAAACCTTTTTTTAAATATCCTGTTTTTAAAGCATACTCATGCAATATTGTAGGAACAGGATATTTTAATTTGTAAACTGTAACTTTTTTGGTTAAAAATAAACAAAAAAACAGCTATTAAGTGAAAACATAGCCGTCCCATAGCGCAATCTATAATTATTTTGAGGCACCATTGACTAGCAAGGAAAAAACTAATATGGTAGTAAATGGTGCCCCATATTTTTACAATATCTTCTTGTGTTCAAAGGAGGTTTGGATCAACTTGAAGGTGAGACAATGATGACAGAATTTTCATTTTTACTAGGGCTGCACGATAAATCGCAATTCCCATTAAAATCATGATTAAATCGATGTGAAATCGATTAGGCTGCAATTATTTTTTATGCACAGCTTGTTCGTGATGCACGGCTCTGTTATCTGTGGGAAATGCTGCTCCATCTGAACGCACTGCACGTTTGAGTCGCTTTAAACGTGCATTAAAAAAGCAACACCCGTCAAACATTTTCACTATAAATATACTTTTTTATCATGAAAATACCCGAGAAGGCTTGAAAACCAGTGGTAGAAAGATGCCAGATGGAGATAGGAAGACGGCATTTTCTGGTTATACATCTGGTTCTTCTTCTATGGAGCATTGGAGTTTCTGTGCGAGAGCACACTATGGCTAAAGGGTGCTGTTGCATTTAACAGTATTTCACTGACAAACTGCGCATAAAACATTGCAGCCAAACGCCAAATCGCGTGTGGTTTCTTTTTGATTACTCGTGCAGCCCTTTAATGTTGCAATCACAGTTGGTGATAAAGAGGCAAAAGTTATGGATTGAACCTTTAATGAATTTAGCAACAGATAATGACACATGTAGCCTACGGCTGCGCGAACAACAGTAGCAACTATTAAAACGAGAAAAACACTCATAATTCATGTCATCATTTCCCACTATGTAACTACTCACCATACATGTCGCCACCAGCTGTTCATACATGAAAAAGCAGCAAAGAAAAAATATAACATCACATAAAACAAAAAATTGGTTTAAACACAATTTCAAACACGTGTGTTTCTCCTCTTCAAAACATGAATCACAGTTCTTCAAACTCTGCGAGAATTAGAATTTTATAACATTTACAAGCAGAAACTAGTTTTTTTTGCCGCATACCTACCAAAATAACCGTAGTCCTATTTGTGCTTCAGTTATATCTTCCTGTACTTTGATGTCACAGGTGTCTAAAATGCACCGCTTCTGCCCGACAACAGTAAACATAGAGCTGTGAAACAGGTGAAAGGGCGGACAATATTCACTTTTAGTCTGTGTGACTGGAACCTCAACTCTTTCAGGAAGTCCATAATGACAGCTTTCAAAAGCACTCAAACAAAACAAACACATACACACGCAGTCGGTGGAAAGGACATGTGACTCTAGCAATGTATAGGAACGGCTGTTCTACCCACAGAATGGAGGATGTGACAGAGAAAACAGTGTAAACAATTGAGAGTTTGAATAAGCACTAAAAAAGAATGTACATCACTTTTAGTCCCTTCAGCTCCATCTTCAGGACTTCGAGAATTCTAAACTCTTTAGTACTCTAAGTATCTTGGTACTTTAAAAGCTTATGCACTTATAAATACATTAATGAAGCGTTTTAAGAGAATCACAAGCGCTGATTCGGTGGGTTTGCAAGCTGCTTGATTTGCGTGTTGATGTTTTGTCAGGTTAGGTTACATTTGCATGCCGGTTAATGACATGTTTCTTTGTCGTATCTCTGGCACGGGGATCAACTATGACGATTTTTGAGCAACAGGTGCGGATGAACCACATCTGGGTCGTCCTTTTTGCTGTAATGCCACTCTCCTGTATGTATGAGGCTTCAGTATTTGGCGGCGGAAATGTCCCACTCCTCCCGCATTCTTTTAATCTTCTGTCAGCTCCACATCTTCCTTCAGATATTGTGTACATACCACCTCGGGTCTCGGCGGAGTTATACAGTAACATTGACGGCTCATCTCAAATACGGTCGTTCTGGTCCCGCTAAACCACGCTCGGCTAGGAGTTGATCACAGTGTATCAGCCTTATTTTGGGCATAAATGTGGGAGCCGCCATCTTTGAGCTCTTTGTTTTAAGACTTCCGGTAAGACACTATAGCTAATGGCAGTCGTATTGCGAGTGAGACAAATTTGCTGTTTTGACTGGCTAGTTAATATTTATTATGGAACCCAAAGTACAAGCTTAATGTGTGAGGTTAGAGGCTGCCACAGTAGCCGATACAAACACAAAAACTGTCTACAAAACATTTGTTTTACCTTAATACACGAACCATAGCTGAATCTAGATATCTCGCATCCTTTATGATCTACATCCATTGAACATTATTTTAGCCTTCTGATTCTGAATGCCCTTTCTCCTTCAAAATTTACCTTTATTGACGACAATAGCTAGTAAAGATCGTTCAAAGCATTTATGGCATGAGTGACACTAAATGTAGAAAAAATATAATTATTATCTTTAACCAAACAGTATGCACATAGTGGTATAATAATGTTAGCAGCAGTTTAAATTGAGCTGTTATTATTATTATTTATATGTATTCAGCTGTTTAAGCTTAACAGGCTAGAGCAAACCTTCCTGCCAGCGGATCGCAGAGCTCTGCATGACTAAGTTAACAGTTTCAGAATATAACATTTTCATTAATTTGGCAGACGCTCAACAAGCCAAACAGTACTGATAGCCTGGTTTACCATGTTACAATTAGGATTAAAGCTGAAGTAAACAAGAGAGATAATGAACAACATGAAATCATTTTATTTAATAGACATAAAAACAGACAGTTACTGGTTCATATGTTTTGAGTTGTTTTTAGAAAGTTGTAATGGAGACCTGCTATACAAGAGCAACCAGCCATCTCCATTCATCCGTTATTAGATGTAAGGATCCAGGAATGTTTGCTCCATTTTGAGTGGGATTCACATCTGCTTTTAAAAACATGAATTTGTGGTCTATGTCATGTTCAAATTTTACTGACGTTTTCACTGTGCATGTAAGTCAGCTGCGCATTGAAGACCTGTCAATTCCTAGAGAAAATAGGATATATTTGAATATATCTTCATATGATATATCAGGTCACTGTATAATACATCGCAGGTGCGAAAAATATTCACAAGAGCTGTGTGGTTTTTTGACCGTGCTACTGTGACAGCACTTCCATTATTTTCCACTGGCCGGCTAATAAAACAGAAGCCTCAAGACAAAACAGTATGTCACATCGTTTACTTCCGCGCTAAAAAATAAGGTGGAAAGGGAGGCTCAGAAATGACATATTTTTGTATGCAGAACCCATAAGCGAACCTATTAGCATTTTAGGACTTCCAGTTCCATCGCCCCAAAGTCTATGAGTTTTTTAATGGGTTTTTGGTAAATCGCCTGAAATAAGGTTTGTGGTAAACAAAACCTCTTAATATTAATATAAGCTATAAAACACACCTATAATAACCCGCATGGGTCTTAAAAATGGCGGTTCATAAAAAGTTGCTAAAAGTAACTACTTCTTTTTGCGGGGACGTTAGACGTCATTGCGCTTTTAAAGCTCACAAATAATGCAACATGGGCACAAAACGTCTTGGTTACGTTTGTAACCTCAGTTCCCTGATGGAGTGAACGAGACGTTGTGTCGAGAACGACAGATGGGGTTTGCCCTTGAGAACCAATCAACTCTGACTACTATAGAAAAGGCCAATGAAATTTGGCGAATGCAATTTGCATGCCGGGCTCCGCCCCCGGAAATCCGGTATAAAAGGAAGCGTGCAGCATTCACTTACCTTTTGTTCTGAAGAGCCTGAGACCTCTCAAACTGCAGCAGAATACGATACGTGTTCGTGGCATAAGGGACACAACGTCTCGTTCCCTCCATCAGGGAACTGAGGTAACAAACGTAACCAAGACGTTCCCTTTCTGTCGGTCTCTCGACGTTGTGTCGAGAACGACAGATGGGGTTGCCTATGGAAAACGCCACAACGCTGTATCGCGTCACAATGTCAGCGAAGCGACGGTAACAAGCCTGGGCGTGTCATCTCGAAGCTTTCGTGAGACTGTAACCTTCCAGTGTGGTGGTCGGGGGGTTCCAGAGCTTTCTTGGAGAAAGATGGGTACAGCCCTGACCGTTTACTTTCACGGACGGGGCCTTAGCTCTCTATAGGCGAGAGGCCGTCCGGATCAGTTTACACCGGGTAAGCGCGACTCTTAATCAGAGAAGCACTACAGAGGCCACCTCCTACCCGTGGGGAGGAATATGGTGGATATAGGTATGGTCTCGTCCTTGGAGGAGAACGCATGGAACGTGCGGACTGAGTAGTTAACCGCGAGGTGGAGGCCCACCTGGGGAAGCTCATGGGTTACCAGGAGTGGGAACCATTCTCATGAGGATACATCAGACGGAACAGCCCACGGAGGGGGTGTTACAGACGTCCGGTAGCACTAGGTCCGGTTAGAGCTATCTGTGATAGCTCACATGGTATCCCGGCCTAAGGGGGAAGGCTGCTCTGCCCAGCCAGCCCCCAGGGGGTGCTTGTTTGGTGATGGATGGAATGCCTATTCTTAACCAGTGTCTGGGTAAGAAGGGAGGCTGGTGAGGTACCAGTTTCTTAGCGATGTGTTCGGGTAAGAAGAAAAGGTAAATAGCACACTGACCCAACCTGTTAGAGGGTGGAAAGGTGCTTTCGCAGGCATACGCCCCCCCGGATGCCAGTCCTACATGTCGCCACGCAGGACGTGGGCTGACACCAGGTTTACGCGAAGGTTGTTAACCCTTGCGAAGGTGTTTGGGCATAGCCCAACCCGCAGCTCTACAGTTGTCTGCTAGAGAGGCGCTTCTGCCAGTGTCCAGGAGGTGGCTAAACTCCGTGTGGAGTGAGCCCTCACTGCCAATGGGCATGGGAGATTCTGAGATCGGAATGCCGTCGTAACGGCGTCCACGACCCAGTGCGCCAGCCTCTGTTTGGAGACAGCCTTCCCCTTCTGCTGTCCTCCAACAGACACGGAGCTGGTCAGAGCTTCAGAGCTCTGCGTGCGGTCCAGTACGTTCTGGACACCACACTAATCGGGTTGGGTCTTCCTCCCCTATGGGGAGCGCCTGCAAGTTCACCACTTGGCCCCGGAGGGAGTAGTGGGAACTTCTTGGGCACGCATCCGGGCCTGGGTCTCAAGATAACGTGAGAGTTTCCAGGGCCTAGTTTAAGGCAATCCGGGGACACGGAGGATGCTCGATGGTCCCCTACCCTCTTGAAGGAAGTGAGCGCCGTCAGGAGGGCCGTCTTACTCTATGAGGAAGATCGGAACCTCCGAGGGGCTCTTTGGGGGACCCTGAGGCTCCCCAGGACCACTTAGGGTCCCAAGAGGGTATGGAGCGGAGATGAGGCGGATTCCGCCCTCTCGCTGCTTAGGAACCTGGTGACCAGGTCGTGTTGCCCTAGAAGCTTTCCACCGACTGAGTCGTGATGAGTGGCAATAGCGACTACATACACTTTCAGTGTGGAAGGGAGATGTTAGTCTCCAGTCTCGTGAGAAGGGGAACACAATCCTGATCAAGCACCTCAGTGGGTCTTTCTCGTTGAGAAAGACACCAGGACGAGAAGAGGCACCGTCTAGAGGCGTGTAACCGCCTAGTAGATGGGGCCCTAGCCTGGGTGATGGTCTCAGCTGTATAGGGGGAGTAGCCATCTTAGGATCTTCTCGTCCCGTCTAGAGACCAGACATGGGTGTTCCAGAGGTCTGATCTGGGATGCCAGAACGTGTCCTTCCCCTGAGAGAGCAGGTCCTCTGTCAGGGGAATGGTTCAGGGGGAGTCGCTGTCCAGAGCATCGGCTCTGAAGCCAAGTGCGGTTAGACCGGTGTGGTGTAACCAATAACACTTGGTGCTCCTGCTCCCTGACCTTGCACAGAGTCTGTACAAGAAGGCTCCTGGGGGGGGGAAGGTGTGCTTCCGCCCATCCCGCGGCCAGCTGTGCGCAAGGATATCCGTGCCGAGGGCAGGGACTATCAAGCGGGCAAATGGTGGTGTTACGGGAGGTGAACAGGTTTTACCTGGGCCTACCCGAATCAGCCTCCAAATGAGCTGGACTGCACGGGGGTGGAGTCGCCCTCTCCACGAGGCATAAACTGGCGAGAAAGCACATCGGCTGTCTAGTTCAGTTTGCCCGGGGTGTGTGGCCTGCAGGGAACGAGTCACCTGTTGACTCCACCGGAGGAGGCGTCGAGCAAGTTGTGTTTAGCTGCTGTGAGCGAACGCCACCCTGACGATCTGTATTCGCTTCAGCTATAGTGCTGTCCTCGGAACAGCACGTGCATGTCTCGCACGAGAGGCCGTAGCCTGCTCAGTGCAAGTAGCATAGGCCACAACTCTTGGCAATTGATATGCCAGCGCAGGCGGGGGTTCGTCCAACACCCCACCTGCGTGCCCGTTGCACACTTCACCGCACCCCTGCAGGGAGACTTCAGTCGTCACCACGACCTGCCTCATAACCTGCTCAGAGGTTATAAAGAAAAGTCATAAAGACTAGGGGTTATGGTGCGTCGGCAGCAGGGCGGCATCACCATGCGCCTGCTGCCGGTGTGCCACGCTCTCCTCGGAACTCGACTCTGAAACCAGTGTTGGAGCGGTCTCATGTGCATCAACTCGAGGGGTATTAACCCGCGAGGACGCCATGTGTCCCAGGAGCCTCTGAATTGTTTCAGGGGGACCGCTGTCTGCCTAAAATGTTCATTTCAGACAGTTCAACACTGGTTGGGCACAACTGCGGACAGGTGCGCCGACATGGTAACAGAGTTGAGTTCCATACCGAGAAAGAGGATGCTCTGCACTGGGGAGAGCTTGCCCCTCTCTTGGTTGACCTGGAGTCCCAATCGACCTCGGTGCCGGAGCACCAGGTCCCTTTGTGTACATAACAGATCTCGCGAGTGTGCCAAGATAGGCCAGTCGCTGAGATAGTTTAGTACCCGCTCGCCTTCCTCCCCTCAGGGAGAAAGGGCGGTCAGGGACAGACCGAAAGGGAGGACTCTGTACTGATATGCCCGCCTCTCGCACGCGAACCGTGGGAACGGCCGGTGTCGAGGAGGATCGAGACATGAAAGTAAGCGTCCTTCAGGTCGATTGCCACGAACCAATCCTGACACCTGATAGATGTCAGGACGCGCCTCTGTGTGAGCACCCTGAATGGCAGCTTGTGAAGGTGCTCTGTTCAGGGTACGCAGCCTTCGGGGGCAACCCGCCGTCTTTCTTGGGAACGATGAAGTGCGGGTCGTGACCCACTGAACATCTTGGTTTTGAGGGACGAACTCGATGCCTGTTTTGCCAGAAGGGTGGTGACCTCTACCCGAAGTACGGAGGCGTCCCTGCCTCTGACAGAGGGAGAGATGATGCCCCGAAACTTGGGAGAGTCTCTGGCGAACTGGATCGAGTAACCAAGACGGACCGCCCTCATTAGCCAGCGAGACAGTGTGGGCAGCTCTCGAGCTCCCAGGGACTGTGACAGGGTGACCAAGGGGACGGTCTGCTTCATCATTCCCACGGGGGGTGGTTCGTCGGCTGGCTGAGCTAACCATGTCGTGGGGAGTCCCCGGAGGGAAGGTTTGCTCTGCCTACCTGCCTGGCGGGACAACGGCACGCACTGTCGGTTTGAGAGTGGTGACAGCTGTCGTATGTTTACGACCTCACGCCTCGCCAGGGTGTGAGGTCGGTTCGCCGAGCACAGTCCAGTGGAGTGTGCGATCGGCTGCAAGTAAACCCGGGGAGAACAGAAAGCTCAGTGAGTAAGTGGGCGCCAAGCCCTAAAAAGGGCCCGGCTTTGGTGACGAGGCAGGAGTCGTCCCGTACCGACCGATCAGAGCCGTGGCTGTGAAGGTTCGGGCCCGATGTTGTTCTCCCTGGGGTCTTCCCGTCAGTGTCCCTTCTCGCGAGGAGGTTGCTGACAGGGTGGAGGTTTCCCCCTCGACCTCTGCTTCCGGGGTGCCGCCTGTGGGGGCACAGGAACCGTAGCCGATGTCGAAAGGGTCCTGGGTTGCAGGGAAGCAGACGTCACGTGAGATCTCGGAGGCCTGTAGGCGGCCGAGTCGCGGCGTGAAAAAAATGTGGTTAATTGCCACTGTCTGCTTCGCCGTCAAAAAACTGCTGAGCGCAGTCCTCGACGGTGTTACCAACAACCCACCCTGCGAGATGAGTGCATCAAGAAAGCGGACTTCCTTGGTGTCACTCTTCTGCACAAGGTATAGCCGGGGGTGTCTCTCCTGGACCACTACCGTGGACATCGTCCGACCCAGGGCCCGTGCCGCCGCCTTAGTCGCCCGTAGAGCGCTGTCAGCGGCGGCACGGAGATCCTGCATTATACCCAGGTCGGCCTTACCCTCGTGGAGCACTCTCAACGCCCTGGCCTGGCGGACCTGCAGGATGGCCATGGCGTAGAGAGGAGGCAGCCTGGCCCGCAGCATCGTAAGCTTTCGACATCAGTGATGCCTAAGTCTTACGTGCTTTGGACCGTAGGGGTGGATCCCGGGGGATCTCGACGCAATCCTTGGCTGCCCCACCAGCGAGGGAAGTAAGGGAGGCGGAGCTGGTTTTCACTGGAGCGATCCGTGAGTGGAGCGCTCCAAGTGTTACACAGCTCCTCATGCAGCTCCGGGAAAAAAATGGTACCCGGGGTGGGCGCGGTTTGCACCGCGCTCCGACCTCAGGAACCACATATCCCCGGGTTAGCATGAATGACATCACTTCTGCTTCCTCCTAACTCGACCGCTGGGGGTGGAGCTCGGATTCGTCAGAGTCGGATGTTAGCCTCCCTCCGATGCTGCGAGCAACATCTCATCTGCGTCACACATCGTACCCGATGTGTGTGCGTGAGAATCCGGACGGTATGCCACCGCCGGTTGGGGAACGTTCAGAGGAGCGAATCGGGGTGCGATCGGCCCGTGAGCACTTAGCTGGCGGGTTTACGTTCGCAGAGTTCCCCATATCACTAACGCTGCTAACGTGGGTGGTCATCAGGGCCGTAGCCACAGATGTCACAGCCCGGGTAGCAGACGAAATGGTGGCTTGTTCCCGTAGGAAGACAGCCACCCGTGATTGCAACTTCTGAATGACAATCCGCCCGCAGTGCGGGCAGATGTGTCAACGAACGCTGCTTCAGCGTGCTGGACGCCCAGACGCCTAACGCAGCGATCGTGTCCATCCCCCTCCTCGATGAGAGTGCCGCACCCAAGAGAACAGCGGGACATGCCGCGCTGGAGAATGCTCAGTCAGTCCTGAAAAGGACTTTTTAGGAAAAAATCTCTAACACCTCCGGAACCGCTGAGACGCCCAGGGGAAGGTCGCTGCAGGTAGGGACGATCCGCTGGTACACGTCGTAGATCCAGCGATGTAGAAGAAGAAGAATTCATAGAATTCGTTCTGTTCGTAGTCATGAGCGAAGGCTCTGAAGAACAAAAGGTAAGTGAATGCTGCACGCCGGCTTCCTTTTATACCGGATTTCCGGGGGCGGAGCCCGGCATGCAAATTGCATTCGCCAAATTTCATTGGCCTTTTCTATAGTAGTCAGAGTTGATTGGTTCTCAAGGGCGAACCCCATCTGTCGTTCTCGACACAACGTCGAGAGACCGACAGAAAGGGAACTCTTAAATCGCAAATGAGGATTCATTCATGGAGTAATTACTTTGCAGAGAACACATTTTATTAAAGTTTGAAAGAGTTGTTGGAGGCTTAGTGGTGGTGACGTAGATATCGAGCAACCTGTAGTGTAGTCTGTTTATGCAATGTGTTCTGCCAATGTATTTTGGATTCAGAAGCAACAAATGTTATGTTAATTTGTAAAGATTATCTTGACACACTAAACGTGTGTAAACATCATAAACCTTTGTTAATCACGGATCTTATTTTTTTCGATCTTCCAAAAGTCAAATGGGGTTTTCGAGCGAGGGAACCACCACGGCACTTACTTCCGGGTTAATCTACAACATTACATCATCTCTGATCCTCCTCATTACGATGCCTTCACTCTCAAAATGATCGGAAATATGAGTTTCCAAAGTAAAAATCGCACATGAACGACCCCCTGATGTAGCGTTTCACACTGGGAAGTTGGGAAATAATTTTGATACCCGATGTGCGGGCCTTAAACTTAAACATGGCGGATTGGCGAAGGATTTCAGCTGTGATAGATACGATGTACTAGTTTTACCGCACCAGCATCTTTGATTATCGTTAAATTAGCACATATGTAGCTACATACGTGAATAATCAACAGGATTATATGGTCAAAAACTATTACCATATATGAATATGATTGTCCCAAGACAACACGCAAGCATGAATCGGGAGTCTTCCATCTTTTCGGACAACAAAGCACCTGAACACAACCAGCTCGGAATCATGGCATCACTAGTGGGAACTGACGAATTTCCGAGAGAATGTGAAGGCAGCATAAACCAACCTGGCCATATCGGTTGGCAACGATTCTGGTAACAACAATTTCTGAATTTTTGACTTATCTGTTTTCTATGTCTCCAAATCATGCTGGGTGATTTTAACATTTATATAGACAATGTCAGTAATGCATACACAAGTGAATTTTTGAGATGCAAGTCTCCTTGTGTTTCATCAGTGGAAGATCTCAGCACAGCTACACTATGTCTACGGTGACATGAACACAACAAACAAGAACCCTGGGATGCAAAGAAATAAGCGTCTCTTATGATCACTGAAGCTGTCTACATTATAAGCACGTGGTAACTTTTCGTGAGGGGCCGCAGGTTTTTTCAGCTGTTGCAGTATGATCGTAATTAAAGCCAGCATACTTTTGCTCCATGTTCATGGATGTGGTTAGGAATTCAAACAAACTTACAAGCATAATTCATGCCGTATTCATTTTAGCATAGACATGCTTCCAATTGTGATTTGTTGAGGAGGGGTGTGCTGTTACTTTTCAGAGCGATCAGATGATTTTCAACTGTTGGATGACACATTATTCCCTAACTGTGTATTTAACCCACATTCTCAAATAAATGCAAATCATTTATTTATCATATTTGTCCTAGAAATGTGGGCTTAACACCAGTGTATCTCTCTCTAACTCCCTCATCATGCTGCTTCACGGAAAAGAAGCAGATATCAATTTATTTATACCGGTGGAGGGAAAATAGACAGAGCATGCATGTGTGAAGGTGCGTGTGTATAAGAGACACAGGGAGAGGATTGGGGGTGGAGGAGGAATGTACTGTAGCAAAAAGCAGAACGATGTAGATGTAGGTTCACCTCCATTTTAGGAACAAAACTAATCAGTACATTTTAACTGCTTGAAAATCATTTCAATGGTTTATTTTCAAACCTTTCCAGGTCAGTTCTGAATGAATAATGACAGCTTTATTTAGATTTTTTTTAACTGTTTGTACTGTTGTAATGTGGTTTCAAATATACTGTAATGCAACAGCAAAAAAAATATGTTTGGTCTGTCTCTAATGCAGTGCAAACCACCAAAAAAAAACTTTTTTTTCTTTTAGTTCTTAAAAATATATTAATAATAAACGTCGCATTTCAAATCACAACTCTTGATTTGCATTTTAAAGGTCTAATGTATGAAATTTAGAGGCATCTAGGGGTCAGGTTGCGATTTGCAACCACTGCTCATCTCACCGCTCGCCCCTCCCTTTCAAAGCACTATGGTGGCTGACACAGAAGATGACGTCACGTTTTTGCTTCTTTGCCAAAGCAGATAACGTATGTACGATACACATTGTGTAGAGCGGTTTGTCCGTTGTCCGTCGATAGAAATAGCTCATTTTAAGGTAATACAACTATAACGCTTCATTATGTAAGACAGTTGTGTATATTATATTGCATTTCTATAAGTAGATCCTTTTAAAAATTACACACAGCACCTTTAAATCACTTCATCACAACTGCACCTGATTCACTTAAGGTCTATTCACCATGCATAAATCCCAACTGGGGCCAAAAAGAATACAGTAGATATCAGCATAGACTACATTACTAAATGTGACTACTGTCGATGCAGAGAGGCTAAATGGTCAGTCTGAATAAGCTTCAGGGTATAGAGACGTCTGTCAGAGCAATGCAAGGAATGCCTGATAAGTCACAATGTATGTGTGGGTCTGTTTTTCAACCTTCAGAGAGACGGCAAAATGGGCATGACACTCCATGCTCTGCCTGCACGGTACTGCCAGCATGTCAATCATTTGTGAAGTTTTCCTTGTATTTCTAAATCAAGCCTTGCAGTTCTACCACTACATGCTAAATATTTTGAAAGCCTGTGTGAGAAATACATGATAAAGTGTCGCTATTAGCTTGTTGGTCAAAGCTCAGATTTAGCATTTTGCCTGTGGCTCAGACTTTGTTCATTGTAGTTAAATTAAATTTCCAGTACCAGTACTCAATCATCAGTTAACTATGCCCGACAGTATGTTGTCCCCCCCTACAAGCATCATATTTACACGGTCCCTTTGAAAATGCAATTAAGGAACATCGTTTAAGCAGCTTTGCTGCAAATATTCAAAAGAACAGAGAACCAGAGTCACTCCACTTGAACCTGTATTTGATGTATTTTATAATGTTATTAAGATTCAGAAGTAACAACTTGCTTCCTGATTTTACCTTTAAAACACGCTCCTTTTTTAACGCGGTATTCAACCCTTCTGCGTTATTTTGCTCTTTTGCCACATGCCTGCTGTTGCTGTGGTACTGATGTGTTACCTTGGTAATGCTGGCATTAATTCTAATGGGGTACAGCAATTGTCAAGCACTGATGTTCTGCTCCACCCACTCATGAGACTGATGAGCATAACCAATCAAAGAAGAGTTCAATTGTTAATGATACTGAATGCATCTCTTTTCTCTGTCTCTAGTCAATGTTTGAATAGTATAATGTGTCAGATGAGAAAAAATGAGCAGAAAAATCGTATATGTATACAAGGTACATGCAACGCACAAATATACAAGACATAGCCAGTGGGACAAATAATTATAATATATCAGTTACACAGAATAAATAAAAAAGGCTGCTGGCAGAGCTGAGATTGGTGTTCTATTGAAAAAATAACAACAAGACTTCACAGAGGATGAAAAATCACAGTCAATAAATCAATCATAAAGACGATAATGAGCATTACAAGGTGTATTTTAACCCATTGAAGACCGGAGGCAGCAAAATAAATATATAATGGTAAGACATAGTAACACAAACACATTCTTTCTTATTTCACATGCATACTTTAAAAATGATGGTCATAACAGGGTGACAACACCTCTATCTCTGACTGGAGGCTTTATGATCTGATGGAGCTCAAATCAAGCTTGAGAGGTGTTATTAGCAAAAATCTTATCTGCTGTTTACAAGTAAATGGTGCATACATCTTATTATACAGTAGAATTCGGAGTGATGTGCCAATAACAACAACATCCATCCGCAGCCCGAAACCAATAAAAACCAGGGATGTCCTGCACTTCACAAGATGGATGGAGACAAAATGCAGAGGGGTGAAAGTGTTGAAAGGATGAAGGTGAAATAAACAGCAGGCCCTTTTGGTCATTCTAGGAGTGTGTTTAGAAAAACAATTCACAATTCACCAAAAGCTATGCAGTAGAAGATAAATCACAGGAATTAGAGGAATCATAAAAAGATGTGAAAATAAAAAGTTTGTAATGAATTATTCACCCTTAAGTTGTATCATATAATATACCTTATGTATATTTACATACATCATTTATTCCTACTATCAATGGTGCCCAATAAATCTCAGTTGCTATAGTGCATTGCCTTTATTTATAAATCCACATATAACATATACTGTAAATACAGTATGTGATAACATATATAAAAAAAGATTGAGGGTAGGGTTGGGAATCAAAGATCCATTCCAATTAGGTAGGATGCTAGAAATCCTCCTATCAATTCCTGTGTGCCTATTTTCAGAAAAGTACACACGTTGAATGATTTCTGATAAATCCAAAGAAGCTCTTATGAAAATGAACAATTTTTTTACTACAGTAAGCATAGTTTAACTATAATATTGTCACGTCCGGTCGGACAGAACCCAGACGCAGGCAGAAGTGAAGGGGTTAAACAATATTTACTATGGCACAAAATAATAAACCCACGATGGGGCAAAAATGGAGGACTTGGGACCACCAGAACCAGAACATCCGGACCAGGAACTAGCCCCCTCTTCGGCTTCTTCTTCGACCGACCCACCCTTAACATCGAAGGGGGCATCTCCTCAAGCACCACCTGGCAGGACCTGGATGCAGCACCTGGATGATACAATGGCAGCCATATTGCACCAGTTCACCCACCACACTTTAACCAGCTTACTGGTGGAGAGGAGACAGAGTTACAAAGCCAAATAATACATATGGGGATGATTAGGAGGCCATGATGTATAGATGTGAATGGGCAAATTGGGGATTCTTAATGACCGCAGAGAGTCAAAACCTCGGTTCAACATCACATCTGAATGACAGTGCTTTTGGACAGTATAGTGTCCCCATCACATACTGGGGCATTAGGACCCACACATACCACAGGTTGAGCACCCGCTGCTGGCCTCACTAACACCTCTTCAAGCAGCAACCTTGTTTTCCCAGCAGGTCTCCCATCCAGGTACTGACCAGGCTTCAGTGTCCAACCAGTCTTGGGCTACAGGGTGATATAGCTGCTGGCGATACACATGGAGAATATGGCTTGGATTCTGTTTGCTTTTTTTGCAGTAAATTGTAATTGCAAGTTAAGAGGTGACGAGACCCTGTCAGCTTTGAATCTACAAGTGTCATTTCACCAGCCTACCACCAGAGGATACCATCACTGGTTTACTGAGCACACATCACAGAACTATTAATTATTCATACATTTTGTAGAGACACAGATGATAGAGACATACGTATAAATAAATATGCAAACCACATAAACATCCCAAAGAATATGCTTTATAAAATGTGAGCATTCTCTTGATCTTTTTTTCTGACCATAAACATGCATATTCATAAACCATCAGCCAAAAAAGCTCCATTATCAAATGCTGTGTATGCTTATCAGTGCTGTATTCCTACTGAACATTGAAACATTTAGTTTAAAGCATTGCCGGCCTAAAGTTCACAGGGTCACACGACACAAGCTTTTTAGCTGGAAAGACTGAGAGCCTTCTTATTGGTAGAATGAGAGTGCCAAGGGTAAACGTGGGAGTACAGATACAGAGAGAGAAAATGCAGGAGTGAGAGATGTGGAAAGTGAGTAAGCGGCAGAAAGAGAGAATTAAAGAAACGAGAGGGGGTGTGAAGAGTGAAGATTAATTCTACCTTTAGAGAGAAGAGAGACTGTTAGTAGAAAGGCTTCAATCCATCTCTATGTGAAGACACATATGCGCAGGGCAAAAGTGAAATGGCTCTGTGCGTGGTGGAAGAGCAAAAAAATGAAGGAGACAGTCCTTTAAAACCCTCTCTCAGGTCCACTAATAAAATCTCAAGTCCCTTAGGCTCCGGCCCGCAGCTTACCTGGACCCCAGGGGGCCTTGATGGCCTCTATTCTAGATTAGACCCTACCTGTCACTTTATTTGGGATTTTCATTCCTCTTTACCACCATCTATTTTCATATTCCCCCACGAAAGCTCCGTATTTTTCTTTAATAGCTTTTCGAAAATATGATTTCTCTCTTTCATCTTCTGATTATTTTCTGCTATTTGTGCAACTGCTTCACGTCATCTCCTCAGCCCTCTCGCGCTTCCTATAGCATAGAAAGATTTTCACAATTTTCACTGTGTTCATTTTTTTGGTTCAAAATCTTTCTTCTAAATAATCTTCAAGCTCCCTGGTTAAATATTCATCAGTATTAGTGTGTGGTCGCCCGGAAACAGACTCTCATTATTGTGTCATGTGCATGGTATGGAGATAGCTCAGCAGAACTAAGGGCCGACGGGCAGAAGAGATTGAAAAAATCTCACATGCTCTATGCGACTGGCCTGTGCAAACCCAAACTCAAATAGTGAAGCTCTGCAGGTTTTTTTATAAAGTTAGTAGGCTTAGACATTGCAAATCCCGTTGTTTTGGTTATAAATTGAATTTGTAAAGCATCCAGAAGGGTTTCGACTTATTGTCTACGAGGTGACTAAATTTAGAGATAAACTGGTAAAACATTTTGTGAAACTAGATGGCAGCTGTGGTTGCCAAAAAGTCATAACAAAATAGTCATTGCAGGATGGGATTTGGTGACTTTCGGTTTACAAATGTTTTTATAATTTACTGATACTATACTAAAAACCTTAAAATCTGCTTTGTAATATTGATAAACCTGCTGAATCAAACAATAGAAACATTTACAGAAATTACAATGGTTTCCATTAAAATACCATTATGAACCAGTAGCTTTAACTATTAAAACCATTACAATTATTTAATAGTGTGTTTTGGGCATTATTCCAATAGGTTTTAATTGTGCGCTTTTGACATCCCACCAATAGAATTCATCACATACCAATAGACACCATTATGGTTTCTATTAAAACCAATAACTTTTTCATTAACCAATCAATTACAAAAATATTCTATTTTGTATTGATCAGGGTTCATTTGTTCTTCAGAAGTTAGGAAACATAGTGGTAAAATGGTAGTAAAACTGAGAATTACAAAATATCTTAGTTGTGTTAAAAACAACACATTTTGTGTTCAGTTAAGGACAACACATTAATTGTGTTATTTCCTGGGACAACGCGTTTTTTTTTTTACTTTAACACAACTTGTTCATAAGAAACTACAAACCACTAACACAGTTAGTAACTAAAATTATAAAACAAGACACATGACAACAGTACTGAGGTAAAAAATTGTCACCCTTTACTGTTTTTACTGAAACACAAAAAGACTCTTTTAAATTCTTTATCTGCTAAAATTACTAACATTTTTCAGGATAAAAATCTCCAATGGGTCTCTGTAGTCTTAATATCCTGCAAACAAAGACAAAAGACACTCTTGGTAATAAAGAAAGTTTGCAGTGGTAAAGATTGATGGGCTTACAATGTTAGTAGCACCATCAATATTTTTATCCCATTATTGGTCAAGAATAAACTGGTAAAGAATTACATTAATTCATTGTAAGCTTGTTAACCTATGCTTGTCTCATTTAGACTTCGGGACTCATGGTTGTCTAACCTTAATTTTGGGTTAATTAAAGGGCAACTGGTTGTAAACCATCAGAATGCTTCAAATGTATTTTGCACTCCAAACATTTCCCCTGATGACAATGCAAAAAAAAAGACTTTGAATTTCACAAGTATGTGACATGTGCACTTGAGGAATAGCAATTTTTAGTGTATAGAAACACATATTTGAAGGATGCAATAAGCAAGGCCTGGCTCGGAAACACTTGAGTGGTCAGAATGTTACCACGCAGTTCATTTCCATCTTTATCTCCTACATTTCATCAAACTGTCTCTTGCCCACTCATTCCTGCATTCTCTCACCATAGTCTCTCAATCTCTTCCGAAAAGGGCCAGAGTTGCCATTTAAGGCCAAATAGAGTCCATCAATAAGTTGTCACGGGAGAGCCTTTGTGATAAGCCATTAGGTTTGGTTACCTCATTTCCATCTATACCACTAGCTGTCAACCCTTAGAACAGCTTACAGCCTAGAGCTCACAAGATCACAGAGGAAGACTTTCATATCATACCACCTATATACAATTTGCATATTTTCATACGTTATGCTGTTATTTAAGCATTCTCAGCTGCCTCACTGACCCATAAAGTCATCAAATTCAATGTTTAAGGGTGGACTTTACTAAAATACAAGAGCAGAATGAATTTGATTACAACAATGAAAACCCAGAAAATAGCACTAATACATTTTTACTTATGCATATTTATTTCACTTTCTGCTAGGTGCCTTTAAACTACGACTTACCTTGCAAAGTCTGTCAAATTATCATCCTTTTAAGACTCTCATTGTGTCAACCAAGCGGCGTCTTTTCGAGTGTTTTAAGCCAACGCTTGTCCTTTCTGTGTGCAATATGCACCAGACTGTGAGTGAATGGACTACTGGCGGTCTGTGGGTGTACAATCTGGGGCTGTAATATTACATGGAGTTCCATAGACTGCACACTAAGAAACTCTGTTTTCACAGACAGACGAGACAGATAAGGAGAAAGCGCGAGAGAGAGAGAGAGAGAGAGAGAGAGCAGGACAGCTGAGTGAAGATTAGTGGTTGTCAGAGATCTGGACAGATGGCAATAATGGTATGAGCAAACACTAACAGTGCCTGTTCTAATGTTGTGCAATAACACATCACGTTACAGTAGGGTGAACTCTTATGCTAACTGGTACTGTGCAGGAGAGATTGCAGAAGTTGTGTATCGAGTAAACGCATACACAGGGATTCATATAATCTGACTAGTGACATCTTTTTTTTTTGTTTCAGCAATTAAGCGAGTGTAATATGAGAGATTGAATGATACATTACACAGCGTTTATCTTTATCCCAGCATGTGCAGAGGCTGAAAAATATTTTGCGGCTTAAAAATGTCCATCATGAGTCTCCGCTAAAAACTAAGACTTTGTTTATCTCATCTCAACGAGGAGACAAGCCGTGCCAATTTGAGTTTTGCAGGCATAAAGGTCAGTCCAATACATCACGGTGAAGTCTGGTTGCAAACAAAGGTTTGGAAATATCAGACTTGCCTCTGTAGTGTCAAACAGTGCGGTGTGGAACTGTAAAACAGGGCTACGGTTGCATCAGCACTACAGGCTCGCTGGATTAGTCAACCACATGCACAAAATACATATGTGATCACAGCACCAAATCTCAGCAGTCAAAAAGATGTTTCAAAGAGACTCTCACTGTTATTGTCTTAATTTCATGTACAATATTCTCATCTGCATGACGTGCATTAATACTAGAAATAAAAAAGTCTTGCATGAGTAAAACATTTTATATTGAGTACGCTGGTTTATTTTTATCCCCACCAGTTTGGTTGTAAATGTACCTATGGAAGGGTTGTTTCAACCCAAAATATGGGTTGTTTTAACCCATTGTTGGGTCAAATATAAACCATTTGCTGGGTTAATTTAATCCAACAGTTGGGTTTGTCCCAGCTTATTTTCATCCCGGCATTCAGTCTATTGAGGCCAAACTAGGGCTGTTAAACCATAAATCGCGTTCCCAGAATACAAGTTTGTGTTTACAAAATATATGTATTTTAACTGTGCATATTAATTTTGTATATATGAACACATACATATTTGGAAAATATTTACATTTTTTTATATTATCCTATTATTTAAGCTATATAGAAATGTTATTAATAAAATTACAACAAACATATACAGTTTATCTGAAGATATTGGAAATGGGATTATAAATCTAATGTACCCTAGAAATAATTTAGCAAAAAATTTAAAGATTTCTAAATGATGTTACATTTTATTTCAACAAGTAATTTTGTGACATTGCTCATGTCAAGTGCTGTGACTTTGCAGGCAAGTTTTTAAGATATACCCCAAATTGACAAACACAAAGTATTAAGAAACATTCGCTGTTCATCCAGCAATAATCATGGTACTAGAAGTTATCGAGCTGTGCGCTGCTCCCAGACTTTCCATGGCACCATGCTGGGCAACTATCCAAGCGCTGATCAATGACTATTGCCGGCCGGCTAGCTGCAGGAAAATACGGACTAATTGAGAACTTGGAAAGAATCCAAGCAAAGAAATTTGCACAGTGATGTGATATCCTCTGCCATAATTCATAAAGTGCTATTGGCGTGGGGGGAGAGAGAGAGATTGACTGGTTTTCAGCAGTAAACACGGATCTGGAGCAATTTGATGTGGCTGTGTGATTTGGAGATATTTTTCACCCGTTCGCTTTTATCATCATTAATCAACGCTGATGCCATCCCCATTATGAGTAATTTAATCTTGTCTTTTCTCTCAATTTCAATAGCAAATGCTATTCAGAGTGAGCAACGCGGAGACAGAGATGAAGAATTCAGTCATAATCTCCACTCTACAATATAAACAGCCCACGATATAAGCAGACTGTATTGCCGGTGACAACAACAGGCAGATTTATATTCATCATCAATGAGGGACAGAACGTTCTGCTGCACGGGAGACTCATGAGCCCTCTGTTCACTCATGCAGATTTGAATTACAAGTATGCCAGAAAATTCTGTTGGGACGCCAACAGGAAAAGAGATTAGTTTACGGCGTCCGATCCGGAGGAAACAAAAACGAAAATCTCAGAGGTGAGAAAGAAAAGAAGATGGCGAGATACAGAGCAGAGGGGACGTGAATTGAAAAGAGAGAGATGGGAGGAGATAGCAAGGGGCAAACGAGTGATAGAGACATGTGAGGAGATGAGCGGTGGAGCGGGAAGATAAGCCAGGGAAGAGCAGGTTGATGTGATTTTTTTTCCCCCAACTGTCTGCTCAGTTTTTCATTCGCACTAATGTAATTGCCCATAAATCATTAATATTATTCCAGTCATAGCCAGCAGCCACGCATCTGAGAGTATGAAGTCCTACTGATCGCGAAGCAACGGGGTTGCATATTTTTCTCCGTTTCGCACACACAGCTTACAGTCTGTCCTCAGGCTGCTCCGGCAAATTCATAGAGAAAGGACCATTAACTTATCTAATTTAGCAGCCATGCCCATTATTCAGCTAATCAAGACTTCTTATTATTAAAAAAAAAGCACAAGAAACGGTCCGCGGTATTACCAGTGCGACTGGTGTCTTATCCTCCATTTTCCTATCTATCTCTCTGAGGAGCCGTATCTGCAAAGCCTGGTGTGATTTCAGAGCGGCCTCTGCCGCTTATGTTCTCATAGCAACGCGAAGCATTCGATAAAGGCAAAGTGAAAACCAAAGCTTTTCTTCTGAGCATCAGCGGGACCCCAGGCCTGCAGTTGCGTAGGGAGTGCGACGCCTCAGTGTGTGGTGAATTGGATACACTCTGATGCAGATGTGCAGAGCGTCTACATACACACAGCGGGAAGTCCTGCTGTGGAAAGCTAATTAGTCTTATTTAGGAGCTCAAAGCTGGAAGGTAAAGAGGCTCCAATCTGCTCTGTGGAACTTGAAATATAAGGATTGTTTGTCTATAAAAACCGCTCCAGCTGGGAGTGATGTACTTGGAGGAAATGTGTTTGCATTGATGCATCGGAAGATTTAAAAGTTATTGCAGGGCCATATTGAAAGGTGTGATATTGGCTATGACCTTTTGCCCTTAAAGCGGTAGTTCAGGGAAAATGAAAGAATTCTCATAATTTACTCAACCATAATGCCATCCCATATGTCTTTCTTTTTTTAGCTGAACACCAACAAAGACCGGTTCTTATGTGTTATGCTTTCATTTCACTTTTGCTAAATAAGCTAAAAATACAACATATTTTTTTTACAGTTCACATTTATTAACACATTAATTAATTTATTTGGTGGATCAGTGTGAAAAGTGAAAGTAACAAATATAAAATGTCACAAACATAAAAAAGGGTTCTCAAGAAATGAAGACATCTTCATCTTGGATGAAGTAAATTATGAGAACATTTTCTTTTTTGGTGAATGAATCTTTTAATATTCATTCAAATGCATGTTTTATTTTTTGATTATGACAATTTAACAAACCTCATAAGGTGAGTAAACTAGTATACATACTAAAAGTAAACTCAAGTCAGACTTTTTTGTCAAAATAAAATGATCTTAATTATTTTTGTCTGCTCGAATGTTATAAAATGCACTGTAACCCACTGCTTCTTTGGGGTTATTGCTTTATTATACCCAGCATACCTGTAGGGTGATGGATTCCAGGGGGAGCCACTGCACCTGGACACAGATCTAATAACGTGTACAGCCTCATAGATGGCATGTCTTGACTTCATGCAGTTAGAGCCCTTGTATTTCACCTGTCATTCTCTATAGCACTTAGAAGCATCTTCTTCACAGAAACAGGAATCTCACAGAAGCAGAGCAGCAAGAGACACATTCACACAGATCAATAAAAGGGTCCACAGAATAAACAGTGAACCGCGGCTCTACAGATAGACATCTTCATATCCCCCTGAACCACACACACAGTATCACATCATATGCCACCCCTGTGTAAAGTTCCATATCGTCCCATCATACAGTATCTCCACATTATTCCTTTCTCCACACAGTTCTTAACCTGATAATCCAGCACATCATCTGTCATGGAGTCACGTAAGTACTGCTCTACATAGGTAGCATAACATAACAGACGGCACTCAAATAGCACTGACCACAGACGGTTATAACAGGGCAACAATATGATCTATTATCTATTAAGCATAAAATATAATGACAACATAATTTATTTTGAGTGATTATTAAATAAATACAAGTTAACAAAAGTACATATACAGGCAATTGTTTATTAAAATTTATTTACAGGTATGTGTTTGGTCTGTGAACTGTTTCTATTTCCATTAATTTGAAGAATACGAAAACTGGAAAAACAGGTCAAAATAACAGAACAGATGCTATGTGAGTTTATATTCACTTTTCAGCAATCCAACTGTTATATTAGTAAAAGTTTTTTCTAATTGAAAACAGACACTTGACTGGAATGGCCACAATAAATAAATGCTGATAAAAAAATGATAATGACGCCTCTTGGCTGGCACTTTTCATGCTCTCTCTCTCGTTTTTTAAACTTCCGCCTCCTGCCCTCTCGGGATCTGTTTACATCACTTGTCCGGTCTAATTGTCACAGATACATATATCATGTATTGCATAACAGATAGAATATGAAAATAACAACCAAATCATCTGTATTTCATCAGAACAATCACAATTTTAGATGACTATGAATGTACAAATATAACTTGAGCCATGTAAACAAGAGAAAATGAATAACATCTAATTAAATCATTTGGAGGGGGTTTTTCCCTTACAAAGGCATTCCCTGCATTCAAGTCAGGAAAGTGCCTATGCCTTAAACTGATGCCTCCTTAGGCAGCTCAGAATTTGTAACACAGTGTGCTCTTTTTATCTTTTTCAATGTGGTGCTCAGAAGTCAGTGAATTATGACTGATACTTCGGAGGATGAGGTTCAGTAGGCTAGCTGAAGCCTACTTATTTCCATCAAGCTCATGGGCCTCTGGCCCTAACCTGCACTCCAGCATTGCATTTGGAACTGCTCTATGATGTTAAGTGAGTGTAAAGAGATCTCATCTCCATAATACCTCCACCTTACCATGATTCTCACAACATTCATGCATTTAATGATGACATCTCTCAGTCTTCAAGGTATTTGCTCCTATGGTTTTTAATTGTCTTTTTGGCATGACAAATAAACAAGAAAATAGTAAATAGTTATTTCTGGGTTTTTTATAGGTGCCAATCAGAATAACAAAAGAGTTTGAGGTTTTAAATAATGCAAATCCGATCCCACCCAACCATCAAAATGACAAAAAAGCCACATACACCTTTAGGCATGAAAACAAGTTTTTTTAATGTAACCGAGATATAGAAAGTATAACAAAAAATGTAATATATTAATAATTATAATAATATTTGCATACAAACAATATGTAACGTAAAAGGTGATACAGCCTACAAAAAGTATTTACAAGACTTTTTCACATAAGTATAAAATATTTTATCTGTTTGGAGTAATAATGCATATATATAAAGAATAGGATTACGATGGGCTTTCAAAAAGAGAGAGAGAGATATAGCAGAATACTCTGCGTCTTTCATATGACTGCATACATACGGCGCAGTCATTCCATCTCAATCGTTTTTTTGTTACCTGTTGTTATCTGTCATTCAGCACAAGCTCACTCTTGATTAAACTGGAGACAGGTGAGATGGTGTAGAGGGCATCAGACTGACTGTTCTTACAGGCTTGACAGAATTGTTGTGAGTGTCAAAGATAGAGCAGAGTCATTTACTCTGTGAGATTTGGGGATTGGGGGTCGGTTGACCTGTCACAGACAAATGAGATGAGATCCATGTAAGGAATAGATGGATCAGGGTCAAGGGAAAGGTGTGGGTTCGATTTTTAAATAGACTGAACGGAGGTGAGGGATTTGTTGAGAACCAGGTAGACTATACATTATTGAGGTGAATATCCATGTAGATAATTCATGAGGAGTATTCAGGTTTTTTGGAGAGATTCAGACACATGTATTATAATACATGATGTGTTGTTGACATATTTGCCACGCTGCAACAGGGTTTTTAAAACTCGAAAACATCACTGAGGATGGTCCCGAAAACATCTTTGAGAATATTGAACTGTAACTAAACACTACACCATACAATCTTTTCATAAAAATCTAAGTGATGTTGTATTTGAGGGAGAGCAAATAATCTTTCTTCAATAGAGTATCGTGAAAGCTACAATATGTTGACAAAATCAATGTGTCACAAAATGTGAAATAGGCCTAACCTAAACCAACAGCCGTGGAAAATAATAAGAGACCATTCCAAGTATAATTTAATCTGCATTTAGATGAATTGTGGCCATTTCAGTCCAGCGTCTGTTGAATTTCATCAAAATCAAACCTCAGGAGTGACATATAGTCATGTTAAAGTCAATCTGAAAGACTGAAAGCATAAGATACATGAAAACTATAATAATACGACGAGGTTGTCACTTACAAAAATAATTTTGAACTTTTCCATACTATATGTACAAATATTACAGTTGAATTGCTTCAAAGTGAATATGAACTTGTTTTCCTTGCAGAAGAAAGGTCTGAAACAATCATTTTCTGTTGTTTCTCCAATTTTTATTTTCCACAAATAAATGCAAAAGGAAACAATTTTTTTTTTAGATTTGGGAGAAATGTTGTAAGTAGTTCAGAGAATGAAACAAAAATATTAATGTAAACACATACCTATGCATAGTAAATTCTGAAAAACTGCAAATAATTTTGTAATGGTCTCTTAATTTTTTCCATAGCTATATGTAAGCATGATTTAAAGTGGCTATTTTCCAATTATAGTTAGTGTTGCTTTTAGAGCATAAAAATATCTGCAAAATGATGAAGCTCAAAGTTAAATGCCAAGCGATATATTGTCTTTAACAGACTTTAATACTTCAAAAAAGGAGCGAGGTCTTCCTTAGAGAAGCGGAAGAGACGCTGGACTAGAATTCAGCTACACACATTCTAATATAACCAACTGTCAAAAAACAACTTCCATGACTTTAACATCGTCTGTGAAGGCTGTACTGTGTAATACACTGATATTGTGTTTGTGCGCGCCTACCTCTAAAACACTTCTATGAAACGTCCTTGAAAGTCCTGCTTGCAAATGTCTCCAGGTCAATCTTGTCATGATTCCACCATCTTTTGGTTTGGTAATTCTTGGTCTTGAGGTGGAATCATACAGGATCCTTTGTTTCTCTAGTCTGCGTCATTGTTCCTACCCTCCTGTTTCCTAGTTTGTGTTAATTAGTTTATCCCTTGCACCTGTTCCCTCTTGATTTGCTCCCCTTTAAAACATCCTTGTGTTCTTTGTCCCGTGCTGGTTCAATGTACGTTATACGTTGTATTCTGTACGTCTACCTTGCTGTAGCTATTTGTAGCTGTGCCTTGCCCGTGTCCTGTACCTTGCCGTGTTTCTATTTGGATGTTCCTTGTTCCTGGTTCTTGTTCCCCAGTCTTAGTATGTCTAGAGTTTGTTTCAAGCGTTTGTTTCGTAGTTTAAGTTAGTCCTTGTTCTTGTTTTTTTTAATATATTGTTCTATCTGGTTTTCCCCCTCGTGGGTTTTGTTTTGCCTTTTTGTTCCTTTTGTTAAATATAATAAATGCATTTGTTTACCCTCATGTCTGTGCCTGCCTGCATTTTGGTTCTCCCGCCTTGTCTCTCTTGCCCCTACTGTGGCCCAGTGGTGGAGTCGGGAATTTGTCACACTGGAGACCCGAGTTTGATTCCTACTCCAGCCAGTTTCCTGACAAATATGCTTGTTTTATTATCCAATTATCCAAAAAGGCAAAACTAACGTTTCTGTTATTAGTGATAATTAATATAACCGGTCTGATCCAATTGGTCCGGTGTAATTTCCCTCACCATAGTAGGAAAAAACCCTGATCTCTATCAGAGAGAAGGAGGAACTTTATATAAACCGGAAGAAATCCTGCCGTTTTGTGAGAAGAGGGAGAGGCTTGAAATATGTGAAATATTAAGCGTTTTTTGAAACATCAACATCCATTATCAAGAAGGGCTCCTTAAATATTGTTGTATAATATTAGTAAAATTGCAATTCAGGACTTTTGTCTCTATATTGCCATCTCTGTTTGAAATGTGAACCTGCAGGTTATCTCATCCTTTTACTTATGTGAATTAAATTACAGCCACCTGACTTTACGGATTTGTTATATATATATATATATATTTGGGTCACTGGGTTGTCCTTAATTATGGGAGGTTGGGAATGACTGGTTCAGATTTTTTTTTTATTTGAATCTTATTACACTTAAGTTTTTTTGAATCTGAACTAAGTGAATTGCAACCAACTGCTCACTCCACCCCTCCCTTTCAAAGCACTGCGGAGGCTGAGAGAGGATTAAGATGTTGTCACGATTTCGCTTCTTTCCCGAATGAGATAACATATTTAACAACAAATTCCATGTAAGGGGACCCACGCTGTGTGTAAATATAAATAGCTCATTCTAAGGTAATAAAAGATAACGCTTTATTATGTAAGGTCTTTATAGACCCCTGAAGACATGGTTATGTATATTATATTGTATTTCTGTCAATAGATCCTCCAAAACTTTACATACTGGTTCTTTAAAAAAGCTATGTTGAGTTGTTTGAAAAAAAAATCATAACATCTTAACATGTTGAATACATGTTGTCAGCTTTCCTTTTCCTTTACTTAAGTCATATTGTCTTGCACACATAACCACCCAGAACAACTCTGTCTTTAGCTCCTGTAACCTTCTCACCTTTACTATTCTCCAAATATTCAGTCAGACGTGACCTCTTCTCAATCGCTCTCATAGAGCAGGCTATTGCAGACTTATGATCGTGGCATTTACCAGCTCGTTCCCGTTATGCTCTATAGACACCAACAAGGAAGGAGATAAAGAGTATGAATGAGATAATACCAGCAGTTCTGTTAAGTTATAATATATCACTGAAACCTGTCAACACAAAGCATTTGCAATGCAAAATCAGGGCAACTTAGTTGATGCCGGAATGCCCCTAGTTGTTTTCAGATAAGACAGCTCAAACATGCATTTATTCAGGTAATAGGTTCAAGCCTACCAGACAGAGCGAAATGTCCTAGAGTACTGTATTCTCAAAACTCAGCACTGACCCGTTACATAATCTCCATGACCCCATAACTAATGAGATCATTCTGTACTTAACTGTTTTTGTCATGATTTATTCAGAATGTTGTTCAGTATATAAGCTTAACATGTGTAGAACAAGGGAAGTTTAATAAATGAATGAATAGGTGAAAAAAATATAGGATAGGGCTCCTAAGCTCATTGAAATGCTTAATTACATGGCTATTGTCACTGAAGCCATTGTGACTCAAGAAAGCCCATACATGTGGATTGTAATATTATCCCTACCCTTGTTTTAACCATTCGACTTCTGTTAGTTCTTATTTAGAACAATAGCATGTAGGTGTATGAGTGTGTGATTATAAACACAATTTTTCGACTCCTACCTCCATACAGTATGGACACGTTTCTTCTCTGAAGTTGGCTTTCTCTGACCCCACTCTCATCCCTGATTGCCTCAAGTCCCTCAAGTGTCACCCAGTGCAGTTTCTCATCAACCAGTAACAAAACCTCTTTGGGATGAGAGTGTCGTTCTCTAGACTCAACCTCTTATCGGCCATCAAACACACCCCGAGAAGACTATGTCAGCAGCAGATGGTGGTACAGGGACTTCAACAGGGAGTCAAGTTAGTAAAGTTCAATGCCATCAATGGGCTGCAATTCAACGTTTTAGTCAACAACGCAGCATAATCTGTCACGATTTGCAAGGACGAACCCAAGTGCAGGCAAGCATGAGACAAGATGGTAGGGGAAACACAGGACTTTATTAACAAAGAACACTATAAACTGACAAAACAAAACCCACGAGGGGGAAAACAAAACAGGATAAATAAAAAACTTAAACAAGGACAAGAACACTGACTAACTAGACTATAAAAACAAGCACCGGAAACAAACTCTAAACTAACACTTACTAAGATACGATGAACAAGAACTTGGGAGACAAGGTACACAACACGTAGCAACAGGATACACGAACCAGGTATGATAAACGCAGCGCAAGGTATGATACACAGAAACAAAACAACGAACCAGCAAAGGACAATGAAACAAGAGGATGTTATATAGGGAGACAAACACAGGATAATTAATAGGGGACAGGTGACACAGATGAAACACTAAGGGAAAGCTAACGAGACAGAAAGGTCGGGAACAGACGAGACTCCGGGAGATAGTATGGAAGGCCAAAAGGCCAAAAACTTCTCTCCCCACATAAAACAGGGAATTCTGTTTTTGTTCTGCCTCAAAACCAAGAATTAGCCAAACATGATAGGCAGAACCGTGACAATAATCCAGAATGAAGGTTCCTATGGTACGGTGACCGCAAATCTCTCAAACATTTCTCTTTCTATTGTTTATGTAGTCAAACCCAAAAATTAAAAATTCTTTCTTTATTTAAGGAACAGTTCACCCCCGAAAAAAATCTTCATTTACTCACCCTCTGGTTGTTCTAAATCTGCATAAATGTCTTTATTCTCATGAACATATAGAAAGATATTTGGAAGAATGCTTGTAACCAAACAGTTCTTGGCCACCAATTGACTTTATTACAATAAAAATGATATTTTGAAGAAAAGGACCATTTTTAGTGGCATCTAGAGGTGAGGTTGTGAATTGCAACCAACTGCTCACTCCACCCCTCCCTTTTAAAGCACTGCGGAGTCTGAGAGAGGATTAAGATGTTGTCACATTTTCACTTCTTTCCCAAATGAGATAACATATTTAACAACAACATTCCATGTAAGGCGACCCGCGCTCTGTGTAGATAGAAATAGCTCTTTCTAAGGTAATAAAAACATAACACTTTATTATGTAAGCTCTTTATACACCTCTGAAGACATGGTTACGTGTATTATATTGCATTTCTCTCAATACTTCCTCCAAAAAAGTACACACTGGTCCTTTAAAATACACAAGTCATTTGAAGTCATAAAAGAAATCAGATTCCCAAAAACATTTTCTTTGAAACATGTTGAATTAATGTTGTCTGAATTTCCATTTTTGGCTTTCCTTTTCCTTTACACAAGTCTTTCGCACATAACCACCCAGAAAAACTCTGTCTTTAGCACCTGTAACCTTCTCACCTTTACTATTCTCAAATATTCAGTCAGACGTGACCTCTTCTCAATCTCTCTCATAGAGCAGGCAATAGCAGACTTATGATCGTGGCATTTACCAGCTCGTTCCCGTTATGCTCTATAGACACCAACAAGGAAGGAGATAAAGAGTACGAATGAGAAAATACCAGCAGTTCTGTTAAGTTATAATATATCACTGAAACCTGTCAACACAAAGCATTTGTTCTGCAAAATCAGGGCAACTTAGTTGATGCCGGAATGCCCCTCAGTTATATGTGTGTGTGTGAGGACACAAGGCAGTGGTGAGTTTTTGATAAGGACAGAAGTTGCTGTCAAAGAGACACCGGGGAGCCATTTATCTCACACAAGTCCATGTTCTGGAAACTAGCAAGTCAGTAGGAATGTCTCTCAAGTTACTCTCCTTTTTCCCCGGGCTATCCGCAAGACACAATGACTCACTGGAAACAAATGAGGTAGCCCGACTTTTGCAGCATTATGGTCGTATTTATGTCTCTGTTTATAGTGTTGCTTCTAATGAGAATTCACCACGTACAGAGTGGAACAGAAAGACAAACATGTATTTCTGCAGGAAGCTATGCACTGAAATGACATTACCATGCTACTCACGCACACACACTCTTAGGCATGCACGGGTAGACCTATGTGTGGAATCCACAGATTACACGGTCACACGCAGTGTTTTCTGATGGATGAGTATGGGTTGGAAAAAAACAAGTTGTAAATATTCAGACGTCTGTCTCATTTCAGTTTTGCATTTCAGAGGCTTATTCTATCACCTACCTTTCTCTTTCAGCTCTACCCTGTTTTCTGAGCAATAATTCCTGCAGGTATCACTACGTCATTTGTCTTTGGGAACAGAGAGGCAACTGAGTAAAAAGCACCTAGGCAGACTCAATGATTTGGTTTCAAGTAAAACATTGCAGAGTGGCCATGACAGCAAAGCAATTAGTAGATATTAGCATCAATTAATTATCTTGTGACTCGAAGGCTAAATCATTAATGCTATTTGGCTGGAGCTGTGTTTATTGAAAACAATTTGCTAAAATGACATTCAGAAATGCTGCAATTTTCTTTCTTGCAACTTACACGTTTTCGCGATTGTCCAACACCTTGAGTGCTAAACGTTCACATTGGTCATGTGCTCTGAAACCATTCTAAGATGGATTAGATGGAAAGCCAACAGTACCACCAACTGTTATTTTTCCAAGAAAGCTGGTAACTAGTATAAATCCACAGTAAAAGAGAACCGGAAAAAAATATTTAAATGATAACAGTCCTATTTTGTGCCTCTCTGTCGCCATCTGTGCGCCATCTCGCCATCTCTCTGTTCCACTTTCACTTCTGAACATCATCAAAACGCTGAGATTAATGACAGGATAAATTTGCTGGAGCAGAGCCATCATCACATACAGAATACTGTGAGCATAAAGCCAGCTAAAAATATGCTCACAGGCGCTGTTGTGTTTTATCAGCTTGTGCAGGCTGTCTGGGAAAGTGCTAGTTATTGCTAAGCCAAGGCCTATAGATGTGTGTTTGCATGATGCACATTTTCTCATCCTCGTCTGGGTGGCACTGTGCATTTTTTATCCTTCGCATTTCATGCATCTAAATTCCTCAAAGCAACAATACAAGAGTAGTTGCTAGCACAGCAAGTGGAGCACACATTCCTTATTATAACCTATAGGTTCATCACACACAAAGGTACACAAACATGGTTGAAAATACTACATTCAACAATGTAATAAATAAAAAGATGTCCCCAGAAGTGGAAAAAAATAAAAGTTTAAAAAAGTAAATAAATAAGTAAAATGTAGATTATCACAGCGGTATTGATATATGTCCATACAGTAATGCATGATTGTGAGTGTGAAAGCTCAACAAAAATCTGTGCAAATAAATGAGGAAAAGGAAAGAAGTATCTGAAAGCCCTTACCCTATAAAACACTGCCATTTTATTAGTATTGCTACCAATAGGAACTACTTAAAATGTGCATGCTGTAAGCTCATCCATCAACACATCCTTCTCAAGATTTGTCTCCTTTTTCATCGTTGATCTTCTTTTTCTCTGACTTCATTCATCCGTTTGTGTGTGTGTGATTACAGCAGTATTCAGGGCAGGTGTGAGGGATGAAAGACGCACTCTCAGCTCCGTCCCTTAGACTATTCTAATTTTAGCTCACCCTGCAATGCAGGTGATGCACAGTTTAAGTATCACACTGAACCACAAACACACATGACAGCTCAACTCTTATCTCTGTCACTAAGAAAAAAATCAGGAGATAGCTTGCTGGGATACATCACTGGCACTTAAACAAAAGCAGTATATTATTGTTATTCCAAACATGTTTGATTTTCCTCTGCAGAACACAAAAGATATTTTGAAGAACGTTGGGTACAAAACAATGTTGGCCCTAATTCACTTCAAGGATGCAAAACAACTAAGACATTTCTCAAAATATCGTCTTTGTACTCCACAAAAAGTCAAACACGATTTGAACAATTTGAGAGTTAAAAATGTATAATGACTTCATTTTAATTTTACTTTTTAAAGGAACTATCCCTTTAATACATTGTGTTTATGAGATCTATGTACACCGAGAAGCATGAACACATTGATGATTTAAAAATTACATGATACGATCCAGGTATAACAGTGCCCACATCTATATGGAAAAGGTTGTGTTGATAGTATTGCATAACAATATGTCAAACCGTCATGTGAATCATGCCGGTCTCATCTCTATCTGGCAGAAACTGCAGACAGCCATACAGTACCCATAAGAGCAAAAAAAGGAAACAAGCTGGCAATTTTCCCTGTGGTGTTTAATACTGCTTTTTTTATTAGAAAGTGCTCTCTCTAGATCTTAAAAATAATAGCCCGCTGTCAGTCCTTGTGGTTACAGGGACTGAAAATGCACAGTTTTTGTGGTCATAAAGAGATTTGATTTCTCTCCTTTCCTTTATATATTCATGACCATTCTCCAAGTTCCATTAGAAATGAATGATTTATTCTTGTGAGGCTGCGAATGAAATTTGGCCCAATCATCTGATTTTCTCATTTGAAAACCCCTCTGATTCAGAAGGACACTGCAAAAATTACACCAAGGCCTTGTCTCAATATTTTATTCTTTTGAAGGGTGGAGCCCTCATTTTCCATCAGTGATGTCTAAGGAAGATGAGAAGTCTTATCAGTTCCCTACCTGTAGTATCTTCCCTCTCTACAGGCCTCGTTTCAAGCACTTTTTATGCCAGGGTAGCCGTGAGATTGGCCTTTGGGATGAAGACAACTCTACGACTCAATGTCTGCTGATGCTATAAACCAAAGTCACTGTCACTTAGTCAATAACATCTTACTTTAATTACACCACAATACTATTTAAATCTATTTAGAATCTGGTAAACTGGGTTGGAAAACACAATGAATGGAACATAAACAGTACCAGAAGTGACAATAAAATCAGTTTTATGTCAATAAAAGAATTACAGCACAGTATTGAAACGTAATCCTTCCTTTGGGCTTCAAAATAAACATCATCAACTCCCTAAAAGACAGAAGAGAGTTGGAGGAACATTAGTTCAAAGTGTGGACAGTGCTCGCCAAAATGACCGGCACCTGGGAATACACCATCACCATGACAAGGAACATCAATATTCAGAAACTAAATGCTTGCCACTTCGTATTACTCATCCACTAGTCTGTGCAGCTCAGGAGAGACACATATAATTGTGATGGGAAGAGAGAGGGGATAAGCAGCATCCGTGATATCTGTTTACGGTTTAGGCAGATGGCTCTCTAATGCATGGATGGGCTCAAAGCCCTGGAGTTGTGAATCTTATGCCCGGTGGTTTGTTTTACCAGTAGACCTGTGGCACCAGTACTCAGCTTTCATTTAGCTCCAATGCTGTATTCATCTTCAGAAAATCCAGATTAACGCAAAGCAAACGCTGAATAATGGGCAATTTTACATGGTAGGCAATGGGCGGAAGGCATTGATTGTGAACTTGTCATCTCTCTTGTGTATTTTATCTGTCATGCACAATACATGCGTTTTGCAATTGAATTGGTTGGTGTCTTGTCATAGCTGGGGCAGAGTCAGCGTGGGGGAAAGCATTCTTTGCCCCCTCATTGGACTTGCATGGCTTTAGCCAGTATGGTCTACATAACATCACTTTACATAAATACATAAAAGATCTACATAAAAAACTCACTGCAGTATCTGTGACTGAAGATAAGACCCAACGGAATGGCCTGGAGGTGTTGTATCCAGCTAGGGGACAACTGTTAATATCATTATCCCAGGGTAAATCAACAGTCTATATTTCTATTCCCATGTTCATCAAAGCTATGATATAAAAGACTAATATGTCTTAAAATGTTAAATGCATACATTTTATACACAGTTTTGAGTGTAGCACGCAATGTTTTCCCACATAGAGGTCCATTAAAAGGAAACAATGAGCTTAACTCATTTATGATTTAGCGTTCTTATGGTTATAAATACAAAACTTACTCTATGAAGTAAAGTAGAAAATAATAACTAGTCACACTATCCCAAACTCGTGTTGCAATTTACCAAATCACAGTTTTTCACAGTTGACAGTGACTTTAGTTTATAGCATCAGCAGACATTGATTTGTAGAGTTGTCTTCATCCAATTTACCAAATCACAGTTTTTCACGTTCAACATTTTAGAAAGTCTCTGGAATGCGGTGCAGGGTGATGGGACTACATTGATTTGTTTTTTCTGCATTATATAAAACTTCGGATCAGGGATTTTTAACTTATTAGAGATTCAGAACACCACTTTTCAACACTGCACCAAGTTAAAATCAGTCGTAATCATAACAAAGGGCTAAGATCAAGCGCCTAACGCATTGATTGTAATGGACAGTTATCCCCCACGGCACAAACGGATATGACGTTTTTGTGGGCGTTTCCAGAAATTTAGCAAAACAATAATTTGGGACAAACAATTGACATAAGACGACCAGGAATTAAAAATTTTATATTAATTTGTTTCTAAACATTTTAAAGTTTTTATTATTAAATTCAACAGGATATAGAAAGAAAAGTCTGCAGGTGAAGTACAAACTTATGCAATCACAACGCTCCCCTTAAAAGACTGTCTGACAATTCATTCAAACTCAAACTGTGTTTTATTGCACATGTGTCAAATGAGGACAAGAACGAAGGCAAATCAGTCTATGTTATGGGTGTCATTATAGCAAAGCCTTTGAAGATTCATATTCTCTGGTGACTGCTAAGCAAGTCTGGACATGACTGGGGTCAAATGATGTGATGCTTCTTATGAGGGTTGATGGGATTAGGAAATGAGACTTTAAAATTGAAAAAGTACTAGTTCTCGGAAATGGTGTTTGCATTGGAGACTAAGAAGATTAGCAAGCGACATTATTTGTATATTGTGGCACAACATCTGTAGTTAAAATGACAGGAGATTATGGAGTGCTGCAGTTGGGATGGTCGAGACACTATATTATGAACACAAAAAGTTGAAATAAATGTTGATAAAGCAACGCAATTACAGCTTCTTTTAGTTTATTTGCAATAATTAGTGTATACAAAAAGGTAGACATTATGACATTATATTCCCCAGAGTAAGTTTTAAACGGCATGACGGTTAAAAAAATACTGTATTGTATCCCTTCAGAGTCCTAGTGAAAGATATATTTTAAAATTTTCTGTGAAAAGCTTAACACTGTGGGTCATTATCTTTTTAAAATTGATGTGACCTCTTAATCTCTAGTTAAAATCTGAAAATGCACAATCCATCTCAAATGACTTAATTAGATGGCTTGGGCGCTATCTGTTAACTCCTCCCCACCCCATTCAACTGTTGGTCGGCTGCCAGTTCCATTTCAAAATGCAACGGCTGTTTTTATACAACAACACACGCACATATTTTTTCTCATTCGAAATTCCGTCTCACTTGGAAATGCGTCTAAATACAGAAGTAAAGACAATTTCAACTTTCGGTTCACAAAGCCTTTAAAAAAATATAGACCGTTTCTCAATTCCAAGAACACAAAGAATGGACTTGTGTTCTTGTGGAGACCGGTCTTGCGAGTCTTGGCAGTCTTAGAAGAACGAACTTGGAAGGACGCCCCAGTGACTTCTGGGACTTCAAGCAGATTCCGTAGATGTACAAGGCTGCAAACGATGCATCCTTGATTTCAATAACACATCCAGGTACTTTCATGCGTTCTCTGTTCTTGTGTTCTTGAGCATTGGAACTGGAACTGGACTTTGAGAGTTATTGATGACGTAGAGCGAGAACACGAGGACACAAGACCGCTGAAGAAAGCATGTTGAGAAACGACCATAGTTTCATGGAAGGAAGTTATAAAAAACATAATAGCATATGTCCAGTCACCAACACTGACATGGTCTCAGATTGAGTTAACACCTAAACCAAACATAAGGTGCAGTTCTGTAAAAACTCCAGCCAGACCAGCATTCTCAACAAAGGCCACTAGGACCTGTTGCTGTGTACCACAGAGGGCTATAAAAACCCAGCTTCAGTCCTAAGGTTGATTCATGATACCTAATCTATCCCTGGGAGAGAATAGGGCCAAGGTGGCATGCAGACCACCCCGCAGGTACAGCCCTCTAACCTGCTGAGGCTCCAGAGAAAGTCAACTCCACAGGCGGGAGACTTTCATATGCAAATGAGATGCAGCAGGAGACCTTTTGTGTCTCCTAATACATAGTTTTCTTTTCATTTATTCAGGTTTCTTCCTTCATGTTCTAGAAACTACCCAGACAGTGAAGCTGCTAAAATCCCACATAGATGGTCACATGCGGTGCAATAATTTACCGCATTACAGAAAAGCGCACAAAATCCGTGTCACCATTCAGAATTCATTTGCTTCCTGTTATTGGGTGAATCGCACATCAGTTCTACTATAAACGTCCTTCATGTCATGCTTGTTTCAGCATGGCTGTGACATTCCACGAGTCATTTCAAAGGCATTCTGTTGCAATAGTAAGCTTCAACGTGGCATAACCTATAGCTTGCAAACAACAACACAGTTCGCATGTCCCTGAATCATGACCAGCTTTGACGGTTTTAAAGTAGTGACAGGAGAATGAACCTTGAGGGATCAACTTTCTTCAGTATCTAACATGGACTTCACATTGTCATTAATCTTTTGCCGCTCTTCCTCGATTTACACATGCACGTAACATACACAGGTGCATATACACAACTGTGTATTTTTGACTCCAGCTAACACTATGACCATTAAAGGCAACAGTGAACCTCACACCCGAAACAGGCTTGCACACATTCAACGTCTCTCGCTCATCAGCGTGCCATCACAGGAGTCTTCGGGGGACACGTTATCCTCAGAGCAATATTCTCTCTTTGCTGAGATCTCAAACTGTGAAACGGGTGTGCTGTTTTCAATCAAAGGAGCGTAATACAAGATGGGAAAGACACAGCTGTCAGTTAATGTGCATGAGCTTAATACATTTCCTAATTATCAATTTTTGAACTGAGAAGAAATTAGCGTGTAAAGATTGGTGGGAAATTGGTGTGAAACTGCTAATATTGTCTGTTGAGGCTTTGATCTTGGTGAAGTTCCCGGTAGAGCCTGTTTACAGCTGATATCAACTATCAAGTGGACAGCTCAAAATATAAGGTGACAACAAGGTTCAAAATTGAGATTGGATCAACCAAACCATGCATGTGGCCAAATACGCAAGTGGCCACATCACATGTGACGTGATACGAATGCTATTCCGACCCAGATCAGCCTACTCTGTCATCATCCATTGCGCAATTACATTTCATGTAAAAGCTGCATATAAACATTTTCTGTTAATAAAGCAGGTTAGGAAATAATATAGATGTTATGTATAATATAATACAAATATAAAATAACATATGCATACAGCTGAAAGATCATATTTTCAAGTAACTACTCAATAATTACATTTATGTGGAAGCAATATTGTACCTTTTGCACACACTTAGTGTTGTATCTAGTGATGAAATCAGAGATCCTCTCCTTGAAATCGAATCATAAGTGGTCAGAAAAGATGCATTTGAGATGTCTCAGTTGACTGCATGCAAGCGGATCACACACAATGGATATTAATACCTAGTCTCATCTGCAGCAAAGCACATCCTTTGCTCTGGCCACTGAGGTATAGCCATTCAATAAAGCTCAACTCTGCCCTTGGCAGAAAGTAAAGTAACACTCTAAATTCATCACATTTTAATTTTCATTACAGCTTTAATATGTTTACATCCACCTGCTTCACGCAATCATCATTCTCATAATCCTCGCAGAGACACACACACTTCATTTCAGCTGCTCCCCGCACTAGTGTCTGCTGAAAAATGAACATGATCTTAATCCACAAAAGAGTCACAGCTAAGTAGGAACATATTAAAAACATCACCAAGACCGGAACTGCTAGGGGCACGTATTTCAGCAGGATTTTACAAAGCCAAACAATAACATTTACTATCTACCAATCCATACAGAAGTGCAAAAAGTATTGTAGTACCTCTGTGAAGTTACCTTCATGGAAATTACCTTATTATTATAATTAAAATGTCAAATCAGAAATGAACTGATATTAATGGTAGGCTACTTGAGAATTAAAAGGCAGACACAGCCAGAAGAGGAACACAAATGATTAGCATTTCAAAATAAAGGACATGACACATGTACAAAATAAAGGCCTACTATATTGCCCATCTGCTCTGGTGCACAAAAAAATCGTGCTATAGAAAGGCAAAATATTCCAGAGGATTTACTAAAGTAAATGAGTATTTGTTCTTTGTTGTTCTATACTTCTCCTTCAAAGATGGACCCTTTCATTTGAAAATGCATCTTATTCTCTCCATTTTGTCCTTTCGTCCAGACTGACATGGTGTTTTTGTCAACAAAAAAACATTTGAAAACGCCAATTTCACATTTTAGTGTGGATGCGGAAAAAGTAGGGGTTAAGATATAATTTAATGTGTATACACGATTTAAGGTTAAAGGATAAAGTTTAAAATTAAAGTTTCAGTTTAAGTAAACTCAGTATATGTATATGTACACATAGTCTTTACTCTTATAACATTGTGATTAGTTTCCTTTACCAAATTTATGTTTCAAAGTTCATTTAAGGAGTCCAATTCAATGAGGACTTTTCCCTTATATTCTCTGTGTGATAATTTGTAAGATAAAGTTACAAGTTACAAGTTTGGTCACCATATAAATCTATCCAGTCTATACTGGTTACATCAAAGCCAAGCTAGTGTAGTCGATTTGATGACACATGGTAGTGAAACATCCTAAGACTCAGTTAAGTATCTATGGAATCCTGTTAACGCAGTGTAACTCCACGTCACCCATATTATGAAGCTTGAAATATCTCCCAGTAGTTCACAGTAAAGTCAGGACCTGGCCACCCTGAGCAGCAGGGAAATGTCCCTGGTAGTCAGTTAGCTGGCTGCTTACAGCTGAGAAGGTCAAAGTAACTGCAGGACAGAGAGAGCAATCCCAGTCCAGAGACACAAGCTTCAGGGTTTGACCAGCTCATGCAGGAAACCCACTTCCAAACCACTTTCACGCTCTGGAACCAGCAAGCCAGGTAAAATTGGTTCCGTCAGCAAAGGCAGCGCGACAAATGAGAGGGTGTTGGTGTGGTGCTAACGTCCAATAGACCAGGAAACCACAACAGCCCACAGGTGTCCAGAAACATTCAGCCATAAAAGGCAGCATAAAGGTGTATGAAGCTTGACTATACACACCCAGAGTAAAAATGCATTGCTGTCAGCTTGCCCTTTCATAGCTCAATACGATTTACAGTAAGTATCAAATTGGTCTCAGATGTTTTACCTGATATGTCCTACATAAAAATAACAGACAAATACGACCATTTAGACAGAAGCAGAGCTAAAAATGAATATCATAATTTTTTATTTGATTTGATCTTTTGTAAAATTTGAAGAGTTCATATGTAAATCTCAGAAAATCTAAATCTTCTATTCTGGTACATCTCAGCACATGTTGAGACGTACTGAATACTGAAACTTTAGGGAAAAATTGGACTCAGGCAAACAACCAGGATATCAAAGTGATCTCAATTGAGATTTTTCTTTCCTGTGGGTGCACTGCGTGGTCTCTTTCAGAAAAGTGACATTTCCTTACCCCAGCCTGCAGTCTGACTTCACTAACTGAGGGAATAAACAGCTTTTTATAGCCTTCTAAGCAGCTTAATTCTGTGATATCTTTAACCTCTGATATGGAAGTGTGTTGATGGTCTCTCTCACACTCTGGCTGTTTCATGACAGGACATGATCAATAGGACGACAGGGTTTTCCCCTCGTCTGACACTCATATCCACCCCTCCCTACCCACGAAAAGATAAAAAAAGCAATTGTGACACGAAGAGAGCTTTTTTGGAAAATCGCTGTATACTGACACACTCTCAGCTTGTATAGCTTTCTCCCCTCTTCCAACCCCATCATCTAAAAGGTTACAGTCACATGGGGAGTGTAAAAAAGGGAGAGGAGTGAAAGACAGGGAGAAAGTTTCTTGAAAGCATGTCACTTAATCTTGCCAACACAAGCTTTTTTTAGATCGTCTTCTTTATCTCCATCTGCCACTGATGACAAATGTTTAAAGGCGTATGACGTTATATGAGGAGAGAAAGATAAAGAAACGCTAAAGCAAAAGCAGAAAAAAGGGAAGAGCGAGTGGGAAGAGAATATGCTTTTTTTATTCCTGAAATTAAGACAGAGACAACATGTCCATTCGATGTAAGGAGGGGGAACTTCCAAATAAACTGTGCGTTTGATCATTAAAGCCCCAGTGAAATCTACATGATTTTTTTCCTTTTATTAAAAATAAGTTAGCCTTAAGGACGTCAAGAAACTGATATGCTCTTACTTGCTGATAAAATGTAGAAGATATAAGCGTTGAAATCTGACAGTCTGGCACGTGAGCTAAAAAAATCAAACTGATTCCATGAAATTCCATGACATTCTCGTCCAATCAAATCCACTTTAGAATAGGAAGAGTTGCGAAAGCGGCACCTTATATCTTCCACTTGTTTGCACATTTATTATGTCCTACATGTTGAATGACGCATAATGCATTAGGTGGGAGATAGGGGACGATCCAGACAGTGTAAATGTCAACACTAAAGTCTTAATTTAGCGTGAGTGTCACGCGAGCGGTTGCACATGAGTATCCTCCGGTTCAGAGACACGATAGCACAGAGCAGATCATATCGTCCATCACACGCGCAGATCCACAGAGAAAACAAAACCTTTTTGAGCCATTTCAAGTATACACAGAATGTTGTACGTTAAGAGATATGACATCACAGCCTTGATGAGTAAAGGACAAATGCCAGTGTCACTCATCAGCGTAAATAACAAGCTTCAAATGACACATCACTGATCCTCTTTTTTTGCTTTCAATAGACTTTTACACCACTGTGGCCATCATGCTGTTAAATGTCAGCTTTGCCATGCTGACGTCCCGTTAACAAAACGCTATAAAAGGGTCACTTGATATGTCTCGGGCTTTATGCATTTTTCAGTTCAGATTAAGTCCACACATCAAATAATTGTGTGCGTTCCACAGCGTTTCACTTGAAATTAAAGTCGGCATGAAATTAAAAATGATCAATCTAATTGTTGTTCACAGTGGTGAAGTTTCTATTATAAATTATTTATCCGTGCACATCCTTATTTGGTAAAAATTAATTTGGACTTGTAATGTTTAATCAGAACGCTTCTGGTACCGAGGAATGGCGGGAGGGCGGGATCCAATGACTGACAGATTACAAACTGGTGGATGAAATCAAGTCTCGCCCTTTCACTCGGGTATACGACATGATATGGAAAAAAAATACATGTAATGCTATATGAAGACTTTGCGTTACTGCGGCAAAAATCTAACTTTTAAACGTTTTCAAATTTGCTCAATTCAACCGAGTTGCACATGCTGTTTAATATTTGCATTTGCTACTGTCATCATCTATTGGTTGTTGTTGTGTCGCTTGAAATTCATATTACGCTTTTAACAAAAGGTTTCAACAAATTGTCAGGGCTACGCTTGTCTATAAAACAAAAATGTTTATCCAATTACTACAGTTAATACAACAAAATATTCTTGTGCAAAGTATAATACAGTTTAGTAAATACAAAATGTTTCATCTAAATCTGAGATTTGAATTATATGGCACAATATTGTGATACTACTTGGTATCGAGATACTTCAGATGGTATAGTATCATAAGAAATTTTTATGGTACTGTGACAACCCTAATATGTTACAAGTTTAAAGGTTCAATATTCAAAGTTTAGAATTTGAATTCCAATATACACATTAAATTCAACACTGGACTAAAACTTCTTTCTTTGAAATTGTGTTTAATTTGTCTTTGGTCATTGGTCTTTTCATACCCTGACCAAAAAGTAAACCATGGCTATCCTTTTTGCTCTCTTTTAGAAGACCCCGAAAAACATAGATGACACCCCTGCATTCAATCAATCCATTGTGATAGTTACCGGATGATTCAGATTTTTTCTCTTTTTTTTGTTATCATTGTAACATATCAACACACCATATGATAATCTTCCCCCTTTCCTCTCCTCAGATATATTCAGTGCTAACAAGTTCGCGAGTGGATTCCAGTCACGATATGGCACCTCAACAAACACCTCTTTCATCACTTCTTATTTTAAATCCAGACACATTCTCAGTCTCCTTCAGCAGATAACAACATGCATACAGTCTATAGCCTCATCAGCACCAATCAGTCTCTGTGCAAACTTTCTCGTTACCATCCGCGTCACCTCTATCACCCCACACCATGGTAAGTCCTGGTATCCCTTGAACAGACATTTAGCCACATCACCTACAGATATTACCCTGCATGGCCACAGCTCCACATTTATAAAGCAGAACCCAATGAGGAGTTTTGACCCAGTTGTGGATTAGTGCCTTTGTAATACACTTTCATCGAAGCACACTTAACACCTTCAACCCCTGGCTTTCATTGCATCATCTCACACTCTGGATCAGTGGCATGAAAGGTGACTCAAGTGATTTAGTTCATGCGTAGAACGATTCCCATTTTCTCTGTCTTATTTCAATTCCAAAATTCTGTCCCAAAAAAAAAAGCTTTACTTCAACCTTAATTTTTATATCACACGTACATGTTTAAAGCTAGCCCAAATATGAAACAACCTAAAGCTTTTTTGTAACTTTTTTGTTGAAAAAAACAGAAGTAGTTATAGGGCAAGTACTAAAGTTTATTAATTAATATTAATATTTTATTGAATATTAAGTGTATTAAATTAAAACTCCTCCACATTTATTTAATCTTTGTGGAGGTCTACCGGAAGTTAAGTTTGGACCACATAACGTTTGTTTATGGTTGTTGCTGGTGAAACCGTCAGCATATATGGCAGTCATCATATTAAGGTGGGGACTCTTTTGGTTGAACACAAAGCACAACACACAAGAGATAGCAGCAGATCAATCTACAAAGATGTTCTTTGTGACTTCATACATCTTGTTTTTAGAACAATTCCAAAGAGATGAATAGAATGTGAACCCGCTGGACCCCATGCCAACTTCACACATCAAACCATCAAACAACCCAGAATGTTATGCATGTTCTGAATTACTATACTGGATACACTTAGAACAAAACACACTTTTGTTGCTACAAAAAATATCGCAGCAACCAATGTCTCTGTTTTACAAGAAGGGGTAAAAAGTCATTTCACTGCTTTGAATCAAACAATCTCACGTACAAAACTGCTTACCATAAAAGTTCACAGACTTTTCATTCAGAGTCACTGAATGTAGATGAAGACAAGCAAGCATTTAAAGATTGGAAAGTGAATGCAGAACAGAAGATAAGCATAAGCCATCCCAAAGTTTTTCTTTCTGCCTCTCACTGCTTTAACACTTGTTGAGACAACAGGCCAGAGAAAGAGAAAGAGGGAGTGCAAAATAGATTACAGTATGTGTGTGTGTGTGTCTCTGTGCATGTTATAGACTAGAGAGAGGAAGAAAGTGAAAATAAAAATTCTTTCAGAACTGATGTTAAAAATCACAAGCTATCCATCACCACCTGACTTTTACAACGTTTGTCATATCCCTATATCAGTGTGTATGTGTCTGTCTAACCTGTAGTAATTCCTATGAAAGCTGAGGGATACAGTCCAAAATCCCACTCTGTACTGCTTTAGTCTGCTGTCACAGCAAAAAATACAGACTTGCTTGCTTTCCGTTTACTACAAAGACTAAACTAAAGTAAATTAAAGTTTTTGCTTTATACAAACAAATGATAAAAAATATTTTTGTATGAATATCACTTTAACACAAATCAGGGGAAATAAGTCAAAAATATTTGTGTTGACACTTTTCATCTTTTACTGTCAACTACAAGCAAAATAATAAAACAAAACACCTTGCTATAGTTAAAACAAAAACATATTATATTGTTGTTAGTGTAGCAGAATTTAAATGTGTTGTTTATCAGTTTAACACTTTGTGACTGTCAAATTGATATGGTAAATCACTTGGAATAATGAGCAATATACTTATAGAGAATATACTGGGAAATAGCTTAAATATTTAACATTTCTGCATGTTCATACCTATCAACTCATACAGACTTCTACAGCGATCACTTCTCAAATATAGCTGAAGTATGCACACTCCAATATGTTGCAGTTCAGCCAAACTGTCAACTAAAGACAGAATATGCACCCTAAAATGACACTAAGACTGAATAATAAAGGACAATGAAAATGACAAGTAGCATTTCAGTCTATCTCCCTCCTACTCCATGGGTCTTTTGTTTGACAGAGCCTCAGGCCAAAAGTTAGTGGAGAGATAAAGAGTAGAGAGGACCAAGCTGTCACAAAGCAGTGAGGAGACAGTTTCTCTTAACATGCAGACAAAGCAATCTCTGGGCTACTGTAATCGAGAGCCACTTGTGTACGAACACACAAACTCTTCACAGATGACATTTGTTTTAAAAAGGTTTACTCAATTCCACCCTAAATACACTCTGTTAAAATTCAGAGTCTATTAAAGCCATTTTGTGTCTGCAAAAGCTAAATAAGAAACAAAGCCCTTACGGGTAAAAAAAGGTTTTGCTCCATCTTTAAGCTATGCACAACTCAAACACATTACTAGGCCAGGAAAGAAAATATTTAACATCTCAACTGCCTATGCTGACATGAGAAAACAGTGTTTTCAAAGCTTTCAAATAAGTTATTCTGAAACCCCATTTCCCACAAACCACCTGAAGCAACTAATCCCAATGCAAAGACTATATCTCCACTAGCTGTTCTGTGCTCAGACTGCTCACAAGGATAGAAACCATAGTCAAATCTTTTAGCCTTAAAAGAAAATATGTGGCACTGTGGTATTCGGGAAACAGAAATCTGAGAGACTTACCTGTATTTACGAAGAGCCATCGTTATTCAGTAGTGGTCAATGAAGAGACAGGCCAGCATAAAAAAAAGAGAACAAGAATTTAGACTTTAAATGTCACAGTACATACAGTATCTAATGAGGAAATTAAAGAAAATACATTAGTACACTTTTGTGTTTTTACATGTGAAGAATTTTAAGAAATGTGGGCTCTGGGAAACATCAAAAAAGTTAATATCAATATCAATATCAATTGATCAATATCAATGGTAGTTGATGAGATATAATATTAATAATAATTAATGTTAATATTACTTAATATTTAAGTACCTCTGAATTTCATGACAAAGCAAACCCAGACACTTTTAGGACAATAACAAACTGTATATAAATAGTTGAAACATTACCCTGCCTTTATTTTGTCAAGTGAGCACTTTTCATTGGCTGATTGGCTTTTGTTTTTATGAGCTACAGTAGCCTTCAAAGATATCTTTTGTTTAATATACTTTCATTATTTCTCAACTTGTGTGTACAGAAGAACCATGTGTTGTATTTTCCTTTTGTATTTTTTGTGACATTAGCGAGTGTTTTCAAATATATCAGTCGTCCCCTATTCTAGAAGTCTTTTGACAACTGCCTTATTCAAATACTGAGATAATATTCATTCCAACTGTTTCAGTTGCCACTATGAGCAATTACTCAACACTAATGCTGGCCTTTGTCACACACTTGTACCCATTAAGAAGGAACAGGTGTGGTACACCTATGGTGTACAAGATCAGGCACCATACCATCTCACGACAGAAAACGAGAGCACAGACTCACTTCAACTATTTTTTTGTACTCTCTAATAATATTAGACAAACGAGGGTAAAACACGCTCCGACCAGCAAAATCCACTCTCAGATTCACTCCCACCATGCAAGACAGAGAGACAGGGGGAGTGAAACCCGATTATACCCAGTATACTGATAAATGGCTTATCTAATTAAAGAAAAAGGAAATAATCAGACTTTCTTATTTCCTGAAAATGGTAATGAGTTTAGTCTTTTCTGTGAAAAGGAACACACACAAACTCTCTCTCTCTCTCTCTCTCTCTCTCCCACAATTTCAATTTAAGTGTGCTTTATTGGCATGAAAAAATTTACATTATTGCCAAAGCATTTGCAGCTGGACTGCATACAAATTGTAATTTTTACGTTAAGATTATTACAGTAAAGTAATAAAATTAAATAAAGTGTGATGTACAGTGCAACTTAAAGCTTTCCTGTAGCTCAGTGGTAAGAGCGTGGCGCTAACAATGCCAAGGTTGTGGGTTCGATCCGGCTTTGGATAAAGGCATCTTCCAAATGTATAATTGTAAAGTGGTTTATAATATATGTAAATATAAAAAACAGAAATAGAGTATAGTTTTAACAAAGATTTACACAAGCAAAATATACATTTAAGTAGCAGAATTTAGGGAAATAATGTTATGAACTTTACATATATTGGAAACATCAGGTCAGTGCAGATTCATTGTTTTCTCTTTCGTGGTGACAGACAGACACATATAGTGCCGCTAAAACACAGCTGTCTTTGTGTTCTCCTATCATATACGGCAGTTTCTGATCGTTTGACAGTCTGGTGTATTGACTTGATTTTTCCATAAAACATTGTCTGTATATCCGTGTACTTTGCGCATTCTGTTAGGAAGTGGAGTTCCGTATCAATTTTCTCTCTCTTTCTATCTCTCTCTCGCTCTCTCTCTGCAACAGAATAAAGAAGTCATAAATATGAACAACTGGTCCTAAAGATACATGGGTCTAGAGAGACTTTTGTGCCATTTTCTGTGCCTCTGAACCCAGATCAAGTGGATGACATTGCATATACTAATTGTTGTATTGTAGTGGAACACGAATCTCGCTACACTCCAAATGTATAGAGAGATGAACCATTCCACTTCACAGAATGGTCGCTTCTACAGTCTTTTACTAGCCTCCCCTTGAAAATATACACAGTTTTCTCCTCCCTGGCCTTATGTCTGCTCTCTTACACTTCAAAAGCAAGCATTGCATCGGTGAACATGGATTTAGAGGGTTTAACCCCGTTAGTGCTTTGAATGCTAATTACAGAGTTAATCCCAGCAAAGCTATAAACACACATCCATTCACCAGCGGGAAATGGGTTGGGGGGGTTAAGACTTCCATGATGAACTGACAGTAACAGCCTTCATCTACTCTATCTGATGACTTTTTAATTTGTCTGAAATCACTGTGACATGAATGTGATGGCATGAGAGAAAAGCAGAGGAAGGGCAGGGGATTAGAGTAGGGCAGAGGACTGATAACCATCGTCTGTGGCGGTAATGTTTTAATGATGATTGCGTCATAGCTTGTTGTGGTTTGCAATGAGAGCTGCACCCTGCAGTCCCACAAGTGTGTCCAGCAGATGCTGCAGCCATAAATGCACCCTCGGGGATGAGTGGGAACGCCTTCGGGAATAAAATACTGTAAATATGAATTTAGGTAAGAGCTGAATTTAAAAGTGTACTTTTTTATTGTCTCAGTGACACATATTGGTGTGGATCTTACAAAAGTGAAAGCAAATATTTGGCTAGCAATGAAATTGTAGAATGTCACCTGTGAATAATTTATTCTGATAATAGAACTGTATTTGGCTAGTGAACATGGCGGCCACAATTAAGGGGCCCATCCTTATGTGGAATAAAACAGCTTTTTCTGGGACACGGATATGAGTCCTGTGAGTACAGAACGTATACATATTTCTTAAGATAAAGACAATTTCATATCAGACCAGCTGGCTTTGCATCGCCCTGCTGTCTCAAACCTGTCACAAGCAGGTAATAATAGCAAAGTACATTGTTTTCTTTGCAATGGTTTTGTATAATTGTATTTTGTTTAACTTTTAATGGTTGCTCAAAAAGGCTCAGTAAACTAAATTACTTTGATGCAAACTTTTGAACGTATGTTTCAAACTACTTAACTTAGACTTCAATATTTATTTTTTGGTACAACATGTTGTAACGTCACTTTGACTTTCAGGTCCACAGTTACACCAGCAGAGTATCAGCTCCAGCACCAAATCTAAGGGTTATTAGAGAGAGACCCTTACACGAGACCCCCCTCAGCGCAGCCTAGCTCAGTTCTGTTAATCTTTCAAATACATGCAGAATATCCCTTTACTGTATGAGCAGAGGCAGGCCCAAGACATCCCAAGCTCCTGGGCAGCTTAAGGATGATGATTTGTCAACAGCAGCTGTGCTATCTCTTACTCACTCCGAAGGGGTTCCATATCTCTCTTTTTCTCGCACGAGCAAACAGATCACGGGCAGGCCGGTTGCCTTTGATGTGAGGCACTGGCCTAGGCTTCAACCATGGCAGATACTTGTAGAGATAGTGTCGAACCAGCCACTCAAATCCATGCCAGAAACTGGTAACTGGAGTCGAACATGGCCTTGCCTGTAGAGGTTGAAGCTGGGAGCTAATATGGCTGCTGAATTTACTTCAAATTCCAGCTTTTACTCAGGGGGAAGAATAATTTTAAAAGCAAAAAAGATCCTAACCATATCTCTTAACCGTAAACTAAAAACACTGTTTTTTCAGGAATGTGCAGTATTTTTACTTGACCTGACCCATAAAAAAGAAAAATCACTTATATAATTCACATTATAATTTAATAAATAAAATATGTCATATAATAAAATATAGTTTAATATCTCTACACATAAATTGGAATAAAAGAAGATAATTTTTTTTAGGTTGTTATATATTTGTCCTGGAAAAAGACCAGAAATCTCAGATATGTCTCAAACTGAGCTCAGATGTTCCTGGTCTGCTATTATTTCATAATTATTTTCATAATTTCTTATGAAATTCCACCAAATACAGATTATTTTATTCAATTTACATTCATTTTACATCTTATTATTCTTTATGCATTAAAAAATCTAATTTTTTGTGTTTTTAATATGCAATTATAGACTTAAATGCGACTTGAAATGAAAAAATGAAAAAACAATTTATGATCAAAATAATTTTCCTCTGGGGTCCTTCAGAATGATTTTTTCTTGTGTGACCTAATCAGATTGATTCTGATATGGAACTTTTGACTTAATAATAATAGAATAGCAATACAGTATATCTAGAATGTGCTGCTCTTTGCCTGCGTTCAGCAGATAGCAACTGGAATAAAACTGAATGTTTGTCCCTAGACAGTACATTAACTTTATAAAAATCAAAAGGGGTACTTGGTCAAAAGCTTTTCCAAAGAGGTCATGCTGTTTTAGTCAAGGTTATGTTTTGGTGGTGAAGAGCATACAGGTCCACCAGCATAAATTAGCTTCTACTGTCATAGAATAATAAAGTTGGTCTTTTAATCTAAGAAATCATCAAAGCAGTCTAATTACAGTACAAACACTACAGTTGACAACATCTTAAAATGGCATATAATTGTCGTTGGAAGACACTCCTGAAGGCGCAGAGTAATTTGTGATACTGCTTTGTTTCTAGGTCCATGCCCAGGCTCAGTTTAAAAGTTAAGAGAGTGACGATATCCGATTTATGAAAAGGATCGGAAGGGTGGCAGTTGCCTGTGAAGTCTCAACTCCTGTTGTAATTGGGAAAGGAGTTTGTTGGAGAATTAGTACGCACACCAGGGAGCAAACAACCTCCAGTGATAAACAAACCACAAAACCAGTGTACCGGAAAAAAGCTGGGAATACAAAGCAGGAACTCAAGTAAACACAACAATACAGTGTGCGTGTGTTTATAAGAAACAGTTCAGAGGGGTAGAATCAGTAAATAAGTATAGTTTTAGATAAACTGTATAATGTACCTGTGGATGTGTTATGCACAAGTCTGTCTCTGTGTGTTTGTGTTTAAGTCTATCTCAGCTGTTTATGCTGAGCAGCAGCTCTGCTCAGGTGTCCCAAGGCACTTAATCTTTTCATGGATCAGCAGCTGTGTAAGAACTCTACTAGCATACGCTATGTGTCCCCAAAGCACATCTAACACGGACTCGCTGAGGTCACACTCTGATGCACTTCACACAGGTAAATAAGGGCAACAGTTCCACATCATCAAAGCCTCTAGAAATGGGTGAGATCCTGCTGAAAAAACAGACAGCATAGCTAAGGCCACGTTTTCACGATGAAACTGTGAACGTTTTTCCTTCGCGTTCTTTAAAAGTTTCACGTAAACACGGCAACGTTGTCAAAACGATCTGCATTCACACGGATCTGGGAAGACAAATAAAATCGCTGTATTGTGCATGCCAGGCCACTTTGTGAAGAAGCGTGTAGCACACAGTACAGAAGAACGCCATTACTGTTTTGGGTACAGATGGTTTCAAAGCAACAACATTAACAAACGTTACTGCGAGTGCACGCATACGTGGACTGCCCTGAATTTCCGGTAAACATTCACAAATAATAAAGTGCCTGTAGATTATTTCTCATAACAAGCTAGAGAAACTTCTCGGGTTACTTGGCTGTAACCCTGTTCCCTGAAAAAGCGGGAACGAGATGCTGCGTTTCAAACGCTATGGGAGAACAGTCTTTGTTCGACCGGTTGTGAAGCACGTGTGTCAAACACGGCAAAAATTATTTTGGCTTTAAATAACCTCGGCAGGTGACGTGGCTAATTACACCCGCACCTGCCGGTTATAAATACGCGTGAATGCGGACGCGTCATCAGGTTCCAACTTTGTCTGAAAGGACGTCCGGGCACGCCTACAGTGCGGTATTGAGGCGCAGCATCTCGTTCCCGCTTTTTCAGGGAACAGGGTTACAGCCAAGTAACCCGAGAAGTTCCCTATCAAAAGCTACACTCGATGCTGCGTTTCAAACGCTATGGGAACGAGAATACCAACGCCGCCGCACTGGAAGTGTCTGGACCCCCCAAGGTTGTGTGACGTGTGTGCACAATCCGAGAGGAGGACTCAGGCACGACTCTGGGATGTAGACTCCAGGACACGTGAGCCGGGAGTGGCATGGACATCCAGACTATAAAATCTAACAAATGTGTGCGGAGAGGACCAGCCCGCCGCATCACACACTTGCTGCAAGGGGACTCCTCTTGCTAAGGCAATAGAAGAAGAAAGCCCCCTTGTGGAATGAGCTCTGACTCCTAGAGGTGAAGCTTGACCGCGCGCCTCATAGGCCAGAGCAATAGCATCCCTCACCCAATGTGACATTGTTTGCTTGGTAGCAGCCGCCCCTTTGTTGCGGCCCCCATAGCATATAAAAAGTTGCTGTGATTTACGCCACTGGCTTGTGCGGTGGACGTAAGTCTGAAGAGCACGTACTGGACACAGTAGGTGTAATCTTTCCTGCTCCGACGTCGTGAATGGAGGAGGGCAAAAGGCCTCAAGAATAACCGGATGCACGGTGGAGAACGGAACTTTAGGAAGATAACTCGGGTGAGGATGCAGAATAGCTTTGACCATCCCAGGGGCAAAATTTAAACAGGACGGCGAGGTCGAGAGCGCCTGCAAATCTCCGATTCTCTTAAGAGAGGTGATTGCCATTAGAAAAACCATTTTAAAGCTCAGAAGCCTGACAGGCGCTGATTCCATAGGTTCGAAGGGGGCGCTAACTAGACCCTCGAGCACTGTCGCTAAGTCCCATGGAGGGACTGTCCTTCTAGAAGGAGGCATCAGTCGCCTCGCTCCTCGAATAAAGCGGACAACTAAAGGGTGCTTTCCCACAGTAACCCCTTCAATCAGGGTGTGGCAGGCCGAAATGGCGGCCACGTAAACCCTGAGAGTACCAGGGCTTATCCCTGAGGACAGTTTCTCTTGCAGAAATTCCAACACTGAAACTATCTGACAGTGAATTGGGTCTGCATGGTGCGCAGGGCACCATCTCTCAAAAACGCTCCATCTAAGGGCGTAGCACCTTCTAGTGGAGGGAGCCCTAGCACTTAGAATAGTCTCCACTACATCAGGCGGGAGCCCAGTGCCTCTCAGCTGGTGCCCTTCAGGGGCCAGACATGGAGGTTCCAGAGCTCGGGACGAGGATGAAACACTGTCCCCTGTGCCTGAGATAAAAGATCTCTCCTGACTGGGATCGCCCAAGGAGAGCCGTCTAGGAGGGATACTAGGTCCGAGAACCAGATTCTGGTTGGCCAATGGGGAGTTATCAATAAGAGGCGAGACCCCTGTTGACGGACCTTCGCCAGGACTCCTGGGAGCAGAGCTGTCGGAGGAAATGCGTAAAGACGCAGTCTGGGCCACGTATGGGCCATCGCGTCCAGACCCAGGGGAGCTGGATGAGTCAGAGAGAAGTAGAGGGGACATTGTGCTGTCTCCTGTGTAGCAAAGAGGTCCACTTCTGCTTCGTAAAATCTTTCCCAGATTTGTTTGACTACTTCGGGGTGGAGTTTCCATTCCCCGTTTGTCAGAGCTTGTCTGGACAGCAAGTCTGCTCCCACATTCATATGCCCCGGGATGTGAATTGCTCTGAGGGACAGAAATTTGCCCTCTGCCCAGGGCAGAATCTGCTCGGCCAATTTGTTCAGGTGGCCTGACCGCAGTCCGCCCTGGTGATTTATGTACGAGACTACTGAAGTGTTGTCCACCCGCACTAGGACATGGTAGCCTCGCAACTGCCGGAGGAAGTATTTCAGGGCCTGAAATACAGCCATCATTTCGAGGCAATTGATGTGCCAATCGAGAAGATGACCTCTCCAGATCCCTTGGGCTGGACGGCCATTTAAGACCGCACCCCAACCCGTGAGGGATGCGTCTGTCGTTAGCATCTTGCGACGACAACACGGACCGAGAGTGGGACCTAAAGTCAGAAACCGAGGTCTGAACCACATAGAAAGGGTGCGAAGCCCCTGGCGCGTCACCCTTATATGCCTCTGGGGGTTGGCCCTTGGATGAAACCCCCTGGCTCTGAGCCACAACTGAAACGGTCTCATATGCAGGAGCCCCAGAGGTATCACTGTGGAAGGCGCCGCCATGAGACCTAGAACTCTCTGAAAGTACTGATTTGTCACTTTCTGGCCTAACCTGATGCTCCTCAGGGTGTTTTGTACTGACTCGACACGTGCCGGAGACAGTTGTGCCTGCATTTCGATCGAGTCCCAGATGACCCCGAGATACGTTGTATTTTGCGTAGGGGACAGAACGCTCTTTTTGACGTTGAGTCTCAACCCTAGAGCTTTGAGATGAGCTAGGACGACATCCCGATGTCGAAGCGCTAGCTCTCGAGACTGTGCTAAAATCAGCCAGTCGTCTATGTAATTCAAAATGCGGATGCCCTGGAGTCGCAGAGGAGCCAGAGCTGCATCCATGCATTTTGTGTACGTGCGGGGTGACAAGGCTAGGCCGAATGGAAGAACCCGATACTGGTAAGCTTCGCCCCCGAAAGCGAACCTCAGGAATCTTCTGTGTTGTGGCAAGATCTCTATGTGAAAGTATGCGTCTTTGAGATCGATCGTCACGAACCAGTCGTGACATTGAATTTGAGACACAATCATCTTGATTGTCAACAATTTGAACCTCAGTGTCTTCAAGTAGCGGTTCAGTCCGCGAAGATCTAGAATTGGACGCAACCCCCCATCCTTCTTGGGGACTAGGAAATACCGGCTGTAATAGCCTGACTCTCTGTCTAATAGGGGAACATGTTCTATGGCCCCTTTGTCCAGCAGAGCTTGTAATTCTTGTGTCAACAGATGCACTCGCTCCGGTTGCACGGAAGTGGAGACCACGCCGTTGAAACGCGGAGGGCGACGTGCAAATTGAATTCTGTAGCCTTTGGTTACAGTCCTTTCTACCCATGGAGAGATACCTGGCAGTAGTTTCCACGCTGCCAGATTCTCTGAAAGGGGTATCAATGTCAACACTTCGTCCTGTTGGGGGGATGTCAGACATCCGGTACCCTGCAGTATGGCAGGAGAAAACCGAGTATCTAGCATTTTTGAGCCCGCTAATCCCCGAAAGGTTTGTGGCTGCGGGGATTGCAAAGCGGCCCTGTGAGGGTACCGAAGAGGAGCCTCTAGTTTCTCTTGGAATTGTGGGCACCCCTCCCCGGGGGGGCACACCCCCACAGTCCCGGCCACATATGTCTCAGGGTTTCTTCTTCTTGGAAGAAATAAAACGCCTCAGGTCCGGACCTCCCGATGCGGCCTGAGGGGCACGGTGGGCCGCCCCCCTGCCTCTGCGAGGGGGGGCGCGACTCGCCACACTTTCCCTGAGGACCTCACGTCTCAGGTAGACCGGACCCACCCGAGACTGTGTGCCTGGCCGGGACTGGGGAACTGATCCGGAGTGGGTGGCCGACACTCCAGATGCTTGTGCACGGCGGGGTAGGTATTTGACGAATGCCTCCTCATGTCGTCTCGCCTCCCGGAACCTGGTGACAACGGTATTAACCGAATCCCCAAAGAGTCCAGAAGGCGAGATCGGGGCATCAAGGAGGAAGGCTCTGTCCCTGTCCTTGATGCCCGTGAGGTTCAACCACAGGTGCCTCTCCGCAGTAACCAAAGCAGCCATGGAACGGCCGATGGCACGGGCCGTCTGCTTGGTTGCACGGAGAGACAAATCTGTGGCGCAGCGTAGGTCTGAAAACGCTGCTTCGTCAATAACCCCGCCGGTGCTGACATCATCCAGCAAGTCAGCCTGGTACGCCTGCAGAACCGCCATGGTGTGCAGAGCAGCACCAGCCTGACCTGCTGCCTGAAAAGCCTTTCCCACCAGCGCAGATGTGACTCTGCAAGGCTTGGTAGGAAGAGAGGGCTTTTTCAAGGATGACGATGTCGTAGGGGAGAGATAGCCAGCCAGCGTCTCTTCCACCCTTGGCATCGCCATGTATCCCCGTGTCTTTGCACCAACGATGGTCGAATAAATCGACGTCGATGGCACAAAAACACGGGAGGAGTGAGGTTTCTGCCATGAGCGAGATAGCTCGCTGTGGAGATCCTCAAAGAAAGGGAGAGCCCTACTCTGGGGCTCCTCCCTCCGGCCACCTGACAGATATCTGTCGTCCAGCTTTGAACCCTTGGGGGCCTCTTGTTCCTGCGGCCAGTCGAGGTGGAGCCTGTCGACTGCCTTGGTTACCGCCCCGATTAGATCCTCAATCGCTTTAGAATCGCGAGAGGAACGATCGGAGGCGGTGCTATCTAACCCCGCAGAAACAAGGGAAGCCTCGTCCTCCGCCGGCTCAGAAGAAGTGCCGAGGCACGCTCCAGAAGCGGACGCGAGGACGTCGCGGTTTGGCGAATGCACGGGAGAAGCGGACGGATCCGTCTCTCGTGCCTCAGCAAGCTCAAACCGCGAGCCCCAGGATGAGGAAGAGGTGGCTCGGTCTTGCTTAAAAAACGCGAGCCGAGCACGCAGAACTCTGAATTCAAAAACATCACAGAGTTCACACTCTCCCTCAAGTCCCTGGGCGGCATGGTCAGCCCCCAAGCATTCAAAGCAAAACTCATGCTTATCGAAATCGGAGAGGATCCTCTCACAGGGAGGAACACATCTCCGATCCGAGTCAGTCATGGTTTGTTTTATATTTCTTTATTCTTAAACTAGGCTAAGAAACTCAGAGAGTGCTTGGTCACTAGTCTAAGAATGTAGGAAATATCTTGTTAATTTATTTGTTTGCGTTCGTTCACAACAAAGAAGGAGACTTCTCCCTCACACACACGCACACACAAAGCGGTCCTTGAAGACAAAAGAACCTGATGACGCGTCCGCATTCACGCGTATTTATAACCGGCAGGTGCGGGTGTAATTAGCCACGTCACCTGCCGAGGTTATTTAAAGCCAAAATAATTTTTGGCGTGTTTGACACACGTGCTTCACAACCGGTCGAACAAAGACTGTTCTCCCATAGCGTTTGAAACGCAGCATCGAGTGTAGCTTTTGATAGGGAACTGAGAAGAACCGTACTGGCTCAACTTTCCTCTCCATTATTTGACTTTAGACGGCAATACCAAGTTCTACCGCTAGATGCCAATGTCCAATACAGTTTCTTTAAAGGCAAGACACATTCAACAAATTGGATGTGAAATAAAATTAACAGACTGCAAAAACACAAAAAAAAAGTTTTTAGATGACAACAAACTCACCTGCGTGTTGGAGTTGGCACCTATCATGGGGTGCTGGTGTGCGCCACCATGCTTTATAATATGCAAAACAAACCTCCGTATCTTGCTTAACCAAAAAAGACCATGTTATGTCTCTCGATATGGTCTAATAATTCTATCAGACAAAAACCAGTCAGGACCAGAACAGAATTTCATGCTGGTCTAAGCTTGTCCTGTCAGAGGAGATACAGCTCCAAACATACTCACATATACAAATAGGATACTGGCTGGTAGTGTGTGAACTAAAAGTAATTTCAGACAATTCTGATGATTTGATTTTATGAGTAAAGTGAATGAGGATAAGGATGGGATTTTCATTGGCGCCATGCTAGACTGACCAGCCTAAACACACTAACCATTACAAAAGCTGTTCCCTCCAACACACACATCTGTCTCTTTCATCCATACCTAACTGTGAATTTGCAAGCATGTGCATGTTTTTTAGATTTGGTCATTGTTTCCCTTGATCTCTTTTTTTCTAGTCGGGTAGGCAGGTGGGCCTTGGACTCCTGGGGTATCCATCGAGTCAGAGGAGAGAACAGCAAGAAATGGCTTTGATCTGACATCAGAGACAGAGACTAGATAGAGAGAAAGTATGTACATTCACACACACACACACACACACACACACACACGCACACATTCACGGATCAGGGCACCTTCTATAACCTGAACACTAGTGAATAGAAAATGATGTCTAGCAGAGAGACCTAAGGATTTTTGTCAAAGCACCATTATTGTTCCAATACAGAAGGCCGCTAACTAATGAGAGACTTAAATGAAAGTTAATTAAATGACATCCAATTAGGCCTAACTTTATATACCAGCTATAGAAAGTAGCATTGGGGCAACTTCCAGCAAACATTTATGAAAGCTAAAGCCACATGTCTGTTACTCCAGATGTTTCTCTGAAGAACAAAGAACAGAACATTTGGGTACAAAGTCTAGCAGATGGAGAAAATCAGAACCAAAAGAATTGAGATGCAGTTCTTTGATTTGCAAAAGTGCAGCCAAGGAATATCTAACTAGACAAGACAAACCCAGTCTATGATCTTCTCTTTTTCAGACTTCAGATATGTTCATTTTTGAAAGCAGAATCACAGTTGTGTGAGAAAAGCAGGGTGTCTGGTCCTTCTGTCTGCTAATCTTCATTAAACTTCCAAACCCCACGAACACCAAAAAACTGAACCTCCTCCTGCCTACACATTAAAAGGTTTAAATCAAAAGAGAAGGGATGAATAGACAAAACCCTTTTATTTTCTGTGGATGAAACAGTTCCAGTCACAGATGACATGCTTATGGACTGCCCACAGTCTGTTCAATTACTTTTTTTGCATACTGCATTCGTAATTGGCAAAGCACAATCCAAAAACCAGCAGTTCTAAGCTGACTGATTGACCTTTTTGTAATTTAAGGTTATCGGGGTGTAGTTTTTTTTTCAAGGTACCATTTTACATGTAGCACCTTTAAGAAAGAAGTAGGGTTTGTCTGTACAGTGGTTTCAATTTTTGAAAGATAGTAAAGCAGATATCTATAATCAGAATTTTGTAATCTGTTTTCTGTATTACCAATCGCAGACTGAAACAGCTTTTAACACGTTTTCCATGTCGACCTAATATTATTTCTTTAAATTGCACAAAAACAGTTATACAGTCTCTTGCAGTCTCTTCCTGTATAGTGTATTTCTTGGTCACACTTAATAGCATTGTGGATCAAATTTGATGTTAAATGTCAAAAAGCTAGCTACAGTATATAACAAGGATTGAAAACAAAGCTTTATATGTTGAAACCATTTAATTTCTGAAACAACTGGAGCTAAATTATTCAGGAGACAGGTGCATAATTCTGCGTGGATGAAGTCGGTCATCCAACCTCTGAACTCAGTGCAGATTGATCAACCCCGAGTCCCCGAGACGCATCATTTGACGTCATGGACGAGATGGCGGCTAGCCCCTTGCAACCTATTGTGAATCGTAAACAAACCCAAAACTATTGTTACGACATGTTATATGTATGAACGTGAATGTTAAAATATCCAGAAACTGTTGTATGAACAAATGCTCATGTTTGAATAGTTACCTTATAATGATTACGCCGTTTCATATTGATGTCATGTGGTGAACATGTGAACGCATGATTGACTGGAACGCATTGAGGTCAGAGGTAGAATATTTAACATCATGATGTCTTAAATCCGAGTTGTCTGGAACGTACAATACGTAAAAATGTTCTGGGAAAGTTAATTCAGCATTCAGCTATAAAGTTTTGTATAATTTTATTCCACTTTCAGGGATGCATGTTTGAACCTTTCTGAGCGTATATCTAACTTGCATGTAGCACAGGTATATGTGCAAGCGCACATTTCTGTGCATCATTTATGTTATATGTTAGAGAGAGAGTGTGTGTGTATCTGTCTACCAATAAGCATGCAGGTCACACCAGTGCGGCCACCATTTCCTATTACGTTTTCTTGGCAGTGCTGTACATGTATAAAGTCTTATCAGCATGTGAGAAGATAGCTGGTAGGATGGTTTATGCTCAACTCCTTAAGACAGTTCTTTCGCCCCACCAGCACACAATCCATGTGATTTACGACCTCCACGCCCTGGCACAGCTCACGCCACCCTGAACACCAAACACATCGGACAGGGGCAACAAGATGCCGACCTGCCTCTTTTACAACATGACATATCACCAGAATGCTTTTCTAAATCTGACGTTCTTACAGTCAGCGCTACAATAAATCAAACCGCTCTGCTTTAGCAAGGAAGCAGACACATGACCAAGCAAAGCCACTAAAAACAGAGAGCACCATCTGCTTCCTGTAGTTTGAAAGGATTTGAGAGAGAAAGAAAAGAGAGGGCGCAAGCTGTTTGGTGAGGGAGGTGATAGCATAAACTGAAGCACGGTTTGATCTTAGAACGTTTCGAGCAGGTTGCCTCCCTGCAGGATTCTACATGGGCATAAAATAATATCTTCAGGTCATTTTTTCACAAAGCAGCACATCGATGTCCCCATCATATATGCATTGCTATTTATATTTGATTTAAACAACAGAGGCACACAGTCAGTAAACCCAACCATCTATTTTGTCTAGATAAATTATGTAGGCTCTGAAAATTAAATGCCGAGAAATAGCTTGCGCACATGTCCAAAAAATATAAAATCAGATTTGTTCCCTTTTAGTGCAATGGCCAGAAACTTAAGAACTGCCAAAATAGGTCCCAAAAGGGAGGAGAAAAATATTTGATATGTTTTTTCTTTTAGTCTTTATCCTGGTTTCCAAGACAAAATTATATTGTTTGAACTACTTAAAGAAAGTGAGCGTACGGGTGTCCCACATTTCATGTTTATGTAGTACATCCTTAAAGCGATTTTATTTTAAGAATATTAAAAAAATGAAAAAAATCATATTTCAATGCAGTAATCCAACAAAGTATGTATTTTAATGCAAACACAGTGTCTAAATAGCAACTGGAAATGCACTCACCAACAATCTTTCGCCCGACTTACAAGAAATGACAATTTTTGTCACCAGTACATATTAGCATTTGAATTGAGGTTTTACTGTATAAGGTGCACTTTGAACAAGCTGACGTTCATGCTAAACCAGCGTACAGTCTGGAATATTCCTTTATTTATCGAGTTCCTCAAGCATAGAAGGCTAAAGAAAATTGTATCTCTTTGACAGACACAATGGAGTAATATTTATTGGAGTTGGCAGGCACAGCATTCAGTATATATAAGAGCAGTGCTGACTTTTTTTACTCTATTTTCTTTTAAATTCCTACTCTGTGGGCAATTTCATTATCAGCCTTTGAAGTTGAAATCATGGGCTTCTACGTACATCAGTGACTGAGTTGGCTGAATTGATTTCATCTTGATGAAAGACTGTTGTGTAAAAATGTCTGTCTTCGCATGTATCTACATCTTTCTAAGTGCATTCATCCCTATAAGGAAGAAAAATATCTTGTAAATGTGTTGCTAATATCTCAAATATTTATCCTAGACAACAGTGAGGTTTAATGGGTAGGAAATAAAAACATTTGCTCAACCCTACTGTGTTTTAGATATTCCGAGAAAAAACAACACAATCTTCTGAGTGTTCTCTCAAGCACAGATTTGTGCAAAACGTAAATGCAATATTTTCAAAATGTCTAAACAAAAGATTACGCAATGACAGCATTTCCTTTAAAAGATGTAAAACGATTGAAATTAAACTTTTCTTCTTGTTATAAGCCATTGATCCATCTCACTCCTAAGGCTGCGTCCCCCGGTGGTTGCATTTGTTGACCGGATATGTCAACGAGGTTGTCTCATTTCAGGAAAAAAAACGTAATTAACGTTTATTTATCCTCAATGACATATGCGGGCATCAAATATGACCTCTGGCATAAACACGGCCATCGAATTGAGATGCATGCTGCATCCCAATTCTCATACTATCCGTACAAAATAGTTAGATTTAGATTAAGTAAGTCCCAAATCATAGTATGCTGAAATTATTATTCTCAAAGTATCCTGATGGACTACTGTTTCCAGTGAAAATTCAAAAAGTGGATTCACGGACGCTTAACGGCCGATATGACACACAACTCAACGCGAGAGGGTGGAGTTTAGTGATGCTCCACCGCATTAAAATAAATTAATAAAAGATGCTTGGCTTAATTAATAAAGGTATGTATACACAAATAATGACTGAATATGTACTCAGATGTAAAGAAGAGATGTATTTTGATATTTTGGGTTAGTATGTCCTAGTGCGTGCATACAGTTTTGCTCCGCACTATAATGTATATACTTTTCCATAACAAAAAGAGTACATTCTGTAAGTGCATAGTAGGCGAATTTAAGCACAGCTGCAGCTCTTCTTGTCAAACTTCTTTGGGTTTTATTTGATCAAATTTAAGAAGCTCCATCTTAAAAGAAAGATATTGTGACTTTTTCATACACCACGTGACATTTAAATGTTTCCATTGCAGTTTTGCAAAATATTCCTTTATCGAGTTGCTAGAAAAAAATAAGTTGAGCATAAAAAACTTTTTTCAGTATATGGGAGTTTCTGCGACATTGAAATGCTTCCATTGTGTGTATTATTCAATTTCATTTTGTGCAGTTTTAAGGGTAACGGAAATGCAGATATAGTTGCAGAAAATGACCTTCTTTAGAGACAACTGATTGACCAATCCCATCTATCTCATTTACATCTAATAATGGTACGGGTGATGTCACTTACACTTGAAATTAATTATTTGTGACTGAGTGAGCGAGGGCCATTGGGAGACAGAAAGTCTGCACCTAATTTCTAATTAACAAATACTTAATGAATTAATACTGAAGATTTAAAGGAGATTTATACTTTGATGTAATCAATGTCTGATGCTATTCTGATGAGAAGGAATGCATGCCATTTCTTTTACCGAAATACAGTATTTGAGGCACACACACTATATGCTTTTAGTCTAATCCATCATTGTCTAATTTTATAATACATTTTATGATAGGGGTGCATTTACAGGCCCCTCAAGGATTTGTTGTCGTTTTAAAACACAGTCAAAGAGTAATAGTAAATGTTTGCTAAATGGTTTACTTTGCATTTGAAATGAGACTTAGACATTATTTTTGAATGATCTTTTTCCATCCATCCATTTTCTACCGCTTATCCGAACTACCTCGGGTCACGGGGAGCCTGCGCCTATCTCAGGAGTCATTGGGCATCAAGGCAGGATACACCCTGGATGGAGTGCCAACCCATCGCAGGGCACACACACTCACTCATTCACTCATTCACTCACGCACTCACACCCTACGGACAATTTTTTCCAGAGATGCCAATCAACCTACCATGCATGTCTTTGGACCAGGGGAGGAAACCGGAGTACCCGGAGGAAACCCCCGAGGCACGGGGAGAACATGCAAACTCCACACACACACACACACAAGTCGGAAGCGGGAATCGAACCCCCAACCCTGGAGGTGTGAGGCGAACGTGCTAACCACTAAGCCACCGTGCCCCTGAATGATCTTTTTATACATTTTTATTATTTACTCAACACTGTTCTAGATCCCATAAATAAACACATATGCCAAAGCTGAAATTAAAAAAACAGAAGCATAGAAAACCGCCTATCAACACCGAGGCAATGACCTCATGACATGTAAGGCCTACTCAAAGCCATTGAGAGAGAGATTTCTGCCAACAGAAGTCCGAAACACTGGAGTGTCACGTAATTCATGGAGCATTAAGATAGTACCAGAAAGTTATGTTTTCTCTTTAAATGCTTTATTTCTTTCATTTTTTATTCATTAAATGGCTTTTGTCTTTAAATGTGTTAGAAGTTTACCTCAGTTGGTCTGCTTAGTCGCAACTCCATGAGTTACTGGTAACTTCCGGGAACTATTGAAACTGTGAAAAAAAAGGTTCCATTGGAGTCAACGAAGAAGACGCGACTCTCTTTCTCAATGGCTCTGGGCCTTCTAAAGCAAAATCGCACTCATCATGCTGTTATTGTGTGTGTCAGTGCCTATGTCTTCCATGACATTCACCCCGAGGAAATCAATAACTATTGTAGTATTGTTTTATCTGATACTGTGGTGAAATGATACAAAGCAGTAAACATCCCAGTGCTGTTCAAGGCCCTTATCACTCTGGGAACGTCTATCACCCAATCAGATTCAAGAACTTGAACCAGCTGTTGTAAAAAATTAAGCAGCATTCACTACAACTCTATGGACGAAGGAAGGGTGTTATACATCAATCAATACACTGGATATGTAATGCAGCGATGCGAGACAAAAATACACTGAAAAAGCCAATAAAGGCAGTTGTTACCCTGAGGAAATATTTCTACCTGATCTTACCTTTAAAAGTCTTATTTTACTGCATGAACAGTAATAACATCTTATGTACTCCACTGTCTGACTATCAGATGTGGCACACTGACATTTTCATTACAGTTTCATTTTGTACCGGTCCAGTGCTAACAGTGATGAGCTGCTGATGGAATCAAGAGAAGAGCGACTGTATCCACACGGCAAACAGAATCAAGTGGAAACAGAGCTGCACTTTTAAATCTCATGTCCAAACTATACACACATCAGAGAAAAAAATGTCCCCGTTTGCAAACTTCAACAAAGACTTTAAACAGTTTCAACAAAAGGACAAGATTTCATACTGTACATACTGGGCAAAATCTCAATAAGTCAAACCTAGCTGCAAGATATGTCACGTCCTTCCACGAAAAAAGAACAGCCAGCACAACTGAACAAAACACTGACACGACACACAAACTGACGCTATATGACAGGATCCTGTCACCCTCACTGAGAATTTAATTAATACTTTGTTCTTTTTTGTTTATATTGATATGTATATATAGATACTTGAATACTTTTATTATATTTTTATCTTAATCTGTATTTGTGCATAATGTTTATATAAAAATTTCCTACGCTTTGGCAATGTAAAATCTGATGTAATCAGGTACTGTCTGTACTGTTCTACTAAAATGGTTCTGATCAGATGTGAGCACACTATTGTCTAAAAATGTGTCACTTAATGTAGAGTGTCAGTTTTTATAACTTTATTACTTTTATTACTTGATTTTGTTTATAAGCTGTAATCTTTCATAAGTCAGTTTACTGTGTGCTGTGTTTACTGTTTGGCTGTGGGTCCTTTCCCGTACTGTCGTTGTCTTTATAACACAAATCATTACCCATTTTGTAAACTCACAGTATCTCTGTGTACTAATAATCTTCTTTGTGTATATTACTAATAACCCTAGTCTATGCAGTCCGTGCCGACAGACCAATAACAACATACTGGGGTAGCCGACCAATCGGAGCACAGCGGGCTCGTGGAGGGGAGGGGTTTAGGTACCGAATCTTCAAACTGCTTGGAAGGAACCAAAGGATGTGATAATAAATGATCATTTTAAGAAAATTACAGCGTTTTTTGACCTTGGGTGCTTTTTAAACCTGTTGTCGGGGACTCCTGTACAATATTAGGACATTATTAAAAATACAACATAACGTGCACTTTAAAATTATCAGCGAAAAAGCACAAGCAAAAGTCCATTGAACTTGTAAAAGAGGCCTATTATAGTTGGTTATTGACAAAACCTGATAACCTGTCGAAATGGTAATCCTCCAAATGGCCTTATCAGCCATTGAACAGACAATTAGAGCTTGTGACTTTGATGAAAACCGCTGAATCAAACGTTTTCTTTCCGCTATGTTGTTATATGTTAGAAACGGCTACGTCAAACCCCCCCTGCTTATGTGGCTGCTGAAAAATTTAAAAGTCATTGCACGGCCTCTTTTTTCACCGGACTCCATCATTTATTCCAGCTTTTCATTTCTTCAGCACTCTTTCATAAGAGTGGCCTTATTGAAGCACAAAAGCAGAGCACAGGCAGTTTGTGCTGACTCAGTTACCCTGCGTGTTTGTTTGTGCGTGCGAGTTTATGCGTGTGAAGACGGGCAGGCCCGGGCAAGACGCAATGGCTCACTATTGATGGGGAAACTATTACTGCGCTATTTTTAGCCTTCACATACACGCTTTATCACTCCCCCCACCCCGCTCCTTCTATTTATTTGCCTAAATATTGTTGCAAGCTCTGTGTGTTTTGCAAGCACTGCAATGTGGCTGCCAAGACGTTAATCAATCGCAAAAGGCAGCGCTGGGCGGTGAGATTCAATCTGGAACATGTCAAATGAGGTGTCAAGAAGACCAGGTAGACCTGTCACAGATTGCACATCTGGGCAATCTTGCTACTCAACAACAGGCAACGGACAGTGAGGTTAGTGAGGAAATGAATGAGAAATCCTCCATCCATCGCCACACTTCGAGACGGGTACCACAAAACAGGACTCTGAATGACAAGTTAACAGCAGCATTGGCGAGGGTCTTCCTAGATGTTTTTACTGCTAGTTTATATTAGCACCAAATGACTTGAAGTGGCCTTTTAGACATAAATAGTGAGGGCATCGTGAGATAAACAAGCTCTTCTGTTGCTTCGAGAGGTAAAAGCTGCAAGATAAACCCCGTATGCCAAATGAACCACCAAGGAATGTTTTACAAGCAAATCTAGGCAGTACAAGACTCAGAGAGGGAGAAATCTTTGATACATTTTCCACCACTTTCTTTAAGCACATGAATAAAGATTACGGTGCTTCTGTGTTGGCAAGGATTAGAGAAAAAAATGAATGCAAAGACATACGCACGTGGCTTACATCATCTGCTAGTACATAAAACATCCTAAAATGGCTTAAATTGAACTGCAATAAGGAAATTAAGGATGCCAAATCGGAGCAGATTTACAGAAGACCACAAATTGACCTGAGAACTTTCTAGCTTTGTACTTCTTGACTTCTGAACATCTTATCTTCATATCACTTGGAAAGAAAACACCTTATTGCATGCAGTTGTATTTTATTTACTTTCCCCAAAACATTCAAATAATTAATCACAATATGTCTGTGTTTCCGCTTAAATACAGTACAAACTTAACATGAAGACAAACCGATTCTATAGTGGTAACTACAGTCAAAAGTCCACAATCTGTAATTTAATTGAAAACAGCATAGTTCAAACTGGGCCACGATGACATCATCCACAGTGTTAAATACTGAGCTCACTGCAATGAGCGCCATAATTCCAGCTGAGAGGGCATCTGTTCACTGGCTCATTTCTGAACCCAGCACGGAAAAGTGTTTGTGTTCATGTATTTGTGAAGATTGACTGTAGGGGTGGGGCCATGTTGCGTTTGGCAGATTATTAGGATTAAACAGCAGCATTTAAGAATCTCTAGGTCAGGTAAAGCTTAATTCGTTACACTATATGCACGAAAGAGAAAAATATATTTATACTAAAGATGGATTAAAGATGATGCAAGTGATTCCACACGTTTTGCTAATGTGTCAACTGCACACTCTCTCTCCAAAACCAGGCAACCAGCTATAATGAACATTTAAAAATGATTGACAGGCAAAAAACATTTTGGATTGCAGGAAGAGGTGTGAGCTGGCGTCCAGACTTTTACTCGACAGATCCAAACTTGACAGGTGTCGTTTCTCTAGACACCTATTTCACATCTGTCATGTAATGGGAACATTTTATGTGTGGTTTTCCAAAGTAATCACTTACAGCATCTTTAACCAAAGACACAGTAAGTGCATTATGTGACTGATACCAACACTGGCCTTGTCTTGTTAACCACATCCGACATGTGTCTATCACATTACTATAGTCTGTTACTCGAACAAGGTTTCGAGCCAACACGTTTAAAATGCCCAGTCAATAAGCAACACACTGTGATAGAATCAGCTATTGCTCACACTGTTGGAGTTGCTATGGAGACATAGGAGTCAGAATTCAAGAGTGACTTTACTGGAACAAGGCACCTTGTCTTGCTGCATTTCAGCACACCAGGCTTCTATCAAACATTCATTATGTGTATAATACAGTTCAATGAAAATTCTAATGACAGAAAAAGCATAGAAACCGTATGACAGGAAATAAAAACGGAACCTCTCATAATATGAAATATTTTATAAATTGTAAAAATAATTCGCTCTTTTTAGCAATTGTGAGTCTTAAAGCCATAGCTTCCCTTACAGCACACCAGGCATCCACAGTTAAAGCTTAATTTGGATTGAGTTCAAAATGTCCATTATCTAGATTTAGCGAATGTAAATAAAATATAAAAGAATACTAAAAATATAAAACAAAAAAAACAAAAATCTCTCGATTTGATGAGAACTTCTGTTAATTAAGGCTTCACTATTGTGTCACCAATGTGTTTTTCACGTGACGGAGAATCATTCGAAATTACTTCTAATAACTGACGTGATAATAATGATCTGCTTAGAGATAAATTGAAGACCATTCATCATTATTTACTGACAGTGACACAGTTTCTCACTGTGGCTGAGCTAGTGACACGTGTTCATGTTGAGGGCATCAATCTACAACATAATAAATATTCTGTGCTATAGAAACATGGAGAAAAAGCTGTGCTGAGGTATCTGACATTAATGTGAAGAAAGAATTACAGTATGTGATGCTATCCCAGCAAAGATGTAGAAATATGGAAAAAAATGGAATGCTTTACAGATAAAAAAATCTCTCTCTGACTTTTACTGAGTCAGAAGTCAAAGTAAAGATTGATCAATATTTCAAATACACAAATGTCTATTCAGTGCTGAAATATACCAAAGTGGAAGAGAGTTCAAGAAGATGCACTCAGTAAAATAAACACAAAAGATCAAAAGCACCCAAAGCACATGAACTTCAAACTGTTTTCCTAGTGGATTATATTTTGTGTAGCCTATTTATCTCTCCATAGAGTAAAACAGTTGTGTTTTTGGGGTATTTATCTCACTACTTTTCCCATTGTTAGTCTAAACCAAAATGTTACATCCAACTCACACAAAATTATTATAAAACTGACTAGTGACCAACAAAATGACCATCATGTTTGCTGCAGAAGGGCAGTCTTTTTAACGGTAAATTCATAAGTTATATTAAAACTGCTGCACCGCAGCAGCCAGAATTTTATTTTAACAAGATTTCTTATTTTTTAGTTTATTTTTGAAATACGGCCAAAAACTTAAGTCACAGAAAAACAACACATTTACAAGAAAAACGGGGAAAACAATTTAATATAAAATTTTACAAGGAAAAATAATATTTTACAGTATATTTCTGTTTCTCCAGTTTACAGAAAATCTCATTTGTTTATGGATTTTTTTTACAGTGTACCCTGTGCTGTGTATAACTGGAAACTTAAATTTACATTTCCAGGTCAGTGCCAAAGGAAATGGAATTGAACTGGTAAATTGGGACTTCTAAGGCAAACACGGAGAAAGGAATCTCCTGTAGATACCGTAACACTCACCCTACGGAAAAGCTAATATAAATTACTTTGTTGCAAGAGAAAAAGTAGAAAGATAGATAATGAACACGTTTCAATTAACTCATGTCCGCTCAGGGAACTAGCTCCCTCCAGCTGAGCAGAAACCCATTCAGTTCTGTTCACTAAGAGGAATTGTACTGTAATTGCAGGCGATACTGACTGCTATAGTAGGTCTGTGAGCACAACAGTTGTGACAATCTGTGATGCTTTCGTTCCCTAACGTTTTGAAAAAATTGACTCTGTAAAGCTGAATTCACAAGAGCTGCGTATAACCTGTCTGCAAGCCTTACATAATATTTTATTTAGTGTTCTATGAGTCACATATTTTTTTCTATAACTTCATTAAGACATCACAACATGCTCCCCCACAAAGCAATGTGGTATGTTAAGGGCACAGAGATGACTCTCCTAAATCAAAGCCACAACAATAACTCACAGTTAAGAAACACTGGACAGCTCCTTATGTGACGGAGAGATTACAATTACAGTCAAGGTCAAAGGTCAAATCGAAGTCATGCTACTGCTTTACTTTTAGCCACTCACACATAACAAAAATGCTTTACAATTTCACTTTAAAGATGCTGAACACTGATGGAATGGAAACCCATGGGTCAACATTTTGGCAAGTCAGCTGGTTTGTAGAGACATCAGGATAAAAAACTGTTGTTCTCTTGTACTGAGAAAGAAAATAGTGTTAAAGGGTAGTCACGCAATAATGACTATTCTTTCATCATTTACTAACCTTTATGTAATTTTCAGACCTTTAACTTTCTTCTAAAAAACATGAAGGAAGACATTTTGAAGAATGCTGGTAACCAAACTACAATCGCCACTGTTGATTTATAGTATGGAAACAAAGCCACTGAAACATTTTTCGAAATATCTTCTTTTGCATTCCATAGAAAAAAAGAAAAACATGCAGGTTTAGAAGACCATGACAGTGAGGAAAGTATTTTCATTTCTGGGTGAATTCATTTTTATACTGTAGCTAAGTTAGACAGGTAAAGGTACTGTGTGTAATTTTTGGGAGGATCCATTGACAGAAATGCAATATAAGCTGCCGTAGTGCTTCAACATGGAAGGGGAGCGTTGAAGCGAGCAATTAGTCGCAACTCAAAACTAGATGCTGCTGAATTTCATACACTGGACCTTTAAAAAAAAAAATCCTTAAACATGAACAAAAGTGATACATTTTTAAGTGTGTTTGTGCACATGTGTATTTATGTACTGCATGTATGATACGAGAAAACTGTTTAAGAACGGTTTAAAAGCAAAATAGGTTGTAATTTTATAAAGGTTTGTTATCTGAAAGACTTAAGATTACACAGAATGCACTGCGGTGAAATAACATCAAGTTAAATATAATTTACCCTGAAATGTTGAAAAAAGCTAAGCTTAGCCTACAGGTAAACCTTGAATTAATACCCCTTTACTTAACCGGTAATGAGCATTTATTGTTTTCGCTAGGTACAAAGTGTACAGCTGAGGATACAAACATGTGATTAGTGCAAAGTGATTACATTTAAATGCTTATCTCTTGACATGAGGCTTCAAAATGGTTGGCAATCCAACTATTTTTGTTTCAAGATGATGCCCTTAAAACAAAAAATCAAACAAAGAGCAATCAAAACAAGTGTGTCCTTTTCCCCAAATCCTCTCTAATGTTCCCTCTCAATTTCAGATCTTCCACAGAAACAATATGTCTGCAGGACCTCAGGCAGTTTCAGAACTAGTCACCTTTCACGATCAGCACTTGAGATTCAATTTAAATTAAAGCGAGGAGAAGCCCGGCAGCGGCGATGTGGAGGCAAAAGCCCGAATCCTTTCCTGGGTAATTACACAAGGCTGTGTCAGGAATCGGGGCGCTTCAGAGAATCAAGGACAGTTGCGGGTAGATCCAGCATGGCATTCTGACAGTAATTGCTCCTCTGAAGGGGAAGGAACATTGGAGAACATGTGTATCCATGAGAGGAACATGAGTAGTCCAGATGTAGAAAAGATGGATAAGGCTTTGTTTTACGCTCACTAGAGGTTTTGCTTCTAACCAGCTCGACACGATTTTGTGGCATATTGTGTGGGTGTGAAAGCCTTAGCAGGTGATGGAAAGATCTCATTCACAATGTTGTTTTCAGGTGCTTAAAAAGCATTTTACCCGTAGGCAACGGGTATGCAAGCGAGTGTGAACTAAGCACTGTGTGGGGGTGTCCTGTTTCACGGGATAGGATAAGACGCTGGAGATAACACTGTATGTGTGCCTGTGTATGTTTGGATCTCATCCACCATTCAATATTTCGCCTTTGTAAAAAGAACTCTCCATCCCTCAGAATAGTGGCCTGTCAGCTGAACGTGAGCGAGCAATGGGAGATGCATTATACCGGCTTAGATTAGAACGGCAGAGCCGTTCTCAAACAATGAGCCAAAATGCACAAAAAGCAAAGAGCTCCGCTAATCTCATTTTAATGACATATGGTCTACTGTTACGGTAAACCACAGGAGTCACAAACGCTCCCTGTGAGTTTTAAAAGACAATAGGAAGTCGAGGAAATAATTCAGTGGTGTACAGAACACCCCCGCCTCCCCTGCGGAGTTGAGAAAATTAATTTCTGGTTAGATGTGCCCATCTTTACACGGCAAATAAAGACACATCAAAATAGTTTTTTGGGGACGTTTTTATGTGGCATGACTGCATTGTTTTGGAATCACAATTGCGGGAACAATATGTATCATGTGTCACAAACTGAATGTCGATTTCCATGCACAGATGGAGGACAAGACGCGTTGACTGACGACAACTGAAAAGAGGAAATTCAGACAGCTGGAATCAAGGCAGGAAAAAATAGAATAAACTACATTTTTGTGTGTGATGTCACAGTTTATGGGTGGAGCTTAATGCACATTTTGCTAAATGAAATGTCTTAAAATGGGTTTTACATTTTAACATTACATTAATATTATATTAACAAAATATATTTTTGTTTTCGCACACACACAATGTATTTAGTGAATTAATACATGTGGGATTTTTCGAATATGCATGCACTCAAAATAATGCTGCTTCATGATGCCATAGAAGAGCCTTTCTTGTTTATGGTTCCATAACATTTATGCATTTGGCAGATGCTTTTATCCAAAGCGACTTACATTGCATTATACTATACATTCTTTCTTAGTTTGTAATGCATTCCCCTTACATCAAACCCATGACCTTACGTTCTTAGCACCATGCTCTAACCACTGAGCCAGAAGAAAGCTGTTTATTAATTCAGATTATAAAAAGGCAAGAAAAACAATGTTTTTTTCAAAGAACCGTTGAATCCGTTCTTTGTGGAACAAAAAACCTTTTAAGCCTTTATTTTAAAGAATGTAGCAATTGTTTGTTAAGCAGATGATTTCATAAAAAGCGATCTTGCAGTTAATGCTACAGCATAAGCGTTTCATCCTAAGGAGATATGCATAAGAAGTGGTACAATGGTTCAGCATGCTAGCTGTCAATCAGGTCTCACAGAAGAATTTTCTTTAGGCATTTTACTTCAAGATAATAAGAAACTGTTTTAATGCAGTAAGAAGATCATTCTAACCATCGAAGGGATTTTGGGCTACTTTGTACCGTTACCACCAGAGAGCATTTACTCTTTGAAAACAGTGATTTGGAGGGAATGTAGATTAGTAGATGGGAATGCAGATAGGAGGGTATAGATCCAGTGTCTGTTCTATATGCCAGCACATCACTGCTTTGAACTTGATACGTGCAGCAACTGGCAGCAGTGGAGAGGTGTAATGTGGACTCTCCTGGGTTCAATAAAGTCCAAATGTGCCACGGCGGTCTGGATCATTTACATTCTAGATCAAGTTACTGTACCTTAGAGTTCTTCAAATGTCCTTGCTGTGATTTTGTATTCTCTGTGTTGTGTATGCTCTGGCAGAGGAGTGGTGCCTGCTGCCATAATAATTACCTGACATGCTGTTTAAATGGCTTACTAAATCATAAGTGTGAAGTTGTAAATGCAATTTGGCCCCTCATATAAAATCTCACACATCTTTTAAAGAAATATCTGATATTGGTATCATGGTATTGTATATTGAATCCAAGTTAAGCTTGCATAACTGCATGCTGTTTTCATTAAGGCAATATAATTACATTTGTAATAATATAATCTGACAAATGTAACCTTTAAAACCTGTTCTGTGCAGGAAATGAGATGATATATGGGAAGAGTCGCTGGTTGCCGGAAACGCATGATAAGCTTTGAGTGGGAAAAGCGGGAATATCTTAATGAATGAAATGTGATGTGATCTGGTGCCGGTAGCTCAGGGTGAGACAGACAGCAATATAAACTAATGATAGATGAAGAAATGAAGAGGAAATGTGCAGCTGTTGAAGGAAGAACACAACAGAGAGATCTTCTAAAAACCTGCATGCTAAAGACATCCCAATTTAGTCTTTATCAACAACAAAAAGTGACCTGTGCTGATGGACATGGCAAAAAAACCCCTCTTTTGACAATGGACATCATCACTTTGACTACAAGCTACAGTTACAACTGGTGCAGCTATAGGCTTAGAAAATGAATTTAACATTTGAATCAGTCTTTTAAAAAGCAAGAATGTTCAAAGCCATAGAGCATGAATAGACTTTCAGAATTGTAGAGGACATGTTCGAACACACAGCTGTGTGTTCTGAAAACTGTGTGTATGTGTTGAGCAAACACAGGGAAGTGGGAGCATCTTTGCTCAAAAGAGCTTATTTTCCCCTCTACATTGACAGTGAAGCCTCTTAGAACAAATGGCAGATCCCAGCTCACTCTTAAAGAGTGAAGTAACAACAAACACTTAGCAGCCCACTCCTCAATAGAACAGGTCTTGTATGAGCAAATCAATATGTCAGTGCTGGGGGCTGGTAAAGCACTTGCGTTTGCTTTTGCACGTCCTTTCTGGCTCTGTTTAATATCGACCACGCATACTCTGGTCAATGGTCTTAGGGACACGCCGTGTTCACCACTGTTTTTCAATTACAAGTCTAAGATTTTTCTATCTTGATGGTGTCTTTTATTGACTTATTTTGTTGTTACACTGAGCTAATGATATTATCTGTTTTCTTAAACAAACTCTCACACAAACCTTCATGCATTACCTTTTTGATGAAATGCATGAGAGGAGAATTGTAAAAACAGTATTTTTGTACAGAAGTTTTATTTTGGGGTTGGAAAAATGTGTCATTATCTACTTACCCTCAGGTTGTTCCAAAGCTGTAGAAATTTGTTTGATCTGCTAAACACGAAGGAAGATATTTGGAAGAATGTCAGTAACCAAATTGATCTCATCCCCCATTTACTAGTAGGGAAAATAAATACTATGGAAGTCATGGGGATGAGATCTGTTTGGTTTGGTTCGTGACATTCTTCCAAATATCTTCCTTTGTGTTTAGCAACACAAAGGAATTAATACAGGTTTTGAACAACCTGAGGTTAAGAAGATGATGACAGAATTTTCATTTTTGGGTGAACTATCGCTTTAAGCATGGATCACATCCACCCACATTTGCTTTCTACCTAAAATAATTACATTGCATTGGATGTATATATTACATCATCATGTGTTTACAGGTTATTGGAACCATGACGTCTTAACTATTTCTTTACCAGTTGATCAACAGCAAACATTGCATGATAAAGAATGAAAGACGATTTAGCACCTGAATTATTGAAGGTATCAGGCAAAATCAGTTAATGGCTCAAATACAGCCAAAAAAATGCTGAATGCAAATTTTTATTACAACAATTCCCAGTCTTGCGAGTAGGTTGTGTGATTTATCCCCATCACTGTAATTCAGACCGCATGCAAAGATTGAATGAACATTTAATGCTCCAGCACCTTCCACAGACTGTTTTTATATGTGTACATATATTTAGAGCACTTTAGTAATTGCTATCAGGATGTGAAGAGACTTTCAACCAGCATTACAAAAGAAAAATTACCTACCCTGCCTTTAAAGTAGCACAACTCTTTTATGCTGTATAGGTTCCCTCAGCTCTTCTCACCTGTGTTACCTGCTGCAGAGACAAGGGCACTAAGAGACAGCGAATCTAATCTGGTTGCAGCTTTGTACCTATAGTGAGGTGACAGATGGACCCATGCGACCTTGCAATCTGGTTTCCGGTTCATGACAGCATGTGTCCACACGTGCACTGGCAGGTATGTTCTGACATTCTTCTGATAGATCACGTTCAGTTACCCCTATTGACTCATGAGAGGAAATAATCACCCAGAAGAAACAAGATTGAAAGCGTATATTCTTGAACGGCTTTGTTTCTCTTGCTTTCCCTCTCACTGCATGAATGTGTGTGATGGCCAACGTGTAGCAGCAGACAGCAGAATCCTTATTGATCTGGTCTGTGGCAGTGAAATAGCCTCTGTCAGCACTAAATCCCTCAGCATGTCACTCTTTACCTTGGACAAGCAGTCCCTCTCCTCCTGTAAGTCTCTCAGGAATATTCATGATCCAGCGAGAGTCTACCTGAATCCCAAAACCTCCAGCAAAAGCTGTTGTTCTCAGGTATAGAATCAAACACGTTCAACGAGTGGAAAAGTTAAGACAGGCCTATCAGAGTATTTAGACACTAATGTATCAAAGAATAACTTTTTGGGGGATGTTTGTGCATTTAAAATGGGATTTTGTAATCACTTTTAATGATTTTGTTGTTTTTAGTATTGGGGCAGTATAACAAGAATAAGCTTAATATATTTTTATATACTAGCAGGAAAATGTATGAAATATAGCAACGATTCCCCTTCACTAGATTTATGGGCTTATTAAGTGTAAATACTTGGAATCTCCAACCTCTGCCCACCTAGGACATCTCCTAGCACAGCTGGTTAGAGCCGGACCATATCTCCTGACTCTTTCTCTCCCCTCTCCATCTCATTAAGTGGTGTAAAAGCTTAAGCAGCAGTTGTGGTACAGACCTGCTAATCTCAGGGGATCAGAATGTGGGGAGGTGAGTCACTTCTGTTGGACAGCCATCAAAGTTTAACACCCGAGCATGCAGGAAACAGAGCTTCATGATATACTAAACTATGCTTACTGCATCATAACCATATACTGGACCTTTAGTTTGTAACCATGAATTTGCAATTAAACCCTGCAATTCTTTCTATATTCGGCATTAGGGAATGTTTCTATTCCAACAGTATAAATACATTTTATGTGTAGTGTGTAGTTTTCGGATGGTAATTTAATGTGCAGACAAAACTATACTAAACCTCTTCATAGGTTAGGTTCTCTTAAGTTTTTCTTGATTTATCATTGTGTGTAACCCAACAAATGGTACATAATGGCGGGACTGCAATGGGCAGTTACTGTAACTAGATTGGATGAACAATGCCATATGATTTGGAATACATAATTAATCGTGCAATTCCATCTGGTACCACTAGTAGTGCAGAAAATACACATTACACAAAAGTATTTCTATGAAGAGATAATTTAACATAATTCAAGTTGTGTGGAGCTAAATAGCTATGCTGGAATCTGTCGAATTTGCCACCGGGTCTAAGAGAAAGCAAGTCTTGCACGTTTGTGACAGGTGTTGCATGATATGGTCGGTGAGCTGTCATTACAGCAAACGGGTTGAAATGATTTCAATAATTAACTAGGCCTGTAATAACGGAAAAGACAATATATATATTATTTTTTTAATATAGGAAATCTGAAAATGAGCTAAAAACAATTGTGACCTTTTTACTTGTTTAAAAGGTTCCAAAAATCACAGCCTTCAAACTGGAATCATTTATTTTGTTCATTATGATATTTCTAATTACAACTATTTTTCTAATTGGCTTTCTCTGATCTGCAGTACATCAAAAGTCAACATACTGAAGTGTGTATTTAGTACTTATTTTTTAATAAAAATATATTAAAAGAAGCAAATAATAAATCTCGTTCAGAAGAGCTTTTTCTTTATTTTAACGCTTTATTACAAGCCCTTTTGAATGATAAAGGGAAGCCATGTTGTCAAAGTAAACAATATGCAAAGTAAATGCGTCTCCAGACATTTGAAAGCATCCTTATCTTGGAGCGATTTTTTTTACCTCAACCCAAGCATCTTAGGCACAGCTGCTTCTACACACCATGCTATTTTTTATCCTGCGTATTTGACAACATTAAGATCCTATCTGACAGCTACTCCCATTAGACTGCTCCATTATTCAATACCTGAAGCAAATATTTCACTATAGAAAGCGAAATCATATCGGTATGTAAACATGCAGAGCACTGACAGATATTCACCTGATGGACAGTAGTATCTCTCACATTTTGTGCATGCTTCAAAAAACATTTTCTCAGAGAATTAGAGCCAAGGGTTAGGGAGATCAAATCAAACCATCCATGTGAACTCTGTACAAAAAAGTGTATTTTTACAGCTAATGTAAGAGGAGAGGAAGAAAAAACGATAATAGAAAAAAGGGAAAGAAGAAAGAGTGTTCGTGTACACCTGAAATGCCTGACTACAGCAGCGGTTCCTAAAACCCACCTAACCTGTAAAATGCCGTCATATTTTCAGACAGCTGACAGTTTATGTGCCCCTGACATTTCAGGGACTCTTCAAAAGGTCAAAGTACTGTCTGAAAAGTACAAGTGAAAGAAATGAGAGGCATGGTGTGAGGTCAGGGGTGTTTAAATAGGCAAGTGCTTAAAGCTCAAGACCACGAAAAGACAAATGACAACACAACAAATGCTTCCACACACCACTGAATGTAGTTGCGCAAATTTTGAAGGCACTGTTTGAGGCACAGTTGCAAGGTTACAATTTTGTAATCAAAATGGCGTGCGGTGCATTAACCTGTTAACCCTTTAATGGGCTATTATCTTCACTGTGCATTTCCCAACCTTGACAAAGCAAAACTTTTCCAAGTACGCCCTGGAGCGCTCTAACTACTCACTGTAAAATATTAACTTAATGATAAGTGATTTACAGTAGCCGAATGTGAATTTGAAGAACTGTAACTGCTCTCTTAAGCGGAACAGTTGGCATCTGATCAAACACCTGCCGCTGATACTCAATGCTGTAGATGCATCTAATCACATTAGATAGAAATGAACTCAACCCTGCGCAGCTCATAATGTGTAGGTCACTGAGAGGTCTGCTTGTGGTAGTTCTAGTCTGAGCATCCTGATCTAATTGGATTGGAGGCTTTGGGTCAAACCGCCGCCACTGTTAACTGAAGGTAAATGACTCCCATAATCTCCCGCTGGTGAGTAGCCCTCATGTCGGTCAGTGACCTGAACCCAGTCTGTAAACTACGGCATTGTGGATATGCTTCTTGATGCTCCTCGTCTGAGATTTCCGTTTATTGGACTATTGGCCTAATGGCGACCAACGGCTCTGTAACAACAACAGGCTGTTGTATCACTTACCATAGAGGTATGAAATATTTCTACTCAGCCTTCCCACCTAGACCTTTAAGACGTACACACCCTCTCCTAAAACATTTTTACAAGGTAAACACGCACATACACGAATGCACGCGCACGAGCCTCCTCATTTCTCGCACGGCACATTAAAGCTGATGGCTGGCAGTTTTGAGCGCATTATCAGATGCAGTGAATGGGCTATAATGCGCATCAGGCTGATCTGCAGGAGACAACACATTTGTCTGAGTGACAGGTACAAGCACCCCCAACAAACCAATCAGCACTTGAATATAAAGTCCATGATTCAATATAAAACAAAACCCCCAGGATGTACTCAAGACTACACCGATAGTGACAGAAAACATTTTCCAAACAACTTCCGTAAAATTAGATTTTTTCCATTGAGACGCAAGAAGCATTGTTACATGACTGGCAAAGATTACATAAATTAAAGGTTTAAGAGAGTTTCAAAGAAAGTGTCCCTAAGATGAATAGGCTGTCTATCCATCAAAATATAGACGTTGCTGTCACATCCGGCTCTAATATCTGGAGCAGAAGATTAGGCGTCTAGGTTACACTAATGCAAGCAGACATTGATGCAGAAGTTCGCCAAAAGGCTGTAGACAGATGAGTGGTCTCTATATTCTGCTAAACTTCACACAAGTGTTTGGTTTACCTTGTTGAGCACTGGAGATTAGGAGAAAGCAATCAGCTCCAGACACCTATTTATAGTTTACTCAATATTATTTTCAGTAATGTATACACCTTGTATTAATATAGCAATGCAATTTAATACATCTAATAGTGGGGAACAAACATTGCTAGAGAAACAATTACATGCTAATTACTGCATTTAGTTATTTCTTTAAGCAAACCATTCACAGGAGAAACTAAAATGGCTTGGAGGTATAGACTTTTGATGTGTTGGATTGTGTGAGGAATGATTAAATATACCTGTGTGATGAAATAAGCATTAAAGATATTTCTCTTAAACAGGTCGAAAGATAAAAGAGAGATTTTATATGTACAAAAATTCATAATACCAAGGACATTCCAAGGATTTCTAGGTATGAATAAAAACAATTGAACACCAAGAAATTCCCAACAGTATGTGTAAAAAAGAATGAAGAGAATAATGCACAGCAACGGGTAAACAGTCTTCAGCACCTAATCTGGACCATGCACTGTATATAACCTCATTTATCATATAGAAAATGAGTTTAAATGAAAAAATATAAATCATTTCATACCCCTTTAATTTTTTTTCCTTGCACAAATAAATATTGCCTGTCTCATAAACACAAACAATAAATAAATGCAAAACTATACATACACAATAGATAATAAAACAGCTGTATATTGTATTCCAAAGCAGAACTCTTTATTCAAACCAAAGGTCCCTGTGTTTTAGCTGCTATTTTATTCACAGTGCTCTGAAAATTTTCTCTCCTCTCTGCAAACTTTCTTTTTGGCTGACACAAAAACGATTTAACCAAAATGTTCACAAATAAAACTGCTGGTGAAGCTGCTTAACCGAAAACCTAACCTCTGGATAAGATGGCAAGAGTGGCTGGTTATAAGTAAGATTAAGAACCCTTTGGCAATAATACCATAACAAGATCTCAGAATCCAAAACAGAACATATGCTGCTGAACTATACAATTTCTAGACCAATTTTAACAGACACTACAAATATAGTCCCTAATGGACCTGACAAAGTCAATGTTGTAGACACTACAGATGTAAATGTCATCATTTAATAAACTGTCTAACCACTGCCTTTGGTTGAGATTGGTTTATTTTAGCTGTACAAAGACCTGTGAGAAGAAAATTCGTTACAGTATTTAAATGCAAAACTTCCAGAACAGATGGCTGGTAAATGGAAGGAAGGATTTTAACAGAGGAAGATGAAGGAATGTTGTGATGATTCCAGCACACTCCACTGCTACTCTTGGTGATTGCACACATGAAGTCTGTCTGCAGGTTAAGTGAGAGTGAGTGTTTGTGTGAAAACATATACAGTACGTGTGTGACAGTCCACTTTACTGACACAGGCGACCCATTCTAAAAAGTTCGATCTATGAATCTTTGAATGTCACTGAATATTGCCTGTCAAGGTGAATCCAGATTTTTCTAGAATGCAAGGGATTTACTAGACGAGACGCCATGACCCTGAGACTTTAACAATCACCAAACAGAAACATGAAAAAGAAATCTGACAAAAGCTTGTTCAAACTCAGACGACTTTCAAAAACATTGGCTCAGTGTGCTTGAATCCTCAGAGGACAGGATCTACTGCTGATAAGGGATGAAATAAGTTTGGCTAGTTGTACGTGGTCTTTGAGTTATCCAATGCTATGAGTGTTGCAATGAAAAACGGTATTCTTAAAGTTATCAATTGAAGACATCTAATGGCACTCAAGGAACACGATGTACGATATGATGAGATTCTGACATGTTTTGTTGTATTTCTTGATATCTAATAAAACATTTAAGAGCAGAGAAATTCAAAATGTTTAGTCAACAGCAGATTTTATTCATTTTCCCCAAGTTGACTGTGAATTCACAGGGAATGTTTGAATAGAACTAGGCTGCATGTTCTCTGATTTGGTTTAAAATGTTAAAACCACACAATAACCTCCCCAGAAATTATTTTTAGTCTCTTCACCGTTCTAAAATACTGTATAGATAAATTGGCGCATATTTCAATTGCATTAGAGAGATACTGAGTTGAAACAGTTAATACTAAACAGTATTTGAATGTAATGGGGGTTATTACAAGACTTTTGATTTTTTGTGACTTAAAAGAAATAAATATTTTTTATGTGGAAAATCAAGGTCAATGAAGTTACCATATGTGGTTCCTTGCCTGTCTATGGTCATTTTTTCCCCCAAAAGTTTATAAAATTGTAAATATAAGACGTATATAAACTTCATAGTATATTTATTTAGGAACATTTTACTTTAATGGAACATTTTATCTTTTATTTAAATCTACGGAAATCAAAGAACAATGACATTTGAATTTTAAATAGCCCATAACAAGAAGTGAAAAATAGCACTGATGGTGCCACTTATTTTAGCAGTAATAAGGCTCACAGTAAAAATAAACACAAATTTATGCCATTTGGTTATAAAAAACTGTAATAAGTTCCCCATTGGATCACTGTATAACGTTATACAAACCTGTGCCAACATTCAATATGTTTCAACTAATAAATACTATTGCCCTATGTTATAATGCATTATTAGTTAAAGTATGGCTTACTAGATGTATCATGCGTATGTCTTAAAATGGACATGTTGTCACCTGAATCAAATATCAAATATGATCACATCATTTTTCAGCAACAAAGAATTTGTAGAACTATTCAAACATATAATGTGTTGGTTTCATTAACTTATCATTGTTCCTTTTGATGCTATTTACGCATATGTGGGAGTAGGTAAGACCTCAGATCCGTGTTTTACAAATTACTGAATCACGCTGATGTTTGAAACGCTTCCGGCAACTCCTCATTGGTCAAATGCCATGATGTCACTATTATAGAGTAATCTCTATTGATTGACTGGGAGATACCCATGCACTTATACAAGCTCACGGAGTGGCATGGAAACGCTGTTGTGATTGGTCAATTAAGTTACCAAATATGGTGACTTGCCTGGTGAACGGTAAAATTGTATTTATTATTCTGTATGCGTCACAATGCAAGCACAATTTTATTATGACTATGTTACTGAAATAAAAATGTCAGGGAAGATATAGAAAGTGTGATCCAAACCCTAGACTGACTCCATGTATAAATAATGGATTGGGTTTATGCATTTCCTGTTCCAAAAGTGACCATTAGTGGTTCATCCTCAATATTAATTGTTGTCTGTGCAAGCCGTTAATGGGTTTTTAAAACCTCCTTTTTTTGAGAATGTGTGCTAGTCATTCCTAGCTTTGAGCTGTTATAATGACTGAAACATGACCATTAAAAGCCCATCTGCACTAAAGTTTCCTGCTAAGATGTTCCACAAAGTACTTAAAATGGCAGATCCATGACATAACATTTCATCTATGCCAATGATTTCTACCATTGCTCTACAGTATTTATCTCATCTGAGATATAATTGTCAAACCATTGGAGGGGTCAAAGTGCCCGTGTTTCTGTCTGTGTATGTGTAATTGTTCCAGTCTGCAAAGAGAAAACATACTGCTAAATAAACATAGACCATAATGAGCTAATTTACTCAAATACCAATTTATCAATACAGAAAAGAGAGATACGTAACAACTATTTATTTTATTTTAATCAGCCAACAATAAGTCGTAAGAGCTTCTTTTTTATTTTCCTACCCTGATGATTCAAATAATGTTGCATCAATAAACATAAAAGGCTCAAACTTGTTTAAAAATTGAATGTGAATTAATAAGTAAAGACGAGTGAGTTGAATCAAAAGCTTCAGCTGCTTCCCAGCAGGAAGATGATTTGAATTGCAGAGTAAGTTATCTCCTAATCAAACCGCTCACCGATGTTGCCGAATCTCTGTCCGCCAGGCATCCAAAGAGACACATCCACGTGGAAGTGAGTGATTTTTTCCGTGATGATGTGCCCTTAAATGGTTTAAGAATATAAAACTGTAATAGAGGTAGGAATGATTTATATTGCATGTAAATAGCAGATATATGGCTATTGATTTGTCTCTGCTTAACACTGTTATGTCATTAACCCTCTTTGGATTTTTTATGTAGCACATAAAATGTATCACCTATTTTACTATGACTAAGACAAATACCAAACCAATGATAAAAAGACTTAAAGGGATAGTTCACCCAAAAAATGTTGTCTTCATTTACTCACTTTTGAGTTGTTCCAAATCTGTTTAAATGTATTTTTTCTGATGACCACGGATAAAGATATTTGGAAGATTGTTTGTAATCAAAAAATTCTTGGACCCCATTGGCTACCAGTAGGAATAAATATTTTAGTTTGTTTTTTGTTCTGTTGAACATAAAATAAGTTATTTTGAAGAATGTAAGACAGCAAACAGTTCTGGGGCACTTTTGACTACCATTGTCATTTTTCCTGCTGTCAATGAGGTCCAAGAACTGTGTGGTTACAAGAATTCGTCCAAATATCTTTCTCGGTTTTCCACCAAACAAATACATTTATATAGGTTTGGAACAACAAGAGTGAGTACTTTTCAGTGACTGAATTTTCATTATTGGGTGAACTATCCCATTAACAAGCTTTCAAAAATACATTTGAGAGAAAGCATAGCCATAACAACATACCATAACACTAGTGCAAAATATTAACTATGCATCTAAGACCCGGGCTATACTCATTATGAAATACCAAATGCCTGTTAAATACTCTTGTTGGTACTTTGTTTTTTCTGCTGTGCGTGAGCAATGTGGTCGGTTGTGAAACCTACAAATGGAAGCCAATTGAATTGTAAATTGTAAGCTGGGGTGCAATTGTGCTGCTAAAGACATAAAAGAAAAGAAAACCCAGACAGTACAACTTGAGCACAAGGGCTGTTTAGAGGCATTTTGCAGCATCTTGGGTTTTTATCACTATAAAAAAGGTACGTAATGCCCAAATTTGTGGTAACTGCTTTCTGGTGTCCAAGATGAACTGAATGCAACACCACAGAGAGAAACAGGGGAAGAGATTGCTTTTGGAGCAGCTTGCGAATCAATTTTTTGGCCTTTGGGCTGTCCCTCGAGGACTGTTGGATAAGATAAGGATGTAGACGCCAGTACTCTGCTGATTTACGGGCAGCCAGCAGATGAATCCCTGTGGTAATGTCTGGGCTGGGGTCACCAGTGATAAACTCTGAAGTAAAATTACACCATTGAAGGACATAACATTCTTTAAGGAGGGGTGAGTTTGGGCCAACGTTACCGACAAAACAAAAGATTAAAAATTTCCTTGTGTCGTTTTTTTATTCACTTCTCTAATTTAATAATCTAAGCAGCATTCCAAGAGTGCTGAAATTTAGTATAACAACACTACGGTATGTTTTTTTATAGTTTGCATTACTCAGCATGTCTGTGTTCAGGGTGTTCCAGACACAGAAATCCAGAATATGTGATGCAGCAGAGGGGTTGCAAGACATGGGAGTAGGACAGTTTTGCCAGGATGGCTCAGAGCAAAAACCCAGAGCTGGAGAGAGAGTGATCACCCAATGCTTTGAGTATTCAGTAGGAGTTTCTGTCGCTGTATTCCGCTCACATAATCTGTTCCAGTTTGTGTGTCGCTTGGCAGAATGCAAAGCTTCATGCTTTAGTGTGTTTTGAAACGGTTTCTGATTACAGAAAAGCATGAACTGTCTGAGGCATAAGTGACTGAATATTAAAATAATTTTGTATACAGCAATATCTTTTTCAAGCTATTGCACTAAATTTCCTGATCACATGTGAACTTCCCGGAACTCAACTCTGACTGTAGATGACTCCGAGACCTCATACAGATAAGCAAACTATGTCTTGCAGATGTAGATGTATTTGTGCTATCAGGCCTTGTGACTATTCTAAACCATTCACCGTCAGTTGTGTGATATGTCTAAAATACAACATTGAATCTGTCTTTTACCTTTAAAATGGCAAGAAAAAGGCACACAGGCAAATAGATTACATTTTGACTATCAAAGCTTTGGCCAGCCATATAAATTCATTCCAGCCAGATCAGATAAAATCTCAGCCAGTCTCAGTTCATTGGTTTATCATGGCTGATGGCCTGATCTTAGTGGTGGTCACGACCTTGTATAAAACACAGCGAAGCAACAACATGGGTGTGCATTATTTACAACGCAGCCTCAGCAAACAATGAGGGAGTAATGGTCTGTCTCAGGAAGAAAAGCGCGGCTGGGTTTTTTCTCCCACAAGTGTGAACGCACCAACATTTATCGGACATAAAAATGGCCTTTCAGCCAGACGCATAAGGAGTGTCCGTAAACTCAACTCAAAAGCAATAAGCGCCATTCAATAAAACGTTCATGCAGACCTGTTAAGCTGCTACCCACTGGGATGTTTTTCTCCTGATGTTTGTCTCAAGGTCTAATTTCTTCTAACTGCCCTAATCCAAAGGAATGATTGTCTGCTTGCGGGTTTTCCAACGTTAATTACAATTTTCTCATTTCCTCGCTAGAGACATTTGTTTATGAGGAGAGACGAGTTGAAATGAATACAATTCACTTTAAATCAATCTACAGTGGCTCGGTTGCACCCAGATTTCAACTCCCAGCCATTTGTTTCATGTCAGCTCAGCAATCCCAGCGCAAAAGATTTACAGGAAGAAAAGAGGAAGAGAGGCTGAAGAAAAGGGAGACGAAGAGAAAGAGAGAGAGGGTTGCCAAGAGTTTTCTGGCTCAATACATCTTCCAAATGTGGGCCAACACTGCAATTAACTTGTGTGAGGAGATTTTTAACCAAGACATTTGTGAGAAAGAATGCTGTGTCTTGTATTTAGTGGAATGTTGACGGCAAACAGCGACTTTAAATTTCAGACGGTCTTCTGTAGAGTGTGATCAGAAAATCAATGTGGTTCCCTTGCAAATTTGATGGGAATACAGCAGTAGATGTGAGAGGGCCCTTCAGATTCTTTTTTAATAAAACCTAGTCTGTGCATAATCTTTATCAATTAAATTATATTTTTTGTGATGTGATCAGTCAACGCGTGTGCGTAACCAGGAGTAAAGGAATACACAGATTTTATTGTTTTCTGAGTTAGAGATTTACATTGTATTTTGCTCACTTACATGTCAGTGTATGTACATGCAATAAAAGTATTTTATATACAATATTTAAACCAATATTCATATGTATCTTGATTTTCTTCACAAATTTGCTCATATTCCATTTCAAGAGGGCACTTTAGTGACACTTTTGTCTGCTTGGTAACCAAGTAAACTAACTTCTGAAAATTGTTGGTGTGATGGTGATAACAGCAAAACTAATTAATATAGACCATTTTCACACAACAAATAAAAAATGGTTAACGGTTTTTAATTATATAGCATATGTTAGGAAACATGTAAATGTTTCCTACGCTGCATTTACAAACTCACCAAGTGCCTGTCATTTTCCTAAGCTCCGTTCTGACTGCCAGCGACTTTGCTTTGGTTGTCGTAGAAACATTTATAAACGAAAGTTGCTCATCATTTGCATGAAGTTGAGCAAATCTCAACTTTGTCGAGTCACTAGACACGCACACTTCCTGCCGCTACGGTCACTGTCGCTCATGTCGCTTGATGTCGCTTCCATTGAAATGAATGACCTCACCTCGCTTTCTCGCTGGGTGTCGCTGTCGGTGTGAACGAAGTGTAAGACCTCTGTAATCAATTTTCAGGTATCCATTACATATGTTCTGCCTTTTCCTCACCAGCACCACTTGTTTCTCAACCTCACAGCTTTCAGACAGTGTTTTGGAGCCAACAAAAGCAGATTAAGATAGACTGAAAAGGTACATAATGTATTTTGAAGACACGCACTACCTTCTCCTTAGGTGGGAGAAAGTTGGAAATAACAAAGCACGCTTTCATTTATTCTGATTAATCAACTCTGAAAATAGCAACACTCTGTTACAGCTGTGGGTTTCCACAGTTACCATAGATACCATCTTTATGGAGAAGGATGGAGGCGTCTTTGTCTCCAGAATCACCGTAGCGACCACAGATATTCATCAGTGATCAGAGCCATGAAATACCTGGCAGACAGTCAGAGTGCGGCATTCAGAAACAAGATGTTGTTACACGGATAAGCTTGTGCCTCACTTCACCACCCACCCGATCGGCTAAATCTGAGTCCTGCACTTCAGAGACTCTCTTCTCACTTACACCAGACACATGTCTGCACTGCCTATTCCAAAAATCACACACAAGCTTCTGCAATGTCACAACATGTATTCCCGTCAGGAGTTGCATTCATTTTTCGCCGAGATCTTGTATTGATGATAGGAGAGTCGGAGACAGCTGCGCAAAGTTTTCTCCAGATCCCAAAGATTCTCAATGGGGTTAAGATCTGAACTCTGTGCTGGACAATCCATGTATGATGTCACATGATACCTGAACCACCAATTTGAGCCAAATGAATCCTGGCATTGTCTTCTTGGAATATGCCTGTTTGGTTATTCCATGATGGAATAACCTGGTCATTCAGTATTCAGGTAGTCAGCTGACCTCATTGTTTGGGCAAATAAAGTTGATGAACCTAGAGCTGACCAACTGCAGCAACCCCGGATCATAGCACTGCCCAGGTGGTGATTTTTTTTAAGGGGCAGTGTATCTGTGGCAACTTGACTCAACATGTGACTAAAGACACTTATATATTTGTCTTTTGAACATTAGGATCCACAGTGATATACGTAAAGACGACAAAACAGGCTGGAACCAAATACTGTATATTGGGAGCCATAAATTATTCATTTCACCTGACAGGTGTTACTGAATCGGTGTTTTAACATATTACACTTGTCTCTGTGACAGGCCTGTGCTGTAACATTGCTTTCAGCACTCTTAGCAAAATTGGATTTATTATTCATTCCATAAGCCGATGTACCATCAAATTATTTCACCATTTAAGAGTTTAAGTGATAGTTCACCCAAAAATGAAATTAGGTTATCATTTACTCATCCTTGTGCCATTTCAAAACTTTATCCCTTTATCTCTTCCGCAGAACACCAAATAAAATATTTTGAAGTTGGTAACGGAACAGCACTGGCCCCCATTTACTTCTATTGCATGTACATAAAACGAATGCAAGTGACTGGGGGCCAGTTAACAATATATTCTTCAAGTTGAAAGTTATTGTTACATACTTATAAAAATGAGTTAGGCTTAATAACATGTCTCAATTATTAACCACTGTAATGTAAGTTGGCAATTATGATATTATGCCTATGGGATCTTAAAGTTTATACTGAAGCTGCTACATTGTTTCCATTTGTGAAAAGTAGTGTTTAAATGTAGAGATGTGATCTAATGGAAAGGTCACAGTGCAGATCTCTTGACTGATGGGTCTATGTCTAGCTGCCATTCTTTCCTGAATCATGCAGGCAGGTAGTGTTTAGTTCATGGTGTATGTGAACCATGTTGACAAGTAGGCAATCGATGTATAAACATGTTATAGATTTCATCTGTGATGGAGGCTCCTCTGTTCTGGCCACTGCCGTGGTGAGGATGTCATCCTGCCCAGAAGAAATGGCCTATAATCGTTCTTATCTCCAAAAACAATTGGGTCTTGTTCTCTTGTACCTTCACTCGGTTTCTCTTTTATCTAAGCTTTCTTTCCCCTTTTTTCAACTAGTCTTTCATCCTTTTCAGGTATTCCACTGTTGGACAATGTCAGGCATGCCACCAATCTGCTTGGTCTCTGGGAATCCACATGAACAAGAATATATGGACAGCAATCCAAGTATTTTATGCCAGAAAGCCAAGGCCAAAGAGCCTTGCAGGCATTGTGACGGGTGCATGTTGGGTCTTAAACAGAATGGTGCCCCTTGCCTCCCTGTCAAAACCAGATAGAAAAGGGTTTGGTATCAACAGATGTTTTAAAATCTGTAGGCAGTAGAGTAGTCAAGGGCATTCGCAAGCGTACAATGTGTGCTCACCTATTTTTAAATTAATTTTGCATATACCCCCTACGTATGAGTAATGATACATTTCAGGCGGCTGGAACATTATTTCAAGCTTCACAGTGAAATCTATGAATGTGAGTGCTGCATATATTCACGTTGTTAACCTACAACTACTAAAAGTAAATATGTGAAATGTGCATTCACAAACTCATGTTATCAAACCAGTGCAGACTTCTAATTCTCTGAATATACTACAGTATATGGTGCCAATGTTGCCATTTCTCTGCCTTTAACCTATTAGTCATATTGTCTATTAACCTATACTCTATTATATTTGTGTATATGTATAATGTAAGTTAAAGCGATAGTTCACCCAAAAATGAAAATTCATCATTTATTCATCCTCAGATTGTTCCAAACCTGTATATCTTTGTTCTGCTAAACAAAATGGAAAATATTTGAGTCAGTAACCCAACAGATCTCAGCCACCATTGGCTCACATAGTATTTATGTTTAGCAGAACAAAGAAATGTATACAGGTAAGAAACAATCTGAGGGTGAATAAATAGAGAATTTTCATTTTTCATACAATGTTATAATATGTTGAAATATAAACAAAATCAGATAACTTTTTTATTGTGTTTTGTGTTTGTTACCTGTATTTAGTGAGTTATTACGTAATACTTAATTTTAATAATGTACCTAATCCAAACTGTTGACACTGTAAAAAACTGTAATTTGACAAAATGTTACTGTTGTCAAATGTTTACATTTTATATATTGTTTTTGTCAAATTACAGAAAATGACAGTAAACTGCAAAGAAAAAAAAGATAAACATAACTATTAAATCATTTATTTACAGTGTAGTTTTATTGATATTACTTGGAATGCACTTAAACAACTAATTTTGACAATTAACTTTTAATATAAACATCCACTAAAAATATACAGGGTTGTGTTAAACATGAGTATAGATAAAAGCTTTCCAACCTTGAAACTACAAAAAAGTATGTTTACAGACCAGCAAATAGCATGTCTGTCTGCAGAATTAACATGGCTCTAGATTCAACAAACAGAGAAGCTAAAACATTTCTGTGCAAATTATAAATTGAAACATATAGATGCATAGTCTGTACCATGTCATATTGTCTTTGTTTTCTGCGAGCCAGGAAGTGCTCTGGCAGAGTGATTGATAGATTGTCTGGTTCATATTAAAGTAACGTTATAAGGCTGATGGAAGACTGATGAGCTTCGCTTTCCTTGATCATGCCGTGATTATGCAGAGTCATGAACAAGCACTCAACACTCCACAGGCATACATCAGCCAGTAAATAAAAAAACAAATCGCCATGTACCTGGGTTACAGACACAGGGAAAAGTCATGCAGCAATGTCACTAAGACGATAACGTCCTAGCGCAGAGCCACACCGCTCACAGAACCCTGTTTACTTTTCATACTACTCTGATCTGGAGCTCAGCCAGACGCTTCTGATTGGCCCTGCTCCCGACCCGCCGTCTGCCATCTGTTCTTCCCTACAGCAGAATACCTTGAGGATGCTAGGAAAATGTGATTGTGAGTGAGTGTCAACCGTGTAAAGGACATTATGAGTAATTATTTGACGGTAGAGGTGCAGCGTTGTTTTCCCAAGTCTGGAGACCAAAACCGGTATTAGGTATGCGGGTAAACGTGCAGTAAAAGTATGTGAAAGTGATCACTAGGTAAAAAAATCATAAAAAATTATCATCTAAGGAAGATAAACATATGCAAATGTTTCGAGATCAGTCAAATATGCACCGAATAGAGAGAATTTTCAGTGGCTTCCTGCGTCCAACTGGAACAACGTTCCCGCATCCTCCTGCAGCTGTGCTTATGCAAATAGTTACTCAAGCAACAACTAATCATCATACGTAAAACAGATGCTTATCATGTCAGAAAACATCAACAGGCTAGAGAACTAGAAAGAATAGGGTTCTGTGGGTAAATTGAGAACGCTCCCAAGGGACAGCAGGAAAAAAACACTAAATCATCTACGCATATGCATAGAAAAAGCATTCATGAAACATCATGGGTTTCTATGTTGACAGGATATTAATTAAAATCAAATGAAGCACACACTCCAGCTAAAAGAAACACTGAAGTTAAAGCTTGCGTATGTGCTAAGCTAAACGAATTATAATGAGGTTATAAAAAGCAGTTCTCTCAGGCACGCACTTCGTGCACGATGAATATTTTTAAACAGGATCTATAATACAAACACACACACGAGTGCATGCAAAAACATTCAGAAGGGTGAAATTAATTACCATCCACACCCTGTTACTGAGTCTTATTTATCAGATCTTCTCCACATTCTGATGATGATGTGAACATTAACTGAAGCTCCTGACCCATATCTTTGTGATTTGATGAATTGCTCTGCCGCCACCCGATTAGTCGATTAGATCACACTTAAAAAAACAGGTTTAAGTGTTCCTAGTAGCGCTTGTTGAGAATAACTAAAAATATATGTGCCACATAACTATAAATAATAGCATCCTGATGTTGACACCCACATCTGTGGCACCCACGTTAAAGGCTCTGTGTCCCTCTAGTCATTGCCTGTAAGCAGCTTAACATGCTCACTGCAGCATAGTAGAGCATTAATGCTTGAAACAGCAGGTCACGGAATGCAAGAAAAGGCTAAATTTTGGTTTATTCATGCATGTGGGCTTGGATGTACCAAATGTCAACCATATGTTCTTCCATCAAGAACATGCATTGTATTGCATACTGATGAATCGAAGGTTTGATCAAGCGAAAGGCTTTTCCTCCCCTTACTCATCATCAGGTTACTCACATATACACTTAAACACAGCTGTGAATGGCTTACCCCTTAAACATATATAAACAGGCAGGCACACGGCAACACCTCAGTTTGTCATTATGTCTAGATAGACAGATGATCTTTGAGACGGAAAGAACATTGAAAGCATACCGTGTTCACATCCCTAATCAGGTTATAAAATGAATCACGGTCAGCTCTTCCTCTCTAATGGAGCTCATAGTCTGGCTGATGATTTGCGGATAAGATTTCCTACCACAATTCACACAAGCTCTCCGGATATATCCATGTCTAGAGTGGCTAAAAGAGGTGACTGCTCTTTGCATTTTGGCACAGTGGAAGTTCATCTGATTTGTCTCGAAGATGAATGGTTCCATATAGTTCTTAACTTATATTGCAGGCTTTGGAGGCTTGGTCGCCACAGTTGTTCCTATGGCAATGACCAAACTGTGGGTGGAATGTGCATCTGAGGAATATAGCATATGTCTTAACACCCACTACATTTGTCTTGGAGACACTAGTGTACAAATGGTGAAGAGCCATATATATGGCTTTAGGTGGATATACAGTAATATTGTTTCTATATTGGGAATCGTGGCATTGTTGGCACTGTGAGCTCCACTGATAATTGGCTACTTGAGAAAAAAGCTGTAAACAATGACTAAGTTTACATGTCCAGCAATAATGCAATTATTTCCAATAATCAGAGTAAGGATTTAATCGCAGTAACATGTTAAGTTATATGGCGCTGTGATAAATATAAAAATATGATAAAAATGTCTCTGCATGGTTTGTGTATGCTGTCATCACGTTCGCACTGTTACTGTATGAAGATAAGGAGCAAAGACTGCTGACAGCAAGTTGTTTTGAAGGTAAGAAGTCCAACTTTAAAGTTTACCATGAATTTGCCCTTAAGGAATCTGACACGGATCACACGTGCACCTTGTCAGAGTAGCATAAATCCGATTAAGGTGTTTACATGCCTTTATATTACGATTAAAACCGGTGCATATTACTTAGATTAAACTTACTGCGATTATGAGCTTAATGGCATTATTTGGATCGAATGATTGCGTTTACATGAGGTATCGCAGTGTTGAGGTTCACATTGGCATTTTGAACTTAGTCAATGATTAATACATACTAGTGGAAGTGTTCATGGGCAAAGCAAGACTTGACAAACTCCACACACACATAATTGTTTGTTTTTATCAAGACATCATGTCGACTTTCATATGACTTCTATTTTAATAACACTGAGCTAATGGTATTTTCAAACAATTGTTACCCAACACCTACCCTCTAACCCTCACACCATTCCTTGCTCTTTACATTTTTATGAAGCCATTGTTTTGTATTTTTATCAAGCCGTTTTCCCATGGGAATGGTTGACTGGTCCTCATAATGCAAGTGATTTAGAATTTTACTATCCTAGTGGGGGCATTTGGGCTCCACAATGTATGAAAACCCTGACCCACACGTGCACACCATGTCTCCCAAGCCTGGCTGGTCTGACAGTATTCCAAGTGTGAATAATGTCCTCGGGAGCAATGAGCATTAATCAAACACACCCAAACGTACCATACATACACTCACATACAAACCAGCACACCGCTTGAATAAGAATGCACCGAGCAAAAGTTCAAGGATCTCATTGAAGACAAAAACACCATATATCTTACAAACACGCATAAGGAGGGAAGACAAACAATTATAAAGCTACAGGATGATTACTTTAAAGACTGAGGACTAGATGACAAATAAACACGAAGAGCACACCAAGCTGACTGCTCATTAGCGGCATGTTTTGTCTCTTTAAGATGTGTGACTATCAGTATTTTAAGGGGTGACTAAAAGCAGAAATAAATGAAGAAAATATATACATTTATTATGCTTTTAAGCAGACACACACCTGAGGTGGAGCCGTTCTGTTTTAAAGCTCATAATGTTTGAGTGGGGATTTGGAGGGCTGCCATACAAAGGAGACATAAGCATTCTCCCCAGGCAAATGAACACACACTTAGGCTGTTTGTAAGGTACTTTAAACCCTTCAAATGATGCTTAACATCCACTGTCTAATTAGATCGACATGAGGTGGGCTCCACTCTGCAAGTTTAGCAAAAGGGAGGCGATTAATCTATAAAGCTCTCTCACATTTGGCCTGCACCAAGTATAAAAATTCACAATGTGGACAAAAACTACACACACATACACGATGCCATGGAAGAAGCATTTTAAGATATATGGTTCTAGAGAGAACCTTTAACTTCCATGTAACCATAGAAGGTGGATAGGGTAAAGAAATTGACCCTTTGCGTGGAGTTTGATTGACCGGCGACTGGACTAATCAATTGTTATTTTATGGCAGTGCCATTTTTTAAAAGATTATAAAATATTGATCACTTAACTTGCACAACACAAACTGTTGTTCAATTGATTAACATCCTGTGCTTCTACGGTATAATTCAGTCCCTCACAGCAACACTATTGCTGTATGTTAACCAACACAAATACAGCATTAATGCATGTATATTAGCATGTCTCCATCCGAGACACTGACCTTGCCTAACTGCATGCTTCCAAAGTCTCTGTACAATTAACCATTTCTGAACTCAAGCCTGTAAATGTGCATTAATGCACACAAACTCACAATAGTGCCTGTTTGCCTCCTCTAATACCATTTTTCCTCCATGATACTGTGCACGTGTTTCATTTTGTTTTTACAGCATTCATTCGGCAGCCAGTACCAGCATCATTTATTACTACTCACACTGTCAATCAAATTGCATGCCTCCGTTTCCTCATCCAGCGACAGACCCTCAAATCTGCAGTGCTGTATGTTTAGCATACCAATCAGCAGCTCTACTAAACACGAGAAGGCAAGGTGGAGATGAAGAGGGCGATGGAGGAAAGTGTTTAGAGATGAGGCAACAGGGAGGGAAATGCATGGGAGAGAGAAAGAAAGGTGGATGTACAAAGCAAGACAAATAAGTGAACTAAGGGTGTTCACATATGCGATGTTTGGTTCGATGGAAACAAATTCTGGTGTGATTGCTCTGCTAGCGTGGTTTGTCGCTAGACACGGCCACTTCCTGTCGCCACTGGTCACTGTCGCCGGGTCTCCATTGAAAAGAATGACATCGCCTTGCTCGGTTGCTGGTTATCGCTGGCGGTCTGAACGGGGCATGAGATACTAAACCTGCAGTTATAAATAAACAGGCCGGACTATTGGAGGATTCTTTCTATTTTAAATTTGTATGCTCTTCTTCAACATACAGTAACACTGAGACATAGTGAGTGAACATGTGGTTACAAAATCATATCGTACCACAAGGTTAACAGGGCCAATGTGAGCTAGACAAACACAATTCTAAGGTTGAAAGCGAAATAAAATCTTTTTAGATATGCAAAATAGAGAGTTGAGGATGCTTGTTTCAAAGGTGATGGAGATAAAAACACAGCATTTGTCTACAAAAGCTCATGCAGCGAAGAAAAGTGAAGCAGAGCTACGGGCAAGAGTACACCAAGACAAAATCAATGCAGCTAAACCTGAGTCTCTTTCCAGCTTGATTCCATCAATACTGACGCCCGCTGAAGTAGCACACCTCAGAAAAGGCAGTTATTTTCACACACGGTTCAGACGGTACACAATGTTTGACACCTCGGCTGTCTTTGAAAGAAAAGCAGTGCCAGGAGCACCTGGTGGTTTTGTATAGAACTGATTCAAAATAGGCACAAACTGAAATAATTACAGAGACAGATGCCTTGTGCTATGATTAGGTTTGCGTTTTTGTGTGCAGTTGTGCAAAATAACGTGACAGGAGAGTCTGGAAAAAACCTAAAAGAAGATGAGGTAGCTCACTGTATGCTGTGGGCCTAAAACTGTGTTGTGCTCTGGCCCGACAAGATGCTGAGAATCTTTGTCTAATTTATTTTTATTAAAATGATTTGGAAAATGGGATTACTGTAGATTTTTCATTATATTAATTCAAAAATATAATCAAATTGATTTTTTATTTATTTTTTCGTGAACGATGCTTGCGGTGAAATATGTGTGCGTGTTCTGGATGTATATTGGTATCTGATGGGGTTGAGGAGGAAAAAGGTCAGGAAATATTGTATAGTCTTTAGCAAAATAAATTTTTTGTCAATAAATGCATTGAAAAAAATGTTGAGTTGATATACAGCTTTGGAAAAAAATATTTTAAGCTTTTCTATTATATATAGGTATGTGTTTGGGTCAAACGTTGTGTTTCATTCTTTGAAGTAATAACAATATCTCTCCCAAATTTCTAATAAAAATATTGTTTCTATTTGCATTTATTTTGTCAGACCTCAAATACTGCAAAGAAAACAAGTTCATATTCGCTTTTAAGCAATAAAATAGTAATACTTGTACAAGTATTTAGGAAAAGTAAAACAATAATGTTATAATTCATTTCTTGTCATGCTGTCAGTCTTTCACATTGCTGTTGGATGACTTGATGTCACCACTGAGGTTTGATTTTGTTTAGATTCAACAGACACTGCACTGGAATGGACACAATACATCTAGAAATGCTGCTTTAATGCAAATTTGTAATGTTCTCATAATTTTTCCCACAGCTTTATATCAATAATGGGTGCACATGACGTTTTATGCAGAGGCGGAGCGTCACGCTGCCTTTCAGAACACTGTTGCTCCATCTCTGCCTGTAACCACAACTGACTAGTGATAAATACAAAAAACTGACTCTATAAAATTTTAACATCTTTCAATGACCGTAACAGCAGTCTTGAGTGAGATAACCTCAGATCATTGACTGTAGCCGCTGTGTTCACCAAACATTAAGAGAGATGACATCATTATGGATCTGTATGGTGCTGCCAGTTGAACTGGGTTTTAAGGGTTTCAGGGAAGGCTGAGATGAAAGAGTCTTGAAACTCTACTTTACCGCATTTCCATTTGTTAGAAGTTGAGCACTTTTATCTGGGATCCAGCAGGAGACAGAACAGGTATCTCAAGCTCACACATCATTAATTAAGAGCAGTAGCTCCAGGCCGTTCATCCCAGTGGAACCGAGAGAGGACTGGACTACAGCCATCTGCTGAACAGAGAATGTACTGACAGATGAGATAGAGAGAGAGAGAGAGAGAGAGAGAGAGCACGCATGACACGCATGAATCCATCCACGCTAACACATACATGCATGTACTCTCAAAGCGGGACACTGGAATGCTTAAAAGCATGTTGAGTGCATTTGCACATGTCAAATGAGATTAAATATTGTATGTTCGCTCCTGTTACCATGAAACAGCAAGGAGATGCTGTTACGTATGATCAGAAACATATTACTAAATTATAAACAAATTTATATAGCGAAAAAAGAGCAAAATATTAGCATGATGCCGAATGTCCTTGGACCTCGAAATCTACGAAGAGCAACGAACACGCATTAAGGCCGACACGTGCTGTCTATTGTTAAAGATCCCGATCATCAGGAGATTGCGTCAAACCGAACGCCCCTCATTCTCAACTTTTCACTCCATTTAGTGGTTACTTTATCCATTAGCAAAACATTAACAATGGAAAGTGCTCCCAGTAGCTGTAACCTCGCAATATAAAAACAGTCACAGCATGTTTAAAACAACTTCTCCCTAAATGCCCTACTTCATCAGCATAAAGTACTTAAGCATTGTAGAGACAAGAGCCTGTCCAAATGGCCACTCTTTCTCCTCACCTCCGAAATGAGAAAACAAATGGGCCGTGCGTAGGAGGCATCTGCCGAGGATCATTATTAAATTATTGAATCAGTCAAGGGTATTTAAAGTTTCATGCCACCCATAAGAATCCTCAAGAGCAGAAGACAAAGCACTCCATCGGATTCACACAAGCGTGCGTCATATTTAGCTGGGTAGAGCAAAGATTAAAACACGTGCAGACAACGCTTGGCCTGACCTACATAGACAGCTCTACGTTCAAAGTATGTGGAGGAGGGCTCCCTCGCGATCCCAGGGGAAAGAAGGCGAGCAATGTACAATGGAACAACACGCACGTTAGACTCCAAGCCAACTACGGTGTTTCAGATTAAAGGGGGACACTGTGGGGGAGACGCACAGTGCACACTTTGAGATTTGGGTCAATAATAGCGAGTGGGCGACAAAATGAAACGGCATAAAGAAGAAAGATTAATATCAGAATGTAATTACATTGGAGATCACAGCCATATTAATGAATTTTAATGGATGGACTCTGGTTCAAGATGAGCTCAGAGATAAGGACTGTGGTGGGGAAGTTGGAATGGATACCTAGGGAGCCATGCCTAGCGTGAGCAACTGCTAGATTTCATACGAGAAAAGAAAGGACCCTCGAAGTGATTTATAATCAGAATAATTATGTGTCTGTACAATACACCACTTATTGCTATATGCCTGCCTACTTCATAAATAAATACATGTGCATGAGATACAGAAGTGAGTTGAAATTATTTCATTAGCTTTGCGGTACAACAGAACAAGAATAAAGATTTGCCAGATGAGTGGCCAGTTGTGCTATATATAGTGTTGTTATTACAGCAATACAGCTTTGGAACAGTCTTTACTCATATATATAAAATATGAGATTAAACATATAAACCATTCCAGACAATTGTGTAATAAGCAATGCTGAATAATGAAATAAAGCAGAAAGAGAAGCTGTAGAACAAATAAACAATAGAAGCATATGATATCTGTCAACTGAAGGGTAGACAGCAATGCACAGCACACCTGATGTACACCCACTAGCTCTGATTTTCTGTTTGGAAATGAAAGTCAGATGACACGTACATATGAGCGCTACTCACCTAGTTTCTAGGAAAGAGCGGCGACTGTTACTTCAGCTCTTTAATTGTGGAAAAAGAGTTTCCCCATAGATGGCTGTACTATGTTCCAGTCTCTCCTTAACATCGTCTGTTCAATCATTTCAAACTCTTTCTATGTCTCCAGTTTTCCCTATCCTCCCTCCAGCTCTGACTAATGGGCTGAATAACGGCAGACCCTCCACCCAACATGCTTTTTACCCAGCAGAGAAACTTCTCAGAACTCAAAGTTATGGGCCATTACACCAGCCCTATGTGTGGTGTGGGAGAGACCCTCCTCTTTTCAACCACTGGACCAAATGCCCTGCTGTGTCTTAAGTCATAACTGTCTACTGAAACAATTGTATAGATAGACAAACAAGCATTATGTGGCCCATCTCAACTTTCGGTAGACCTCCGCAAAGAATGAATAACTGTTGAGCAGCTTTATACTAATGTAAAACAATTAATGTACAATATTTATACATATTAAACATAAAATAAATTGCTATATTTATAACCAAACACAAACTAGAAGATGACTTTTGGAAGAATGCATTACGTTTCTATGATAAACACAAAAACAATTGACCCCCCTGTATAGCATCAAAAATACCTATTCAGCATTCAAACCTAGCAGTCAAGAGCATTTTGTAACACCTATGGAAAGAAAAAACAACCAAAATAGCTTATAACGTGTGTATGCACTGTTGTAACACTATTATTTGTTAATATCATAGAGTCGAATGTGGGAGTTTTGCAGTTGCTGCCTTTGTAGTGCAAAGTTAGCAAAGAGTTTATTTTAAAGATGTTCTCTCATCATTTTTATCAGGTCGTAACAGTTTGTGACTAATTTGATCACGGATGGGTCTGTCAACCTGTCACAATTTAATGCAGGTTTTGCAAAGAGCCTGTAATAGAAAGATGGGACAGTTTAAATTATATTGGACCTGACAGCAACTCAGAGCTCACTAATAACCGCAGCAAAGTACTGTATCTTGTTTTATATTTAAAAAGGGTGTCTTTTTAAATATAAAGCAAATTAATAAATATTAAAGGGATAGTTCACATACAAATGGAAATTCTGTTATCATTTACATGCACTCAAGTTGTTCCAACCTGTATAGCTGCATTCTTTGTTCTGTTGAACACAGAAGATGTTTTGGAGAATGTGGGAAACTAAACAGTTTTGGGTCACCATTGACTAGCACTATAGTTTTTTTTCTTCACTATGAAAGTCCCTAGTACTCCAGAACTGTTTGCGTCATGATTCTGCCTCTCCATGTCATGTCTTTCTTGATGTTGTGGCAGTATCATGACAAAGCCTTAGGTTTTGTGTGAGAAAGACATGGCATTGTTTGTTTTGACATACCATGCGCTTTCTCATGTGTCAATGGCACTGCCACCTTGTTATCTCGTTTAGCTTTCGCTCAGTGTTTTTAATCCCCATCACCTGGTTCTTGTAATTATCCTTTGTTGGTCCACTTTTAAATAGTCCTCATGTCTCTTGTCCTGTGCTAGTTCGTTTTGTGCTATGTATCCATGTCTTGTCCTGAAGATGCTGCATCTTGTTCATACCTGTGATGTTTCTCCCAAGTCAAGTAAGTGTAGTTTAAAGTAGGTTTTAAGTCAGTTTTAGTTTAGTCACGTTCCTGTGTTGCCCATATATTACTCCCTTGTCATTATTGTTAACCACCCCGTGGGTCTTTGTTTTGTGTTTTTGTATATAAATAAATAATTTGTGTTATACTACTGAGTACGGAGTGTACGCTAAAGAGTGCTTTACATGCACTGTTTATGAAGTGACATGATGTAACAGCGGTTTCTGCCTAGTCAACAAATTCACGTGTATTGCGCTGCCCACCTGGAAGCGTTTACAGCGGCAATATATACGACATTTATAACAGACAATTGCGCTTATCTACCACATGTGGGAAACATATACCCAAAGTTACAAGTGCAATTTCAGCCGATAGAAGGCTGCTTAGGAAGCAATGGCAGTCAAATTCGTCCAATTAAACGTTGTCCTACCACTAAAGTAATTTTAGAGACATTCAAAAAGGTTGCTCGTTCTCGCTTTAATATTAAGGGTGGTAGAGATAGATCCTGGTGCAAAATTTTATTGACTAAATTTACTCACATTAAAAGCTGACAAAAATGATGTGGCTCTGGAGACAACAGGGATTAGAGCCAATAATGATATGCGATGCAGGAGTGCATTAGTACAATTCTTTAGGCAATGACTGATGGGCTGGTAAAGGGAGATTACTGCATAGACCTAGATTTGCTCTTGAGATGTCACCTGGGGCAATTAACCCATTTCCGGGAGCTGTCAGAATTAGAATAGCTAAGGAGAGAGCAGTTACAATTCGAACCAGAAATGGCAAAGTAAAAAGTAAAAAAAATATATACATCTTGTTTAGTCTATATTACGAAATATCCCCAGTCTGCTTATCCCCAATATTAAAGTTGCTGGGTCTTATTCTTATTCTCAATCAATATGTCTACAGATATTTTCCAAACAGTGCAGCCCAAGGAAAGAAAAACTACATGTGACAGTGGGAAAATTAAACAGTAATTGGCTTTAAGAGCACAGCCCAGCCCACTGAGCAGGCAAGTGCTTTTTTTAATCATGTCGCGGGTGTACGAACGTACAAGCATACAAATATACTGTATGTATATAAATGCATGCGATTGCATTATAATAAAAAGAGTTCAAATATAAACTAGCTTGAGTTATATTAAGCATCCCTTTATTCAAAGATATGAATGTGAGACAAAATACCCAAACAATCAATTGGGAAAAACAATCAACTGGGAAAAAACCCCACAACCATGGTGCTGTCAGCACCATGCTCTCACCAAGCTCGAGAAATGTTTTCTTTGTCGCGTTCCCGAACCTTAACCAATACACTATAACATAACTGTAATAATTTTTGAACATTACAGAATAGTTAAATGCACACACACAACAAAGGCTCACAGCTTTCATTTGTGGCTGAGCGCCATTCACTGTGATTCAGCACCAGAGGGTGTGGACAGCTCCACACCGTTCTTTCAGCACCACAGAAGAAGACAACAGTACCCCATTGCAGTCTGGCTTTCAGCACTGTGACAGCTCCAAGCCTCCCTGCTGTTTCAGCACCATAGCCTGCAGACAGATCCTGACATTGTGAGCTCTTAAAGTATCAGGCAGCTCCTACCGAATGTCTCTCCAGATGCACTATTATTGTCCCCAAGGATGAAACAAATCTAAGCTGAAACTTAAGAGCCTTCCTTATGCGGGAGTAGAAATTGCTATTTTCCAATGTGAAAGAATTTAATGGCTATTTACTATAACTTATAAATGCACCGTTTAAAGGTGAGTTCTATTCTTAGAACAATTTTGTCTGCTCAGGTTCGCTTAGGGTTGTTCTTCGAATGAATGAAAATGACAGTGTGACAGGAATTAGACACAAGGCCAAACTCTTCTCATAATGCACGTCTGGAGCCAGAGATTAGCATACGAAGCTAACAGATAAGCGCCGGCTCTCAGCAGTTGGGGAAGGCGTGTTACTCTGACTCCTGTGGTGGAACACGAGTCTGGGCAAATTACAACAAATCACAATAAACAGCAGTCTGGTCCCTTACGCTTTTTGGGTAGCACTGGATTAAATTAAGAGACCATGTTAATTTACTATTTATAGGTATGTGTTTAGGTAAAATTATCCTTTTTGTTTCATTCTGTGAACTACAAACAATAATTCTCCCAAATTTCAAATAAAAATAAAGTTCATATTCACTTTTAAGCAACAGTAATACTTGTACATGTATTTAGGAAAATGTTCAAAATTATTTTTTTATGTAATAACCTTGATTTTAATCACAGATTTCATGTGTCTTGGCATGCTGTCAGTCTTTCACATTGCTGTTGTCACTCCTGAGGTTTGATTGAAATTCAACAGACACTGGACTGGAATAGCCACAATATCTCGAAATGCTAAATAAATGAAAATCTGGAATGTTCTCTTATTTTTTTCTGCGGCTGTATATACTATGAGAGCAAAGTGCATTATAAATTACAGCAAATGTAGCTTTCAAATACGACTCAGCTCATAAACACGCTTAGTAGAATTTTCTATCAACCTTTAGTACTTTTCAGAGTAACCACTGATTATATAGTGCTGATCATGTTTATCACATAAAATATGATGCATCCATCATGACTAAAGGGCAAAAAAGAAACATGCACACAATCCTCCAGAGGACTAGAGAGCTGGAGGTCAGGATTTCCAGCAATATAAATCACTTAAAGATTGGAAAGAAGGTCAATACTGAAAAGAGAGGTATAATAAAAAAGAACAAAAACAAAAGGTGGAAAAAGAATGAGGAGAAAACGAGGACACAAAAAGCTTAAGGAACTGCAGCTGTAAAGTGAGAGGTGTGAATACAAGAGAAGCTGTTTAATCTCCTACATTTGCGTCTGTCACCATCTTGGCACTTAAAAGCAACAGAAGCTCTTTCTCTGTCATCTGACCTCCTCCTACCTCTTCCTTTTCTGTCCACTTTCTTTATACAAATCGCCAAAGAACATCTGCGTATGTTAAGCTCTCCCACACCTTCATCTGAAAGACTTTGCTTTCTTCCCAGGCTGTTCTCGGCAGGCCTCTCCAACATAGCAGAGGCTCCCCCTCTATTCCTCAGATCAATCTGTCATTTTCAATCCAGTGCTCAATCTCTCAAAACCTCTCAATTTGCTCTCTCATGCATTCCAAATCTTTTGCCTTCTGAAACACCACACCGATTGCAGGAGACAAAGAAAGAGTCCCCATGTGTCATGCTTAAAGGCATAGTTGGCAAAATCAAATAAACCAATCTCGGCCTTCTTTTCTCTTCAGGTAGGCAGGTTGAGGGTTGCGTAAACTGTTATGCCGACCAATATTCAATAGACGACTGATTATCTGTCGAGAGCAAATCTGGGGAAAGCAAATCTGGACATGATCCTGAATCCAGAGTAATATTCACATATTATAGTGTACAAAATATGTGAATATTCAATACCTTATGCACCAACCACATTATAGACTTTGCTTATGCATGAATATTGACCTACATAAAACAAGTAAAACAATATTATGAATGGTAGAATTCTATTCTGGACATTAATCTGCAACACCTATAAAAGATTTCATTCAACATGTTTCATTTTCTTTAAACAGGGCTTTACAGCTCACATTTCCACCCATGTGCTCTACAGATAACATGCAAAGAATACACATTAAACCAGACTAGCAAGATATGTAACCCCTCCATTCGACAACCACAAAGTCATTGCCTCCTTAAACCATCAGAGCTTGTGACTCATCCAGAGGGAATGTGAGAGTGTTTGATGTGTAAAGAGAGAGATATTGATTGCAATACTTTCCTCATTGAGAACAATCAAGAAAGCACAACACCATTTCATACTGACCGTCTTCTGATTGTCGTTCATGATGTTCACTTTTAAACAGAGCTCCATTTTCATTCACATGTATCATTTCTACTGCAATCTAAACAAATTAGAAGTGAGAGCAGAGCTAATGCCTTGCAGAATTTACAAAAGCTCAATAAAGAAAGTCCATAATATTAAAATTATCCTGCCCCTTCAGATGCCAACCAAATTATTTGAATCTCAAAAAAAAAGGGTATGGACTACAAAGCAGTTTTAACTAAACTGAAAAACAGGGTGAAAGCAAAACAAAAGTCAAAATTATAACCTTCAATAGCTTAACCTCTGCGTGATGAATTTTCACTCTGTTTTAAACATTAGCCGCTGTTCTCATGCTAATCACTTGAATTTTTCAGACTCATAAACCTCTGAACACTGATTGTAATTTAGTTTCTTTTTCAGTTCTCTCTTACAGTAAGAGGTTTTTAGACTATTCATGTATTCAACATCCGGGACACACCTCTAGCCATTGTCTGATACATAGTTAGCATAATCACAGCTGACTTGCTGTGCATTACTCTTTCCACATTATACTTTAAAATAAATGTGATTGGGGCAAAACAAACAAATTAAATGGCCAGTCTATGAATCTAGTGGTGGGGCTGAAAATTGCAACCAACAGCTCACTCCATCCGTCATCACTCCATCGCCATCCGTCTACAACACATAAAGTAATTATTCTTTAATCGATTTTAAATATGCTTTTGTAGATTATTATATAAACATTAACATTAAATAAATGCACCAGTGCATTAGTTTTTGTTTTTCAACTTTAAGATGCTTGCATGCCTATCATACAGACAAAGCACCAGAGAATTAAGCGTAGGCTATTAAATACATAACTGACTGAAATAACTCATTCTAAGGTAATAAAAACAAAATGCTTCATTATGCAAGGTCTTTATACACCTAAAGACATAGTTATGTATAGTATATTGCATTTCTGTGGTTAGAACTTTATAAAACACAAACTGAACTGTCAGAACTGTGAACTCAACTATTATTAGCCATAGATTGAAAAATGAATAGGCTTAGAAAGAAACAAGAGATCATAATAAGAATCTACCATCTCAAAATACACACTGTATGCCACCAAAGTTTCTAGTGTCTCTCACTAAGGTCTTGCTCTTTGTGGATAAAAGTGGCTGTGACTACAGTAAACAGCAGCTGGGAGTTAAGTGTCAATATGTCACATCGTCAGGTGATGAATAAATAAGTAAATAATATATGAGATAAAGTAAATGTCACACAACCACTTAGTTCCATGGAATTGCTTCAGGATACACCAGAACACCGAGCTGTGTCCATTTCAAGTGTCACCAGGTGTTTTTTCATCTAGTATAATATTATCAACACGATCCATTATCCATTGTTTGCGATAGTTTGTTTAACTTTGACTATTAGACGCTGATCCATCTCAGACACACTCAAGCGCCATATATTCATGTATTGCTTTACTGTGAGTGAACACAATCCCAGAATAAATTCTTCTTACTAAAATGTGCTACAGTACACACGCATTTAGAGATAATCTTGTAGCCAAATTGCTTATATTAACCGCGTTTACTTTTAGCTCCTTTTAATTGATAGATAGAAAAAATATATAATTTTGCTTTGTTTAAAGTGTAGAGAGAGAGAGAGAGAGAGAGACTTGTGTAAGTTTGTAAACTTTGTAAAAAGACTTTGACCAGTTTCTACGAAAGGACAAGATCTCATACATACTGGGAGAAAACTCAAGAAGCTCAAACCTGGCTGCAAGATATGTCAAGTCCTGCCATGACCAAAGAACAAGCAGCACAACACAAAACAACACTGACAGGACAACACACACAAACTGACACTATTACCCTCATTGATAACTTTAATTAAAACTCTTTTTCTGTTTATATTGAGTTGTATATATATATATTTTTACTTATAGACTTTTAATTTTATTCTATCTTATTTTTTATCTTAATCTGTATTTCTGCATGTTTATATTTAATCTTGTGCTTTGGCAATGTTAATTTTCTTTTATCATGCCAATAAAGCTCCTTTGAATCTTGAAATCTTGAGAAAGAGAGAGAGAGAGAGAGAGAGACAGAGAGAGAGAGCGAGAGAGAGAGAGAGAGAGAGAGAGAGAGAGAGAGATAAAGTGTGGTATTAGGTAATTGCCAACAGCATATTTAAATTAAGAATGACAATGTAAGCTCACACAAATATTTCAATTACAAGATCGAAAGAATTGTTGGGAATGTGGCATTCAGGTGCTAAAATATTAATAATTATGATCTTTGAACTCTTATATATATATTTATCTACATGGACAATGAAACAAGCTTATGGACTTCGATCATTTTGTTACATGAGGGAGCACACAGCGTTTAAAAGAAAGAAGATCTTGAAGACAACAAGCTGCAATTTGAGTCTGCTGGAAATTTGCAGGAAATAAAACAGAACTCGGAGGATGCGGGTCTTTGATTATAATGGTGGCCGTCATTTATTCCACCTTTACTTTGATCAAGACAAGGTTTTGTGGAGCCATTTTCTACAGTATAATCAAGCCTGCGAGCTTTCCAGCAAACTGTGAAAAATATTGGTTGAATGCTGAGAATCAATGATTACCAAAGCAGCTGAAGCTTTAGAGAAAACATCACAGCGCAAAGATGCTACACTCCACCTTTAAGCTGTCACTGGTGATTAAAGCATAGCTAGGGAGAACTGAGTACAAATAAACCTGGGAGACACGGGAAGTGAACAAGGCACCAGTCTAATGAGGTAGAGAGAGAGAGAGAGAGAGAGAGAGAGAGAAAATAAGACCAACAAGAGTCACAAGAAGAATCAGAGAGCAAAGATTACAACAAAAACACCTGGTCGGTACAGAGTCTAATTAAAATCACAATCAATGGTAGATGTTTTCTGTTGTGTTGAGGTGCTTTAATAACACTGCTCTGTGCATAGATCAATTCCTGTTTCACCTGATGAGTCCTGCAATAACTCAGCGAGGTCAAAAGCTGTATACACAAATGGTTAACTACACACACACAAACAAACACACGCCAACACGCGTGCATACACACTTTATTAAAAAGCCACACGAGTATTTTTTACCAGAGGTGATGGGAGTTATTATGCACCACATGAAGCAGAATCTCATGGCTTATCCGTTGAGATTTTGAGTATGATTTATCAATTTTATAATAGAATTTAGCAAACGCCATCATAACAATGGAAACCAATTCAAGTCTAATTAAAAATGTATTTCAAACCCAATTAAAGAGCCTTTTCATTTTTAGTTTCTTAACTGTCGCATACATGCTGTCAATGTGACCATATGTGACGCCCGAGGGAAAAGTCACCTGACGAAAAAGACATTCTCGAGCGAAGAGCTCATTAATACATCATGTCATATTTTACCATTTATGCGAACATCATTTTGCATCACTGAATTACAAACGTGAGCACTAATGTGCTTTGTGCTGCATAAGTTCCACTTTCACATTTTTTTATTGTGGATAACTTATCCGATTTAACACACAAATGTGACATACAGTACACATATGTGAACATGTGCTCTATCAAATAAATAACTGGTTTACATTTCTTTTCAAAATACATCTGCATTTATTTTACAGCAAATCTTTATAGTGGAGTAAGATTTCAAAAGTGTACCGCTAGGTTTTGAGGTAAGGGTTGGAAATCTCACGCTTGTTCACACACTGCATGGTGATCGCCCACCTCTTTCTGCTGCCTGTCAATGGCATAGCCCTGTTATGACACCTCCACTCATTGCTCGCCTGGCATATGGATCCCATGGTTACAGCATGTATTGCATAGACAAAATGATGTGCTGCCTTGCTTAGCACACACCTCTGATTGGTTTCACTGAAAAGGATTTGGACCATCAGGACTGTGAGCACTAATTGGTTACTGTGGATGTGTGGGCCTCTGTAACTGGTTGGGAGCTGTGTTCTACAGAAGGCTACTACTGTACACAGGATGGTATGAATGCTTTAATACGTGTGAGACACTAACAGGCCAGGAAACCTTTTCAGGCCTCATCTCTTGTGGCATTACAGAGACGTATGGGAAGAGAGAAAGAGAGAGAGAGGATGGAAGGGGGTGGAGGCGTGGAGTGATGAGTTGCAACACTGATGAATGATTCAGTGTGGATCTAATGGGGAGGGGCACTGTCAAACATTCTCTCTTTCACGAGCACAAACACTAACAGTGACCAGCACACTTTGCGGTAACAAACAGCCATTCAAGTATATTTGAAGAGGGACAAATAAAACTTTATATCCTTTATATATACACACAAAAGCTAATAATAAAACACCCCGAAGCTACCTCTATCCAACACTGTCTGGCCTTGTGGAGATTATTATAAATTTACTGTGTCCTATTTTTCCTCCCCGAAACATTGTCTGGAAAAAGACAGTCCACTTTTAAAGTTTTCTTTGTCTCCAGGTTCCAGAATGAAAAGAAAGAAGAAAATACTTCTATGGGACATATCATTAGTGGAACATAGCATGAGATGTTAGGCAGATGTCAGTGACAGAAATTCTCAGTCTTGTGTTCATGTAGTCATTCATGTAGTAAATTGTACTACCCAATCGTAAGAGGTGCTTTAAAGACAGAAGCTCCCATGCCAGACTCTTATACCAGACCAATCGCAAGTTTAAATCACAATAAATATGTCATATACTGTATAAATTGGAGGAAAATACAAATAAGATTGAATCATATACCTGCTTACCCATAATTAAACAATGTAAGGAAGAAATTGTTGCTCAGCGACATATCATTCCGCCATTTTTTGTATTCATTTTTAAAATGTAAAGCACTTTTTTATTTATCCTCACAGAAAGTTCACTAAATATGTGGTGGAGCAAAGCACCTTGCTGCTCACCTGACACCCCTTCTGTGGCTCACCGTTTGATTTCCAGCCTATTTTTGTCTTTCCACTCAGAAGCGCAAAAGCCAGAAAAGGTATTACTGTCAGCCCAGGTAATAATTACAGTGTGAGGTGCTAGAAAGTAGTAATATGAATCAAGCAGGCTATCTCCGGCGGCATTCTGGTTTAATAACTACCTGTAGATGAATCAGATGTAAGAAAATGACTACTGGTGAAAGGTAAGGTTAAATGCAGGATGCAAAGATGGTAGAGTAAGGGAAACATTGGAAAGACATGTGGCATATAGAAATGCATACATGAGTTTCACATTTCATAATAGATCGGGTTGTTTAAATGAATAAACTGAATGGGTTATATTGACAGTGTTGGTGAATTATTGTTAGAAATATCATGAATACATTCAACTGTTTTTATTAATCATGTGCAGCATCCAATCTTTTTCAGTACATTTATTGAGAAACTAAGAATGAAAGTTTTTCAGTACTTACCTGATCATATGAGATTTAAAAAAATCTTTAAAAAGTATACCTCAAGCCAATTTATGTAATAGAATTGATAAAAAAAATTGTCCTGAAATTTTTCTCAGTATTACACGATCAATATGGAAAATATAATCAGTTAGAAAAATGTCTGGATACACATTTATAACTTCCACAAAGTGTACTCTGTACAGTATGCACTGTATGAACCAGAGATAAGGATCAGTATGCTGATACATACATAAGGTGTCATTCACACCACTCCGTTGCGGTCACCTGACCAGTCCAAACTTGACTTGAGTGTGTTTTACGCCCCATAAATCTTCACATTTGGGCATATGCCCTGTTCCCCCCGGCGCCCCGCTGTGAATGCTGGGAGATTTGTGTGCTGTGCTTCTCAGCAGAGATCGGGGATAGGAATGATGAATCTTAGCAAAAAAGTGCACAGAGACTTAGCATTCATCACAACCCAAGAGTGCCCATAAGCATGCACAAATACACTCCAAATATATATACACACAGCACAAAACTGCAAACACAAAAGAAAACAAATCCATGTGGGAATCTCAATCATCTACAAACACGTCATGTTCAGATTACCTGCTTTTAATTTATGTTTGCACCGGGTAAAAGGGTGTAGAAGATATAGGCAGAAAATAGGCAAGTTTGCAACTAAACAAACTGCATCCTTTTTAAAAACATAAAAAAATTAACGTAATTCCAGAGCAACAAATACAACAAAGCAGTCTCATGACCTACATTTTGCCATTTATCGTGCTCTTGTGTGCTGTTGTCAAGGAATGAGAATTAATGAGTATATTACTGTGCAAAATTACAAAAAATAAATTGAAATAAATGGCAAGTTCAATCATCTCCAGTGTTTCCAGAACTGGGAAAAGAACACGCGTGTCTTTGTTCACTCGGAATATCCTGATTATGAAGTAATTTTCCAATAACAATGAACCATATTTTACATAATAAAGGCATATAGCTACACAGAATATGATTCCTTGCCATTGTCATGTAGGCTATATTAATGACCGAATACAACATCTAAAATGGAATCAAAACAGAATTGATTTTAGAACCGAGAACAAATGAAACAAACACATTTTATTTAGCAGAGGGGCAAATATAGAGTAAGAAAGCTGGCGCACCAACAATGCAAATGAGATGCTTACTCTGTGCCACAATGCTTCTCAAAGACCCGCCCCATATAGCATAATTACAGTATGATACATCATTTTTTGTGTTCATGAAAGCCTTAATCTCAAAGAAGAACATGCCAGAAAATGTCATGGAATATTCATGCTTCTCTTTTCCGGCTTGTTTTCACTCCTGGTGTATTGTGACTAAGCTGATCGATTTGATGCCCCATTTACACCCTCATGGTGTTGCGCAAAATAGACCCGTGCTATATCAGGCGGCCGATGACACTGTGTAGATAAGGAGGACGGGATTAAAAGAATAAAATAAAAGAAGTGCAGGAAAAAGAATGGGAAGAGGATGCTTGGAACTTGGCCAGCCATGATGGCACCTATCTGTGAGAAAACTCCATGGTAACAGAAAACAGACGCTAAGCCTCTTAGCCTAGATTTACATGACGTTTTGCAAGGCCCCCGTGCGGAAGATAGAGCTGGACTTAGATAACAATTATTTCTATGATAAGTGTGGATCAGGACAGAGAGATATCAGTAGCAGCGCTTGACGCTAAGAGGCTAATCAGAATCACAATCAGAATCAGAAATGGCTTTATTGCCAAGTGTGCTTGGACACACAAGGAATTTGTCTTATTGACAGAAGCTTCCGTGCACATACAGGACAAAAAAGTGACAAGGCACAGGTAACAAAAAGTAAAGATAAATATGTGAGAGACAATACACATTTGACATAAGGACCCTATTAGATAAAATGACAGTATATTGTATGTACAGATGTGCTATATACAAATTATACGGTGCTTTATACAAGTTATGCAGGGGAATGTGGATAGCTGAATGTTATGTCCAATAACATGTATAATAAGTATGAGTATATATAATTGTGCATTGCGCATGTTTTTATTGCACATTAGAAGAACATTTAACTGTCCATGAGGTCGATGGCCTGAGGGAGAAGAAACTTTTCCTATGTCTGGCTGTTTTGATGCTCAGTACTCTGTAGCGCTGACCAAATGGCAGCAGTTCAAAGAGAAAGTGTGCTGGGTGTGAGGGGTCCAGAGTGATTTTGCGAGCCTTTTACTTACTCTGGTTGAGTACAGTTTTTGGAGAGAGGGGAGGATTGTGCCTGCGATTCGCTCAGCAGTCCGGACTATCCGTTAAAGTCTTCGGAGGTCAGTTTTTGCAGCTGAGCTGAACCAGACAGTTATGGAAGTGCAGAAGACAGATTCAATGACAGCTGAGTTCAATTGCAAGAGCAGCTCCTGTGGCATGTTGAACTTCCTCAGCCGGCGAAGGAAGTACATCTTCAGCTGGGCCATTTTGACAATACAGTCAATGTGAATGTCCTACTTCACGGTCCTATGAGATGGTGGTGCCCAGTACACCTAAATGACCTGCGGCCACAGTGCTGTTCATGGTGGTGAGTAGGGGGAGTGCCGGGGGACGTATCCTTAAGTCCACTATCACCTCCACTGTTTTTATGGTGTTTAGCTAATAGCAATATCAACAATCAAGTCAGGCACAGTATAGTTGCGCTTTCCTGCGTGTCAAAAGAAAGGATGCTGAGACTTATCTGACTGCCTGCATATGCCAATGCCTTCCTGTAGCATTTGTCAAGTCACATTTCAGGCACATTGACATTATAAATAACAGACATTCATTCTATTACAAGAGGGTACTGATAACAGATTTGTAATTTGTTGAAAGGGCAACAGAGACTGACAGACTCTGCCATTTCATGAAACATGTGTGGAGCTTTTTCCACAGAGAGATGTGACTGACATTTTACTCGCATGCTACATATGCTAATAACCCTCGGCTCTTGACCTATGACCTCTCTCCAGAAACTTGAGTGAGGTCAAGGGTGATGGAAATCTCTTATTGCATGCAAAGGAGAGATAAAGAATAACAATGAAACATGATGCTATTGTGTTTTGGTGTGTAATCTTAGGTTCAGACTACCAGAGAGATTTCATTTCAGAGGATGTTCTCATTACCTGTTTGAAATGATCAAATAAATAGAAATAAAATGACACAAACACAATCGTGAGAACACAATTGGTTGACACACACTCTTAAAAAAAGGTGCTTCAAAAGGTTCTTTGGTGCCATAGAAGTAGATTTTGGTTCCATAAAGAACTTTTAACATCTGAAGAATAATTCTGTTTCACAAAAGGCTCTTTGTGACAAAAAGGGTTCTTCAGATTATAGAAATGTAAGAAAGAGGTAGTTCTTTAAAGAACCTTTGATTGATTCTATGGCATCGCTGTGAAGAACCTTTTAAGCACCTTTAATTTTAAGAGTGCATTAAAATACCTGGTTGTTTAAACCCATGGTTGGGTGACATATGGACAAATCCAACTGCTGGGTTAAAGTAACCTAGAATATTCTAGTTTTGGACCAAGAACTGAAAAAATCATTTTATACTGCAGAAAACTTTTTTGTGTCAGGTACCCTGGATCGCATCAGGCAAAAGTGTTGCGCAGGTTCAATGATGACTGGAGACGAGACTGTCAGAAATGTTTCTTTTTCTCTTCCACCCTTGTTTTTATGTCACGTCTGTAAGTTAAGCACCACTTGTTCATGGCAATAATGAACAATTATTCAAAGAGTTGAATTAGCTGTACAGTGCATGAGAAATCATACAATTTGTGCCGCTGTGAGTCACTAGGCTGTGAGATTTTATAGTTAGAAGCTTCTATTCAAAAACAAAATATAATAATAATAGTTACCATAACAACTGTGTGATCAGTAATCAAAGCAGGAGATTAGTTACATAATGACAGATTCTACAGCGGCTGAGGTGATCACTGGGCATAGCCCAGAATGTCTAATGTTCACACAGCTGGAACATCAGAACAAGTTCAACCAAGTTATATTTTCACTAAGAATATTTAAACATGTTTCAACCTAATTTTGATTGCGATACAAATAGTGTAAACTTAACATCACTCTCTGCCATAAGGTTGTATGTTAATACTAGTTTACATAAACTTACAATCAACAATATTTTTACAGCATTTATTTATGTTAAAACTCTGGAATACTTGATTCTGATTGGCTTGCCGTGACATTCCGACGTTTCTTTTCTCTAAATAAAACTGTTAAAAAACATTGTACAACACATTATACAGTACACTTTATAGTTAAAATCAAAAGAAAAGCGGTTTTCCTCACAGAAGGTCTGCATTTGTTACAACTGAGCAAATACAAATTTCACATCAATATTTCATATCTAATAATTTACTCAGGTAACTTACCGTGTAATTAGCAGGATAATGTACAGCCAGCTGGCTGTTATTGCAAATGAAACCCCTTTGCATCATGTCAGGTTATTCTGGAATATCAACTTGCTGGCTTATCCATTGTCAATTACTCCATTTCAACATTTACTTATACTTTACTTGTTGTTAACATTGGGTGATGCACAATGAACTAATATGAACAATTGATATTAACCAATCAAGGAAGAATATCAATTACTGTAAAAAATATTTTAGGCATTGTTCACACTGCATCGAGTGGAACCGTATTGTAAAGTGTTAGCAGCTACAGTAAGCAAATCTCTTCTAGTGTCACTTGATTTTGTATTCCGTTATCTAATGCAATTACAGTGATCATTCTAATTGAATGAATGAGGCATTTATATTGTGCTTTACTGTGTATTACTGTACACTATGGTGTTTTTATATGTCTAAATCAGTCAGAACATGAACTGGCACCTAGGATATTCATTATTAATGGATTTTGACTGTTTATTTTTCCCCAAGCTTGTCATCTTGTGGCTGACTAATCTATGCTAATGCATTCGCACATGACAACATGGGATGGCACAGGCCTCTAGAGGTCTTTCAAGACTGATTGCATAAGTATACATGCAGATGTTACAGTATATGCATAACTAACATGTGTACACAAGCAGATGTGTTTGGAGGAAAATACTCCTCATACAAAGCAGCAGGGCATGAGCCAGCATGATGTGAAATAGCGTGAGTATACTGTCACCACAGAGATGTTCCAAAAACAACATTTCATGCAGTGGTGTTTATGTATCTATGCAGCCTTGTCCCTTAAAATAGCAGAAAGAAGACAAAAACTTTGAACGGCTTTGAACAGCAAAGGCATGATTTGAGCCTATGAGAGTTACTGCCATTCACAGTTTTTCCATGCAATTTACTAGACCTCAGCCTCATGACTGATATGCTAGAAGGGAAGGAAAAGGCTGGAGATGGAATATTGTGTAGGAAATCATAACTTAACAGCATTTTGTCCAAGTTTGTATTGCTTTCTTCATGTATACTTATAAAAATATTCCACAAACCTTTATAATACTTTTGTATTTAATTCTTTTTTATTTTTTTACTTGCAGCAGTAATTCTACAGTTTTGTAAATGCTCTTTTTGTATATGGCATGAAATAAGACATATACCTCAATGTTAAAGGTCCAATGTGTAATTTTTTAGAGGATCCATTGACAGAAATGCAATGCAATATACACAACTATGTCTTCAGTGGCGTATAAAGACATAATACATAATGAAGCATTATTTTTTTATTACCTTTAAATTATCTGAGCTATTTCTATCTACACACACGGCGGGTCCCCTTATTCACCATGTTGTTTCTACAGTAGCTCTAAACGGACAAACTGCTCTACAGAATCAGATGACATGTTAGTTCTGTGTCAGTCACCATGATGCTTTGAAAGGGGAGGGGTGGAGTGAGCCGTTGTTTGGAATTCAAAACCTCACCAGTAGATGCCGCTATATTTCAGAAACTCAACCTTTTATTCAATATTTTTGAATTGAGAGAAAATTTTATAAATTTGTTTTCCTGTGGCTCATTGGTTAGAAAATGGAGCTAGCAACACCAAGGTCATGGGTTCAATCCCAGGTATTGCAAATAATTAGAAACTAATGTATACTTTAATAGAATACTATATACAATATAAGCCGCTTTGGATGAAAGCGTCTGCTAAACGCATGAATGTAAATATACATACAGTACAGTTTACTGTTCCAAAATGTTCACTGAAAGACCATTTAATCAGGCCAAAATATGTATAAAATATGCAATGCAGATTGAATTTGACAGTTTTTGAAGCAAGGGTCCGATGAATCCAGCTTGTCACTTATCTTGTTTGAAAAGTGTGCTGCACACATGCACATATGCACAAACGAACACACGCACAAACACACACACACAAACAGCAGGTACTTAAAGCAATTATCAACTCATTTCATGAACTTACTGCTCCCATTTAGCGTGGGTTTTATGAAATGGAGCCTTATACACTAAACACTAAACACATACATGCTCACTGTCTGTATGTCTGTCTAATGCATTCATTAATCCTTTATAAGTGTTTTCTTACTTCACACACACAAATCCAACGCTCGTACAAACATCACTAATTTTCACGTACACACTAACTGCAACCATTTTTTTTACAACAATTATCAACCATTCACATAGACAAACTTTTAAATCTATCCTAGCACTCCACATTCCCATCTGCCACTCAAGTGAGGCCACCTGTGACCAGAGAGAGCATAATGAATAGACACCGTCCTTCACACACTCTCCACTAACCGTATTTGCACAAAGATAAGCCTCGAACTTACCGCATTCAAATGTAATATTTTTAAACATTGTGCATTTTTTCTCTAGCGCATTAATTTATTGATTGTGTAACACTGCGAAATGTCAGGCTGATATGGTATTATGCACATCCACAGTGGTTTTTGGCCTCATACATATTCATAACCTCTCCAGTGCTTCAGCTAATCACAGACTTGGATAAAGGTCAGGGGGAGGGGTCACCGAACAGCTGGTGTTTGGATGGTCAAGCAAAACGAATACTGATACACGCACACAGCCGAAGCGGTAAAAAGGCAGGTGGTCGTGCCGCCAGGTAAAAAATATAGATTACACAACAGGTAGCGCTGGACTATTCAGTGGGAACCCTGCAGAAAATGCCTTTAGAGAAGTTCATAGAAACCGGCACACATTTGAGGCTGTCAGCATTAGGGCTGGAGCCCTACTTATTCCCCATTTCCTGCTTTGCCTCGGCATCGCATTTCAGACCATTACCGGCAAAGGCCGGCCACGTGAGAGATCTGTAGTCCGCTACCAACATCCATCACTCGATGGCCCCTGGTCTTACACTCCATCATGAGGAAAACAAACACACATGCACACGCACACACCCTCGACAGACTGAGCTAACTGCAAGGCCAACCAAGACAGGCCAAAATATCGGAGACGCACAGAGACATGCTTAAAGCTGTCTATTTATGACTGTCTTGTATTTGTTGATAGACGGTTTATCACTTTGACTGAGGGCATCATTAAGCCGTTTACAGTGACACTGTAAGAACCAGCGTCGCCTGAGCGGTCATGCGCTCAACTGTGCAAACCAACTAAGAGTGAAAAGTTTGAAGTGAAAGGTGTAAAAAATGTGTCATTATTTACTAACCAATATTTAGTGACATGACATTTTGCTTTCATGTCCAGTGTTTGAAATTCAGCGGCATCTGGCGGTGAGTGTGCGAATTGCTAATAACGGCCCACTCCACCCCTCACCCCTCACTTTTCAAAGCACTACGGTGGCTGACACAGGACTAAGTTGTTGTTACATTTTTGCATCTTCGCCCGAAGGAGATATCGTATTTATGAACCCGCTCTTTAGAGCATTTTGTCCGTTTAGGGTTACTGTAGGAACAACATGGCCAATTACATTTAAGGTGACCCGTGGTGTAGGTAGATAGAAATAGCTCATTCTTAGGTTATAAAAACATAACGCTTCATTATGTAAGGTCTTTATACACCTCTGAAGACATTTAAATATATTACATTTCTGTCAATAGATTCTCCAAAAAATTACACATTGGACCCCATTGTAGAAGAATATGTGAGAAGTGGAGGTGTAATGCACAAATATATATAGCATAAAAAATAGCATTCCACACATTAAAAGAAAGTCATACCGAAATGACATGATGGCTTGTAAATGATGGCAGTCCTATTTCTTTTCATCCATCGAGACCTCACAGGGAACTACAATGCAAACTTTAAAATATTTATAAACAGGAAAAAAAGACCAAAGTGTGAAGTGTCACTACAAACACAGCACATTAAAGCAAGCATGCAGACCAAAGGCTGTCATGTTTGATATACTAGAAGCACTAAGATGCTCTCATCATATAATGCATTGCAACACGGGGCACTGCACCCAAATCTCCCACTGAGATCAAAGTTACATATATTTGATGGACGCATCATACCCACAACGCATAATATGGACTTTGATAACGGTGTTGTTATACAAGAGACATGCTAGAGACTTGTCTATATATATCTTCAGATGGGGAAAGAAAAGGCCATTAATGTGTTTGGATGTACTCTACACATTGTGTCAAAAGCACACTGGTATGTGCACACCTTTGACTCCTGTCATGGGAGACCAGTAATAGCCAGTGTGCAGGTTGCGTGCGGGGTCGTATATCACCCTCTCAATAACCACCAAAATAATTTCATTCAGGCATCTGAACACTGGTCCCCTGTCAGAACGCCTGCCTCTCCTCCTAAAGGTTAATAATTGTTTGGGACGGGACGCCTGAGGTTCTTGGAACACTAATGAGGGTGAAAAGGGTTCAGGCAGCACCGGGAAGGGAAGTTACAAGAATTACAAAACAAAAGATATAGAGAGGATAAAAGTATTTGTATTATTTAATTATTTCATTTGACAAATATTAAAAATGAGGAGATAGTTTATCGATTTTTCAAGGAACAACTTTGACATGTTTACTTTTGTCTAAATGTTATATTTTGTTACATCTTTGGGCTTATTGTATTTTTAGGAATTATAATATTGTTAGTCTGTTAAAGGATTGTATGAGAGCTCTGGGGATTTAAAGATTAAAGGAATCTAAAAGATAAAAATTCTGTCATTATTTACTCTTCATACTATTCCAGACTTCAATGACTTTCTTCAGTCTAACAGGAGGAAACGTCCACGATTATCTTATTTATCTAATGAACATGAATAGTGATCAGGACTTGTCGTCAATCTCAAAAAAAAAGAAGAATAAAAGCAAAATGTTTGAGCCCTCGGTCAAGATCCAAGTTAACTGTATGACGAAGAGCAGAATAAGTAACATGACCAACATTTTCTTTAGTGTTAAAAGTAGTGTTGATGTGGGATGTTAGATTGCCTGTAAATTTGGGTGAATTGTTCCTTTAAGAAATGTCTTGTATAAATGATGCAGAATATAATTATAAAAACATAGAAAGTAAGAAATAAGAAAGCTTGTGAAGAATAACCTTCCATTCATTTCAAAACTTGCTCTTTCTTTTACTCTGTGAAATGCGATTAGACAGCATCCATCCCCAGCAGTGTGGGTGCTCCTCATCAGACTTCTGCACGTTGGCATGTGCCATAACAGCTCATCGCGCAGCTTGCTGGAATTTGTCTCCATAAATAAAACATTTTATCTCTAACCTGTATAAGTCTTTCTTCAAATTTATTTTGCAATCTCCTCCTCATGGAAATGTTCCAGGGCCTCCTCGCTGTCACAGAGACAGACACCAGACGACAAAATGTTCTTTTTACAAGAGGGCCACCATTTTTAGATTTTAGATTGTGTATTGAGCCAGTGAATACGCTACTGATCCAACCGCCAAAGTTGCAGTGAAGAGCTTTCATGTGGAGAATAAGAGAGATGCGCAACCTAGAAATGACTGGACTCAAAGCATGAATGTGGAGCTTAAAAACACAGCCTTGCCTATTTTATGTACTCACTCACTAGTTTCTAGACTTTCTGACCAATGGATCTGTGAATTTATGGTGACTTTCCAGCCATTTATAATTATTGTGTTCTAAATCTGTAAACCCTCATACAACTATTTGATCAGTATAGTGTATAAGAAAACTACTGTCAATGTCTAAAATCTAAAACAACACAAACTCTGAATTCTCAAAACTTCAGCACTGTATCTTCATTCGTCACATCTTCCCCCCAACATCTCAATTACTAATTTAACACAAAGACAGACGCACTCACTGTGATCTGACCTCACACACTGTCAGTCAGGAAATGACAGCTAGTCAGACGCAAATGAACTTCATTCACTATCTCTCAGGGTTCCCTGGACTGCTGTCAATCACCCCCACCGCACAGCCTCCATTTTGTGTCAGACCCGAGGAATGCTCGGCTCTGCCTAAGCACGAGATAAGGTTCTGCCAACAGTGTCTCTCCCTGATGGAACTAAATGGAGCAGAAATTGAGCGAAAGGTGTAGTTCATCCCTGATGTGACATGTAACCATTACCTCTTTCTGCTGACCTCTTCAATAGTTACTGAATTGGCAAGTGTTTCACAAATGTTATGGCTGGCAAATACGGTTTGAGAATAATGCTGCATTATTAATTATTTACACTGGATATATAAAAAAAGAATGTGTTTCTGAACCAACCTATAGAACATGTGATGTATCATTTAAAACCGTGTCCTACATGGAGGAAGCAAGAGAGTCTTGAGGGGCTCACTGATGGAGAATCATCCACCCGACAGGTCAGGGAAGCAGCAGAGCTGGTGCTAATGTTGTGGGATAGTGGGATCTAGTTTTATGGTTCTATGCTACGCTATTATTGGTAGGCTGATCATCCTTATAGAAATCAGACAAGGTCAGTTAAGGAGATCTTATATCACTAAAAACACATTCTAGCCAATGGCACTATTTATTTAATGCTTATTTCCAGGTCAGAGCATGCACAGAAGCCCAGAGAGACATTGGCAGATCTGAATTCCTGACATGCAAAGTTCAATGAATCTTGTATCTTAGTTTAATTCAAGCAAATCTGTTGACATATTTAGAATATAGTGGTAATGGTATACTTTCCGCAATTAGGGAACAAAATAAACGGATAATTTACTCTTATGTTGATTGTTAACCATAGAAAATAAAAACTAATGTATTTGTGTCTGTGCATGTGTTTTGATTGCTTTTCTTTGAGAAAGAGACCGTAATCTTAGCTCTTTTTCCCACATTTAACAATGTTTAAATAAATGTCAGAGAATGCTGCATATTTTCCTCTTAATCAGAGCAGAAAATGCACAAAAACTGACAGATTCCATCTGTGCCTGGTAATTTCTTTCCTGTCCCTCTGAGTGCAGAGAGTCAGAATGTGGTTATGCACACTACAAAGTAAACAATTGTGCATGGTTTAGATGGAAACAGGGGCATTTTAAATCACATCTGACATATCTGAAATGACGTACATTGATTCGTCCATTATGCATATTAGATCCCATTACCACACCAATCTTTCTCCCACTCCATTCTAACTCACATCTGCAGAACGCGAGGAATCAGAGCTGTCTGGCTCAGCTGGGCTCCATCAGTACCGTTTGACAGGTGGCTGAAACGATGGAGTGACAGGGCATGGGCTGACGTTTTCCCCCCACCGCACACCAGCCTCTTCTGAGCGGAAAAACAACACGTATGGCCTATAACAGTCAGCATCCGTAATGACCGCACCCCCATATATGCTCAGATGCTCGCTGTGAGAACGCTGACCACACAGAAGAGTAGAACGCTCAAGACCCCACCATTCAGCATGTTTAGTAAGACATCAAATCTGTTTGTGGGCGCAAGCAAAGCCCCTCTTTAATCTTCCAGCTGAGCTCAGACTGCGTTGGCTGCATGCTGTCACGGTGTGTGATGACATGTCCTGAGGTGTCCTGTCCTTGATGATCGTAAGACAAAAAGACATAGAAAATAGAGAGGATATAGAGAGAAACTGAAATGGACAGCATGTGGAGCATATCAGGCACTAACCAGCATTTCAGAAGAGAAAGAAGGGGAAGAAGAGAGAGCCTTAAGATGTTTTCCAACCTGTTCGTCTTTTTACCCACACTGGCCCATTAATAAGGTTCAATAAGCCAAAGGTAACCCAACAATTATAACTAGACCCCTTAAAGGGATACTCCACCCAAAAATGAAAATTCTGTCATCATTTACTCACACTGAAGAAAAACTGAAATTTTCTATGAGATGGAGAAAAGGAAATATACTGTAAAATATGTTGTCCCTGTAAAATTACAGGATATGAGAATATATGACTAACTGTTTTCCCTGTTTTTATTGTAAATTTGCTGTCTTTTTCTGTTATTTTGTAATGTTTTGGACCATATTTCAAAAAGAAAACCTTGAAAAATAAAAAAGCTTGAAAAAAGAAACCTTGTTAGAAAAATAGAATTATAATTTTTCCCATTTTCTTGTAAATTTGCAGTATTTTCTTTTTTTACCGTATTTCAAAAATACACTTCAATCTGTTAAAACATGTAAAAGTTAGTTTTTGTTTTACATTTTATGTGGAAAATCTGAAAAAAAAACATGACATACTTTTTCCACCGAACACAAATGAAGATATTTAGAAGAATGTTGTTAACTGGCACCCATTCACTTCCATTGGTTTTGTGTCTATGTAATAGAAGTTAATGGGTGCACGTGTTGCTCGTTTACCAACTTTCTTCAAAATATCTTCTTTTGTGTTCTGCGGAAGAAAGAAAGTCATACAGGAATGAAATGACAAGAAAGTGAGTAAATGATCAACATTTTTATTTTGGGGTGAACTATCCCTTTAAAACATCGTTACATTTATACGTTTGTAGGTGTTTTTCATGTTTGATACTATCCAGATAAACTCATTAAACATACACACATTTTGTTGTTGTGTTTTCATAAAAAAATAAATCTTCCTTTGACACCTCTTGGGGTTTTCACTAGTCTACGCTGTTTAGATGAGTTGAGGCATAAGGCATCATGTCATGCCTGTAGGATGGTTCCCTCAGTACCCTGAGAAAGACTTCTACTTCAGCTGTACTCTTCAGACAGCTCAGCACTTACACTTAGAGTCTAGTTGAGTCAAACTTGAGAAACGAAATCTGTAGTTTCACAGATCTAATCTAACAAAATCCATCATACTACACTAGATACGCAAATCAATAACAGCTCGCAACAGGTTCTGATGCAGTGTTGGGCAAGTTACTAAGAAAAGGTAATTAATTACTAGTTACTAATTACATATTCAATAGTGTAATTAGATTACTGTACAAATTGCTATCTCCAAAAAGTTACTTTCAATGTCCTACATCAACCTTGATTAGTTAAGTGATTCAAGCATAGATATGAAACAGCTCTTAATTTATTCAAATAAATAATATAAAACTACATAAAGAAGTATTATTAACTGACCAAAGTATTACAAATGTGAGAATGATATATTAATGCACACATTTTAAAGTTAGACTTTGAATTTTGATGTCAATTAAACTATTGCACACACATATATATTACAGAAAGTATTTAGTTAAATTTCATCAGAAGTAACTGTAATTAAATAACAGAAAAACTAAGAGTAATCCCTTACTTTACATTTTCAAGGGAAAAGTAATGTAATTACAGTAACTAATTACTTAGTAACTAGTTACACCCAACACTGTTCTGATGACAGACCATTACTGTTTTAAAAATATAAAGAAATCATGAAATTCAAGTACAGTACTCAGAAAAAAACTGCTATAAAGAGCTGGCAGAAAAACATCCTTAAGTAGAGCCTAGCCAATTTCATGGTGCTGTACTTCCATATTCAGGTATGAAATTAAATAAAAAATTGTTTATAACACAAATATGAAGAACTAGCAGTTAAAAGGCTGTAGGTAGGAAGGAGTTTAGAGGATCATCTGACCAAGCTGAGGAAAAGAAGAAAGTGCAGTGAACGAACAATAAGACCTTTCACTGTTAAAGTGATCCCAGTCAAACTGCTGAGTGGCAGAAGTCTTACAGACAATCGAAATGAATCAATATCTCATAACACATGGCGGCAATGGGATGCACTCTTCTATCTCTTATAGGTAGCAAGGTAGCATTGCAAAGCAGAGCAGCCACAGCGCACACACACACAAACTTTAAAAGCAAACAACTGAAATGAATATGCAGAAGAGTTACTTCAGGACAAAAGCCATGAAAATACTGAAATTACATTTGAAACATGTTAACTTTATGGTTGGTTTCCTATAACGCTATGAAAAATTCTATAAATTATAAAGTTAAAATAATGCTGTATATTTAGCATATATTGGGTTAGAGATTCTGGAGCATTTTAATGTCCATTTGACTGGTAAATTCAACAGCCTTTAAGATAAGCGGTAATAAGCAGGATTCACAGTAGGGATTCACAGCTTGAAGTTTTTGGTCAAGGGAAAGCATTATCCGTGAGCTCTGATTGGCTGAGCTCCAAAAGAATGGCTCATTGAGGGTTATGGTGGTTGTTTGTCATGCCGGTCAGCTCCATTTGAAGTCACAATGTGGAATTAGGCTGTTAAGGCCGAATGCCATCAAGTGACCAAGGCTACCACCAAATCACAACTTGATTTTGTTTGTCCACAATTGTCAATGTTTTTAAAAAGGGCTTGCAAATGATGCTGACAAGAGTGACTAGAGGAAATGAACGGAGTGTCAAAATAAAAAGGCTATTAATATTAAAAATGATAACGTAGAGACTGCAAGCAGATATATTTAATTTAGTCAAATGCATTAATATTAGAATTTCAATCTTAGTACAATCTCAATGTGAAACAAACAATGGCATAGCATCAGGAAGCACCTTTTTGACTTCATACATCTAATTGCGAATTAGATGAATTCAGAGTTATAACCGAGTGCCTCTGTCAAATTAAACTCAATGAAAGATCTATTTCCAAACAGTGTTTGTAATAACCCTCTACAGTATATGACTGATATGGACGCACGATCCCTGTGATGAAAACGAAACCTGTGGTAATGAAGACAAAGCTCCTTCCTCCAACATCTGCCTCCAGCATAGCTGATGAACAGCTCATTGTTTTCATATAAACACCCCATGCATCTTTTATCCCCAACGATTTAAGCCGTGCTGCTGTGAGGCATATCTGTTACCCCCAGTAACGAAAAAGTTTCATTTATCAAAATTGCCGTTGAAGAAGAGGGTACTAATCGGCCCACGATTCATGAATATTGCACTCCGTGGTGCGGAACTAAATGGAAAATGCAGAAATGATTTGCATTGAACCCGGGTTCAAAACTTCACAAATATCCCGCCGGGCCTTCAGGAGTTCATAATCACGACTGATAGTCACCCCTTTCATTCAAAAACGTCAGCTGTCATTGTTTTTTAGTGCTAAATTTGAGTGAGAACTGTAAAAAGGCAAATTATTCTGAATGTGAAGCGCTCAAATGGTTGATAATGGCCTTCATTTAAATAGTATTCAACACACTAAGAATAACAATCAGAGGGAGAAATGAGGTTGCTTGCATTTAAATCCAGAAAAAAATTATTAAAGGATTAAATGGACTAAGAAATTAGAATGAAGGTACGTCACTGTAACCGCACATTTGTTTAGTTTTATTGGCTGATCCATGAGAAAGTGTTTTGGCTGATCATGAAGATTAAGCATCGGAAGATTCAAGTTTCATTAACTTTACATGCCAAAATTAACAATAAGTAGAAGGAAACAAAGACCAACTTGAGCACAATAAAACTGTTATGCCATAATATTAAAGACTATAGAAGTCTACCCGTGTAAGGTTCTGGTTCTAGCGAGTTCAACGCAGACAGGCTCAGTCCTGTCTCCATGTCCTGTTCTCATCTTTCTCCCCTCCACTTCTATTAATAAAACCCTGCACATTTCTTATCCCTTTCCCTGATAATTTTTCAGCATAGCCTTGTCAATTATTTACACGCTCCTCTACATATTGAACATGTTTCCCTTTCTAGGCATTAATACTTAAGGCTTCATCCCTCCTTTAGGACATCTTATAAGGATAAATCAAAGTGACATAAATTTTTTCAACATTGGTTTCATAGTGAAATTGAGTTCTAATGGTGGTGGAATGGAGCACTCTATGCGTTTCTATTAAAAGATTAAAGAAACAGATGAGATAAACAAATCCCTTCAAGTTTCATGTATGAATTCGGAACGGTTTTAGGTCAATTAGCACTGGCAATGATTTTTTTGTCCGAATCATCAAACGATTTGGTCTTATTTGTACTTTCAGTCGAAATACGGGGACAGTGTGGTAAATGGCCGATACAATGTGGGAGATGACATGAACTAATCTACACAATCAGCTTGATGTTACAAAACAAAGAAAGAATCAATGATCATTAAATGGCAGTCAGCTGGAACCAAGAAATTGTGTCAGCCAAGACTCAGCTAAAGCTGTTTTCACTTAATGCTACAATTGATTCTGCAACTTCATAGTCGATCAAACTGAAATATGGCTTTAAAACATTCACTTCAGAGAAAAGTGGCACTGCAACAAACGAAAATGTATTTTCAGCTGGGACTACATTTCAACATTTGCTCAATATATTGGCTAATGGCAGATTCACGACAGCAGTATCAGTACCGTTCTATCCTCAAGCAAACATGATCAACAAAAGAAAACGATATTAAAAGCCACTCAATTCAACACAGTGTGTCTTATGAAATATTTTTCTCGGAAACCAAATTGTGCTTTTGCTTGGAAAGCTTCTACAAAAGATCCTCCTAGAGGTGAGCAGTAATGAGTTTTAACATGAGTCGCAGCTGTGAGATCTCAAACATCTTTGGGTCACCAATGGTTTCCTCTGTGACACTGATAAAGGCAGACAATTGTTGCCAATTGATCCTCTGTCAGACCGTTGCAATGGCAATGAATTACAGTCAAAGATAAGGTCTTGCTAATTAAACATTTATATAATCTCATGAATTTTACACTTTCTCTTTATTTTATTTTATTATTTTTATTATTTTTCTTATATTACTGCTCTCCATGGAAAAACATTATCTAAAGCAAGTGATATCCTTTAGACAATAAGAGGGATGCTAAACTTAACTAAAGTGTGCTAATGGGTGAGAATAATACCTGATTCTTTAATTTCTTGAAAAAACACACTTGCAGAACAACTTTTCCCTAGCAACAATAAACATCAGATAAAAACTAAACAAAACATTTCCCAAAAAACAAAAACCTTTAAAAGAAAATAAACATAACCTTTGGACTTACAACAAGCAACAATAGTCTACATTATGAAAATTAACCATAGTTATACTATAGTAGTAACCGGTTCTAGTCAGATTTATTACATTTGTATCACCATAGTTTTACTTGAAATATAATGGTTTATTGTACCAATCTGTGATTATGGTTTTACCAAATCTGATTATCTATTACTGTATTAAAACTATGATTTTCATATCTTCTTCAGCATCTTCCATAAATGAATGAAGGGCAAATTGAGCACAAAAAGTATCTAAGACTGTAATGAGGCAAAACTAGCACTGACCCTTTATGATACAATACAATGTGACTCTTCAAATTATATCAGGACATGTAATAATGTTTATGGTATCTATTTAGATTTACTGCAAACAACCTTGACATTTATGCCCTTAGGCTGTCCACCTGATGCAAATCAAAATGTCACCATTCATTGTGAACGTACAGTATCTGTTTCAGAACTACTTCTACCAAATGCATTGAATGCTTTACATCCCCTCATCAGAATCACACATCACATCAGCACCACGCCTTACCGTTGCGTAAAACCCTGAGCAGGTGAGAGAGATTTTCATCAGCACCAATGACAGCGATATATAACGCGTCCTTGTGCCAGCACACAGCTGAATGACATTAGCGCATATAAAACGGTTCCCTTCTATTCAAAGACTCATTTGTAAAGTGGCGTATTTCTTTCTTATCACACAAGCGAAAGCGAAACAGTCGTAATCATTTTGAGAGGTTTGTTTTATAGGCTTCGAGCAGAATTATGTAGGCTAATATGACTAAACCAAAGTGACATATCATCGCCATGAACATCCGAGTCTTCAGAAGAAACAATGACGACGGAAAATATTAAAACATTGCATATGGATATATTCATGATATGTAACGGTCACCCAAATCTCTAGTAAAATGCATCACGAGGAGAGAACGCAAATTGCGGAGCTTAAGAAAACATTTTCTTTCGGTAGAAATATTCTCTTGATCTGCCGCAGTCTCTAAAAAAGCACCCTTTGCGCTTAATCCATGCGACTTTATAATAAAAGGTCTTAAAACAAGAAGATGTCGTTTTAAGGGATGTATGATAAACCCTGATCGTGTTTCTTTGCATTTTCTTTTGGCTATGCAAAGCGGACAACGCAGAACTGGCGTATTTTTATATTCTCGAATCGATCAATGAACAATCGAATAATTTCAGATCACTAGAAGCACTTCTTGTAACTTGTTAATTTCTCTGTTGTGAATTTTGGGAGACGGGGAGTGGTCGGACCTGCTGACATAAGTGTATGCCGCTCCCTGGCGACGTGATAGACGGGACTGTGCGCGTCCACGAGTCGATGCTTTGCTTTCGGGACGCTATCACGGTGCGTGCACATACAACAACAGCTTAATATTTTGTTTAATACCCTGGATAAACTATCTATACACAAGATATTAAAGCAAGTAATATCTATGCCTTATAATCCTAGTAATTATTACTTCTATTTATAAGTACCGTTTGTTTGTTGGTTTAATTTAAACAGTCTTTTTCCATTCCAGTAAATAAAAACCAAGTGTCACAATGGCTTCTCTCTGCGATTAACACATTATCCTGTTAATGTCAATAGTAAAATCTACAAATATATCCTTGTACACGCAAAACCAGCATAAACAAGTTAGAAAGTACTCACGTGTCTTTCGGCTGACATGGGTTCGACCAGGCGTGGTCACGTGCCTCTCGGTGGACGACTGCTCCCTCGTCCACATTTGGGTGGAGTCATTCAGAACAGCGGGGTTAGAAGGAGAAGGGGTAGAGGTGGATGTTTGGACTGTAGACATGCTGGACAAGGTGGTAGTGAGGGTGGGATGGCGTGTCACAAAGCGCGTAGAAGGGCTCTTCTGGGTCACCTGGCTGCCGGATGCCCCGCCACCTCTAGGTGGAATGTTTGGGGGAGTTCCTGTTCGAGTTCTGCCCCGCACCACTGTGGTGACGGTGGGGCTGAAGGAGCTAACTACTCCAATAGTAGTGGTGGTTGTGGTGGTGTCAGATCCCTTAGGAAAAGTGCTTGGTTTGGACAGAAAGATGGGGTCTTGACCAATTCCCTTGGCATCCACCAAGTCCGTAGGTACGTAGTCTCTCACAGAACCCACTACGATCCATTTCAGCAGCATCAGGCTGAGCCCCAGGCCTATAAATCCAATGAGAAGTGGAACAACGCACAGCCAGGTCTGCTGGCGGGGCCAGAGGGCACAGGGCCCACACCGTAAGAGCCCACCACGAGCAGGGGCCTGGGCTTGTTCGCGTCCACCGGAGACCCTTCCCTCGGGCTCCTCCAGCACCATGGCCCCTGAGTTCAGTGTTCCAGAGCTGTCACTCATCTTGCCTGTGGCACAGAAAGGGTTAACCCCAGGGCCGGGTGCTCAGCAGACATGGGGAACACGGGGCAAAACACCGGGCAGTTATGCCGGACATTGAAAAAGAAAATAAAGTCGGAACACCAGCAAAATCCTTACGAACACAGCAAGGCAGACATTCACTGAATCACATTCACACTCCGCCACCAACTAACACACAAACTCACAATCAGACATGCACATTCACTCAAATTTCCGGAGGTAGAAAACAGTCCTTCAGTCCAGTTCCACACTAATATGTCCAAGACAACTTCCAGATCGCGGCTAGACAAGAGTATGAGCAAATAAAGGCGCTCTGAAAAGATGTGAAAGAAACGGGAGTAGAGAAATCATCTGCATGATTTCTCGTTGCAGTAGCACTTTCTCTTGTCAGAGCATCAAATCCCCCTCTTGTGGATGATACCACAAATAAAATGAATCTCCGATGTAGTAGCTTCTTCAATCAAGATCATAAGCAGATAGGTAAAAGTTCCCCCATGAAACACTGGCTCCCATTTTTCTCTCCCCCTCCTTCGATCCTGTTAATTCCTTTTCAAGATCTCGACTAGCCTTTCTGTATTTGCAATGCTGACTCAGCTATATACATCCCAAAAAGCCGGTCACTTAAGAGAAATGCACTCTGCAATCCTCATGATGCAATATGACAGAAGCTTCTCCAGATTTATAACATCCTTATGGGAGCAGGGATCTGCGGAACGCACGCACAAGCTCTGGCTAAGATACTCCAGCTCAGACCCAGAAGAGACAGTGGGAGGTATCAGTTTCCCAGGAAATGCAGGATCCTGAAGGATGCAGGTGGATGTTGTTATTGTCAAATCCTTGTGTGGTGTAAATCCCTTCTTGCGGCTGAGAAACCCGTCGCCGAACAGCAAGCAGTTGATATCGTGCGGAGCAGCAAGCATACACTCAGCCCCATCTACATTCCACCACTGCGAGAGCGCAAGAGAGAATGAGAGAGAGAGAGAGAGAGAGAGAGAGAGGGAGGGAGATAGAGGGAGGGAGGGAGAGGAGCAGAGGGATGGAAGGAGGAGTGAGCTCGTTGAGAACAGACAGAAAGAGAAAGAGAAAAAGAAGACGGCAAAAAATTTACAACGTGCAGTTCTTCCACGAGACAAAATTCTGCCGTTCCTTATTCTGGCTGGTTGTGTTGTTTGTTTGTGTTGCCTGTCTGATGCTCTCTCCTAGGGCTGCCATTTGCAAAGAGTCCGGACTAGCGTGTTTTCCAGCTCTAATCTCCTGTGGGATTTCGCCACGGCTCCAGCCTTCCTGTGCCTACGACACTGCAGCCAGACACATACACGCACACATACATAGACAGCTTTCTGCTCTTCCCTACTGCTGATGCCAGGAAAGAGAGACAGAACGATAGAGGCACTGCACCTGCTCTCTTCACAAGAAAATCCCCACCCCTTTAGAGAGAGAGAGAGAGAGAAAGAGAGAGACCTCCATCAGACATAAAGAGGGAGGGGAGAAATGAGGAGAGATAAGACTAGAGTTGAGGAAGCATTCACAGTAAGACGAGATAGAAAAGAGAGCAGCAAAGGGCAAGAGAGAGAGAGAGAGATAGAAAGAGAGAGAGACAAGATACGAGAGAGAAATGAAGAGATCCATGTCAGTACTCTGCAGTATTAGCAGAAAAAGAGATTACTGACTGCTGTAAACAAAGTGAGTCTCAGGATCCCTCTTTTAGGACTGTCAGTCACACAACAAGACCAGGACAAAACAAAATTAGAGAGTGAAATTTCAAGCATTATTAGATTATTTCTAAAACACTGATTGTCATCCTTTGTTTAAAATAAATGTTTTTGATAATAATGTTAGTCATACACTTTTTTGTACTACAAACATAAATTTTAACTATTAAAAAGCCCAAACAACCCCAGTTTTAAAATATTTATTTGCAAACATTGCATGAAATCCAAATTTATAAAACAATCTAAATAAACTGCACAGACTTTGATCAGTGGTTTATTTTCCAGTTACTGAACAGTTTATCTGTCATCAAACCCGTACCTTTTAACTGCACAGTTTTTGCCTCCCCCCTAAATAAAGGTTGATGCTCTACCTTTGATCTATACCTTTTCACCACTGGAAGTACAGACGGTCCCATTTAAACAACTATTCACCCCTCTGACAAGTGGAGAGAAATGTTATGGTTTCACAATATCTAGAGAGGAACTTTTAAATAACATGAAAGCTGAATGAAACAATTCGTTTAAAGTATTAATTAACTTGACAAAAAAGCATAAGTTTATAACATGTTTGGGTTTGTCAGCACATAATGGTACAATATGAATTACTACAGGTTATAAATACAGGTACCTTAAATATCTTAATTCCATCATCATTTAGTCACCCTCATGTCAATCAGACCAGGTTTTTATTTGATTTTTATAATAAATAAAACAAGATGTTAACTAATGTTCATTATTTACCTTCTTGTTGATCATTACCCGTACACCTTTTTAAGATGATAACCTCCCAAAATCACAAAAAAACAATTACTAAGTACAGTAAGTTTAAAGGGATATCTCACCCAAAAATGTATACATTTCTTTGTTCTTCTAAACACAAAGGAGAATTTTTGGAAGAATGTCAGTACCCAGACAGTTCTCATCCCACATTTACTGCCATAGTAGGGGAAAAAAATAATATGGGGGTTGAGGTTGAGATCTGTTTGGTTACTGACATTCTTCCAAATATCTCTCTCTGTGTTCATCAGAACAAATAAATGTAAACAGGTTTGAAATAATCTGAGGGTGAGTAAATAAAGATAGAATTTTCATCTTTGATTAAACTATCCCTTTAAATTTATTCACCCATGCTCCAACACACTATATTCCCTGAAGATGATTGTGCTAATGGGTTTGTTTCTGCTCAGTGTTTGGCAGCACATGCTTGGCTGGTAAACTCAGCTCAGAGTGAATGTTTTCTCATCAGACGTGTATTCACTCTAATGCTGCTCATTAATGACAGACAGAGCTGCATGTGTTTCTACCTGTCTGACTTGGGATGCATCAATCTGCCAGTCCGTATCAACTGAACAATTAGACCAACCTTGCAGAAAAATACATATTTCATGATGCATGTGTGTACATACATGTACAAACACAAAAATGTTTAAACAGGAGATTAAACGACAGTCAACTTCAAATGTACAGGGTTAGGGAAACTAAAGTCAAATTGCTAGTGAAGAGAAAAATTTGGAGTCTTTAAAGATATTCAAATATACACATACTGAATATACTTTAAATGTGAACATGGACAAAAGACCAGTCTTATGGATCAATTTTTCGAAATTATGGGGTGGGTAAATAATATTTCTATTGATGTATGAGTTAGTAGGATAAGACAATATCTGGCTGTGATGCAACTGTTTAAAACACAGGAATCTGAGAGTGCAAAAAAATCTAAATATTGAGAAAATTGCCTTTGAAGTTGTTAATCATGGGCAATGTGGCAGGCCATTTAAAAAAATAAAAATAAATTTCCAAAATATCTTCATGAAACATGATCTTTACATAATATCCTTATGAATTTGGGCGTAAAGGAAAATCGATAATTTTGTCCCATACAATGCATTTTTTTATAAAATGTTTTTTGTAAAATGTTTTACTAAAAATGTTTCCGTGCTGACTGGTTTTGTGATCCAGGGTCACAAATATAAGAGCTTTTATTTGTTTACATTTTGTTTTACTTTATTTATCTTACAAATATAATCAAATCTGAAAGGTATTCATTGAATTCAGTTATACATGTTCTGTTGGTGTATTTTCTTAAAATGTTTGTGCAGTGTTAAAAAACCTGACGACATCTTAGATCTGTGTCATCCACCATAATGCTTCGAAACGGAGGTGTGGCCACTGATTGCAATTCAAAACCTCATCACTAGATGCCGCTTTTTATAAACTGGACCTTTAAGTCGCTTTTTGATAAAAGCATTTGCCAAAATTAAAATTAATATAGTTTATTAAAACTACAAATTTTTAAACATTTCTGTTTACTGAAATTAAATAAAATATCCGCCTAAATATTATTTGCCAAACAAACTAAAGGAAAATGACAAATGTAGCCTTACAAATAATCTGTAACAATAAAGTTTGAGGCACAACAATTGTTGGCTGAAAATAAATAGAAAACTAAGCTAAAACTGAAATAAAATAAATTAAACTCATGAATAACAAATAATAAAATGACAAAGTTAGATAACAGAATTACTCAAATTACTAACTAAAATAATTATCATTCAAAATTATTTAATAGAAATGAAATAAAACTCAAAACAAAACTATAATTACTATAAATGCATAAATGTAAACTAAGCATACTGTAACTGTCTGTTTTAGAAAAATAAAGTTCAGGATTTTCTCTATAAACCAATATCATGTCTTGCTTTTTAAAAAAGAACACATTTATGACAAACAAAAAAATCAAGATCTGTCTCTCATATCTATATATTACAATTTATCATTTCACTGATCCCAATAACCTGCCCTGTTCTACAATCTAAACTCATAAAGCGGTACACCCACACATGCAGGTCCTGAGGTTGCACTTTGTCTGTCAGGCACTCCTGAGAGCATGTGAAAGCTGGGGTCTCTATGTCTTACGAAAATATGATAAAACATGAAAACACATCTGTGAGGAGTTCAAGCAGAAAGCATCAAAAAAAGGCAGGAGGGTTGAAACTCGGGCCATATTCATATTCACACAAGGATCAGTTCAATTAACTTGTCAAAACTGTTTCTCTAGTTTGTAAACACGTATATGAATGTACAGTAGATGAGAAACCTTCTCAATATTCTCCTGTACCTCTGATGTCGCTGTTGAAGAATCGATATTGTTCTGCGCTGCACACTGATGCCTGAACTAAAAGCTCATTTGAGATCACCAACGTCCTCTCTTCATAGGCAGTAAGCGTACACGCAGCGCTAAGCAGATATCACTGTCAAACCGATCATAAATCCATATACGATTGGCACAACAGAGATCACCGCAGATATACATACATCGCGAGCCAAGAAGAGATTAAGAGCCATGCATCAGATGAGCGAGGGTGTGTGTTATGTGAAGGTGATTAGGCCGGGAATGAATGTGAAGGGGTCACAGATGGAAGATCACACAGTGAAGATGAAGGATTAGAGCGAGTCGACACAGCTTTGAAAAGGTCATCCATTCAATGCTGTGACATTCTCTGCAAGAGGTGGACAAGGCAGAGACAGGCAACGGCCAGGGAAATTAATAAAGAGGATTTGGGATTTTGTTAAAAACAGGTTGAGGTTAGCAGGTTAACACTGCGATTGATAAATACACACTGGCCTAAAGAAACCAGATTTCTGTTCACTTAGGGTCAGGAGTGAACTGTAGCATTACTTTCAAGCAAACATAATCACTGCAGAAGAAAAGACTAGCATTCTGGCTTACATGAACGACAACCAATCTTCTGTAAATAAACCAAGTCTTTACAATAAGTTTTTAAAACAGAGCTACAGTGACAGAGACGGCCTGATCACTAGAAAAGCCACAGGGAACAGGTTTGATGAACACATGGAAGAGAGTCTACGGTTGGTGTCAAAATGTGTTTGGTTCATCACTGGATGATTTTCATTTGCTGCAGTTTATTTTCATGGAAGCTACTTCTACTTCTTAATGTAAAACTAAAAATTTTGACCAGATTTTCTTCTTACATAAGATGGATCCTAGTTTATTATTTACACCACATATTTTTTATTTTGCCTAAATTATGATGTAACGGATGTAAGACAATCTAAACCAACACAACACAGCATTCATAACTTGTTTTTTTGTGTCTACTCTGTCCTTGTGCTGCACTGTTATCATTTTAGATTTATTTTAACTTATTTATTATTATAGTTTTTTGTGTGGAAGCAAAGTAAAAAAAGTATTCAAGTATGGTTTGTCCATTTCTGCGTCCTTGCTTTACCTTATCTTTGCATTGACCTGAACTACATCAATGAGACCTCAAAACTTTCCTGCATCAATCTTCTAAGACATGCTGTCCACAGCACCAGGCTTCACATGATCACAGAGGAGATAACTCAATGTTCTTTCGCCCCCGCTGAGAGAGACAACATTGTCAAGCATAAGCAGTTTTATGCTAGCATATCATCTCATACGCACACACACACGCATGCACGCACATACTTACACTGAATTCTCTTGTGATGTGAGTGAACAGAAAACAGATGCAGATGTAGTAAAGCGTTGGCAAGATTATTTATATACAAAGTGGCTTGTCCTTTGCATTAATCCACATTTTAAAGATACATGTACTGTATAATCGCTGCTAATCAAATGTAAGACATACTGTGCATGTAGAGCACACAGTCATTTGTATTTATGCAGAAAATATAAAGAGAATTTAGACACTATGGGCATAAGAGAAATCAGTCAAATTGTATGAAGCACCTTTTTGCCCCAATTCACCTTCCTGATATTATGCCATTCAATCCAAGGGAATTACTTTCTACACAGTATTTTGGGACATCTCTGAACATTGTAGTGAATCTGACAGGAGGCAATAACCCAGATGCAGACAGCAGGTCAAAAACCCACGATTGGGGAAAATGGCAAATAAAACAGGAACTCAAAACAAATACTTCCCACGTGGGGGCAACCAAACGAAGTCCAAGCGATAAGAATAAAGTCCAAAAAAACAGGACAAGTCAAGACTGCAACAGGTAACAATATGTTGGAGAACACGAATTTAGAACACAAACACTGCAAATGAACCGACACGGGACAGACAACACGGGGGCCTTAAGTGGGGATACTAACGAGGAAATCATGACACAGGGTAGGTGAGGGGAATTAAACACTAAGAACCAGATAGAGCAAGCAAGCAATAAACAAACATTTAGTTAAAGATGGCTTAATATTGTGCCACCCCTAGTTGTGGAAGAATGTAATCACTGCATAACCTTCCTTCTGATTACGACATTAGTAATGTGTGGTTAAAGATTATTTTTAAAGACGTTCCAGCTCATCTGGGAAAAACATGGAGCGTTTGCACGTTTCATTTCTCGAGGATTCCTACGTGAACAAGGCACAGATCGATGTAGGAGGGACTAAACTTAAAAAACAGTGCTGTGCTTTCAATTGATCCGATAGTAATGGCTCAGCAATCTTATGTGAGTAAAACATATTTGTACTATGCGTCACTTTGCTTTGTTAGAGATCGCTTGATGTGCATTAGTATTACCTGGGGACCTTTGTTATTTGTATTAATTGCAGAGGTTGTCTGTGATCTTAATCTCGCGCGAATCGCCATCTCTGTGATTTGGTGGGCTCATATATAATTTTTGAGGGGTTTTATCCACCGTTTGCGAATAATGTAGGCTGCTTTGAAGTGTTTTGGTATTATTTGGGTGCTGGGTGATATCCATAAGTTACCGGGAGTCTCCCGTTTGTTTATTTATCATGGAAACTCTCGTAACATTTGAGTCCCGCGATTGCGATGATCTTTGTCCGGCTCGTGATCATTGGTTTCAAATGCTGACAGGTACGGTCATATATCAAAAAACGCTAAACAACTATAGGCTATAGAAACTATACGCAAAGCCTTGCCATCACATCTGGGAAATAAATCAGTAAATTTGGGTAAAATCATCCCTTTGCTAATGTGTAACCTAACGTAACGTCGCTAACCAAATTCACAGAAGGCTCCAACTACGCAAATTGCTATCCACTCAAAGCAGTGGGCGTTTACTTATAAAGTCCTCAATGCGGCACGCCCATTAAAACCGAGCGTTTGCAGAGCTGGCCTCAAAACCAGTATAGTAAATAGCCAATTACTATGTTTTTTATGTAAAAATCACACGAACGTCATAACTAGACATCATACAACAGTTTAAAACAATAAACAAGGCCAGTTCATGAGACCTTTAAAGTCTTCCAAATGCCATACAAATCAAGCATAATAAGCATTCTAAAGAAGTTAGAGATTGTGTGAAATACTGTAGGATAAATTATATAACATGAAATCCAAGTCTGGATGTCCCAGCTGGGTCTGTTTATGCAACAATCAGTATGCGCTGACTTAAAGAGTGTCCTGGCATGATCTGTTTAAGAATTCAGAAACCAATAATGAAATATACATGGAGACACCTCAGAAGCCTATACTGAAAAAAACTACATGACATCTATAAATTGATAGTATAAACACAATTTTCCTGAAATTTTGGTGTATGATGTAAAATATTAAGTGGTTATCCTGTTACATTACACTGGCATGGACAGAAACAAGAGAAAAAACAGATTGCAAAGTTTCTTTGCAAACAAGTCCAAAATAAAACTTTTCTCTTTTTTCACAGACTTCCCAAAGGAGACCAAATCATCAGTGCATTAAAGTGCTTCACATCATACACAGAACTCTATGAGGCACTTTACAATCCTTTCTAAGAAATCACACATGGGGAGGATGTGTACTGAAAGAGAGAGACATCTATAACTAGAATTTAATACTTATTGAAGACGCAACTGCACTGGTACAGATTTGTTCAGTTGTTTGTGAATGTAATGTTTTGAGAATAATCTCATAATACACATTTTACAAGAGCGAAGTTATATAATTTTGAAATTAAAGTATTTTGAGAATGAACTCAGAATTTTGAGATTCAAGCTGTAGCATTATGAGAGACGAGACACTAAAGCACTCTACTATGTGTGTGCTAAACCTTATTGTATGGGGCCTGAATGTTCCCACAAAGAAAGTTATACTAGGAATTATTGACCTTGTATTGACATTTTTGGTCCCTAGGATGAAATCAGATTATAAATCAAATTAAATTATGTTATTTTGAAAATGTAAAAAATGCAGAATGGTTTGTTTGTATCTGTTTGTAGTAAGTATCTATGACAGAGATGTAAATTGGAGTCCAAAGCTGAGAACAGTTATACAAGTGCCAAAACTGATTGATTCAAAATAAATCTTGCCTGTTTAATAAAAAAGTTATCATCTCAGGGCCAATGTCTAAGAGTTTTACACCAGTTAACGGAAATCTCACTTGCTGTAATAGGCCACTATTCATTGGTTAATCTTACATTGCTTGTACATGTGTTTCTTGAAATAATCAGAAAACATCAGTAAGAATAAATTGATAATTTACTTAAAACTTGTGATCGTATGCATGCTCTATGCCTTCTGAATCTATACTGTAAGATGGTCTTGTTTGAAGAACAGACCAACATTTGTCATTACATATTACTGAAAATCTTTCCCTTCCAGACTTCCTGTTCAATATAAGTACACTGGTTGATCAGGTGCAACATATATTGATCAAGTTCTTATGATAATTAGCGGACTAATGAGCTCAATAAAGAGGAAGGTCATCAGTGGATAAACCGCTTAGTTTATGTCAGATTTAGATTTGAGAAATGATATGACTATCACACTGTCAGTTTGCTTTCCCAAACTTAATGACATGACTGAATAAAAGATGATAAAACGTATGCAACCTACAGAACCCTCAATTTGTTTCATTTAAGAATTTGTAGGGTTTTCTGCATGTTTTTGTTGGTGTAAGGAAATAAAGGTCACAGATGTGTTTTTACACAAGGCGAATGACGTGTTTCACATATGACAAGGACAAATAGAATGAATGCCAGAATGTCTCAAGGTTGGCAAGGCATAAATCAGCTTCATCTGTATTTAGTTTGTGTGTGTGTGCTTGTGTGAATGGCCTTTCTGTGTAAACAAATTAGACTGAAAATTGATGGAAAATATGTGCACCTCACTTTGAATGAAACTTACTAAGAGGCGAGGTCAAGATAGACACACAGTCAGACAGATCGAGACTTTAGTTTTGTTTGCTTGTTCTGAAAAAGAACAAAGTTGCCTAAACAATAAAATAGTATAGACTTTGAAAACAATTTGCCTGCACCAAACAAAGTTTACCTCCCCCTGCGAAGCTGTTCAAATATGAATGAGTTTTTATATATTTCCATTTTGTCTGCTCAAATCTGGGATTTTGCCATCAGATATATTTCCATTCTTTCCATTGCTCACTCACTCCTCCATATTTAGTCTTGGATCTGCATGGTGACTTGTGAACATAATAAAACTTCCACATCTCTTCAGTATTCCTTTCCCCAGCTAAGCAGAATCCTGAGGCTGTTAGGCGGTGTCACCTGCAGACCTGCTCATTAACAAGATCCACACACACACACACACAGTGTTAAATCACACAACTGAATACATGTATACACAGTATCCAGGAAAATATCTCTGTTGGTTTGTTTAAAAATAATCAATTATACCATATGATGATTTTCAGTTCTTTTGGATAACACCACAGCATATAACATACATGGCCCAGAGCAATGACCCATGTAGTACAATTATTTTTGACACATCTGTCACTATAGTAAAAGTGCACGGCTGTGATTTCAGAAGCTGTTTCTGGGTGAACTTCACTTGGGATCAAGTGAACCCTACATTAGCAGCATAGATTCTCACCCATTAGGCTGCCACCACCGCATGCAAATGTTCCACTCAGGGTGGAAAATTATTAACTTCCGCCACCAACCAACCGCGGGTGCATTTTGTGCAGTGGGGGTGCTTCTGCTTAATCTATCAGCCGCTGTGGTGGGTGATGTGTAAAACGTCTCAGTTTGGCCTTTGACATTTGAGTATATATATTGAAGAGCAGCTGAAATAAAGCTGGTGAGGTGCTGCTCGCTTGGATGTTCAGTTAAACCCTAGTACTTGTGAGTGCCGAACACAAGCGTGCCTCAGACATTTCACTTTAGACTTGTGTTGATGGTTGTTTATGATGTACATTAAACATTACACAAAGTGCTTCATGTTAACTTTATTTTGACATTTATCTAACAAATTCGATGCTGTTTGCATTACCATCATCGGAAGTGTAATGTAATAGCACAGGTGTTATAGCTGCCATCTATGTAGTCATTATCATTAATTTAGTCTCAGAAATAAACAGTGCTTCATATGCAAGATTCGTCTCTTTTGTGCTCCACTGCGTCTTTAAATTCAGGAGTTATCATTCGTATAAGGAATAATTTACGTTTTATTTTTCTGGTATTTTCAAAAAGAAAGGGGGCCTACAAATATATATAGTGATTGTTGTTGTCCGTAAAGAACAGAAATAGATCAATGAACAAATGCAAAATGAATTGGAGTCTTATTGTCTAGTAAAGATTATGTTGCAATTAGAAAAATACCTTTAGTTCCCATTCAGAGTTAAAAAGGAAAGGAAATGTTTGAAGGATTGATGTACTTTTGGAGCTTTGCTGCTCATTATATATAAAGTGTTATATTGTAAGAAGACCATTATACTGTATTTCTCCTGCAAAACATCTCCTGTATCAATCCAAAAAAGAAATGCACATGGGATGTAGCGATTCACTATGAGCCAGTTGAAAATTGATTAGAATATGTCACGATTCAAGTTGGTTGAGTTGTCATATGAATTGCAATATATGTTTTGAACAGCCAAAGCAACTGTGTTTACTGCAAATTTGGTAAACCTGGAAAAAACTGAAGATTTTTTTTGTTTTTTTTGTTTTAAAATTGCAGTTTAGTCTTGTTGTGTAACATAAAATATATTTTTATTTTAAAACGAAATGTGCCGCATTTGAGAAATAATAAAAGGGAGTTGTTCGTTTCTAATTTGTCGTGACTCATTTTGATAAAAAATAAATAATATCATGAGATCAGTATCGTGAATCGCATCGTTACATCCCTACAAGACACACAAGGTCGGAACAAAAAGCAGGTGAGTAAATGATAGCAACATCAATTTGTCTCTAAAACGTTCCTTTAATAAGACATTTTAGTGTTCAGTGCAGATGGGGGGGAGATTGGCAAACAACTCTAATTTAGAGATGGAAAATGTTTGATAATGACGGCTGATCCAAAACTGTCTAATTTTGGATGCTTGAGAGATAGTGTTGAGAATCGCTGTAGACTGACCTGATCTCACCGGGGTTCTTGGCTTTTTGACCCAACAGCGGTTCCTCTCCGATTGGTTTGAAGACAGAAGACACAGTTTGCATCTGAATCTACCAATGGACTTATGAGTGAGTGTTTCTCTTCTGACCCAAACTAGAAATTTTCCTCAGGGAGTTTACATTTCTTTTTCAACCGTTCCAGCAACATCTCTCTGTCTGTCTTGTTGTCGGTATGTGTGTATATATGCCCTGTTCAAACACTGGTTTTAAAGCTGAAGTTATACCCTAATGATGATAGTACACTATTTATAGCAACCCAGCCCCCACACCAAGCTCTTTGTCATTTTCTTTGTCCAGCTAGCTAAGGACAAAGACATCAATCAGACAATCCCGGCATGATGTCACTGCCTGACACCTAAACAAAAATGCCCATCCTGGGCTGAAGGATGTTGATACACATTCAAATTCAATAATGTTGTCGTTGCGATAACGAAGGAAGATGTTATGCATAAACAACTTAAAATTAAAAGCCTGAGGATGTCTGCGGGTGAATCTGACTAAAATATTTAGATTACGTTAAACATTCAACATTAGCACATCACCGAAAGATTAAGAAATAATGTTAAACATGATATCTTTTCTCTGCTGGAATGCTACTCACTTCTCGTTCGCTTCTTTGCGCTCTCCATCTTTTTAATTGGACATGCTACACATATGCTTTCTCGCTGGCTCCCTCATTCTTGGCGACTATATAGGCTCTTTATTCTTGGACATGCTCAGACAGGTGAGGCAGTTATATGCTCGATTGCTCTATAGGAGGCAATTTGAGCTACAAAGATCCAGAACAGCAATCTTGCAACCTGGATGAAAAATAAAAAAAATGTTTTTGTGTGATCAATTTCACACATTCTAACTTAGACCAGTGTACATTACATGAAATTAAGGTGTGTTTGGAGCATATTCATTGTGAATTGTTTTATGTGATCAATCCTGGCTGGGTGCCTAGAATCAAGTCTACTTTTTAAGGTTTCCCAACATCTAAAATGACAATCTACATCTAACAGCTTCATTCATAAAAGGCTGATCAACATTTAACACCTGTATATTGGTCTAGCACACTGACCCACCCGAAGGACTCCAGACTGAATCCGCACTTCCACCAGACCAATCTTTATGGCAAAACCTGCAGATCCAATTTCAAAGCAGATATAAAAGACCATTTGTTCTGGAAACCCCACAAAGACTTGCCTTCAGCGCCGGCACACAGGGGAGCCACCGGTGTCCTCGCTATTCACCCTGTTTCTCGCTCTCTCTGCAGACATTTACAGGGCCAGTAACCCCTCTGTCCCTCACCGTGTGAGTGAGAATAGCACAGTGAAGACGATTAGAACAAACTCCCTTACCTCTAAGTCCTTTCTTCTCTGTCTTTCTCTCTCCTCATCAGAAACATCACATGGTCCTCCACAGTGTTATACAGTATATATATATATATATAGGATGATACTTATGTCTGAAAAACAGCTTCAGAGACAAGCACACAACAACTATAGCGGTAACTATACATAGGAACAATTGTGATTTTCTTCCAGCTGATGAACAATAAAGAAAGGGCTTGTGCATTTAACAGAAGACTAAGTGTTGCAGCAAAATATAGATCAAGTCAGCAAAAAAAATGACTGTATATATTTTTATTTGTTTGTAAAAGTTTATGCAATCTATTATTTTAAGGTTATTCGTAATAGCCCAAACTCGTGGTTAGGTTTTGAATTGCCAACACAACACTCCACCCCTTCCCCTCTGCCTTTCGAAGCACTACAGTGGCTAACACAGAACTAAGATGTTATCATTTTTTCGCTTCTTTGCGGAAGATAATGCATTTATGAAACGTGCTCTGTAGAGCAGTTTTTCCGTTTAGAGCTTCTGTGGAAACAAGGGGACCCGCGGTGTATGTAGATAGAACTAGCTCATTCTAAGGTAATAAAAGCATAACGCTTCACTATGTATTATGTCTTTATACAACTCTGAAGACATAGTAATGTATATTATATAGCATTTCTGTCGATCGATCCCCCCAAAAAATACACATTTAATAACCTGGTTTATATGATTTCTTATGTGATTTCTAACACAGCATTCCAGCATTGTGAAATAGGACTAAAACCAACAAAAATAAGAAGACTGTGGAAAGAAAGAAAGAAAGAAAGAAGATGGTTAGAAATGGAGGCCCTGAAAGTATGACATCACTGTTATCCGCTCAGTTTTAACCTCCAGTGGGTGAAAGCAGCACACCAACCTCTGACACACCAGCTTATTCATAAACACACACACCTACCAATGACATCTGAGTTAGAAGGCATCTTAGTAAAGGTGGAAGAAAACTTTGAAGCATACACCCACACACACGCAAAACTATACACACAAGCACGTGCTCACGCACCCGCACAGAACAAGCAGAGCGTGGAGTGAGATGTTCAGGCAAAGAGAGCTACGCAACTGTTTCCTCATAGACCACAGATGCTCTCTCTATCACCCTGATCACACATTCTCAGACGTTCACGTTTCCAGCTGTCATCTGTTTTATGGATTCATGTGTTAAAATGAGATCTGTTCATCTGAGGTACATTCGGTAAAAACCTGACAGAAACACAAAAAGGTTCGTAATTTTTTTTTTTTAAAGCAACAGCGACTTAAATTCGAGAGGAAAGACAAGAAGTACACGGCTCGACTGTACAGCGGCAGGCCATCTTCCCAAACAAACAGAGAGCTGTTGGAATGGCAGGCAGGCTGTTGTTAGATGCAGCCTGTTTTAAAGCAGCAGTGATAAGGGGGTCTGCATGAGGCCGATTATTCCACTGGGCTGAAGAAACAGCAGCTCTGGTACTTACTCTCCTTTTGTTTTCATCTAAACTTCTTGTTTGCTACAGTGGCTAGACTAAGATATAGAAATAACATCCGTAAACTGTGACAAACAAAATGTTTTATTTGCTCGAAACACAGTGAAAAAAATCACTCAGTATGAAAATAACAGTGGACTGTTGTAAAACACAATTTGCTTAAATACCATAGGACTTCACCCTTCTGCTGTCTTTACAGTAGCTCATTCTCGACATTGTTTTAAAACAGAATAATGTTATGAAGACATAAAGACATAAGAAGACATGCGTTTCAAGCTTGATCTCCCAGGAAATTGTAACTAATATATGGGGAGGCTAATTCGTATGAATCCATACGAACAGGAATCGTGCAAAAATGCAGTATTATTGGGGGGAACACTGAAGCCTCTCCTCTAAACCTAATGTCGCTGATGCAAAAGCAGATCGTATTAAAACGTACAAATTCATTATGCAAAAATGTTGTAAGAATTCATGCAAATTATCCACCTTTTAAAATAGCAAAAAAATCCTGAGAAACTGTGTTGGCTTATTCTATTCTATTAGAGAGGCGTTTGTTTCTTTCAAAATAATAAATCTGAAACATTTAAAGCACACTACATTGATACCATTATAAATGTAAAATATTTATAAAATTCATACATGTAACTTGATTAAATATTGGGTGATCTGTGAGCATTTAGTGTGCGATCGAATCTATAGTGTGTCTTGTCGAACATTATAGGGAGAACTTGCAAGGTCTTTATTCCAGATTTGCTTAATAGGACTAATCGCACTATTTCAACACAGTTAAATTGCCCAATAGGGCATTTCTCACTCCTTACGCACGACAGGGGGAGCAGTCGAGAGTATGAATAGAGGAAAGGAGGTCCGAGGTTTCACTGGGTTCGTCGGCTTGTCATCCTCTGTTTTGGGGGATATATGATTATAGAAATACATAGGAGAAATGTTAAACTTACCTTTTCTTGGTATTATCAGAGAAACATCTCATGAGTCGTGTGTCCGATCCCACTTTCATCACATCCATTATCCTGGGTGAAAGATGCCTTTTGGTGAGGTGCTGCTGATAATGCCCTTTGTATAGTTCCCATCAATGCGACACATCGTCAGTTGTGCACCTCAACTTCATTGGGTGTTTCACCCCTTTATCAAAAGACACCCTCAGCCAAGTCAGGCCCGCCGCAGGTTGATCAGACCTGGGTGTGTGTACCATTGTTAAATGGTCATCTGGCAGCCTTGTTTTGGTGCCTTTATATTCCTCCAAGGCTTAGTACATGCTTTGGTTGTTGTGATGGTTGTCATGTCATCCCTGTACACCCTGATTGGAGGTTGGCGCAACCCAGTTTTCAAACACTCTCCTCCAACCACCCAACGCGATGCCCGGATTATAATTTCCATTGTCATTGTGAAAGCCAGTGGTGAAATTGTGGATTTCCACTAATTATGCATGACAGGCAGAGCAGTCAAGAATATGAAAAGAGGAAAGGAGGTCTGAGGTTTCACTGGGCTCGTCGGGTAGGCATTCTCTGTTGGCTCAGGGGAAACCCTGTTGAGTTTCTTTGTTTGAGATTCATCTTCTTCCCCTTTTCAGGGTAAAACATTGGCTGTTCATGGTTACAAAGTTTGATAAACTCGGCCAGTGAATAAAGAATGTGTTGTTTTTTAATACACCATAAATACCATAATGCTATTGGAACTAGAAATGTATATGTTACTACGTATGTTTAAAAAACAGATTTGATGGGAATTCGTATCTTATTCATATTTTTACTACGATCTGCTATCCCGCCAGTGATGTTAGGGGAGGGGGTGGGGTTAGGGGAGGGGCTTCAATAGTTCTCTTTTACTAATAATCGAATAATATTTTTTCCTATTCACATCCTACGACTTCAGAAGAACTAGCCACCTTGTAAAATACTTATTCTGGTGAGATCAAGTTGGTATTGAATGGTATGTTATATTTTGTATTATTATATATGTTTAAATTTAACCATTTAAAGTTAAATGGTTTTTATCTCTCCCCCTTCTACCGTTTTGTATGAAAGATCACTTTTATCTCATCTCATTTTACATGAATGTTACAGCATTCTTTTGCTACCCCGCACACACTGGTATTTCCTTGAGGAAATGCAAATGTAGTTTATTTAGTTACAATACAAAAAAATGCTTTTCGGGTCTTTGGTTTCACTGTGGGGGGGCTGTTTGACTGTTATAAGCAACTAAAGTGGCTTAATATTTGCAAGAGTCGAAAACATATCAAATGGAATTTTATAATCTATTGCTGCGTAAAAAAAACACAGACATAAGCAGGCACCGGCTCATGGATAATGCAAGCCAGAAGAATAGACGCAAGCTCGACAACAGGAGAGACAGAGCTCATGCATATGCACAGACGATTTTATGTCTCAGCTCTCTAGTCCTTCAGTTCTCTCTGGCAGTGTGGTATGGCGGTATAAACAAAAGTTCTGAGTACAGTATATCCAACTGAAGAAAAACTATATCACAGAATTTCAACTGAACAACAGGTCAACCAAAAACAGTGTTGAAGGATAACGGCCAGTCAAACATGTCAATGACATAAATGACACGTTATCATTTAATTTTTTGTGTTTCTTTCATTCAATGAAAGGGAAGGCAGTGAAACGCTTAAAACCGTCCACTTGTGAATCATATAGCCGTAATGCAGCTGCAGTCTGGATATTTTTCAGACCTTAAAAGTGACACATTCATTGCACGATGTGGATCAGTGTTTCATAAAGAAAGATGCACTGACACATACGTGTGAGGATGACGCAGGCAGAGGTGTCCAGGCACATAGCTTCCCCCACACACGCCAACATATTCATAAACAGATAGCGGAAAATGCACTTGTCCAGAAGCAATGGCTCTCAAAGATGGTGAATTACTAAGCATTTGAGCCCCTGTCAAAATGAGCATGGCCTTTACAGTGACACAGCCTGCGCAGTGAGGGCAGTCAAGACAGGCAACTGCCTCCATATGGTACCTCTGGGGACAAGCGCCTGGCACTTGTCAAGGGACCCCACCACTCCTGTCAGAACTCACCCTGTAGTCAGCTAACAGGGTCAGCTGGGGGTTTTAACTCCCCTCTCAGATTGTAAAGTATCCAGCACCTCCAAATGTAAGAACTGGCCCTCAAGACCCGAGAAAGCTCATGGCTATGGATGTATAAAGGATAGTCGCTCAGTTCAGTTAATATCAGCATGGAGAACACAGCAGTGCTAAATCCTATCTCAGCGAAGCAGGAGGCTTGTGTTGGCAGATGCTGAAGGGAGGTTTGGCAGGATCTGGGTTTTGGAGAAAGGAAGGAATTATTTTCACCTCCACAATTATGGCGATTGAGAATGATCATATTTATTTTTATTATTATTATAATAACTATTACGGTTATTGGGCATCATTCATGAAACATTCACAAATACATATGAGTCAATTCAGATTTATTTGCGCGTAAGCAGACCTTCCTGAAAACTTTCCTCCAGATTCACAAATAAAAAATGATTAAAGACAGGGCAAAAGAAAACGTGAAACATTATTATGAGTCATCAGTTTGTCTAAAAGAATACAGAACTTATTGCAATAGTGCGTTTTTACGCTCTATTTACACATACTATGGTGCAGTTGTACATTTGTTTCGTTCCAACTAACATTTTGAAAATACAAACATTCTCATAAATAGTAAAATTTACATCAAAACGAAAAAAAAAAATTCTGCTCCTGTTTCATGAATGAGGCCCATTGTTGTCATTATGAATATATAGGAGATGGTGCTGAAATCAAAAGGAAGAAATCAATCTACAGAAATAGAAAACGGAAACATTACTTGTGTGAGCCATTGTAAATTTCAAGCAAGCAGATATCTTTAAATGTTTACAGAAGGAGTGTATTTAAATCAAGCTACATACATTTCAAATAAAATTCTTATTTACATTTATTTGCAGAAAATGAAAACTGGAGAAACAGGTTATCAAACAGAAAAGATGCTCTGTATTTATTCAGACCTCATATACTGCTAAAATAAAAAAATCCATTGCTGTATATGTATTCTGGGAATCCGTGCACTCAAGACTGTATGGAAGAGATTTTATTGTAAATAACCGTAATAAAGTTACCTTGGAGCTTGTGGTGAACTGAGGAGAGACAGGCAGCATAATTATCTAAAGGAGCCTTGTGTGCTACATCTGTTCTGGAGGTCTGCTTCTAATGCAGGTGACAGAAGCCATGGGCGCACACTGGGCTGCCACGAAGCCATGACAAGCGAAGCTTAGAAATGGAGCAGAGACGTCCACTTTGTGTGTGTGTGTGGCATATTTTGATTTCCAAGGAAAATTTCCATTTCAAACGGTGGCCCCTAGGGATAAAGACAACCTGCAGCAAACACACATACTCGGAATTTCAATAGGAACCACAGCAGAGTCGCAGACAAAAATTCAGCTCCAATAATCACAGAATCAAATAATGTCATAAAAAGGGTACAGCGAGGAGTGAATGTGCAAAGAAACCTCAGTCTCAATTAGTGCCAAAAGCACAGAACGGCGGTAAAGCACGCAATTTAATGTTTAATATTGACATGTTCACAAATCAAAGCTTCACTCAAATTAATGCTTTTGTATAATGTCAGCTGTACTGTATGTCAAAGGACTCAGTCTTTGTCCGTTTTAGAGGCTTTGATTATGTTTTTTGGGTGTTTAACAATGGATGTTCATGTTTTTAATAAAACATTTTTTTCACATATTTCAAGTCTATTGTTCATCGCTGTCCCACTTCTACCAAATGACTGGATTGCTTCCAGTCTATATAAATATCTGACTCGTAAAGCTGACCGAGTCTTTCGTGATTGGCTTCTGCTTCTTAGGCTGTTGTGATTGGTCGGTGCCCCTTCAACGTGTATTCATAAACTTTTAGCAATACAGTAATTTCACATTATCAGTTGCGGATAGATCGAAGTGTAACGGAGGTCTATAAGTGCATGAGTAAACGTCAATCTTTGTTAGAGATCGCATATATTTTTTTCTACTATGGTGAGGGAATGACACCAGACCGCATGGCGTCAGACCGGTTATATTAATTAACACTAATAACAGAAGCGTTAGTTTTGCTCATTTATATTGTATCCGAGTTGGATAATAAAACAAGCAGATGACCTGGAGACATTTGCAAGCAGGACTTCAAAGGACGTGTTTTAGAGGTATGCGCACCCACACAATATCAGTGCATTACACAGAACAGCTTTCACAGACGATGTTAAAGTCATGGAAGCTGTTATTTGACTGTTGGTTATCGTAGAATGTCTGTAGCTGAATTCTTATTGCCAGCTGTAGGACTGAGATGAGAGTGAAAGTAGTTTAGCGCGTAGCTCAGTCAAATATCTCTGATAACTGAACACTACTCCAGCGGCTTGTAAGGCAGCTGGAAATGTTCTAAGAATTAAGGTTGTTTTTGATGCTAGGATACAAGACAATCAAACCCCATTTGTTGCTAGATTCTGAGGAATGATATCCGTCCCTCCCCTAAGGGGTTGTTGATGTCCAGGAATTGAACCCCCTCTTCTTATCACACCTCTCCCCTTCATCTCTTCAGGCCTGATCACTAGGAAAATGCTTATGCTTTATTCTGTGTATATCATTTATTGTCATAGTATGAAGTTTTGATGATTCATGTTTGTATTGTTTTAAAGGTCATGGTGCGATGGGTAAAAAGGTCTAGTTTTTTAAAGTCTAACAGATAGTATATTAAAACTGCTTAATTCTTACCCATCACCTGCACTCCTCAAAGAGGTGTGACTTTCTCAGGGAATCCTGTTTATATGTAGATTGTGATCTCCTTTGATGTTCTCTTCACTGAAGAGAAAACAAACAAACCAAGTTTTCTCGCTGACCATTGGCTTTGTTACATCTGGGTATATAAGGTGAATTGGCAAAAGACTCGAGGAAAGCTTCTGTAACCAGAACTTCCCACATTGCAGCTGTGTGTCTTGATTTGGAAGCATCTGTAAACAGAACTTCCCACACTGCAAATTTGTGTCTCAATTTTACCAGGTATGATAAACTTTGTGGTTTTATTTTATTCTTATACTAAGTTAATAATCTTTGCTTAGTACATTAGGAATTTCTTTGTATACACATTTTATGATTTTAATTAATGTTGTGCCTGCCTGGTTTAATAAATTGTTATTGTTGATATTATCTCAATTCTTCAAAGTTTGTTATTACAAGTAGATTGAAAGGAACCTGTTCTGTTACCGCAAAATCGATGTGTCAGGATAGGTAGGGCTAGTTTATACTAGATTTTTTAAAGGAGCATTGCTAAAGCTCACATGATTTCCACCTATCATCTGGCCTAGCAAGTTGCATGATCGTGACTAAAATAACTATTGTTATGTTTCTGAGCAAGCATATCGCGGCCAAACTTAATGATATTAGTTTACCCGGCAACCTCTGACTAGAGATCGGAACTGACCGGTTTGTGTCCGTGAGATCCATGAGCCCGGCCGGCGTGAGACTCTGAGCGACTGCAGGTCCCAATCGAAAGAATAACTCTAATATTAAATATTAAAATATGAAGATTTATAGATAAATTAACGCCTATCAACAGATACATTTGAAATGACATACAAGTTATTTTATATTATATTGAAATTGGAGTCAGATCGGTCTTAACCACAGAGTCATTTAAATTGAACTAAATTGTAACAGTTCTTGAATAACTTCATGTAGAAATCGCTGAGGAGAAGCAGAACACGAGATCCCTTCAACCATACCATTGGATTCCGTCGTTGGGCCTTTGGGTGGTCCTTTACAGGCTCTTCCTCTTCTCTAAGGAAGACCTCGCCCCTTTTTTGGCTTATTCCTGTGGGCATATGTTATGAAAAGCACTCGGAATGGTAACTAACAGCAACATTACAGACTAACTTAAGGTTGAAAAATGAGATTGCGGGGAACACGTTCTTTAAGTGTTGTTTTTAGATTTTCCTGCATAGTTACTGCTGTGATCTTACGCTGACCTTCTGAAATATTGAGAATTCATATAGTGGCAAGAAAAATTATGTGAACCTTTGGAATTTCATTGTTTTCTGAATGAATTTGTCATAAAATGTGATGTGATTTTCTTCATGTCAAGGGTATTGACAAACAAAATGGGTCTAAAAATAATAAAAGAAAAAATCTGATCTTTCATGTCTTGATTGAACACACTTATTCAACATTAAATTGGAAGCGGAAAAAGTAAGTGAACCCTTAGAATTAATAACTAGTTGACCCCCCCTTGGCAGCAATAACGTCAACTAGGCGCATCCTGTAGCTGTGAATAATACCTACACATCGTTGAGGAGAAATTTAAGCCCATTCATCCTGGCAGAACTGCTTAAGCTATGCGATATTCTTTGGACGTCTCATGTGTACGGCCCTCTCCAAGTCAATCCATTGCATCTCTTTTGAGTTGAGGTCTGGGCTCTGACTTGGCCACTCCAAAAGGCGAATTTTGTTTTTCTTAAGCCATTATGTTGTAGACTTGCTCCAGTGTTTTGGGTCGTTGTCCTGTTGCATCACACACCTTCTAAACAGTTTCAGCTGACATAGAGACCTTCTCACATTATCTTGCAGAATTGTCTGATATACTTGGGAATTCATCTTCCCCTCAATAATTCCAAGTTGGGCAGGCCCTGAAGCAGCAAAGCAGGCCCAAATCATGATGTTGCCTACACCATATTTTATAGTTGCGATGATGTTTTCATGATGATATGCCGTGCCCTTTCTACGCCAGATGTAGTGCTGTGTTTTTTCTAAATACTTCAATCTTAGTTTCATCAGTCCACAAACATTTTGCCAATACCCCTGTGGAGGGTCAATGTGCTCTTTTGCAGACTTCAGGCGTGCAGCAATGTTCTTTTCAGTAAGCAGTGGTTTCCTTCCTGGTGTCCTGACGTGGATACCCTGCTTGTTCTGTGTTACGTATTGTTAGAAAGAGATCTTAGCAAGTTCCAATAATGCCTTCAAATCTTTGGCTGTTATTCAGGGTTGTTTTTTACCTCATTGATGAGTCTTTGTTGTGCTCTTGGTGTCATTTTGACTGGGCACCCACCTCTTGGTGGAATAGCGACAGTCCCAAAGTGTCTCCATTTGTAGATTGTTTGCCTAACTGTAGAATTTCTAAAGTCTTTGAATTAACTTTGTAACCCTTGCCAGCTTTATGTAAATCAACAATTCTTGATCGTAGATCCTCTGAAATCTCATTTTGGCGAGGCATCGCTCACATAAGCATGTTCTTCTTGTGAAAAGCAAACTCCAATAGTTTGAGGAGTTTTTATCATTAAACGTGGATGTAGTCCACAGCTCCAAATGTATTATCTCAACGAGACTCCAGGTGTGCTAAAACCTGACTCAAATTATCTTTTTTGAGGTCATTAACTCAAGGGTTCACATCCTTTTTCACAAGCACTATGAGTTTTTTTTTGGTTGTTCTCAATAAAGACATGAAAGATCAAAAAAATGTTGTGTTGTAATTTTATCCACATTTTAATTGTCAATACCCTGACAAAAATGAAGATCAGATCACATTTTATGACAAATTTATTCAGAAAACCATGAAATTCCAAAAGGTTCACATACTTTTTCTTGCCACTTTATGTTACAAAGAACATCAAAAGAGAAGTACATGTTTATTTTATGAATTTATTTGTATTATGTTACTAATGTTATTTCACACCATATCAGTGCTGTCTTATAAAAACATTGTATGTCTAAACACTGCACTTCTTCAATGATTTCATACTATGTCAAAGTTTTTCATACTTTTTATTGGTTAGATATTTGCAAAACCCACTGACCAAAATAAAGGGTGATCAATAATGATTCATGACATGAAATAAAAATCAAGAAATTTGGAAATACAAGGTTTCAGAAGGACAGCAGTGATGTACGGTACATGCCTACATTTGTGAACTCTCTCATATTACAGGTTTCATCGCAAAATCCGAAAACATTTGTAATGTACTCCAAGAACACAAAAAAATGCGCAGACGCAAACATTTTTTTGCTCCATTGTTTGTTTATTAATAAATGCTTTAGTTAAAAAACAATACATCCACAGACTGCAGAAGATAATCTGAAAAAAGCTAGTGTGAGTCAAAACAATGTTCAGTGCATAAATAAGTCAGGGAACTGTCTAATTTGCAAGAGGGCCGGGTTATCGTAGAAGTTGAATGTGATGAGATCTGTAGGAGATATTAGGGGCAAATCCAGAAACAGCATGATATACAATATCCTGGCAAACAAGGTGAAAAAGTACAGCTAACCAAACCTGAATTCCACTTTAGCCTGAAGGTTTCCAATGTGTACGGAGGACAATGAGCTGTCAAGCTGAATACTAAAGTGTTTGTAGGATGAAACAGTTTTTTGCCAGCAATGGTGGTGCCTATCCTTTCGAAACCATAAAAGTGTGAGTTGTTCAAAACGAGATCAAAAACAAGAGCACATAATTAGATCAAATCTAATAAGAAAAACTAAAAACAGATTTAGGAAAGAACCAATAATAATGTCATCTGCATATAAATGAAAGTATTTCGTTACTAATAACTTGTTAGTCCAGGCCTATATAATTTATGTACATTTTAGGACAGAGCCTTGGGGAAAACTCTTGCTGATAGGCAGGAGCAGAGATACATTTTCTCATTTAAAATGTTCTCTATAGGAGAGGTGATTAACAAACAAAGACTGTGAAAATCTGAAACATTAAGAAACCTTAATCTGGATATCAGAAATAAACTGATCAGTGTTAAAGGCTTTAGAAAGATCTATGAAATAACTGCACAGATTATTTGTTCCACAGTGTAGATTTTCATTTACATTTATGTATTCATTTTTTATTTCATTATGTGTGCCCTGGGCTATGAGTCTCTTATAATTAATATAGACATCCACAACCAAATCCATTGAATTTATAGTGTTCAGTAGTAAAATTCAAGCACTTTTCTATTTTGTGAATGTTTGAGAAACACAACAACAGTAACAATACGATTGACAATTCACACACTGATGAAGCCAGCAGGGTCATGTACTGCGCCCATTGGCGCACAAATACATTTGCTATTTAAACAACGTGTGTGTAGGATGGGAAACTGCGTCGGGCTGAAACTAGCAGAAACAGTTGAGCTCCGTCTTAAACCGCGTTGCGCCAGGTGTATGATAGGTCCTCTAGTGACTTACTTTAGGGAAGCCTTAACGGGATAGTTCAACCAAAAATGAACAATCTGTCTTCATTTACTCACCCTGTTGTTCCAAACATGTATACAATTCTTTGATTTGGATCAATGTCAGTAAGCAAAAAGATCTCATCCCCCATTTACTCCCATAATTTTATTTTCCCAACAATGGTGGTAAATGGGGAATGAGATCTATTTGGTTTCTGACATTCTTCCAAATATACACCTTTGTGTTGAGCAGAACAAACATTTTTCTTCAAGTTTGGAAAAATCAGAGGGTTAGTAAATGATGATGACAGAGTTTTCATTTTTCATTCATCACTTTAATTCTACAATACAAAACAAATGAAGAAACACATCCAATAGCGTATTCTTGTTTAAACAACACAGGATTTGTGCCCATCAGCCAATCGGGAAACAAGCTAGGTGCAAGACTGCAGTCAATACAAAGATGAATAGCCTTGTTCATAATGGTACACCTGAACATGTGTGCTGCAAACTTGAATTTTACATAAATTATTACCAGTAAAATAAACAAGTAAGCGTATTCAGTTTCATTGGAATATTTCCCTCACTTTGCTGACTACTTGACTGAGTTAAAGAAAAGGAGAAAAGAAGAAAGCCTGAAAAGGAAAAAAGGAATGAGGTGATTTCTTTTACCGTTCCTGGACCACCTGCAGTAGTTCCTGAGGGCTTCTGAAAAAGAGAAATCCTTTAGCCAAAAACACTCCTTCATACATGTTTATCCTTTAATCCTGTTTTAATATATAGTTCCAAGTAAATAAAACAAATTATAATATAAAATAGGTTTCCCATTCATCTCCAGCAAGACAAAATATTTTGAATAATACACTGAGATATAGAGACAGTGAGAAATAAAGACAGAACAGTAAAGGATCATTATGAACAAAATTCAATTTTTGCCAATCTCAGAAAGGCTTCATTATACTACTGTTTTACCCTAATATTCACTTCGGCTTCTCACTTGACTGGATTCTAATGAATGGATTCCTCTATTTCTTGTTCCTCATTACAGCAGAGAGACTTTCAATATAGATTTGAAGACTAGGGATTTTGTACTACAGAAGACTTGTTCTGTTGGTAACCAAACTAAATCAATTTTTCTCGAAAATGCCAGAGGTTAAGATTTGGCTGGTTAGCATGAACAGAGATGGCAGATGAAACAACTGGACCCAACAGCATCTTTGTCTTTTTACAACCCATTAATACAATCTTCCAAGTAAGATATATATTACAAATGATTTATTATACTTTCAAGCTGTACATTTGATCTGTTTCTGTGAATGAAACCAAATCCACACTCAATAAGCTTCATATCTCTTTAGATCAAGGAACAGTACAGTATTTCATGTACACGGGTTCGGGCACTTTTAAGGTCGCTAGCTCACTAAACATTGGGACACTGAGGACTTATTTTCTTGTGTTTCTATCAAAAACAGACATCCCGACATCTCTCTTTTCTTAATTACTGTTTAAAGGACATTATTAAATGTTTATTTAAATTATGTTTATTTTGTTACATCTGTACATAAATTTTGTCAAATATAAAATGTAAATGTTAAACGGATAGTTCACCTAAAAATGAATTTCTGTTATCATTTTCTCACCCTTCTGATGAACACAAATATACAGTATTTGCAAGAATGTCAGTAAACAAACAGGTCATCAGTTTGGTTACTGACATTCTTCCATGTATCTTTGTGTTCATCAGAACAAAGAAATTTATACAGATTTCAAACAAACTGAAGGCGAGAAAATGATGACAGAATTTACGTGTCTGGGTGAACTACCCTCTTCAATTGATAATAATTCCTGTTATTCTAGCAGTGTTTATTTTATATAAAAAATGATTGTCATTTCATAAGTTATGTCACGTTTGAGTTGGCTTGAGTAATTTCTGTGCAAAAAATCTCATGTAATTTCCAGTAAAATAACCGTGACAAACACTCCAGCCTATCAGTCTGCCACTGAATAGTGGGAACAATAATACTAAGCGCAACCAGCTTTAACATTTGTAACGACTGAAAAGGGGAAGATTAAGGGTCAGATAGTTCACTATGTTAGCAAATATGAAGGGATATCATATCTCAGGCTTGTATACGTTGAGATGAAAGACGGTGGTCTAAATCCTCCCTCAATATGGTCTAGCAAAGCCTCTACCAATTGAGTTGGATAAATGCTAGTGGACCTAACAGTGTTGTGATGAAGAAAAAGGAAGAGACAGAAAGGACACCAGAATGTTGAATTATGTGCTCGACCAAATGAGTCGAGGAGAAAATCTGATGCACTGCTTAAGAACATAACACACTGCTCTTAAACTCAAGTCGGTTGTGCCGGAGAAGAAAAACCGATTTTCATGGATTTTCATGTCTATATTATTGCGGCATGCCATGTCAGAATGCAGAATAGAGCACAGAGCTTAGGCCTGTGATGGCTTGTGAGATATTACATAAACTCAGCATTGATGGTTAAATACAGTAGCAGTGATGTTGTGTACTCCCTCAAACAACTCTTCAGGAATCTCTATGGACAACCAGGCCGGTTCTTTGAAGTTGGAGAGGATTAACCATACCTCACAGACAGAGTATGCTGTGAAGATAAAGAAAAGCAGTCATAAAATAAAAAGATAAGAAACAAACATAGGAGGAAAACCTCACCCCCTGCCAGTCACACTGCGAACTGCGCAAACGTATATATTTCATAGCATGCAGGGCAGACACATAGAAGACAATGCTTCATTAGTCATCTTGTCTCAGGCTACGATCGCTCCCATACCCATACTGCTTCCCCACAGAGCTTTGTGAAGAACACACTTTCACCTCCTTTATTTCCACAGCATATATTAATGACTTCAGAAGCAGCTTTCCTCCATTAATACCAGCACCAGGTGATTCACTGTTAGTACTATACACCAGAGGAAAGATACACTTAAATAAGGTAGATCACACTTATGTTCTGTAACCTACTGTATCATGCCGTTTGATGCATCGGTTACAAGTAAGTTTCATTCTTCAGAGAAAAGCCCAATGGAAGCCATGTTTCTATTTGACTGCTAATAGTTATGAAAAGACAAAAAGCGGTAAAATAAACATTGTCATTTGGGATTTCTTTAATAACCTAAAACATATTCAATGACAAGATTTATAGAGCTCTTTATAGACACACTAATGCGCCATAGCATTTTAAATATTAGACATGTTGCAAAGAATTAAAGGTACAGTCTGTAAGAACAGACTTTGTTACCGCCTTTACTGACGTAGCAACCGTGTGACACTGTTGTAGACAGATGCGGAAGTAGTTTGTACCGTTGGTCCGTCTAGCATTATTGCAAATGATGTGGGTGCGTTCAAACTAACTTTTACTATGGTTGATTTGAACACTTAAAACTGCGCAGTTTTATCACACCATTGAATTGGACAATTACTTTAACATCTATGACTAATAATTTAGTTTTAACCCTTACATTACTCGGGTCTAATTCATTATAATGAAATAAAATGATTTCATCAAATGCAACATTTATAAAACTTTATTACTTTACCTCTTCCGCTCACATGATTTCTCGTTCCTGTCTGATTAATGGCCATCAGCGGTGCAGTTGAAGACAACATATCTCATCATTCCATGCATCTACACAGCGTCATCAAGCCACGCGATTGTTGTTGTTTTGATCGTATGCCCTCTAGCGGCGATTTATACAAACTGTACCTTTAATCCAAATAGAATCGCTAAACATTCTGCTAAACATTGTAAATTATATAAAAGTATATAATATGATTAATAAAATATGATTTTTTTCAGCCTCCTGGGAGTTAAAATAAGCTTGTAAGTAACTAACAAAACGTATTTTAAACTATAAACTCTTTGAAAACTAAAACATGTTTTTGAATTTGTAATAGTTTAGGGTTTATGTTAAAACATATTATAAATAGCGATTTTTAGAATAATACTAAATTGCAAAGCCAGTAGAAAGTGAAACATCTCATACACAACTTTCTTTCTCAGACAATCTGTTTATAACCTAATCAAAAGTCCCTTATCTTTAATTTTTCAAATTCAGTAAACTGAATAGGATGGCATGACAATGTCAAAAAATACAATGAAACAATATAGATGTATCAATGTATCAATACTGTAATATAAATTAAAATGTTTTTTATTATGTTTTCATGTTTGTATTGTGTTTATTTGCATTAGTTACCTGTATTTATTTTTTATGAAAAAAAAATGTATAAGTAGTAATAATTTATAATATGGGAAAAACATTTGATTGACCAAACACTGGATATAATTAGTGTACCTTCAAAGAGCTGTTTGTGTTTGTTGATCCAAACAGCTTTTCTGGACCGCTGCCAAGCAGGATATTAAATACATCAGTATGTCCACTCGAGGGACATGGCTCCGTTTTCAAACTTCTAATGAACCTGGCCAAGGAGCTTAAATACAGCAAACAGAAGATGTCAGCAAGAAACACAAAGCCATTCATTTTCTGCAACAGGCCAAAGTATACTGATTCTCATGAAGTGAACACAAACATACAGACTCACACGGCAAAATCAGCAAAATGTTCATTGGGTCGGCAGTCATAAAAAAGGGGTTTAACTGCAAAATAATTCAGAATTAAGATGAAGAATAAATTGTAAAACCATGAGGAGCCCTTTAGACTCCAGTGCCACCATTTTTCAGAACGGCAACATACCTGGAGTCTCCAAGCTACAAGGTTCTCAGGCTCTCAAATTCCAAATCCTTTTTCACCCATTATACCTGTAAAAGAAATAGAGCCTAATAATTCTGTACACCTAAATGTAAAGCATGTTTCACTTCAAACGTTATATATTATGAAATACACAATTCAAATAGTAATTATTAAGATTGTGTGGTTAGGAATTGGCAAAACGTATCTGCAAAAATATAATCAGAAATCAACGTATTTAATAATTATGCATGCACTGTAGATGGAAACGTCTTCAACATAAAAAAATCATAGGATGAGATTTCTAAAAGCTGGTTAATAATATGCCAAGATTGCATTTTGAACATACACATACAGTACAGCATTAATCTATACACACCATTCACACCTTTCGGATCAACAAAACATGCATTTTAGATCATCAATCTATTCTTTCTCTAGTTCTTTGAGAGATGATGTTTATTCTATCCACGACTGTCTTGAACAAAGCAAACTAGATCTAACCAGAACAGAAATGGACCGACCAGATGCTGCAAAACAACAAGAGAACAAGTACATCACAGTGTGCAGTTTGAAAAACAGACCCCTCACTGTTGCTCAGCTGGCAGAATCATTGAACAATCATCAAACACAAAAGTGAAGAGAAGAAAGGCTGAGGTTCAAAAAGCCATAATCTACTTATGTATATACGAAATAAAGAGTTAATAGACAAAGTGAGTGAGTGAGTCTGGTGTTGGTGTGTTTGTTTTGTTCTGAGGTCAGTCATAAATGCCCAAATGCTATCACACATATGAATCGTGTTGGAAAAAGCAAAAATTCTCTATTACATTAATCATATATATAGAAAAAAAAAATATATATATATATATACATATAATAAATATATCTTAATTCAATTATGGAGATAATGTATAAAACCTGCAGTGATTGCTATAAAAGATGAAGGACAATAAAATGAATCTAAAAATGTAATAGATTTGTAAGTTATCTGTATCTTCTAAATTATTTTTATTCATTTCTTTATTACAGTCCCTAAGAATAAAACATGAATAAATATATTAAGATGTTGCAAGTTGTAAAAAAAAAATATTTGTATAATTATTTATATACGTAAACATGCACATACATACACGAACATGTGTCTTTTTATTTTTTGAACAATTTTGTTTCCCACACATTTCAAATTCTAATTTACTGGAGGCCTTTAAAAGAGAAAAACAGCTCTGGCAGGCTCTCACTTCAGATGGTCCCTGTTAGCACTGAGAGGCAGTGTTGAAGCTGCACATAGAATGTCTAACTGAAAAGAAAAATCATTATTCACAGTCTAGCCAGTGTCTAATTTGGCAAAATCTGAAAAAAAAACAATTATGTAATGAACATGATCTGCCTAAAAATACATCTGTTGATAAATCAGGTTGCTTGTGTAACATCTCTGTAATAACACTGCAATATTCATTATATTGGGCTCATGACAACAAAAACCAATAATGATATAAAGGCCAACCGAGGCCATGTCGGATTTGACGAAACACCAAAGAGCTGCTTATGTTCTTCATGGGCTTTTATGAAACACGCTGTCTAAGGCGGGCAGAAAACAAATTAATCTTGCAGCAACATGAAACAATAGATTGATTCCATGAAGCCAAAATACATGAACAACTCTACTTGATGTAATATAACGCTCAATATTCTGCAGCCATGCGCTGGCAGTGTACATCAGAAAAACGCTAGCAGAAGGCGGGATCGTTTTTCCTCTCTCGTTGCTCTATCTGTACAAACAAGAGCTCAACAAGAGGGTAAATAAAAGACCTCTCTGCAGAGCGTTTTTCTCCTGTTCCACTCAAATTCAGACAGATGTCCCGTTGGAAGAGCTGTGCGCAAACACAATCTGATCCCGTACTTCGGCAAAGCTCCTCTTTGTCCGTGTGAAAGATTTCAAGTCTGCTACATCGATCAGAGAGTGAAACATAGTTTCCGCCACACAAGTGATGTTTTCCCACTCCATAACATATAAAACAAAACACACCAGAGTCAATTGCTTGCCCTCAAATCTGACCATATCCATCCTGCACTATAACTGCAGCCTGGAGACAGAACTGAGCAAGGGTCACTTAGACAAATGTAGTTGCTGCAACTCCACAGAAATACCACAAATGTAACGAAGTATACGATGAGAAACTGGAAAGCTGTCTGACAGTGACACTGGAAGTTAAACATTGAAGGACCGCAGTGTGATGTGAATGTGATGTGGACAATTGAAAACGACCGTCTCTCGAGAGCAGATTGTTAATGGTTTATTGATAAGTTAATGAGATAATACGTTTCTTCCTATTTCATTCGCAGTCTGTAAATCAATCAAAACAGGTCAAATGGACATTTTCTCATTGAGACATCACAATAATGATCTTTTTATCGACTAATATAGGGGTAACACTTTACAATAAGGTTGTAATACATATAAGTAACATAAGTATATTCATTAACTAATATGAACATAAAATAGCTATTTAGTTCCTCAGCATTAATAAATTGTTGTTAATGTGAATACAATTATTCATGTGAGATCATGGTGCATTAACTAATGTATACAGTTACATTGTGTTGATTTTAAAAATGCATTAGAAAATGGACAAATTAACATGGTGAATGAACAGTCGTCATGTTTTGAATCATAAATGCTCAAACAAGTTCAATAAGTGATTCATTCTTGGAAACACAGTTTGTACATGCATAGGTCATTCGTGTGCTGCTTCTCCCGTGCCGCTCACTTAAAACAGTAGACACAGAGAGAGAGGCGGTTCTGTGCTGGGAAGGTAAAAACTCGCTCTCGCAAGGCTGTAGAAATGAAGCAGAATAAATCGCTAAGGTTTATTCAGAAAGACGCTAGATTTGTCGCTAGTCGCTTTTTGAAAAATAAGTCGCTAAACCTAGTGACAATGTCTCGAAGTTGGCAACACTGGTTATTATTGTGCACAGAAACACAAAGAAGTCAAGAAAATACAGATTCTTTTGTAAGAGGAAATGCCAGGGGGTTTAGAAATGTTGAGCATAACTGTATTGCAGTCCCTGTGTACAAGAGCTCAGTTTTGATAATAATAAGGAGATGTGTCTGGGACCTAAAGGCATTGTGATATGTTTTTAATCTAGACCTGAGTCTCTGGGCAGCTGTCCTTGAAGGGGTCATATCATGATGAATAAAGTTTTTGAATAAAACAATTTTAATGCACTATGAACTTCTGTAGTTCTGTAACTTTCAAAACTCCAAACATCTTTCGTGGTTGTGAAATTTCTGTAAATTCTGTGAATAACAAAGAAGATTTGATATCAAAAGTAATAAAAACGATCATTTTACATCCCTAAAATTAGATGACCACGATCAATAAATGCTACAACTGTACACCAAAGGAAAATTAAATGACACAAAATGCAAACCTTGAGGTGCAGAATATGACGAGGGGTGATCAACAAAAAGTTGCTCAACGTGCAAATTTTGGGTGTGAGTACAGTCTTATATTCTTTAGAGTGTTACTTTGCTCTGTGCCTGTGATGTGTTTCCACGCATGCAGTGATTCATTTTTCCAGTCTAAGCCCACAGTCAGGCTGCAGTGAACTAGAGCTGAAAGGAACGACTTTTGCTAACAATCAGCTGTGAGACATGTACAGTCACACTTCCCACAGGAGAACAAGAGCAGAAAGATGAGAAACCCATGTGCCCTGAAGGAGGTCTTGAATACACTGTCCCTCACAGCAGAGAGCCAAAGGAGTCTGACGTATATTGAGACACCCACTACAGAAGAGAGACTGTGAGAATAGAATACATTGCAATAGTAAACATTTCCTGTTTCGTTTCTGTAAAGTATTTATTCTTTTGTAACTAATAGGAGCTATCGTGAAGCATCAATTTCCAGGCCTCTCCCCTGCTGATATATCATTCATTAGTGCCAGCTCTTTGTGAAACACTGAAGATAATCATATTTGGAATCAAGCACCTGCTAAACATACTGAAGGTAGTATTGACGTTCTCTCTGACTCCCCAAAAGCACACAAACACAAACAAACACACTTGATTTCCCCCAGTCAAAAGGATTAGTCTACAGAACATGATATGGATGACTGCACCAGGCCAACCTCCTTCTATTCCCCCTACAGAAGTCACATGCTCCAGCTCTGTCTCTCTCATTTCACACCTTTGTATCTGCCTGATGATGTCCAAGCTTCCTCCAGCTCTAAACCTGCCAATCCTCCAGAGAAATACCCCCCCACACACAAACACAAACCATGCATTAAATCCACAGACCACAGATGATCACAGCTCATCCTTTTTTGAAAAACTCTTGAACCAGCTCTGAAATTAATGGAAAAAGCTTTTTAGACTCAACACAGAGCTATGGTATGACTTCAAAGAAATATAATGCACAGTCATACCGAATGTGCTTATGGTGCTTAATGTTTTGTGTCCTTCTTGGAGCTTGGGTTCATGTGCTCATTATAAACTCGCTATAAACTGCACAAAGCCGTCAAACAATAACTTTGTGTTACATAACAAGAAATAAACATGCTGCTGTCCCTCTACATATTTTGTGATTTTTATTTTTTGCCATGAATCATTATTATTAGTCACCCTTTATGTTTGTCACTGGGTTTTGCGCATAAAAAGTATTAAAAAGGGTTTGTCAACTTTGACAACACAGTATATAATCTTTTAAATAAGTACAGTGTTTGTTTCCATCTGATGGAAAACAGCGAATTTGGACATCCGAGGTTTTGCAAGGCAAGGCAAGTTTATTTATATAGCACATTTCAATTCAATTCAAAGTGCTTTTTTACATAAAATGATTGACAGAAAGAAATAAGCTTTAAAATGCAAATAATTTAATTTTCACAAATACTTTTTAAGGTTTTAAGAAACAATAAAACATCAATAAAATTGATTAATAATGTGAGTGTATATATAAAAAAATGAGAGCAAAATAAAAATAATTAGAAATAGAAGTGGTTGGCACTCCATCCAGGGTGTATCCTGCCTTGATGCCCGATGACTCCTGAGATAGGCGCAGGCTCCCTGTGACCCGAGGTAGTTCGGATAAGCGGTAGAAAATGGAATGGAATGGAATAGAAATAGAAGTGCAGTTGATGTAAACCAGCACAGTTCTCAGGTTGTGAATGCACAGCTAAACAAGTGTGTTTTTTATCTGGATTTAAAAGTAGGTACTGTTGATGAACATCTGATGTCTTCTGGAAGCAGATTCTAGCTACGGGTGGCGTAATGGCTAAACGCTGACTCGCCCTGTTTTGAGTGAACCCTTTTGTTATCTCTAACTGACTTGATCCTGATGATCTGAGAAATCTGATTGGTTTATATTCAATGAGCATATCTGAGATGTATTTAGGTCCTAGACCATTGAGTGATTTATAGACAATTAATAATACTTTGAAGTTGATTTTAAAAGTAACTGGTAACCAGTGTAAGGACCTGAGGATTGGAGTGATATGTTCAGATTTTTATGTTCTGGTCAGAATCCTGGCAGCAACACAATAATGGACAGCAACACAATAATAATTGTGAAACAAAAAGTACCTTTAGATGTCAAAGCTTTTTTATGGAACTTTTTAGCAATGACCTCGTGAAGTATCGTATGTAATTACAAATGTAAAAGAATGTCCCTTTACTGTAAGTTTGAAAGTTACTCCGCATGACACGGCAGGAACAGAAAGCCTGATTTCTCAGAAAGCAGCCTGTGATGTGGTTGATGTCATCACACAGCAAATGTAAGTGCAGGAACATGGCGTACCAAACAGAAAATTCCAGCACAGTTTTGAGCACACCATAATTAAAAAAAAAACCGAACGGTTTCCACTCTGACTGACATGAGTCACAGATGAACACTGAGGTAGCTTAAAAGCAACCCCACAGACTCTGTGCTACAAAGAATTTCCAACAACGACTAAACTTTTACACTGAAGGCAAAACCCCAGTGTGAAGTGACACAATCCCAGCAGATACAGATGATATGCTGCATGAAGCGTATGTGAACATAAATGCACTTACTGAGAGCCTTTGTAAAGGTTTTTTCTTAAATGTTAGTACATGCTGCAGGGACGTGCTCCATTTATTCTCAAGCGTATCTTTGATATTTAGCTGTCCGCATACTTAGGCCATATAGTGTACATTTCATATGTCAAATACAGTTATGAGGAACTAATGAGATTTCACGGTGGGCAGGGTTGCAGAAACTCATAGAAACCATAAATGTTTCAAAAAGAAAAGAGAGCTTTTATTACACGTCTCTTTATGGCGTCACAGCAGTCCAGGACGCGGTGAGACATCGTCAGAGAGAAAGAGCTTGTTTACTTGCACCTGCTACTTTACGATAGAACACTTTGGCATTCAAATAAAGTCTCCATCTAGCATGTCATCAATTAGAGCTGTGTTGTGTCCCATCTCGCCAGCAGACACTCTAATAATATACATTAAGCAGAGCACGTTGAGGGATGAAATTAGCGTTAACGCAATTCACAGCCTGTCCAATCGGAAAGACATTTGCATACTTGGGTAGGCCTGCTTGCAAAGAGAGGCCCCTGCGCTAAACAGATAAGGACATTAAAGCACTGGCGAGCCAGAGCTCAACCCCTCTTCTCTCATTAATATTTTCAGGCCTTTTCATCTTTTGGCTGAGCCGTGTGTCTCGGGAGAGAAGTATTAAACTTATCTTCTCAATTACCACTGAACTTTGAGAATTGTATCATTTCTCAAAGTAATATAGCACCAGACTGCCGGGGAATTCTCATGAGCTTTTTTTTGCACATTTTCGGACAATCATACAATGCAACAGGACTATATTAGTGAGGATCTCTTGATGAAGCCATTACTTTGCTTAAACTCCCAGCACACTAATGCTACCACACACGTTACAAGATAATGCTGGACGATGCAACTGTGGCTTTTCGAATGGAAAAATCCTATTCATTTTCTCCAATCGGAAATGGAAAAGACACTTACAAACCTTTGAAGGCAGATCTGCAGTCAGCTCTGAGGCTGTGATTGTATATGCTTCTTTTGAAACCATAATTCTAAACTTAAGTATTTTCAACCAATCTTAAAATAAGCATTGAACTGCTAAAGTTCCTGGGAAAAAAAGAATAATTCTGGAGCGTGAGATTCAACAAATCACTTGCAGCCAACAAACACAGAGAGCTGTCACATATGAAGTTGGTCCCACTATAGTCTTAAAATACTGTACTTGTTTCACAATTTCACAGTATGTTCATAGTATGTGTATTTGGCGTACAATGCTGGGGTGCATTTGGCGTGATTCTCCCCGAACTCCCCTTGACTGGGGAGAGGGCCACGGGCCCGGTGTGCGCCCGAGCCCGGAGCGAAACCCCCTGGTGGTGAGGTGAAACGGGCTAGTGGTATGAACGAGGGATGTTGCGAGACATTCTGGAGAATGGAGGCAAGGTGGCTTGACTATGTATAGGGCTGATAGGATGATTGTTGGGATTGCTAATCGATAGCCAGCTGAGTTAGTGATCTGCGCGTGCTCCTCCCGAATCTTGTTAATAAATATCATATATTTGTGACCCTGGACCACAATCCAGTCATAAGAAGCACGGGTATATTTGTAGCAATAGCCAACATTGTCAAGCCAATGTATGGGTAAAAATGATAGAATTTTATTTTATGCAAAAATCAAGGATATTAAGTAAAGATCATGTGCCATGAAGATATTTTGTAAATTTTCAACCGTAAATATATAAAACCTTTATTTTGGTGACTGAATACAGCAAAAGCAAATTTCCAGATTAACATACCTACAAACGTGACTCACTGCTGAATTACCCACTCAAATTTGGTATCTATGTAAAGCTTAGAATTTTTGCTTTCAGGTTCATCTACTTTCCTACTCTCTAACGTCATTACAGCGGTAAACTAATAGAGAGCGTTAAAACAAACCTGTTCGCTTTAGCAACGGCCAGATGCAGCGTCTCTGATTTACAACTTTAAAGGTGATTTTCTCAATATTTAGATTATGTCTTGGGAACCTTGTTAGCTTTGATGTGAAATTCTGGAGAAAAAAAACACTGTTGTTTTAAGCCTGTAGAAGGTTATATATGAGGTTGATTTCACTTTTTGGGTGTTTTTAATTACACAAATGAACTGTAAGCTACAGGACAGATGAGTGCTTATTTTTTGTCTTTAGTTTCACCTCGATAAAAAACCCACTTTACCCTGATCCTGTTCGTGCAATGCTAGGACCCCATTTAAATGTGGAAATAAAGCATTAATTAAATCTTAATCTCTGCAGCTGTGGTTGGGTCTGTTCCTGTTTGCCTCTAAACTTCATCTCGCTGTTTTATGCTGATTTATTAAAGATGCACCACTGATGTCAACAATCTGTCATTTTACTCTTTTAGATCTAAATACTGCAGCCGGCACCAAAGAACAGTTCTAATACATCTCTTCAAACACTGTTAGTCTCTCTGGCAGTGTCCTAAATGTGTTTGTTTATTAGACACCAACAAGATTTTTGTCCAAGAAAGTTTTTTAATTGGTAGAAATTAGTGCTCATAATCCAAGCTGTCTGTTAAAATGTATTAAATAAAAAGGTCAGATTTTTGAAGACTCCAAGGCGCTTTACTATAAGCACTCAAAGGAAGATTATCTTAAACAAGGATGCAGAAGGTGGTTGAAAGATGCTCTCTAATGCCAGACTGTATCTGAGGTCTACACTGTTTAACGGTTATCACATCCCCCTATTATCAACCAATTTAACAGGCCCAAAAAAGAGCTCATGGAAATTATATTAGGTATGCAAAAGTGAATCTGACTTTGCGGGAAATTATTGTTTCATAGTTAATTATAAAATGTTGAATAGAGTGAACTGGACACCCTTTAAAATGGCCAGACTTACATTAAGAGATGCTAATAAACACTGGAGGTGTGGCAATCTTGAGGGAACATTTTTACTTGTACTTTACAGTCACCCAAATTTAATCTGGTCCCACATCATAAAATATCCAAGTAAAATTAACAGCGATTTATACAAATATACTATATATATACATATAAAAACAATATACAAATATAATAATTAAAATGGATTCATTGATTTCTATTGTTGTGGTGCTGTATTACTGTTTCTTGTTTTTGTATTGAATTTAAATTTTAATATGATTCTTGTTCTCAGAAATATCATATAAACAAAAATAAATGGAAAATCCCATCAATACATTTGTTCATTTTCATAATGTTGTGTCAAAAATATTAAATGTGCCATGTGTGTACCTGACACATGGGAGTCTGGATGTGGTTGTTTTGTTTAACTGTTCATTGTATAAAATAATATTAGATTTTTCTTTCATGCATTTATTCTTCCCTTCTTCTAATTCGTCATATTCTGTCTCAACACTGTTTATCGTCGTATCAAAGTGAGGTAATGAGCCAAGACAGCCCTGCCATTTCTGACAAACAACAACACACGCTTCCTCCCTAATTGAATCAGTAGAAAGCATGATGATCGAGATAAAAGCATTTCTATTTATGACAAGTTATAGAAAAATCTATAAAATTCATTCAAGATTAATAAAAGCATCTCAACAAACAGTAACTTAACTTTTTTAACTTATTTTTGCTGGATTCGATTGACTTGGGAATGATATTTTGTGAATCAGCTTTTGCTCTTTACATAAGCTTGTTTGTTGTTGTCTTGTTATTGCTGTAGATGACTGAAGTTTACGTTCTGCTTCTGTTTGTGCTAAAACGACTTTCACTCTGCCTCAGCGCTCAAACTTCCTAAAGCTCCTGCGCAAACCCTGAGGTAAAAGGTTCACATCCTAGCAGGGATTTCACTGTTGGCGGGACAGTTAACAAATGACAGCTGCTAATTTGCAGTATGCTGATGTGGTAATTATGGTCCTGATTTATTCTGCAGTCCAGACAGTCTGTATTAGACAGAGGGATACCCTTTAGGACCTGGATGGCATTTAGCCTCCCGAACAGTCCAATACTGGAAGAGAGGGAGATTAGTGGAGAAACATCTTTGTCTGGAGAGACAATGTCAGAAAGGACACAACAGGAAATAAACTTTGATCTTTACTAGGCCTAGTCAGGAATGGATTTGCCATGTAGAGAAGCAATACATTTTTCCCGGACAGGCTGTTAAATTCTAAAAGATGCTTTAAAGAGTTTTAAAGGGGAGAAACTAGTGAGATTACAAAGCCACACTGGTGGATAAATGGGATATAATGCACCCCCTTCTTTATTTAAAATGTGAGTTTAAAAGTTGAATTCTGTGAGCTTTAAAGATGGGTCTCTCTTATCACATAATCCTCTTAATTAACTTAACATTTCAACATTAGGGGTGTATGAGAACTTTTTTAAGGTTTAAAAAGCATCTCAGCGGGATATCGGGTTATAGCGGGTTAAGTGAATGCCCAGGGATTGCAGAGCTGTAATCTACAACCAGCGTGGCTGCTTTGAAGTAACTGAAATACAAGATATATTTTTCATCACTTTTGTTTGCATCATAACTCCCAATTACTTATGACCAGTAGCTAATCAATATTATATACAAAAAATACGAGGCCACTCTAAATCTTGCCTATGATCAGAATTTCTATATGTGGGTAGTTCACAAATAAATGTGTAAAGGTGTCCCATGGTGTCACAGCAAAAAACAAAAAAAAAAACTAGCGTAAGACAGAAATGTATGTTCTTTGTTATTTTCTATTATTAATATTAATCATGTAAAATATATTATTAACGGTCACATTTTTTGCTGTTACACCTAGGACATACGAATGGTATATGTCAACTACGCATGTATTGTGGCCATACTAATAAAAAGAAACCTCAAGAGTGACGAAGTCACCAAACAGCAATGTGCAAGATTGAGAGCATACCAAAACGCATGAAAGTTATTTACATTTACATTTAGGCATTTGGCAGACGCTTTTATCCAAAGCGACTTACATTGCTTTATCCTATACATTTTACATAGGTATTTGCAATCCCCTGGAATCGAACCCACAACCTGTTAACGCAATGCTCTTACCACTGAGCTACAGGAAAGTTATGATTAAACACCTGTAATTCCATCAAATTGCTTCAAATATTCATGTTTGTAAATGCTTCTAACAATCTTACCTGTCATTAAATAACATTTTTGTTATTTTAATCAGTTTGAGCATTTTTATTTCTGTAAAAAATACACATACCTTTAAATAGTACATAAAAATGTATATTGTTTTTTTCAAGACCTGTGTCAAAGTACCATTTTTTTTAAAATCTCATTAAATTGCCGTCCCATAGTGTCACTGTACATTTCTGTAAATGTTATAAAAGTTTGCATGAAAGAATCAAAGAGATGTCAATCATTCCCCCTACTGTTTATCAGATATGATGTCATAACTACCTGTTAAATCTGAAAAGGTGCCAAATACAGAAAACAAACACAAAACAGCCTCTACATTTTAATGAAGGGAGGGATTCATAGGGTGCTGTGAGAGGTCAGAGGGTCTCTGGACGGATTAACTCAGAAGGGACTTGCAGTAGAGATGGTAGACTCAAGCCCATCTGCACTGAACACCTGCTGGACCTGAGACTAATGCTAATGAACTCACAACATCACACCCTGCATCTCTCTCTCTTTATTTTTCCTCTCTCTCCAACCAGCCTCAGACATACTGAAGGGAGGGTCCCTGACTGTAGGCAACAGCAGACATACAGCAGTGTAAATCAGACAAATTCTCTGCAGGTAACCTTCAGCTCAGCTCAAGAACACCGACACAATCTGTATACATGAATCCTTTATTGTTGGCCCCAAAATCAAATAACTCTCACCCCGCTCTGACAGGGAAATTGCTACTTACACTCTCAGGGCCTTCAGTTGCGCGGTCTCTTTCAATCTGTGGGTCGGCTTTTTTGGCTTGCTGGTGATTTCAGGAACAATTTTTAATAGAGGCTTATGAAAGTGGAGAGAGAACGACTCTGACATTTTCAATTCTCTGTACACAGCCCCAAGAGATGCTCAAATTTCCCAAGGTCATGAAAGCTGGCCTTACTGACAAAACCTGAGTGAGACACATGCACACAAACTCTGATACTGAGAACAAACGTTATACAAATAGACGGGACACAACAACAGACTTTCTCTCCTCGGCTTCCTCCCTTTGTTTGCTAGGCACTGCATCTCAGTCAAAAGAAATCTGCCTCATAAATGCTTCCATTATAATTTTAAGACTTGCGGAAAACAATTTAAGGCTGTCTGATCCCCACTCCCATTGCAATTTTTCTCACTTTTTCATTCTTTCTTTTCCCTCGCTGACATTAGAATTTACATTTTTTTGTTAAGGTGCTCAGTGTTTGTCAGGCTTTCTCCCCATGCCCCACTATACCAATCGTAAGACGGTGGAAGGTTAATCGGGCGTGATATATGATAACTTCCGCTACATCACAAATCATAACATCCCTGGAGGTAGGTCAAAGCCCAAAGTCCTTAAGTGGTCCGTGGAGACCAGAAACTCCGTTATAAGATTGATCTTCAAACTAGTCTGTCAAGTGGTCTCTCAGCCTAACTAGATCTGAGCGTAGTCCTCAGAAAGTCGAAGAGTCGAAGAGAGGAAATGGATCATAACATATGGAAAACCTCAGGGAAGGGCCAGCCAAGAGCACAGAAAATAACCCACGTACAAAAAGAAGAAAGACAGGAAACAGGAGAAAAAAGTTACAAAGGCTCAAGAGACTCTATGGCATGATTTACAATTCTCAAGTGTTAAATGAACCTTTCCACTAAAAGCTGTCACGAATACATCTAATGGACGTGCGTATGGACAGACTGAAGAGAAAGTGAAGACAGATTTATAGGAAAACCGGAAAAGTTAATACAATCAGAAAAAGCTTCTAGCATGTGCAATCTGATCCACAATGATCCACCGAATGTGATTGAATCCCAAGGGCAGTAAGGAAATATGTCTGTGTTAAAGAGCAACATGCCCCTGTGTGCATGTCTATGTGGGTGTTTCACACAATCACAATTAACCAGTTTACCATGAGCCCGGCAAAGCCCGCAGGGTGCCCATTGTCATGCATTATTCACCCACACCAATCATTATAATTAATCTGAGCCCTCACGTACAGCTCCTACTCCCCATCGGGCAGCCATCTTTAAAGAAATCTTGAGACGTCTCCTCCAGAAACTCGGTAAAGAGCTGGTGACAACATTCATTGTTTAATATGGCTCTTTGTGCAGGACTGTCCTAATTCCCTCCTGTACAAAACATGACCTTTCTTATTCTCAAAATGCAAAGACAAAAGAGAAAACAGATTAAAGCTGAAAACAACATATTTTAAGAAATAATTGTATAAAGGGAAATTCCATGCAAATGTCAACCTAAAAAGGTATTATGTGTAATTTATTGCAGGATCTATAGACAGAAATGCATTATTATGTTTTAGAGGTGTATAAGAACCTTACACAATGAAGCAATATGTTTTTATTATCTTAGAATGAGCTATTTTTATGTTTGCTTTGTTTAGAGATTTTCACAAACAATTTTATCACAATGAATCGCTCCCTGATCATTGAAATAAACTACACCTAAAAAGACTCCTACCTAAGCCGCAAATTCCTGCTCTCAGTCACCTGAAATGAATCGAGATACACCGAGCTTATCCGAATTAATAACAAGTAAAACAAGCATGTCTGGCAGGAATGAGAACAGTTATTTATGAAACAATAGCTCACTTGGTCTCTAGATGTTCGGATTCTTGCTGCTCGCAGCAGATTTTTTTTGGTTTAGTTCAGAGCCTTTAAGATGTTGACATAGAAACATCTTAGTATCGTACTTCTAATAGTCATGCGTTTTTGTTTCTGTTGTTCACTCCAGGCTGAGGAAACAATCCAAGCTGCAACAACGTATAGTACAAAACAGAGTTTAAAACAAGAGATTTGCCAGAAACTTTCACACAGTTCTCACATAAAAGCCAAATCAATACGATTGCTTATGGCAGCTTGGTTTTCACACCGCAGCATTGACGAAGTCTTTGGGTATTTGTTTTATTTTCCCTTTCGCAACCTTTCTCTGGAATATCAGATGCATACTCATCATCATCATGCGTTTCAGAGTTTATTGCATGAAACCCCACTCCTGGATGTAGAAATCTGCGCCGATTGATAAAGAGCTTTCGAGGACAGTCAGGGGAAGCGACTTGGAGGTGTTTACTAGTGCACAGACACTGCAAGCTAAAAAAGAAGAAAAAGAGATGATTGGATGTTACAGAATGACCTATCCAATGCGACATGTGCATGATTTGGCTCAAGGTGAGCAGTTACTGCAAAATAATCAGTAACACTTTCAGGTATCGGCATTGGTTGCAGATAACTGTAAATAACACGCTTTAGTTGGATCAGGTTGCATTGGGATTCATTGTTCATCATGCCGCCTTCTTTTTTCCATAACAGTTTTCCTCAACATTTAAACTTTTTATGTTCCTCCATTTCATCCTAACAACCCCCTCCCTCCTCAATCACCCACGATATGCTCGAGTACCTACTTGCCACTCGCTCCATCTAAATCACATCATCAATACCAAATCATCAACCCGCTCTCGACTTCGTGTTCATTTACCCCCGCTGCTAACTTTCGCAACAATAGCACAACCACCCACAGCCAAAGAATTGCCAGTGGTCCTGCAGTGACAACAGAGCAAATCAGAATTGAGAGCTTCACACAGTACCCGTATCGGCAGGATGCCCACCAGGAACCGCCCATGATGAAGTGAGTAATGATTTACCTAAGGAAAACTGAAGGCTGTTTGACTAGAGAGTCCTGATTTATAGTTTGCTAATGGTTGACTGATGACGGCACGAGAACAAAACATACACACGATATGGAGAATACCTAAATCCTAATTTATGGAAATGCTATGGAAATTCCATATTAACTAAGAAGATTAACAGCAAATGAAAAAACGTATTTATGGCACACAGAAATAAAGTCATATTTTTGCCAGCATGTAAAGAAAATGTGATATGTAAGAAGTATTCTAAAATGCATTTAGAAAACACAAAACGCAGCAGTCCAAGCGCTTGTATTGTAGATCTACCTACAGTATAACTCGGCATCATTAAGCAATGTTCAAAAATATAAAAACAAATACGACAAAGCCGAAAGTGTTCCGGTTATGCATGACGACAATTGTTTCTTTTGAACACCAACCACTTGACAGGGCCTTAAATGTAATTAACTTGTTCTCCGGCTAAAAACTAATTGGGAAAATTTGCATCCAGTGAATGTGAGTACCAGTGACTGCATTCAAAATAGACACTGCCTAGCTTTTGTCAAACGATGTCTGAAACACAAATTCTAAATGCATTGTGTTTTATACAAACAATATACATTGGAATGCAAAGTTGGTCACTGCCTATTATACAGTACAGAGACAAGAAAAGAGTGCAATGCTTGATGAATTTGCACTAGTTTTGACTCTGTATGCATACACACATTGTATTGTCTGCACAAAGCTGTGCGTCTGACCTTCTCATTCCTCAGTATTTATTGCATTTCTTTTATTTTGTGAATAGTTCTGTGCTTATTGTCCTCTGAATGGGCAAGGAGAGACTGCTAAAGATATTTCCTTATCTCCATGGTACACTTGGAAAGACATGAGCGTGCAAACGAAAAAACTCTTAAATGTAAATGTCCACGAAAAGCATTGCGGTGACTAACTATTGATATTTAAGCCAACAATACTTCTGTTTGCAGCATGATATGCTATTGGCGTTGCTGTTGAAAAGGCTCAGATTTGTTGTGGCAGACCTGTGGTCTCCTCTTTGTTATATTATAATGTCATTGTTTATTAGCCAGTGATTTATTCAAGAAGTTCAGACAGAGGCAAAAACGGATCCATATCATGTCGTGTTCCGTTCGGTAAGCTTTCTACTTCCTTCCTGTGCCCCCTGTTGTTTGACTGCCCTGTCAAATACAGTCAATATGACGACATTTAGAGAAAACTCAACTCTTGCTGTAAGAACGTGTCATTTGATAATTGTGACTATTATGTTTTGATCGAGAATGAAAAAGAACACAAACAAAGAATAACCCACAAGACATTATGACCTTAAACATATTTGCTTTAAAGCAAGATAGCACTCAACCAGTGTTCTTTAAATCCAGACTACACTTTCAAGCACGTCTTATGAATCTTGATGTTGCCCCTTTTAAAGGAACGAAAAGGCGCGCACACACACACACAGTCAGTACTAGTGTTCATATCATCCCCTACGGTCTCATGTTCGCAATGTTATATATCATAATTGCGACGTTGCTCCAAAATTCCTTCTCATAACTCCAACTTTATATTTTGCTAATGCGACTTGTCAAAGTCATAGAATTGAATTGATATTGATCTGCGTTGCGATGTCTTAAATTGCTATCACAATGCTGGGTTCCTGGCAGAGGCCACACACTCCAGGTCGCACATTTGGTGCGGTTTATGGGATTGTGCCGCTCTCCATTCCATCTGCCCCTTCGAGTGAAAATAAATTGCAGTGGGTACGTTTTTCCGAGCTGCTCCCTGTGCTATAATTTCTTCACCGACGACGACCGGCCCATCCTGCATCTGCTGCTGTCTGCCTATGAAAAAGCTTTGATACGCAAATACGAAATCTTTTTACCAACTGGAGACCAATGGTGTTTAAAGAATGGATTTTATGTGAATAGCATCATACAGTACAGGGCAGGCGGGAATTGAAAACGTGAGATGCCTCGCGGTCAATGTGTTAATCATATCCCCTCGATCAACTAAGCAGCCATTAATGACATTGATTTTTTTGCCTAATTGTGCTATTTGTATGCATCTTAGATTGCTAATTGATCAATTATTGAATTTCATCATAGAACTGGCAGACATTCATCTGTCTATACCTTAAAGAAAAATACAGGTGTCCTACAGAATACCTCTCAACTCGAGGCCGTGATTCATGCTCCAAAAACAGTCCGCTGTGCATTTTGTCATGTTTATTGTGCGGTTATTCATTGCATGATCAATACATAATAGGACCTCTCTACTAATAATTGCAATGACCTTAAACCTTGGTTTGGTTTGTGTATTATATTTTACATTTTAAATGGCTATTGGGAATAAGACACACTGGAAAAATGCACAGAAAAGACAAAGCAAACCCAGACTAACTGCAGTCTTTGAAAAGTAACAACCACCGTCTGAGTATTGAATTGAATAGCAATTCAATCATAGCACAAAATGCATGACAGAAAGTGTAAAAACTATTTTTAGTAACCGTTATATCAGAAAACAAGTGAATTTCCTAAGGGAGGAAACCTTTTGTACAGGTTTGAGAGGCTTTATTGACATTTCTCCTACTTGTAAGTCGCTTTGAAAAAAAAAAAACATCTGCCAAATGAATAAAGGTAAATGTTCTGTAAAGACTGGAGCTAATCTGACCAGATTTAGATTGACACGGGTTTCTGCCCTCAGACACGTTCAGACCGATCTCACTACCATTTAAGATCAGTACACAGGAATAAGAGATTGGACATGTTGACTCACTATGAGAATGACAGGCTTTTACAACATCATCACGTGCCTGCAGATCGATAACAGTGAGTTTGTGTGTGGGGCTGTGGACAGGTTATTTGTTTCTGGGTAAACAATATAAATGTGGAAGCGTTGGAAGGGAGACTTCAGACACCAGAGCATGTTTAAACCGATGAGTTTCTTGATAATTAAATCAAAGCTTGTGGCAGCATGGAGAGAGACCTTTCATATAAGAGTCACTGCCTATTTACTGCCTATTAGTGACCATATATCGCTGTGACATTGTTGACATACATGCATTGACACACACATTCGGACTGTATTTATGGCCTAATAAATGATACTGCAGATTGGAAGAATGCCAGAGCAGATATTCTTGCATGGTTAACAAGAGCCGACCGTCACTTCTGTTTTCATCTCTCTGTGAAATATGGATGACTCTTTATTTCCGAACACTTTCCGGTGTGTGGTTTCTTGTGTGATTTAGTCTAAAACATTATGTTTCACTGATTTACTACCCAGAAAAGATGGCTGTGACTGGGTCTTCTTCTCTTCTTTCTTCTTATTTACAGTCCACAGTAAACACACACTTCCCCTATAGAGTTGTAGGACTATAGCTGTTGTTATTTCCCTTGACATTTCTAAAGCTGGTTTTCTTTCAATTCTCTTGAATACACAGCCTGAAGGACATGATCTGGTCTTTCACTTTATGAATCGCACCAGAGAACTTTGGTTTTAACGTGATGTAGTCACCATACAAGTGGGGCAATGCAATAAAGGAATAGATTTTAATTGCAGGATATGTTTATTAAAGTAAAAAATCCTCCAAAAATGTAAATTCGTTAATTTTCTCTGCCGTATTTCAAACCTGTATGACTTTCTTTCTTCCACGGAACAAGAAGATATTTTGAAGAAGGTGGTGACCAAACAGAACTGGTACCCATTCACTTCTATGGGAATGGACAACATTCTTCAAAGGAGTCCAAATAACACGCTCTTATTAATATACTTACTTAATATACTTACTTTTTTATGATTTAACTTCAGCCAAGAGATTCACAACTGCATTAATGCATCAGAATTATGTTTTTGTTTTTATTCATTCATGTAAATGTGACCTATATTACATGTATTCAGAAGGCAGCTGCTATAGACTCTCTCTGTACTCTGACACCTACGTTCAGTTCCTCACACTTACAGCGCATACACGCTCAGCACGAAGCTTTTAACCAGCAATTTCCTCAAGCAGGACTCCATCTCCTATTATCATGATTATACTTCATCTACATTACAATCTAAGCTACCCTTCTTAAAAGCTTTGTCTTAAATTCGTCAGATATTGATCTAAAGCGGTATGATAATGGTGGGGATTCCGCAGACACAATCAGTTAGATATATCTGGCAGCACATTGATATGAGGGTTCACATCAGGAGCATGTAATTTAATTATGTTCATTCGGTATGGGGCCAGACTGCCTCTCCAGACCCCTAATCACAGACAGAGACGAGAGAGAAGAAGGGGTGGAAAAATTAAAAGAGGACAAAGAGTTGGTACTTACATGTTCTAGAGAGCCTTGAACTATGATACAGTCTAGAGGTAATAAACAATATTACAGTCAAAGAATTCCTAAGGGGCTATTAACATTTAGCGTCTTTTGCGCACGCAGTACCACATCGAGATTGCCACAGAGTGCTGCGCCAACACCGCGAGTCATTTGACTAGAGAAAGCGGAGTGACTTGCATTTTCCGCACGGTTTTTGATGTGAAATGTGAATCTCCCCTTACTTTGATTACACATTAATAGAGTTTGTTAAAGGTCCAGTATGTCGTTTTTTGGAGGATCTATTGACATAAATGCAATATAATACACATAACTATGTCCTTTGTGGTGTATTAAGAAGGGTTATGTTTTTATTACATTAGAATGAGCTATTTCTATCTACAAACACCGCGGGTCCCCTTTCATGGAATTCGCCATGTTGTTTCTACAGTAGCCCTAAACGGACAAACTGCTCTACAGAGTGCGTTTCGTAAATACGTTATCTCCTTCAGCAAAGAAATGACAACATAATGACATCTTAGTTCTGTTTTAGCCACCGTGGTGCTTTAAAAGAGAGGGGGAGAGGTGAAGTGAGCAGTTGGTTGCAATTCGGAACCATAACGCAAATGCCTTAAATCCATTTCATAAAATGGCCCTTTATTAAAGCAGGAATATAAATAACTGTAAATATACAGTCTGTTTAATAGTTTGCACTGTCTTGAAATGTGAAATCTAGTTTCAAAACAGAACTACCAAATTTATTATCAACATTTATTTTAAAGGAATGTGTATTTCCAGTGTTGAATGATGGACAGCAAAAGCCAAAATTCATTTCAAACTATTGATCAGGCTGTACATCAATTCCTCACAGCAAAGTTTTTATTTACAATTACAAAAAATGAAATAGGGTGTCAAGTTTGACTAAGGGCCATTTTACTCCTCAACACAGATGTCTTTTGCTGCCACTATAAAATGCAATATGACATTCCACTGTAATGTTTTTCCTTGGTTTAGGGTATTAAAGGTTAGCCTTTAACATAGTTTAACATCAGGGCTAACAAGTTACTTTTACACCTTGGTAAGATCACTTTTATGACAACCTCTTGTGGCCTATTGCTTGAATGTACCCAATAACCAATACAAAACCACAACGCAGGAGTATCTGGGGAATGTGAATCTATATTGTCTAACTGACCAAGAACTGATGATGATTCAGTACTGAGGCAGCATTGCTCAGCATGTCGCACTGTTCATTGGCAAGAGCTTCTGTGAAGTTCATGCCATAGACCAGCTGGCCTTCATCACACTGAGAGACATCTGAAATGCTGATCACAGAATGAGACTTAATGCTTACGATTAAAGGCAACATACAGGATTAATCCTCTTTGGAGAAGCGCACGTTCTTGAAACAAAACTGATCCAGACTAAAGACAAAAAGCCATGAGCTCAAACGAAAAGCAAAACATATGTAGTTTGGGAATAACATTCCTTGGACTGTCACTATTGGCCAATCAAAAAAGTCTCCCAGAGTGCCGTGTAATAATAAGGTCACATGTAATAAAAGTAATAATGTGGTATTGCTTGAGATATCAGACAATAATCACATCACACAGCTTCTAATATAAGATACAATCTGTTCTTTAAAAAAGTAGAGAACATTTTATCTTTTTGGTGACTGCAATATTATGTTGTTATTATTAGAGTACATATGTGCTATGCAGTAACATCTAAAACACACTGAGCTATGAAAGCAAGCAGATAATAACACCACTCAACTGAACACAAACCAGAAACCAACAAAGCAGATAAACACATCATACACAAGCTGATGACCAGACATGAAATGAGCATATAAACATCTATCTACAGCAATAACGATCATAACGACAGATAGACAGGCTTTTTACAGATAGACAGATAGACAGGCTTTTGCATTTTACACTTGGCCACATAAAAGAAGGTATTTGCTTTCCCGAGTCGTCGCCAAGGACAAGGCACAAAGTTTTGCAAGCACCTTGATAAAACTCGATAGAGAATGTAAAGAGAGCAGAATTTCATTAAATCAGTCCCATTTTTCAACAAAACAAGAGAGATCCAAAATAAGGAGGGGAATGTGAAAATGTTCTTATCAAAAAAACAGAACTGTTTTTGAGTTGTAAGCTCTTGCCGATAGGGGTTGAAGTGGGTTCTGGAGAGATTTTTTTTGATTTGGTTGGTTTTAACAGTGTAGATATATGACCTGCACTTAACAAACTACTTATCTGGCCTTTGATCTAAAACACAAATGAGGGCAGCAGAATAAAACGTATCTTAGAAAGTGAACAAAATAATTTAACACTGTTTTCTCAATCTATTATTCTGCAGTTTTATCAGTAGTGTCTAAAAATGATGTCCATTTTTGGCAACTTGATGTCTTTAACCTATATTCAAATTATGATTTTTTTAACAGAATGTTCCTTTTATATTTTATAGTCATTTTACATTGTATATGTATTAAACAATTATATGTGTTGGCAATTAAAAAAATACTAATGTACAGTTTAAATTGTATTAATTTTAATGTATTACATTATACACTCACCTAAAGGATTATTAGGAACACCATACTAATACTGTGTTTGACCCACTTTCGCCTTCAGAACTGCCTTAATTCTACGTGTCATCGATTCAACAAGGTGCTGAAAGCATTCTTTAGAAATGTTGGCCCATATTGATAGAACGGGATGCACGAAGCTCCCATTCCACCACATCCCAAAGATGCTCTATTGGGTGGAGATCCAGTGACTGTGGGGGCCATTTTAGTATAGTGAACTCATTGTCATGTTTAAGAAACCAATTTGAAATGATTTGAGCTTTGTGACATGGTGCATTATCCTGCTGGAGGTAGCCATCAGATGATGGGTACATGGTGGTCATAAAGTGATGGACATGGTCAGAAACAATGCTCAGGTAGGCCATGGAATTTAAACGATGCTCAATTGGCACTAAGGGGCCTAAAGTGTGCCAAGAAAACACCCCCCACACCATTACACCACCACCATAATTGCAATAATGAGAAATTGAACAGGTGTTCCTAATAATCCTTTAGGCGAGTGTATATAAAATATAATAAACCTGTCCAACTAAAGCCTAAAAGGAAAAAATTACATTGCTATTTATTTTTAGCATTTGTGTCATAGTTTACAGCAGCATATGGAAAGTAGATAATGAGCCTTAAGCTATTGTTGGCATAGTCACTTTGATTCAGTTGTTAAACAAATCTTAGACATTGGCGGTTAATTAAAATGTTGCCACATACAGCAATTCTTAAGTTATCCTTACAGTGTAAAGGTTACATTTACTAGTGCACTGCTTCACTTATCTAACCATACATTTAAAACCAGTGTTATAGCATTTCTCCAACCTTGCAATTATGTCAGCAGGCACTTCAGCACACAAAATCACCAGTGGCTGCCTATTATTCACTCTCACGGCATATTACAGACTGCAAACTCTGAAATGAATGATTTCCAGGATCATACACTGCTGACAGCTGTACTATAAAATATTTGTACAGTACATTTTAGAAAAAGAAAATGACCGCTTTTATAGCGTTACTTTTCCCAGTAAGATCATTGACGTACAAACTTGCAGCGATTCTTTAACCTCTATAGTTTGTGCATGTGACCATTTTATGAATCATTTATTTGAATGTTAGAAAATATACATAATTTGGCATTGGCTGGAACAAAAACAGATTTATTTTTTAACCAAATGCCATATGCCATTTATACAAGCACACAATGCATCTAAATTCACGGGACTAAGCAGAACTTTGGAGGAAGGAGTAGAACAGAACACAAGGTGAGTAAAAACTTTCTAACCTTCATACTGAAGATACACAAATACACCTGTAAAAAAAATGCATTTCTGACTTTTGAAGTCTCAACGGGGAAACTCTTCCATAAAACTAAAGAACAATTATCTTGAATGGCTGTAGGGGTAAAACTATATCCTATCTATCAGTATTTACTCTAGGGAGCGTTCTATCCCCTGCAAGCAAGAGGCATGCTAGCATGGTTTAAATGAATGACTGATCAGTCTCGGTAGAATGCAGATGAGCAGAAGATGTTCTGAAACTGAACCATGTTCACTGGAATCAACTATTTCCTCCACATCGCTCCCGAAAGGGGAGGGGAAATATCTGATTCTGCACCCTAAAACATAATATTTGAGCTTCTGGGTTTATCTACTTTCCGGCATCATTGACTTACAGTCAAAATAATAATAAAACAAATCAATGGTTGGTGCGCAAACTAAGCACACAGTTTACTTCACACAAAATAAAAAATTCTGTCATAACTTTTTCACCCTCCTGTCATTTCAAACTTTCTTTCTTTCTTCCGCAGAACACAAAAAAGATAGTTTGAAGAATGTTGTTAACTGGCCCCCATTCACTTGCATTGCTTTTGTGTCCACTCGATAGAAGTGAATGGGTGCCAACGTTTTTCAGTTGCAAACTTTCCTCAGAATACCTTCTTTTGTGTTCTGCGGAAGGAAGAAAGTCATAAGGTTTGAAATGACAAGAGGGTGAGGAAACGTAAGTGATGACAGAATTTTTATTTTTTGTGAACCGTCCCTTTACGTTCATATGTATGTTAATACATTTTTACTTTAGATGTTTTAATTTTTATGTTTATTTTGAGCAGAATAATGATGTATATAAGGTGGTGCAATGACAGGTGTAAATGTTTGGCAATTAAGCCTCACGACTTTAAGAACATATAGGAGTCACCATTATTTCTCTGAGGTTCTGTATTTTAACATAAATTTGTTTAACTATGGTGATGAAAGCATCCATTAGCAACCCACCAAGTGATCCTGCCAGTATGCCAAACATTCTTTAATGTCTAAGCTTTCGATTTCTCCACTGTTAAAGTTCTATTGGATGACTATTCACCGCTTTGGCAGGAGAAAAGTGAGAACACAGTATTTTGTAGGTCTGTATTCACAGACACAGGCCTACCAACCCGATCTTGAACAAAAATGCATCAGCTTTTACTTTTAAGAGAACCTCTCCCACACGTCTGGGCGACAGTTATAATCGACCTCCATGGCAAGCCATAGACATATAAACTTTCAGGATATGATTGCAAGCAACTCCTACACACAGACTTACAATTGGGTTTATCCTTATACTTTACATGTTTATGTTATGTCATTTTTTATTAAAAAATACTTTTGTTGGGTTTGAAGGGTCTGAGGTTTTCTTGTTTCAGTGATGTTGTAGTGTTATTGTTTAAGCTAAGGAATAAAGTGCCTTGTAGAGCTGAAGTGTGTCAATTTTGTAGAGTAAAGTACAATTTCTTACCCCGACAATTTGCAGTTTACTACAGGTTTTTATACTTTTCAGAATAAATCAACTTTATTTAGACTTCAATATATACTGAAGTCTAAAAACAGTCACTGTGGTGCTATCAAATCGCAAAAACAGTGACGCTTGCTAGACCAATGGCGTGAGTTTGGGTAGGGACGACTATCAGCCCAATCAATGAAAGACAAGGGCAGTGTTCAGGAAACCTGTGTCTTGATATTTTGGCAATTCCGTTTGGTTATGCTAGTAGCACAGAAACTAGACACTTTCCTTTAAAGCCTCCTTTACCTTGAGACCTTTACCTTCAATAAATCGCCTGGCCTCATCCATAACTGTCTGCTCTGGTATGGGTCAGCCCACAGCTCATGAACTGGGCAGACTCCAGAGCATTTTCAGTTGATCCAAAAAGCTGCCTGACAGCGACGTCTCACACACTGCTTGCCACATTTTTCAGCTGCTGCTTTCCGAGAAACACTGCAGAGCCATCAAAACCAAAACAACACTACGCAGAAACAGTTCTTTCTCTGTGCAGTCCTCCTCATTAACACTAAATAACTCTGAGTAGTGCAATTTTCTTTATTCTTTGAAAGGGCTGCGTGTCATTTTTTGGAGGGTCCATTGACAGATATACAATGTAATATACATAATGATGTATTCATAGGTATATAAAGACCTTACAAAATGAAGCGTTATGTTTTTATTACCTTAGAATGAGGTATTTTTATCTACAAACACCACGGGTCCCCTTACATGGAATTTGCCATGTTGTTTCTACAGTAGTCCAAAAGGCAAACTGCTCTATAGAGTATGTTCCGTAAATACGTTATCTCCTTCATCAAAGAAACGAAGACATGATGACATCTTAGTTCTGTTTCAGCCACCGTAGTGCTCTTTAAAAAGAAGGGGGGGTGAAGTGAGCCGTTGGTTGCAATTCACACAACTTCACCGCCAGACAGCTAAATTTCATGCTAGTTTTGTGCTGGAGCTGAAACAACAAAAACAACAAATGAAACAATTACTACAATACAAATAACTCCAGCTTAAATCTTTCTTATTTCAGAATGAATTTAAAATAAGAAATTATTTATTCAACTGCACAGATCATTTTAAAGTATTACTTTATAACCTCTGATTTGATGCAGTCATTTTGTGAGAGACTGTATTTTCTGTATTACATGCACTTCATTTTTGGTTCAAAACGACATTATATTTTAAATCACCAAATTATGGTCACTATCACTTTGTACACAGGGCTTTTAAATGAGCTAGCTCTCACATTCTTTCTTTTCAGCACAATGCATGTCTTAGAAGTGTTGAAAAAGCTCAAGTTGTTGTCAAGGTGCAACCTGTGAAAGACGACAAGGCTGAAAATAAACTTGAAGCGCGGGTGTTAACATGCGCTCAGAGGTGGAAAAAAACTGTTGGTTCCTGTGAACAAGCAGTACAGCAATGTGCTGCAACTATTAGTGAACACATACAGTTGCAACTAACATGCCACACAGTGCTGCTAAAGTATCAATTAATTCAGTCTCACTTTTACTATGGTTATTACAGTCACAATTATTAACTATTCAAAATAAAATCAAAAAGCTTGTGAGAGTCAAGTATGTCATAGCCTCATCCTTCACACTCCAAGTCAATTAAAGAGATCTATTACCATGGCAACATTTCTTAGATGGTGACATACAGTAGGATAGGTTCTACAAGAAAGAAAAAATATGAACTCACACACATATTTACAGACAATGGAGAGCATGGATATATAATATAATACAAATATTTTTTTTATTTTACAAAATATGTAGTTCTGTCATTGACAGACAACAGTGTGGGTATGCAATCTCCATAAAGAAAATGTTTTACCCAAGACATTCCATCAACTTCCCAAGACCTCTGAAAAGAGAGCTTGCGCAGCATATGCTTTTGTGGAAGCCAAACCACAATTTCCAGCAAACTACAAGTAAACTGTGAGTAAACTACATTACCCACAACCCTCTGCAAAATAAAAATACTCATTATTGCCATGGAAACACTCTATTGTGTGAGGTTTCACAGGATAGAAGAGAGTAGCTAGGTGTGATCAGAAGGTAAAATATTCTACTTCTCCACAGGGGCAGACTGAGACTTAAAAGTGGCCCTGGACTTCTTCACCAGAAGCAGACCACAACATCAGGTTGTCAACATAATACACCCGTTTATTGATATACAAATCGTTGATCGTTGTGTGGGCAGGAGATCGTTCTGTGGGCGGAGCTGTCAGCCGCGACCTCGCAGAAATAGAAACCGTTTCTATAATATAAATATCCATTGCTTGTCGCGCAGCTGGTTAGGACAAAACCTCTGATAACATGGAAAATATTCCTTTTATCGCGTGTTCTGGCTATAAACTGAGACGAGAGGAGACATTCACAATTTGGGTTAAATAACTTGGTAGATTCAATAAGCATTATAAAACTGTACATTAAATAGATATTTGACAAAAATAGTTATTTAATTACCTGTGATAATAGTTCTGCAATCTATTGAATTCTTCAATGTTAATTGAGTCCACCATTTAATATACAGTTTTTTTATGGCTTGAATGGTATAAACCAGTGATTCTTAATCCTGGCCCTCTTGACCGCCGGTGTGATGCCGAAAAAGGATTCATGTCAAATTATGACTCCCGATACCCCATTAACATTAGGTGTTAGGATAAGGTGTGGGAGGGGTTAGGATGAGCTAAACCCGCAGCAGTTTTAATGAGGGGAGTCGTAATGTGGCACGGAGTCAAAATTCGGCACAACACTGCTCAATGCATTTTTTGTCTCTCTCTGTTTAACACACCTGATTTCAAATATGAAATATTACAAAATATGCAGAATGGGGGGGTCGCAAGGACCAGGATCATGAACTTCAACTTTTCTTAGTTCCTTATTGGACGATTCTCCTGGAAAGGCATCCGGCACGCCCACGCGGCAGCATGTAGAGCAGGAGAAGGAGCATGCACATACTTCTCTTTCATTTGTGTGCAGGAGAGAGAGAGATCAAATGTTCGCAAAGTTCAGGTGTTTGTTTGTTCACTGCATTTGGGTGATGAATGGATATATAGGTGGATTTGGAGATCGTTTGAAACTGAAATATGGAGCCGTCACAGCGCTAAAAGATGCTGGACATGAACCGCATGCGTGAGTGAAACTGATGTCTGTGTTTTGTTGACAATGTGCTTAAGTTCAGTCTACCCCTCCCCCCTGCATGCGGCGTATGATTTTGGAAGTAATCTTACAGCTGTATCTATCTTTTATAAATGTGATCAAACTAAAAACTCTTTGAATATACGATGTATGCAATACTACTCTATAGGTACTCAAGATTAATATGAGAATGGCAGAAACCCTGTGTGTTCGGGCTGCTTTAAGTTGAATGCACGATATACATCTTGCATTATTTGACAAGCCACCAAGTTTTCATTTACAACAGCAGAATTCACAAAAGTAGTTTGCATCTCTAATATCTTACCGTTTATCATTTTTATTGTCAAACAGCTGGCTCTGTTATGTTTGACCTCACTACTTCACTGTCATCAACTGAATTTGCATTGGTTACTGTTAAGGCACGTGCAACTGAACTTCTGTCTTCCAGTCTTCTTCAATATATTTGGCTGAAACGTCTGTCTTCTTCAGTTTGATTGGTTTAAGTTCTGCTTGGCTTCTGAAATTTGATTGGCAAGAATTCTCTAGACCCTGTTTTATTGGCCAACCTTTAGACATTGACGAGCGCTGTTACTGCTGTGGCTAGGTCACATAAATCACAACGATAAAGGTGAGAAAAAGAAAATATTATTATTGTGTCTTTATATCCTGAATGTTGGCCGGCCCAGACGGCCACTCCGCCACTGCTTTTGCTCAAAAAAACGATTTTCCCAATTTTCTGATAAATATTTCTTTAAATCAAATTTAGAAATTCTGTGAAAGGTACTATGTTGGTTGGCTGATTTTTATGAATGGGAAATATTGAAGATGATGGGCTGACACAATCCTTCTTCATTGAAAATCTTCATCCAAAAGACAAAAGAAATTGTTAAATCAGATAAAGGTTTTATTCTCTTTATTTTATCTACACCACCCCTTTTTAATAATGATATATTTTCACCGTATGTGTTATGTGAGTGGGTATGTATCCATGTTGAGATAGATGTTAAAATCTGTTTTGATTTGAATATTTTTTTATATTAGCCTCTATGTAGCAGTCAACCTCGCTTAGTCTTTACATTAATTATGTTATTCAGGACGCATAATTTATCACATACTTCAGTTCCATTGCATATCAAACGGTGCCATATGTAGCATTCTGTGTTTTAAATGAATCTCTCTAAATCTTTTTATTAACATTTCAGCTGGTGAAGGGGGTTGTTTTGATATAAGAAATGGGAATTTCACCTTAAGAGGTTTTTATCTGTTAAAAGTCTTGATCGAATCAGTGAGAGTGGGTCAAGAGGACAAACACTCTCATATGACATTTTTATGACAACAGAAATAAACCCTCCATCAAAGGGACCCTAGACAGTTCTGTTGAAAATGTGGGCGACGACTGTTGTGTTGTGTGTATGTAAAGTGTTTGTTTGACAGGCCAGACACTGATCAAACTAAGGTCTCTCTCTAAGAGTTTGATCACTCCTTTCAGTAAAGATGTAGGGAAAGACAGTTCCCTATGGACAGGAAGTTGTATGTGTTTGGCACTGTGATTACATTTAACATGGTACAATGACCTGGCCTCCATCAGCCTCAACACAGCGAATTAAACAGATAAAAAAGATAAAACAAGCTTTTCTGTTACCATGTCAATAGAAGAAATGTGTTTATGTAATATGTACACAACAACAGAGAATAAATGAAAAGCGAAGAGAGACACAATGAAAGAAGATTGAAATTGTAGTACTTTACACATCAAGATGTCTGAGCTGTGCTTAGTGTCCGGTTATCTGCCCTCTCAGACGAAAATACCCCAATAGCAGGATTACAACATGATATTAGAAAAGCTTTTGTTGTTAATCATTGAGTCTGTATGTTGTTGAAAATATGGTCTCATCCTCGTGTCGAGACATACGTCATGCCGAGAAGAGATGTCAATTGGAGTGGGAGGTTAATGTCTTTCTTAAAGATTATGAAGCACATAGAAAGAAAAGGTGAAAAAACATTGTGCATGTATAAACTATTTATATTAAACAGAAACATAAAAAATAAATAAAAGCCTTTTAAACCAATCGGATCCACATTGCTAAATTTCAGGTCATTTACGCTATGCCTGAAACTCTTTATTTATGTCCCTTTCTTTCCCACTTACAACTTTATGTCAAGTCTGTTTATCCAGGTTTGCTATATTTTATAATATTTGAATTTACAACTGAACAAGCTCAGAGACAAAAGACAACAAACAAGTTACAATTCAAATACAACTTAGTTTCAATGTTATATTTGCTATTGACCTCATAAGATACTGTACAGTTTAAGATTTTGTATACTTAAAGCATCTCATCAATGTATTTTATAGAAATGCGTGTGTGTGCGTATGTGCGTGTGGAATCCATTTAATTTTATACTACTTATGGCTGCATCTTCAAACCACAGGCTGTTTGCAAGGAACCGGCGCATCTCTCTTTCCTTCTGTCTGTTTTATTCTCCTTTCCCTCCTGCTGTCCAGTGCTCATGGATGGATGTAGAGTGAGAAAGGACTCTCAAGGTCAGAGGAGCTCTAGGGGAACATTACGCGGTTCAGAGTTACATCAGCCTGGTGGCATCATTCTGCACTATCACTCCACTACTGCCCCGGGTCTATTTTTTGATAAGAAAATCGGACAGAACAGCAGCAAGAAATCCTCATTCACTGTGAGGCCGATGTTCTACAGAATGTTGCTCCAACAAAGATCCGGAGCTGTTAAGAGTACAAAACGCTGCTCAGGGCTATAATGTGCCCGGTCAAGTGAGATTGCGCTGACCAGTGCTACAGCAATGGAAAATGACCCCACCTGCAGTAATATCTGTTGATTTAGCATAGTAAGATCGTGAACACATACAGAATGAGATGAGGGCTTGAAAGGGAGAAACTGAAATGCAGAGAGAGACGCGATATACACACTTACACATGGTTTTGAGATGTGAGCATGATGTGTCAACATTGTATTTGTATCCACTGTCTCCTGTCAGTCAACTATTGCAATTGTAAAAATATGACATCTTGTTACACACAGCTTTAAAAAAAATCTAAACAGCAAAACAAATACTGTACCAGCATTCACATACAACGTTTTTTGAACTATGTTTTTTCTTAGATCAACATAAAAGTATCTATGAAAAGTGGTGCACAGATTTTTTTATGTAACTCTTTTTGTAGTAAAACCTCTTATAACATCTGTTTAATCATTTTAATAATAAATATATAATATAATATAATAAAAACCTGAGAAGCATCTTACTGCCAGGTATGTGTTTTTTCATGTTTTAATGTGTCCCTTGTAATACTTATGTGGTAATGATGTTCATTTCCTAATTCATTTGCATTTATTCAGCATGTTTTTATACAAAACAATTCACTTGCTTCACAAATAAAGATGATTTGTGAAGCCTGTATATAACCACAAAGTTTAAACTTTTCAGCACAGATGATTGACAGGTGAGTAAACGCTCCTTAATAAGTGTCTGAGATGCAGGTTACACTCAAAGATATTAATATTAACAAGATGCGTCACTGTAATTAAAAGAAAGTGGAAGGAATGCAAAGCTCAACATGGTCGCTCTGGCGAAGGAAGTCCCGCCTTCCAGTGAAACGAGCCAATGCCAAGTCAATAATGATTGACGATTCACTGGGGCGGCGCTCTCGTGAGGCGCTTGCTAGCCTATTTGCATGCGCAGTAGATGAAGCAACCTTGAAATAGGATATTTTTAGCGCAATAATTAAGTTATAGTACAGTTCATGTCATGTTTAGTTATTGATCGGAAATGTGCTGTTTATTTGTGATTTTCTTAAAAAATATCCCATCCCCCATTCAAGTAGCTAGGACTTTGGACTTCCTATGATGCAAATAACTGCCCAGAGGCGTGGCAAACATGGCCTCCAAGTGGCACGACTTCAGTAAACGGATTTTGGTACACTTTTGTTTATATTACAAATGTGACGTGGTCTGAATACGGTTTGAATGTTCAAGACACATATATGACCTCTTTTCTTTAGTTCAATGCCAAAATGAATATCAATTCCCGCAAAAAAAACAGGTCAATGTTTTACTCTCTTACCCCTCAAAAACAACTCCAATTTAAAGCCTTCGTTGTTTTTTATACGATACTAATCAAGCACAGATGTCAGAACAATAGGCTATCCACATGGCTCCTGAACAACTGCTGCACTCGCTCTGTCAGTCTCTCTCTCTCCTTTCATCTCCTTTTACCGAACTCTCGATGGCAGACTCTCAAGGTCACTTCTGTCCCAGGGGGAGCGCTGAGAGGTTCATGGTTACATCATGCCGAAAGGATCGTTCCACGCTATTACTCATCTCCTGCTTGAGGAGTATTTTTGTTGTGGGAATTGATTAACTGGGCAAATCTGATAAGAAAATCTAGGCGAGCAGCAGCTGAAACGGCTCATACTGTGAGGGCAGTGATCCAATGTTACTCCAGCATATATCTGAAGTCATTAACTCTTCAGACCGTGTTCAGGGTGTTGAAACTTGCCAGGTAAATGAGGTGAAGCCAAGCCTTTACATGCACTGTAAGTGGTCACATGAGGAATGGTGGTCAGAAGTGCCTTCAGATTGACAGACTCAATCTGCAATTAAGATTTAGATACAGTCGAATAAAAAAGTTCATAAAAATAAAAGCTAATGAGCTATATGCTAGTGTTCCCTAACATTTATTAGAATGTCTCCCCCTTCTTGCACCTGCCACTGACTCACAAGTACCAAAACATGATTGATGGCTGTGACGTAACAAAGCTCTTTGGCTATTAAAAAAAGGGATGAGCGACTTTTATTGTGATATGTGAGGTGTCCTCTCCTTCCTTTTAAAAGTTGATAAGCCTATTTATTTGAGCTATTCTATCTATAGACAATTATATGGCTTGTTACACTTTATTATTTGCCTTTAGCGTTGCTTTTCTATGCTATCAAATCAACCTGTTTTGACCCAATGGTTGAGAGAGACTGACTTAATGAAATAGAGAGAGAGAGACAGCGAGAGATCCCACGACACTGTAAACGGTTACACAGTTCCCAACATTTAAAACCTGATGTTATTAAGATCACACATAATTTAATCAGCACATCCGTGGGGTAATAAAAGCTGTTAAAGTTGACGTTATTGATGTATTCAAAGATCTGCTAGCAAATTAAGTTATCGATGAAGTCAGTCAATGACAAATGAATGATACTCACCGATGAATTTTTAATTGCGGGGTTAAGGTCAACTCTAGGTCAAACATCACATGGATTATTTACGCATGTGAGATACATGCAAAAAAATTGCATTTTGAAACAAGAGTATTACGTTTCATTTTTAAACCAAGACCACATGACTGAGACTGCGGTAAGTATGAAATACCTCAACGATATTATCACCAGAAAAATACAAGCTGAACCTGAGGACGTTATTGATTATTGTTCCTATCTGTGCAGCTGTGCCTAAGCTCATAAGCTTCAGGGTCTTGGCCATCCACACAACAGAGAAGCCAATTTTGATTACGAGAAGGTATCTATAAATAGAAACGACTAAGCAGTTAGCTCAGGAAGCCACCGATACTATCAATGCACTGGTACACGTAATGCAACACCACAACAGGCATGCAGCTGTTTTAGACACAATAACACTCAAAGATAGAAGGAAATACCAATACACTTCAAATTCAATTCCTATTCAGTATTTATGGCATATAATTGAATTTAGACGCAAAAACAGGTTTGAAGCGATTTACCCCCTTATTAAACTTAAAAACATTAAGTTAATATGCTTCATACATTTTTTAAGTTAAATCAAATAAGCCTTATGAGTCCATTGAACTTAAATTATAGTGAACTGACAGTGTTTTCAGTCAGTTCAATTTAATATTTGTACAGTGCAGAATAAAAGTTTGGGCTTACATAATATATGTTTGTGTACTGTGCTAATATTAATTTTGTATTTATAAACACATACATGCATATATTTACGAAAAACATCAAATATAAAAGCATCTAATTATTTCCTAAATATAAACTGTAGTGTACTTGTATGTGTTAAGTATGTTTTTGTGTTTATGAATACAAAATGAATATGCACAGTACACAAACTTTTATTCTGGTTGCGATGAATCACTATAAATCATTTGATAGCCCAATAGTTTGATTATTGCTCTGCTCACACGTACCAAAATAATTAGAACTTAAATATAAGCAAAATAAAACCAATTTGAGATTTTATTATGCGTAATTTACCAACCAAAATCATCACAAATCATACAGTCCATTATGTATGAACCATATGACCTGTTCATCCACCTTGAAATAATGAATAGATTCTTAAGTAAAACTGTCTGTGTGCATTCGTATGAAAGTAGATTAATATGGATGAAGACTAGTTATGCCCCAATACATGTAAATATATTAATATGTAATGGATGTACAGCTGTCCATTAACCTTTATGTACATACCTGTAATTAAACTCATACATAATGTATGTAATGCAATTTAACATATGTAAATACGCTCATAAGTAATGGATACAAGATTGTTTGTGCACTCCTACATAGGTGTGTACACTGGATACGACATAATGGACGAAAGATTGTTCATGTTGTTTTTTCTAGGTACGCAAAGGACAACAACTGAACAGACAGAGTAACAAACTAACGCTGCATATCATTTTACTTTTGCTTTAAGCAGGTGTGGTATATATTGAGAAGATGTAGTTGAAACCAAGGTCAAGTCAAGGTTTAGTTGGTTATTATTGCTCCAGAAAGCCCCTGCTGGGAGATGTCATAACTACACCATTATGTAGCTCGCACACACATTTATATATTTTGCCTTTTTGCATCTTTTGAATGGATAGGATAGTGGTTAATGAGACAGGAAATTATGGGATGGGATGAGAAAGAGGGAACCGGTAGCTGGGAAACGAAAACGAGCCAGGATTCGAACTCAGGTCGCCGGAAGTGCTACTAGGGATGCACCGATCCGATACTCTGGATCGGAATTGGGGCCGATCCGGATGTTTTTTGCTGGATCGGGTATCGGACTGACGGGTTCTCTTCAGTCCGATCCGTTGCGATACCCGTGGAAGTTACTCTAAAGCTTCATAAAGGACTAACTATCAGGAAATTACCATAAACTGTGTCATGCACTGTATTCGTTGTCATGTATTTTGATAGCTTTATGCGAGGAATAAACCAATATAGCATAAATAAAAAACTCTGACCTCCGCTGTTGCGGTCATCTGTCAATCTCAATCCAGCATGCGTGTGTCCGGGAACAGTCAGGACGTTACTCTTTCCAAAGTTTTTAATATTCTTCCTAATCACTAGATAGTAGACTGTGGTTTTGTTTAAAATGCATTTTGCCGGAGACTGTACTCGCTGAGTGTCAAGTTATTAGATTCAAGCACCGGAACCGGTCTATGTTATGCGTCATTCATACACTATAACTCTTTTTTTTTTACTTTAGGATGGATGCAATGTACTATGATTTAAACACATAACATATCTCTTCTCTTTGTGTTATAACTGTTTTGAACTTGGGAAGCAAAGATCCCCGCGAATACACGATCATCACTATCCGGGATGTGCGTGAGTGAAGCGGGTGCATTAAGCGCATCATTCTGCGTCCAATGCGCATGACTTTAAATAACGTAGAAGCGAATGTATTAAGCGCATCATTTTGTGTCCAGGATGTGCATGAGTGAGTTTGGAGACTTTTATATTGTGGTAGCTTTGTGCAATAAACAGAAATTTATTTGTTAAACATTTTGTAAGTATCTGTGCTTAATGAGACCACATTTTGTTTTGTATGTATTTTTAAGTTAAATAAAGCACTAAATAACATTTAAAAAAAATCATACTTTTAAGTAAAAATACTTAAGTGAAGGAAAATGGTAGATTTTAATGTACTCATGGATTTAAAGTAAAAAAAAAATTAAAAAATGTATGGACTGTAGTGGAGTAAATATGCTGTGCTTCATACTGTAGGAAAGTATTTTTTTGTCCAAAGTTCTCTGATAAAGTACATATATTTTAAAATGTACTTGAAAGTAAACATTCTTAACTATCCACCTCTGGCAATAAAAGTTAAAATATGCAAGTCTACTTTGATCATGAAAAACAGTGCTAGTATCGGATCAGAATCGGTATCGGCCGATACACAGAATTCAGGTATCGGAATCGGATCGGAAAGGAAAAAGTAGGATCGGTGCATCCCTAAGTGCTACTGCACAATATGTCGGCGCACAGTCCTGTGGACCATTGGGCGCTGACGTATATCCATAAAATTAGAGAGAATAAAACAAACAAATCCTTTGTTTGTGACACATCATCTCTGTTTAAGAATAAACTCAATGGAGGATGATGGATAGCTCCAGGGAACACATGGGCCCCTACACATTGCCAGTGTGGTATAGGGTCACGACCAAGAGGAATGTATACTGTAAACTCAATGCATTGATGAGGAATCCATTATCTTTTACTAATCCCAGTGCATCAGCCCATCCCCCTGCCCCGGGAAAAAAATCACAATGATTCACAAGGACATATATGTGTGTGGGTAGCGTGTGAGGAGGATGCATACGTAATTTTCAGTAAACCACTTTTCCCAATCTTGGTGTGATCCCAATGCCTAATTCAGTTGTTAACGTATTGAATACCTTTTTCCGGCCAAAGAATCTAATCATTTCAAATGGGGGCACAGCTTAAACAGTTGTTTATGAGCAGCGCTTGCTCATATAGCATTTTTAAGTGAAACATGTATTAACTCAAAGTGTACACTACAGTCACCAGGCTCACATAATCTCCCAAATCAATATTTTAATAAATTATGGCCAAGTGGAATTTCCGTATGAAGATAAAGGTTAGGATCGCTGTGACCGTATATTAGCATTTTTTGTTCTTTTCCTATAGCAACTTATTGAGCGTTTGGACCCAGAAACAGTATATGACCTACCATATATGGTGGTGCGTGACATCAGGTTTAACAAGCGAATTGCACACGTTCATGAAAATAAGCTTAATGCTCAATTGGCACTTGTCGCAGGTGACAGAGGTCACGGTTATGCGAAGACATGAGATTTCTCTCACTTTGCACAGCACAGAACACCGAGCATCCTTAGACACAATCCCTTTCACACATTTGCTGATGGAAAAATATAACTAGAACACACTTTCCACTTCAAGCCAGTTTGGACAGCTAAGTGCAAGGTTAGATCCACCCCTCACAGCCTTGGCAAATCAAAGCCTACCTAAAGCATTCAGGCCAAATCAAAGTGATATAGTTCACAAACACACTTCCAAAAAGACGTGACTGTTATGTTTCCAGGTACAGCAGCACTAACAAGTTATTTTTTTTTAGTTATTATAGTTTTGTTTAATTTATACTACTAATTAGTTTTAATTTGTAGATTTTTGTCATCTTACTTCTTTTAATGTTAATTTTTGTTAATTTAATGTTAATTTGAATGATTAATTCAAATGATTAATTGAATGATTAATTAATGATGTTAATTTTAGCTACATTTTTAGCGGTTTGGTTTTACGCTTTTGTCACTTACTTATCTATTTGTTTTTTTTTTGTTTATTAATGTTGCATAATAAGAATAATTTATTCTATTAATTGTGAGTAATTGCATCCAGAATAAACATTTGTGTTTACATAATATATGTCTGTGTACATATATACATTTATAAACACAAAAATACACATACGTGAATATCTAGAATATTTATGAAATATTTCAATATATTTATCTATATTTACCAATAATTGAAATTTGATATAAATTTGTATACTTTTTTTACTTTTCTTACATATAGACAAGTACTGTATGTATGTGTTATACAGACAAATATAATGTAAACACAAACTTTTATTCTGGATGCAAATAATTGTTTGACAGTCCCAATTTTTTCTGAGGGGTTAAGCGTCGTAGGGGCTATGGTCACTACTGCTTCTGTTGGTATTCTTCTTCTTTGCCAATGGGAGTTAATGGCAGCCCTATGAACGGTAAGTAGGAAAATTATGAAATTTGGCACACTCGTAGTGGTGGTCCTCGATCGTCATGTGACCAAATATCAGGGCCCTAGCACTCAATCTATAGTGCCACCAGAAGTTCAAAAATATACTTTTCAAACGGCTGAAACTTTTGAACCCATTGATCTACAGAAATTCTACTCGGCAATTCAAGTGCAGATTGTTCGGTACGGATTTGAATCGCTCTCGCAGTACTTTAATGCGATATGACAAACAATCTGTGCAGCCCTACATTAAGTTGAACGCGTCTGTTCCTGAAGTCACTGATTAGCCTCAACAGGTGTTTTATCAGAGTTGGGGCTAAACTCTGCAGGAAAATGGATCTTGCAGGCCAGAGTTGAGAACAACTGGTGTAGGCTTCATGAGCATCTCGGACTGGGGATCCTTGCCAAAATGGGGAAAAGCGCCACCTTTGGGTAGCGAGATTTTAAAAATTGCTATTTTTGCTCGAAACTTTCATTGCGTCATTGTCACTTTTGATATCTGTTCATCACATTGTAAATCACATTGTATTTCTGTTATTTTTGCTCTACGCTGTCATTCCAGCCCCTCCAGGGATTGGGTCATGTCAATGTTGGAAGCTCTGAAAGCTCTCATCAGGATGCTGGGTCTACTGAGCACGTCAACTGAGTGGCACACCTGATAAACCGCAAGCCTCTTGTCCGGGAGGTTGTGTGTTCAAATCTTGTGTTGTGCATTTCTATACAACTTGATATTCCTGCTTTCATTGTCACTTCTGACATCTGGTTCTCCTGTACACTGTATTTCTGTTACTTATGCTCTACTGTTTCATCCCAGCCCCTTCGGCTATTGGCCTATGTCGATGCTTGAAGCTCGGAAAGCTCTCCTCGGCAGGCAGGGTGTTCTAAGTCAACTGAGTGTATCAAACTAATGAAACACATCCCTCGAGTTCACTAGGTCGTGGGTTTGTTTCCCGAAAGGCACATGTTTTTCTTGTATTAATGAAGTGTGGGTTGTGATTTCATATTGTTCTTGTGGCTGTTCGCTTTCATAGCTGCAACGTTTGTGATTGTTACATATCAATACTTATACCTCTATAAGCTTTGCTCTGCAGCCCTATGTGTGTAAATCGTTTACTTTAAGTTTGCTTTTACCTATTCTTCTCGACCTATCCGATTTCACACATGTGCTCCTTCTGCCTTTTTTGCACTCGTTGCTCTGTGCGGCACTGCGCTGCACTTGCAGTGCCCTGTGGACTTGGCCCCATATCGCTGCTTGCAGCTATATATGACACAGTAGTTCTGGCATGAAACTCTAGATAACGCAGTCCTAAAGTCTAAACCAATCTGACATAATAACTACGAAATGGTGAAATGACTGGTTCCCTCCATATCAGCAGCCAAAGACCTTTCTGCTCTACGTTTAAATCTTTGCTAGTGATTGTCATAGCAGAGCAGTGCATTTCAAAAACCCTCCTTCTTCCCCAGCTCCACTTGTGTAGATCTGCTACAGGACGATCACGTAAGCTACAGGGTTTATTCATATATGTTATATGTGCAGCAGCATTCCTTATATGCACACAGCAGCATGTTGTTGATGTATTGGCAGTAGCAAGTCGCCGTACTTGCTCCGCCGCAGCAGCAGCATAGCAGATCTATTCCGCCAAGACCAAATACATTTATATGTATACTACCATGATGAACCTTCAGAGAGTTGTCATGACAAAACATTTTATTATAATTTAAGTGCCTTGAACTTCAGTTTATTTCTGAGCCAACATTTAAAAGGTTAATTTAGATTACATTTTTTCAATAATTAAGTAAAACTTTTAGTTTTAAAAGTTGTAAATTTACATTTACAGTAAATATTTATATTCATATTTAATATAAAATAGCACAAGAGAGATTTATTTTCAATGGAAGTTTTTTTCAAAAATGTTGCTATCACACCATAGGACACATGTGTATGGTATATTTGTCAACTACCCAAGTACTGCAAATGTTCCAGCTTTAAGTCCAACCTGTGATGTATCTCGGCCCTATTTCTATCTAATCTTTCAAGAGAGAAGTTTTTTGGATACCGGTTCCTGGCATGGGATGCAAACCAAACTATAAAATGGATGCTACAATAACTCAAAGCTACCCATGAAAGAAATCCAATTCAGATGAAAGCATAATGAAATACGCATCTGTCATACCTGAAAGACCATGTTGAGGATCTTTATCCATACTGCCGCATTTCCTTAAAGGCAGGGTGGGTGATCAGGTCCAGAAACATTTATTGTCATGTTGGTTGGAAATCTCTTTACATCCTGATATGTAATCACTTAGTAAAGTGGTCAAATAATATTTGTATAATTATATATTGTCTGTGAAAGGAGTAGGACCTAAAAATGTTTGCCCGATCAAAACGTTCTGACTGAACGCTTTGACTGGTCATGTGTACATTTCAGGCAACGTATATTGCATACCACTGCGAGCCCTGTTCACGCAAACATCACACGTAATCACGGCCACAGAGTGCTCACGTCTGCTGTGTCAATGTAGGGAGAATGGAGGACAATCAGCAACAATCAAACTTTTCTGAAAATGATAAAAATCTTTATTTTTATTAAAAAAGTCTGTTGGTCGAATTAAAGGAATGTTTTATATAACTTAATTATTGTCATTTTCATCTAATTTTATTAGAACTTTTAATATGACAAAGTCACTTTGGTAAAGCCATTTAAAGGTACGGTAGGCCTATGTGTGTGTACAAGGTCAGGATGGCACCACCTCCGCCTCATTTTGAGCCAGGAAAAACCCTTCAGTGGTTCTTAATCTTGTCCAGGATGCTTCACTTACTGACTAAAAATAATCTCCTCAGTTTATTCACAGAGTGCTCCATGATAACAGAAAACATCCAAAATGTGGCATGGGGGACCTCCAGGACCAGTACAGAGAAAGTGGCATGCATTACATGTGTAACAGTGTCGTAAACATCACAGTGCATGGTGCATAACAAGCAGAGCATCTCTTTGCTCTGGTTTTTGTGTCAGACCTGTTGCCACAAGCACTGATGTTTCTTTCATTTCAGTCCTGCTCAGCTTTTAATGCTGGGAGGCTCTTTGTGACATCTCTACACTCCCATAACCCACTAATGAGCTAAATTACATAAGAGAAACACTCTCTGCCCAAGAACGGCGTGTTAAACAAATGTAAACAACAATGAACACCCAGCCCAGGATAGAGACAAACTTATTATCCTGGTCTGCACCAAAACCGCTGCGGGGTGTGTTTTCTTTAAATTGATTTTTCATGTGCCAGAGCTGCAGTTAAAACAAAATGCATCTGTGTCACATACACATGTTATCTGGGGGGCACGCGCACGCTTCACGAGTTTATCTGCATGCAACCGTCTCGGATAGCAAGGCTTCTCCGTCTTGCGTCCAAAAAGAAACAATTTTCTTGCGCATTACATTTGAAATCAAAGATCTCCACAGTAATTGAATATGCGTTGATCCAAATCATGCGGCTCACTGTAGGGGACAGGGAAGTGAGGTCTCCTCAGTGTGTCTGTATGAGATAGCATATGAACAGTAATGAGAGCAGACCCCGAGCTGGCTCACACGAAGCCATCATGCTGCTATCCATTTGGGCTGTGAGATGGAGGAGATTTAACCTCCAAACAATGAGATTTAAACAAAAGCTTTTCAACTCATCCAGAGAGATGCCTCATGCATTTTTTTATAACTGTCCACAGGAGAAGAATGTCAATGCATTATTCATAGGAAAACTACATCTCAGCTGTTTCAAGAATATGAAAGACAATTCCAGGCTGTGTTTGTGTGGCGCCTGCTGTTTGTAAAGCGCTTATTCTTTAGTAAATAAGTGGAATGCAAATCACAATGAGATCACGTAGAAAGTGTTTTGGTAACAAAATTTATTGTGAGATTTTGATCAGGGTAACATAGTTTCTGGTATTTTGGGAAACAAAATACAGCAGACACACACTGGATTCTCATACTGTAAAGCCTGTCACAGGCCCTATATTTTGGTCAATACAAAGCTTAAATGGGTAAGTTCACCCAAAAATTAAAATCCTGTCATCATTTCTTCATCATCATGTCATTTCAAACTGGTATGACTGATATACCCTGATATACGGGGGCAGAGACAGGGAATGCAAATTTCATTCGGCAATTTCATTGGCCTTTTCTAATTTAGTCAGAAGTTGAAAGGTTCTCAAGACAAACCCCAACTGTCGTTCGTCACAACGTTGAGAGAAAGGCAGAAAGGGAACAAAGTCAAACTGCCACAAATTGAACCAAGGGTCATCCATTTAGGTTCCACCCTTCATGAGATTTTCCATCATTTATGACACATTGGTTCCAGGCCATTGACAAGATTTTCTGGCTTTCCATGTTTGTACGGTTACACCTTACCAGACATGATGCAGTGACATGTAATAAAAGCTACACTGTAAAAAACTTAATGAATTTCTCATTGCGTGGAATAATATTTTCCTTTTTCAAGTTGATTAACATAAAACAACAACTACTTTTTACAGTGCATAGGTTTCCATTTAATTAACTATTGTACTTCGTGCATTGCTGTCATGGCTGGTTAGGACAAAAACTGATTGAAGGTATGCATTTGGTTACTACATGGAGTTATTTTCAGAAAGAGTATAACATCTACGAAAAACTCTGTTTTAATCATCATTCTGAATGTGATCTGGATAAAGTCTTCGCCAATATTATTTATTCAGCATATTGTACAAAATTGTTACATTTAAAAAAAAAAAACTTTACTTCCAAAGCTGACTTGCATGAATTTAGTTCAAAAGCTGACTTTAATTGAGTTAAATCAAAGTGGCTGTACAAGTCATTTGAGTTGAAATTATAATAGGGCTGTCAATGCTAACGCGTTAACAAATACGTTAGATTTTTTTCAGATTAACGCGTTATAATATTTAACCTAGTTAATCCAGCCTCTATTTATGTTATCATCCTTTTGTCTAGCGATACATTATAAAATCACGCTCTTATTCATGTAAAGGCCTTTAAACTATTTAAACGCAATATAAAACAGTTGCTTCGACGCGTTCAGTATAGATACACAGCTTCTAGCTGTGGGACTCAGCAAAACACAATGCGACAGCGGTCCAGCATAGTGTATACAGTCATCGGCTAAAAGCTGCGTTGCGTCAATGAATCTCTGTCTGTCAGACAGCGCAGGAGTATTAAAGGGCCGCAATCCCAGAAAATGCACTTTTAAATGTTTATCTACCAGAAATTGAGTCGCCAGTGTTTGTCCAGAAACACCCTGTAATTAAACAAATCATCTAGTCTTCTTTTTGTAATCTCCTTTTAACCACAACAGTGACACAAAACAGGCTGTTGGGGATCCCCTAATAATCCGATGTCACATTGTTTACGACTGCACATTCTCAAGAGTGGAACATTACCAGCTGTTCGCGATCCAGTTTCATCTACAGAAGAAGTAAGTATTACACATCGTTTGTTTAGCACGTTAGCGGCTGTTGTTTACATGTTCGCGGCCAAACCCTGAGACTTTACATTGGTCCAAAGACAGGTGTTATGTCATAATATTAGTGGTAAAACGCATAGCGCCCATCGGTTCAGAAGACAGCATATGCTGTTTTATTTCTGAACAAGGCATTAAGGTGATTTTTATATTTAGTGTAGGGTTTGGTTGGATAGGGTATTTCAGACGTAATTGCGCTTTCCACCATATTGCTCGTCTTGATGTCATCCAAAGCACATGTGTAATCGCTCAACCTCATATTTTGCATAGGGGGAGGGGAGCAGAAGCTAATTTGCATTTAAAGAGACACACACAAAAACGGCACGTTTCCAATGCAGCCACAAATGGCCATCGTCAACATATTGTAATGAAAGATATTTGGTGTATTTTGAGATGAAACCTTACAGATACGTTCTGGGGGTACCACTGACTATTTTTACATTGCAGAAAACACCTGGATTTGCGGCTCTTTAAATTATGTATCATGCTTGAATGAACAAAAACACACAAGATTATGCCAGAAAGCCCGTTTTGTGTAGCATTTTCGTAAACACAGATTTAAACATGTTTAATAAAATCCTAAATGAATGCAAAGAGTTGTGAAAATGGGAAAGGGTGTCAGACCATGTTCTTAAATTTGCTGCTGTGACCCGTGTCATTAATGTTAATTAATGAAAGAAAACAAAAGAAAAGAGGAAATCAATGTGTTAACTTTAGGGATAGCTTTAATTCCGTAATTAATTTATAATTAAGCATTGAAGACTGTAGTGTTATAATAAAAAATATTCAATTTAATGGAGACATCAGTTGCCGTACTAATATCAGAATGTTGGCTTTCATTCATAAGATGAGGTTGTGAAAGAAATCGGTTGTTTCTACACTAATTTGGAGATTAAATGTAAACGCTTATTTAAAAATATTAATGTTATGTGAGAGCAAGATGTTAAAGTTATCACAAAACAAATGTGTGATTAATCAGGTACATTTTTTAATCGATTGACCGCCCAAAATTATATTAAATTGACCCCATAAAATAAAGTACAAAACACAATTAGATTTTTCTGAACCGTCACAATATTTGTCACAAACATAGTTGTCAAGTATGCATTTCTGTTGTATTAATCTTACACATTTCACTGATTACATTATTTGCAGAAAGCTTATAAGAGGTAATTTAACCGTAGATGACATTGGGAATTTTACCTCATATATTGTGGCAACTTATTCCATTTTTCAATGATTGCTGCCTAAAGGGTCTATACAAACAAAATTGAAATGATGCTTGAACACTTACTTTTATTTGAATATTTATTTAAAATGTGTGACAACTGCCAACAGTCCCTATTCACAAACCTATATCCATCCCCAGGGACTAGTGCACACTATCAGCTCACATCAGCACAATTTGGAACAATTACAGAAAATTGTCATTGTCATGTAACCACTGAGAAATGAAGGCTCTGTGCAGAAAGTTTCTTGAGAATATCACTATTAGCTCTCTTTCTTCTCTGAGATGTGCTGTGCGGGTCAACACGGTCATGATTTTGTTGTATCAGTCATGCTGGTAGATCGGTAATGCTCAGACATGTGTCTGGGAATGTCTGTAATGCTTTTGATAGGACTTTCTGCATTTATTGTTTGAGCACATTACATGTAGAAGTGCACATGCACAATAACTGTATGTGTCACATAATATGTACGTGTGTGGGCATAGGTCCAACTAAACTACCTCAGTTGTGGGCTCACATTGTTATTGAGTTTTCCCTGCTGGCGGATGACTTTAAAGATGACGGCTTGTCACATGAAGTCTTTAAAAATGACAGCTCACATTTAGTGCTTGACCGCCAACGAAACCATAAAGATATCTGAGTGAAAGTCACACAAGCATCTGCATGCAAATCGCATGTTGTTCAAACATGTGTACGTGCCACCGATTACGAGTCACCTCCCCACGTCTTCCGTTTTCCCGCTGTGCCGAGGAGGAGCCGGTTAATCCCAGAATGATTTATTTGAATATGGATCTTATACAGCACAGCAGCGAGACTGAGAGCAATTACTCCCGAACAAAAATCTTCCCTGAGCTGTCACACATCATCCCATAAGCACAACACCGAGCGGCCATAGCAATTTATCTACCTTCCGCATCACAGATACTGACACCGGAGTCATTTCTGAGTATGAAAAGTATGTTCTTCACTATTGCCTAATTTAAACGCTACACACATGGGCTGACACTCGATGTAGATATACATACTGTTGAAATAATGAAACCTTTTAGTTTGATCACTTGGTTTATTAAACCTATCCGTGAGGCTCTTGTAGTCTAGAAGTGCACCAAGACTACAAAAAGACAAAACTAATTTTGAGAACATACAATCTAAGACACAGTTCATTAGGTAATGTGATGTAACTGATTTGAAATGTTAGGGCAGAGAAATGACAGATGCTGAAGCTCTTAAAGAGGAGCGGAATGCGTAAGCATGTTTTCCATCTTCTGAGGGATGACAAGCTCCTGCTGACCCTCTAGAGACCCCTTGACACACGACTGCCCTTCAAAGCACAGGATACTCCATAATAAATATAAATACACAGCAGGTATCGGAGGCTTTGAAAGGAATGAAGTGGCTTTAAAGTAATGAAATGTAGATATTTCATAAGATGTAGAGAAATATCTACAAATGTAGAAATGTAGATATACGTAGATGGCTGACCTGGTTTACTATTGAATTGAGCTAGAATCTGCTAATACTTTTTTGGCCTTTTGCCTTTATAAGTCCAGTAGGAGAGAGAGGACAGGAAGCGGACTGGGTGAAAGGATCTCAAGATGGGACTGGAACTCAGGTTGCCTGGCGCAAAAAGGTAACGTTATTTTATTTCAATTGTGTAGTAGCAATATCATAATATTTATCCTACCTAACACAAGCTGCTGGAAATCTAGAGGCAGACCTAATAATGTCAGAATCTATCTTGGACCCAGAATGAATACCCCGGCAAAGCAAACTGCTTTGAGGACTCATAGATGTATTCAGTTGGCCTCCAAATTGCTTCAGCAGCATTGTCAGTCAATTTGGCACGCTCGCAACTCTAATTGATGCTGAATTTCCATATTGGTCACATCTGTGTAACAAATGCTATTTCACTCAAATTGAAAAGCAGGTGGGAGAGTGAAAAACGGAGAGATAAATAAATAAATAAGACTTTTCTTTCCATCGCAAACACCTGTGAGACTTCTGAAGCTTGCCATTGAAGAAACCGGCATTTCAAAGACAGAATGTCTGGACAGTATTTCTGTTTAATTATTTCACAATATTCTCAACCGCGCAGCAAGTAATTACTTTGCACCTGCTACAAATTCTCAGTCCAACGGAACAGAATTTGTGATTAAGTTTGAACTATTAGATGCAAAAAACACTAAAAGTGTCAGCGCTTAGATTATTACGCTAAATTTGTTTGCAAACAATTATAATTACATATGATATTAAAGGGATAGTACACCCAAAAATTCAGTGTTTACTCCCCCACATTTCATTTTAAACCAATGTGACCAAAGAACCCAACCCAATTGACTTCTATTGTATAAAACTGAGACATTTTTCCAAATATCTCCTCCTGCATTCTGCATTAAAAAAGTCACACAGGTTTGAAATGGCATGATGGTGAGAATGCTTATACAACGTTCATTTTGGGGTAAACTATCCCCCACTTTACAAAAGTATCTAAAAAAGAGGTATAGCTTGACATTTATTTGTAAGCAAGCATTGCATTTTAAATGATTTATTGATAGAAAAAGTTGATTTGAATCTGAAAGCAGACTTTAAAAACAGAATCTAAGCATCAGAGCAGCTCAGTCCCGCATGTCTAACCTATTGTAAGTGGCACCAAAATGGCAGTGATGCATTTTTAATAGCCGCCAGTTGCTCGAGGGAGGGCAGTTTCCACAGCACGGGGCTCCGTGCCATTCGGCAAACAGCAGCAACACAGAGGGAAGGAGGTGATACGATTTACACTCTGAATAACCCAACAACAATAATGACTGCATTCTCTGCATGATGAGAGAGAGCTTGTGACTGAGCTCTTAAATTTACCCTGCGTGCAAACGTGCATTGAAACCCATCATAGGCCAAAGACTGATAAAGCACTTCATTTAAGCAATTAAACCAATGACGGATTCAATTAAGTCCTTTATGAGTTCAGGTGGAGCGGAAGACCGCAGGGTCCCAGCGGATCAGAATGGGGGACAAATTAAAGATGGGTGTGCTGCGAGGTCATGCTGTGTAAGCTCAGGCTACTTCACTCAATATTTAAAAAGAAGGACTGAATTAACTTCGCATCAGTACTGCAGAAGTTTTATCCTGCAGTGTCCCGGCTCGGTAACAGACGAGAACGTAAAGTGTACAGGTTATCTAATGGTTGACTGTGCGCACTGGTCTCTGCCCGGTTATGTGTGAGTGATTTACAACTCCATAACAAATTGGCTGGTGCTATGTCTTGTCTTCAAATGGCCGTTTGATGAGTTTTAAGGTCCAAATTAATGTCATACTTTGACTACTATATCCATTGCTATGACAAAAGTAATAACCATTTGCTTTTATTATTATAATTCTAATTATTCCTATTTGATTAGGACAATCTACATTAAGAAATATTTTGTTTATTGTCATATTTACAGACTGCATCTGCATCATGAACTCTTGTGAATGCTTCCATTACAGCCTAATCATCTAAGCTGTCTACACGGCACAATAAATCTGCCTTGGTAATTATAAACAGGAACATTCAAGTTTAGTTGTGTCACTCTTACAGTGTTATTGAGTTGTGACAGAGGCTAGTGAGCTGCACAATATGCACAGAACCCCAAATAATAACAACAAATTTTCATAAAAATAAATATAAACTCCAGACAAAATGATTTCCTCACATACTAAAACGTCTCTTTAAATTTGTATTTGAGTGTGCCACTGTGAACAGAAGTAAACATAAAACATGCATCTGTGGTCCAGACTGCTTCTACCTGGCTTATTAGCAACAGATGTCATTGTTTATAGATTTAATAAATACTTATAGCAGTCCGCTATGGCGAGCAGCGGGGGGATATGAGGATTACTGTGAGCGTTAATCCGTCAGCCACTGGCTCGTGGACCGTTCGCACCTCGTCTCGCTCGTCTGACCATTCCCCAAGAGACGGTCCCACCACCTTGTTTCTCAACCACGTATTCGGAAATGATGCGTGATGATGATGAGATGTGTGCAGCATCGGAGGGTGACTTACTGGCATCTGACTCCGACGATTCCTTGCAGCTCCCTCCTCGGGGGGGTCGAGCTCAGGAAGAAGCGGATTTTGGAATGTCAGCCATGCTTTTCCATGCAGGCATGAGCATTGAGTTGCAGTGTACCACACTGCCTCTCACAGCGCTCGCGGCTGGATACATGGTGTTTCGGGTTTGAGCACGGGTCCAAGCTGCGCCCGTCCCCAGTGCCGTGTTTCCCTGAAGTGCATGAGGAACACTTAAGCCTCCCTTCTTCCCTCACTGGGTGAAGAACAGGCATTCCATCCATCACACAGCATCACACAGCAGCACTTCACTAAGCAGCACTTCCTGCGGGCTGGGCAGAGTAGCCCTGGCCCTTAGGCCGGCTACCAACTGAGTTTTCCGGACCTAGTGCTACCTGACGTTGTAACCCCCCCAATCAAGCAGTTCCGTCTGATGTTTCCTCATGATTGGTTCCCACCTTGGTAACCCATGACTTTCCCTAGATGGACCTCCACCTTGCGATAAATTACTTCAATCCCCTTTTCCCCATGAGCTATCCCCTGACGGAAAGACCACGTTGGTGTCTCCACTAAACTCCTCCCTATGGTAGGAAGTGATCTCTGTCATGCATCCCCTATTTAAGGAAGTAGCGCTTACTCACTGGCCTTGCGGTACTGGGTGGCTTCTCGCTGTTAGAGAAACAAGGCCGCCGCCCTGAAGACAGAGGCTTCCCACCTTTTCAAAAAGCTATGGGGCCCCTACCTATCCACTGGTAGGTTATAATTTCGCGGTAGCACTCACGTCTGACACGCCCAGGCCAGTCACCGTCACTTCCCTAGAGATTGTGATACGGCACGGCCTGTGGCGTTTTCAATAGGAACCCCATCTGTCGGTTCGACCCAACGTCGAGAGACAGACAGAAAGGGAACGTCTTGGTTACGGATGTAATCACAGTTCCCTGATGGAGGGAGTGAGACGTTGTGTCCTTCTTGCCACAATGCGTGCTGCCCCACTGCAGCAGTCATGAGAGGCTCTCAGGCTTCTCAGAACTAAAGGTGAATGAATGCAGCACGCCATCTCCCTTTTATACCCGGATATCCGGGTATGCAAATTTCAATTGCCATTTAATTGGCCTTAACTAAACTAGTCGAAGTTGATAGGTTCTCAAGGGTGAACCCCATCTGTAGTTCGACACAACGTCTCATTCCCTCCATCAGGGAGCTGACGTTAAAATGAAAATAAAGTATTCTGTTGGTTCTTATATTTTTTTCTACACAATTAATTTCAAGCACTGAAACATACACCTTCAGATTAAAATATTTTTAAGATAATGAGAAACATTTTTGTCAAGTGATCCTTGACCTTTTACTGGCAGTGGATATAATACATGTATGAAAGCAGGGCTACCAACTCTCACACATTCGTCAAAAAGTGACCGTTTCCTCATGCTCTTCTCACGCAGGTCAAACCCGCCATTTTTTTCAGTGGTGTGTAATATAAAATTTGTGAAATAAATGTATTTTGGGTTCTGCGAACTTTTTCTCGAGCGGTTAGTGGACCTAAATGTCAAAATAAGGCAAGGTGGCCATTGGCCAAACAAATCTAAGAAGACGGGAGTTACTGTATACAGAATCGTCTTGGTGAACAATCAAATCAAAGCAGAGCTTATGCAAACTACAAAACTGTTTTAAATGGAAAAACACTTTTTTGTCAGTTTCTTTATTCCTCTCCCAGGACAAGTGTCTACAGCCTTTATAAGACCATAGCTGGGTCTCAACTCCAAGGCTGTGTTTGTTTGGCACATACGTCATTATTTCAGACTTTATTTCAGAAAGACAACCGTTACATTTAGAGGGGAAAAATAAAACTACAATGATTATGTCTAAAGAGAAACAAATGTTAATTTTAAATGAGACAACCTCGATTACGTATGTGGCAGAAGGTGCATTCCAAATGGGATAAATCGCCCTCCGAACGGGCCCTTTCGTGAAGAAGACACAACCCAAAACGTCGCTCCAAATAAAGAGAAAATTAGGTCGTTTTTTCTCCTTTTTCCAAGTGAATTTTAAACAAACACATTCAGAGATAAAATTGTGTTTTTCCTTCAAGAGTTTACACATCAGGAGCTTTACTCTTCAAGGGAGTAGGTAGGGCATAGGGATGATCACTTCTGAATGAAGCGCAGGGGTGACCTCAGGAGGACTTTTCGCAGCTCTTGTCTGGTCTGTCCTCAAAATTTTAACGGACAGTTCACCTAAAATTTATGAAAGTTATGAAATTATGTTATCAATAGTCACGATACTTCTAATGCAATGATTTTATGTTTTTTTACAACTTTCCGCCGTCCCATTCCCTCCACAACTTAACCCTTCCGGGCTGAAAAATCACACTCCAAGATCAACTCAAAAGTTGGCAACAATGATAAAAGGGATGTAAAGATTCACAGCGAGACGTTTCAAATCGGTTGAGATGTTAAACGAGTCGCAACAGATGTTTTGAACAGCAGGGGCCACTGTGTTTACTGCAAACTTTGTAAACAAGGATAAGCTGATATTTCTTTAAATTGTAAAAAAAAATCCTCGTTAGGAAAGCACAGACAAAGTCTTAGTTTAGTTATATTAAAGAGTCTTTTGTATTTTTTTTTTGATTTGGAATTCCTTTATAGTATTAAGTTGACAATAAAGATATTTTTCGCGAGCGGAGTGAATCTTTACATCACTAATGTATAATAAATAACATATAATAAACTATACAATAAAGCTGCAATATATTACAAATGCATACAATTAGTCCACAGAATGCGGTATTTAACACTTCACCATTATTTAGTATTGTCTGTCAGACTAGATCTCTTCTTATTTCATTAAGTGGGCCACCATTATGCAACAACAAGAAATTAAATGTTTGTAATTACAAATTATGGCAGTTAATAATACACAACTGTTAGGAAAGATATTATTTTCCAAATAGACCAATATTTGTTTAAAAAAAATGGTCCCTGACTAAAGTATAAAATATATTTGCATCTAAAGCATCTAAATGACGTGTTGCCATTAAACAAGCTACAAAGAATTAAAATCAATCTTTATTTGTCACTATAAAAAAACACATCTGTGTGGGCTTCTTAATGGACTGATCTGGCGAGCCGTGTCTGTTTGGCTTTGTACGTGAAAGTTCCTGTGTCACTAATTGCATGCATATTTGCACAATTCATCGTCCAGAAAAGGGAGGGGGATTATAGAGAGAAAGAAGAGCCGGAGAGAGAGAGAGCTAGAGCGCTACTGAAAAACAGTGAGGTGAAGTGTGTCATCGGGGGTGTGTTTTTTGGCAGATTCATCAGGTGTTGATGAATAGAGAGCGTAATGTCTTAACATACCCGCCCATACGCATCCTGCTGGGGACAGCCGTACGCCACTGCGGGGACACTTGGCAGAATTATTAGTGCTGTCTTGGAATCGACAGGGAAAGTGAGAAATTATAATTCTGTTGCAGCAGCTGGCCCATTCCCATCACCAGACTTTCTTAAATATGGCTTCCCGGAGTGGCACAGACAAAACTCATATGGGTACTGAGATGAGAAGACCAAGATGTGGGAAGAAAGCGAACAAAGACTAAAAGAGTTCACAGAAAGAAGAATAATAGTGTGTGTGAGAGAGAGAGAGAGAGAGAGAGAGAGGGGGGAGGGGGGGTCACACTAATAACCCTTATGCTCTTCTTTCATGGTTGAGTAAATTGCCAAGCATTAACTTTTGAAGGCCACTGTGTTTTGCTGCCTAGTTTGATCTCACCTCAAGGGGACTCTGACAACACTGACAGCCCACGCAAATGTGACACAAAGAATGCACTCATTAAGGGCCAAACCGTGAGGGAACTGGAGAAAAACACCACCTACCAATGCTAGAAAAACAAACAGACACACACAATCAATTATGGAGATTTCAGCAGACAAGAAAGGTCAAAGCAGGAGTAAAACAAGCAGAGAGAATATGATTGACTGCAGAACCAGGGATACATGTGTCATGTGACATTTGGTTCCTCCCGCTGTATTTAGAGAAAGCGAACAGTGTACTTAAATGGTGGATAAAAGTTGGTGACATTTCTGGTTTAGAAATAGAATCGAAAGTCTTTGATACTAGGGCTAGCTATGCTTTGCTATGCTATGCTAGCTAACCCTTACACATGTAATGACCCTGCTGAAAAAACCCCTGAGCAAACCACAATAGAAACTAATGGATTTATTGGTATTATAGGTATATATATCTGGCAGATTAATGCTACTAGAATAATGCCCAAAACGCACTACAAAAAAATGTGTAATGATTTTAATGGAAAAAGTTAATGAATCATTTAGACAGTTTCAAAGCAACAACATAAACAAACGTTACTGCACATGCGTACGTTCCTGGACTGCCCATAACTTCAGTGGATGTAGATTAATTCTGATAAGATGCTTAATAAACCGAGAAGAATGGTTACTTGGCTAAACTTTGCTCTCCAATATTTTGAGTTTAGACAACGATACCAAGCTCAACCGCTAGATGTCCATGTCCCATACGGTTTCTTTAAATGTGACGACAAATTCAACAAATAGTTTATATAATATGATAAATATACAACAAAATTCAACAAATTGTTTATTTATTACAATTATTATGCAATAAAATAACACTGTGCGCCGACATGTTGTGCAGCAGCACAACCCCTAATACCGAGTCCCTTTCCTTGAAATGAACTAACCCTGGAACATAACCTGCTCCATCTTCACAGAGTGAGTTGCTATGGTTACTTACATACTCTGAAAGTTATTTCTGTTTTAGGAACCGAAAGTTAGGGTTATAAGCTAACTAACCCCTAAACTTACCCGGGGATGTCACATAACCAGCTTAATGTAAATGAAAAATAAGTTGCTAAAGGGGTCTGAAAAGTCACTAATTCTAGCGACAAAGTAGCCAAGTTGGCAACACTGGAGAATTCATGATCTTTTTCATTCAAAAGCAAATCTTTTCAATTAGAGTCACATATTGAATTGATTATTAACATGCCGTGAGCTTAAATTGTATTAGGGACCAGGCTCAATAAGTGACATGTAATAGTGGAAATGCCCTTTCCTGTTGAATATTCTCTGGGGCTGAAGATCCGAATACTTATCCACGGATATACTATTAATATTTACATTCATGCATTTGACAGACGCTTTTATCCGACTTAAATTGCATTATCCTATACATGTGTTTCTAAGTATGTGCAATCCCCTGGGATCGAGCCCACAACCTTGCGTTGTTACCGCAATGCTCTTACCACTGAGCTGCAGGAAAACTAATTCCAGGAAAACTACAGGAAATATAATTCCAATTTGATTTAGATGATTAAAAACAAAGTAAAGGTATACTCTTTTGAGACATGAACTGGTTTATTACTTATAATGAAAGTCATTTGCCAAACCAACAAGCTGTGTAATGCCACCAAGGTTTTGTATTTAAACTCAGTTTTTATCTAATAATAAACATTTATTTTGAATTATTCACCATATATGACAATAGCACTACCATATCAGTACTGTCCTACAGTTAAAGGGTGATAGCCACATAAGACAGACTAACAGCTGACAAACCTGTTAAACGTTTATTTGCTGCCGTGTAAACCCAGCGAATGATTGAAAAGCAAAAAGCACCTCAAATCGCTCCGATAGGATACACAAAGAACCTGACCGCAGCCTGTAGCCCCATTTTTGATTGCATTTCAATGTCTAGGCCTGTCACTGAGACAACTCTGATATTTCAAGACACATATTTCACTGATCTGTCAGGTAACAGAGATATTTGCTGTGTGCCATTCAATAAATAAAAGAAACTAGCTTTACTCAGCCCCAAGCGAGACTCATGTGCATCCAAAAATATGACTTAAAGTGTTTATATGTGTTGTTTATATCTGATCTAGGTCAAGAAGCGACCCAGCATCTGAAATTCAAGATCCGGCACTGCTGTCGTTCCGACTCCAACATCCAGGGTGATGCTTAGGTGGTGGATTGTCGGCCACCTCTTTAGGTTCCTGACACTAAAGCCAGCGGCACCATCTGCGCCCCAACCGGCTTTCCTGCTGCCGCTGGACACAGATCTGTACTGACAACGTGCGAGCAGAAGTGCCAGGGTCTTTTTCATCTCTGGGGAAAAACATCAGTAGACAGAAACACCTGTTCAATCCACTCTTATCCCTAGGGAAGTGTCTCTGGATCTTCAGGGAAGAACTCCACTGTCCGTCAAGCAGAACTTCAGGAAACGCAGGCTGTGCTTGGAGGCGATAACCCGCAAAGCTTTTCCCCAAACTGGTCACAGAGGGTAAAGCTGTATTCATTTATTAACAAAACCAGAAGGCTCTTATCAACAAAGAGTGAGTAACTGATCAGAGCAGCAGCATTAGGCAGGCGATAACTGTAGTCATTGGAGTGTGTTGAGCACCATAATCAAACACACTTTGAGGTTCAGAGGTGTTTGACAAGAGAAAAGCACTGATAGCATGATAATGACAGACGGTATGCCTGACAGCTTGCTATCTAACTGTATGGGTGTTTGTGTACAACTGCATGTGCAGTTATCAGGAACCAGGTTGTTTGACAAATACATGCATCGAAGAGCGTAGGAGGCTATCTGAAATGTGGGGAGAAATATTAGAACATTAATCTTTATAAAGTAGTGACAACCATTTGGACAAATCTAAAGTACTGAAGACAAGGGGTATCCAACCGTTATAATCCCAAGGATCCGAATAGGGGATCCTCTTTATAAAATACAAATCTATCCACAGTATTTTTTATGTGTAAGGAAAAGTCAACATATTGTATCCTAGCACAATGGTGCAACAGTACAAAAATATTGTATGTAAAAAAACATGAACAAATGTTACGTCTCTCGAAGGTTATGCCCATTTGTAGCTAAAGCTATCAAACAACAGTTTTCAGTTACATTGCTAAAGTTGGATTACCTGACGGGTTCAGCATAAAACAGACAACTTTGGCGTCATTTTGAAAACAACTTTCATCAGCGCCTTCCATCTGGGAATAGCTACACCGATGTTTATCCTGGATTTCAGCTGTCGTCTGTCCCTACTTTGTTTGGCAGCATCACGTTTGTGCTTATTTGTTATTGGAGATTTAAGCTCTGTTGGGCCTTGTGCACCATACGCATGGTCCTCCATTTGATCAAGACTTCTGTCAAAGAATGATCTATGTTTCGAATAAGACAGACGACGACAACTAATACTACTACCAGCACTCCTGCTCCTACTAATACTTCTTCTTTGTGAGTCTGTAACTTAGTGATGATGAAAGCTGGTATAAAACACACACACACACACACACACACACACACACACAAGCAAAGAACAACATGTATACCAAACGCGCTTTGTAAAGCTGTTTTAGGGCTACTATAGAAAATATGGCGGCGCAACATGGCGAATTACATGTATGAAGGCCAGCTCTATATGTTGATAGAAACAGCTTATTCTAAGGAAAAAAATTATGTATTATTATTATTAAATATTATTATGTAAGGTTTTAATTCACCACTGAAGACATACTTATGTATATTATAGTGCATTTCTGTCAATGGATCCTAAAAATCCCACAGTTTACCTTTAACCATTTGCCTAAACTTGTTGGGTGTATATAACGGTGAAGAGACATTTTCAATTCAAATGGAAACTATACATGTGTGCGTGTTTGAAGCAAGAAATAACATAATACCAGCAGCACCACTCGTGTCCTTAGTGTTGGTTTTATCTGGCAGTTCATGGTGGACTGAATATGCTTGTGATATTAAAATCTTTGTAACAAATAATGTAACAGTGTATTTTAACAAAAATAAATCCACTATACTAATACATAAAAGGCATTAAAAATTAAGATATTTAACTGATTTTTAAAATGATTTTACCCCCTGCAGTCCTGAAACACTGGTCTAATGCACAACTATCTTTTTCCAATTTCATGCTGATTAAAGAAATCTCATGATACTGATCGAATTGATTGTAGCGAGAACTTGGAAAACAATTTTTTTCATAAAACACAACGGGCCCTATTCTCAGGATCTAAGCGCATGGCCTAAAGCGCAGGGCCCAAGTGCACTCAGGACGTGTCTGAATCCACTTTTGCTAGTTTGACGGGGGAAAACCGTGGTCTTGCCGGGGCGTGATTCTCTTAATGAGTAATGGGTGTTTTTTTGGGAGTAATGTGTAATTTACCAATTAGACTGTCATCTCTCTTTCCCTTTAAGAGCAATGGCGGATTCTCTATTTTCACGGCAGAATTTGCAAGAGCAAAGACTGCACGCTTCTCCAGAGAAGAAACACATCTGCTCATGCTTGAGGTTAAAGCACGCAAGCAGATCATCTACATGACAAGCCGAATTTTCATCTTTATGTAGCTTACATAATTATAATATTTTACATTGTAATCTGTTTATGTTTTATATTTGAAAGGTTTGTGTGCTGCTGCATTTCGTAATAAGTATAAAGTGAATGCGCGTTGTGGACCCGCCCAGAGGCGCATTTTCTACTAATATTCTCTCTTTTTTGTTGTTGTTTCTATTATTATTATTATTGCGGCATTGACTTTAGACCAGGTTTGAGTTGCCAATGCGCCAACACTGTGCCTGAAAACACCTTTTTTTGGACCAGCACGCCCATGAGCGCATAAATGAGCACATGTGCATTTGCTATTTAAAAAATGCGCCACTGGACGGGAAAATGAGAACTAAATCGGGCTGAAACTAGCATAAGCACTTGCGCTGTGCCGCATTATGCCGTGTGTACGATAAGGCCCCATGTGTTTAAACGTGTTCTACCAAATATTTTACTCATAACTAGAATATGATGAATATGCTTTCAGGATACATATTAAGAATATATAAGCTATCAAAATTTACCCTCAGCAATACGGATCAACAATTTTTATCACATCATTATGCTCTGTGAGGTAAGCGTAATGCTCAGTTGGTAAAGCACAAACAGCAAAGACCAATGGTGAGTGATAGAATAGATGATACCGTAGATACTGACCACTGGAGATCAGCGTTTACAACCTCAGAGCTGCAAAGGTGGCCACAGGCCATCTGTGACCACTGAACGATCTAATGGTTTGGACACAAGAGTGAGTGGATAGTAATGAAAACACACTTTCAAAGTTCTGTATTTCATATGGTGATCGTGCCACCTGAGCATAAAGCAGTAGATATTTGTAATGCAACTGCTTATGTAGGCTATATTCACGCTCGTTCGAAGTCGTCATCTGATTTATGGATTTCACAGGATTTCCAATTAACGGTCCGCCTGGGTACAACACGATACAGTCTGATCTAAGAAATAAGCTGTACTGTTCACAACGGTTGCTATTAGAATTCATCACAATCGACTTGACGCTTAATTCTTAAAAGTGTGCGATGTTAATGGCAAAAACTTGCTTTTAACTTTTGACTTGTTTTTATTCCGGACTGTTACTGCAGCGAGATTTCCACAGCTCTAAACATGATGCGGCACAAAACGAAACGTGATTGGTTGCTTTACCTGTCAGTCATATGGCCTCATGGGTGGGCCTTGGCCAAAGAAAGCGGTTCCGATTGTTTAATAACGACATACATGCATATTAAGAACACATTATGCACATTAAGTATTGTGTATACAAATAATAAATAAACTTATGTAGTTGCATTACAAATCTAAGTATCTATTGCATTATGGTTGGGTGGAATAATCACCATATGAAATACAGAACTATAAAAACCAGCAGCTCCTGTCCCAAATAACAATAATGGGACAGAAGTTAGTTGACTTCATGCGGCCCTGTGCGGACTGATCAGCGCATAACATCAAAGTACCATGAGAGCCATTAGGGCTTCCTCTTTCCGGCGTGATGACCACAAGTTTGTCCAAAAGAATGCGCTCCCATGTACCCTTGTGGGATCGTGCCTAGTGCCCTAAGTCTGCACTTCCTAAAGTCACCAAGTGTGGACTCGGGGGATGTCGACAAGACCGGAGTGTGCCACTGGGACCGGGCGGTTCTCTTCTTCCGTGTTCGCGTGCACTCTCTTCCGATGAGCATGTGTGTGTGAGCCCTCGGCCTCATGTCCGCGCGTGTAGTAAGCTCTGTGTAGTGTTTTTAACTGTCACTTGCATTAAAAATCAAAGAAGTGTTCACAATACAGCAACACATTGTTGAGAAAGGGCAAACAGCATATAGCCGCTCTATAATGTAGATGTACTGTATTGTGCTTATGTCTGATGATGTTGCAGTTGAATCAGGATTTAAGAAGCAGTTAAAGTGACTGCTGGTTGCATTCATACAAGATCAGAGAGTAGAAGAAACACCAAAATCAAGTGCTAACACGTACACAACGCAGGCACGAAATGATGACGTCACAAAGTCTGTCAAAATCCAGAGGGAAACACTGTTGTTGAAACGTGATTATGTTTAAGTGCTACAGTTCTCAGTAATCTTACTAATGGCAATATGGCCTGCAGGCACAGTGATAAATATGACAAAGCACAGAGAAAGCGAACACACACACACACAAATAAAGCGAGTACGGAGCATACTCGTGTTTACAGTCTCCCTTCACAATTTAAAAAAGTTTCCGTCTCTGTTGCTTTGTGCATCCTCCCACTGTAAGCCTCATTCTTTCAGTTTCTCAGGTTATTTTTGGTGGCGTACAGAGACAGTTGAGGGATTATTGTAGAATTGGGACGTGCCTGGCAGACAGGAAGTGAGAAATGAGGGAGGGAGAGAGAGAAATGGAGGTGTAAGGAGAGGCATTGCTAATTCATTCTACATTACTTTGCAATTCAGGAGTAGAGATGGATGCCAGCAGGCCAGAGAGGGGTGTATCAGTAAGGCCAACAACGACAAAAGCAAATCCATTAACACACAAACATGAATGTTTTTTTTAATACGGGCGTTTTTATATGACAAGGATTGATTTAATCAAAATAAACAGTTTTTAAATTTTTTGCCATTTAATGCTTTTCCAAAAGTTGTGTTCATGGTTACCAAGCAGACATTGGTTAAATTGATAGTTCAATCAAAAACAAAAAATTCTGTCATCATCTACATTTACATTTAGTAATTTATGGCAGTCATTTATTCATCCTCTTGTCATTTCAAACCTGTATGACTTTCTTTCTTCTGCAGAACACAAAAGAAGATGTTTGTAACCACACAGCAGCGATTCCCATTCACTTCTATTGTATTGACACAAAACGAATGCAAGTCAATGGGTAACACCAATGTTAATTGGATACCAACATTCTATAAAATATCTTCTAGTGTTCTGCAGAAGAAAGAAAGTCAAACAGGTCTGAAATGAGGGTGAGTAAATGATGACAGAATTTTAATTTTTGGGTGAACTAACCCTTTAAAAGCATGCATCTCTCATATTATGCAAAATATATTCTGCAAAATGTTTATACTTAAATTCTGTACAATGCCGATAATTGTTAGTGGATGGAAAGAATTGGTTCACATGCATACAGAATTTTGCTGTTTGCATTAGAATTTAATGTTCACATCTGTTACCTGATAGATCTTTTGGGACTCTATTAGTTTTTTTCGCAGCCTGAAATATTTCGCGTTGTTTTTTCTTTCACAATCGTACACCTCCTCCAGCAATTACCAGTCTGAACCTTTAATGCAAGTACAGTACAGTATGTTTTACCAAGTACGGCCAGCGTTATAGTGGCAAGATTGCTTTGATATATTAGCAATTTCTTTTAATTCTCACATCTGTTCTGAAGATGAATGGCAGTCATCTCACCTTCAGAATCTCTGTGAAAATATATGACATTCCACATTAGCATACAAATATCCACCCCAACCATATGCTCCACTGTATTTCATCAAGTGTGAATTGATAAACTTCAAATCAAGTCGCCCACACAGATGCTCACACTCTGAAGATAAATGTATTCACATATGCATGTTTAAACAATTTAAACTTAAAAATGCTTTTATTTTCTCTTAAATTAGAATTAGGGTAACATAGAGTTACTCTAGCGCAGCACTGAACATGCTGTCCTGCCTCTGACCTTCTTCTCTGCTCTGAATTCTAAAGACATAATTCACGCCTTGATCAATCTGCGTTAAGTGCGGGTTTAATGCATTTAATCGCAACAATTCTCAATCATTGGTCTGCGTCCTGCATAATGATGGATTGTTTGAACAGCTGTAAAAAACTACGTTAATGAGAAAACCGGTAAGGCTGATCAGAGAAGGGAGGAGAACGTCTCTTCGAGTGCTAGGCCTGAAAGATAATCAGGAAAATTGAGAGGAAATGCTTTAATTTGGTTTCAATAAACACATTGTCGCTGCTGTTGTCTAAGTGGTGTTTTTCACATCAACACAAAATATTCTTGGGAAGGGCATCTCGGATGCACACACCTGACCCTAAGTAACGTGTACTGGAAGTTAATGAACGCGCACATGTGCAGTAACAATTGTTTATGTGGTTGCTTTGAAACCGTCTATAGACAGTTTCATCGGACGTTTGTTTACCGGTCCGGCTAGTGGCTAATAACTATTTATATTTTATTTAATTGAAATTAAGATTATTATATCTAGCAATTTTATTGTATAATAATTGTATTTAATAAATAATTTGTGGAATTTTATTGTATAATAATTTTAATAAATAAACAATGTGTTGAATGGGTGAAGAGTCCATCCCCTCTTGAGGAGTGTGGTTCCAGAGCCCATGCTGTGCGTAGAGGTGATCCCAACTACCTCTAGTCGAAATCTCTGAACCTCACGCACAATCTCAGGCTCTTTCCCGCCAGAGCTAGATTCCGCGTCCAGGGATCGGGTTGTCAAGGCCCCTGCCTTCGACTGCCGCCCGTTCCACTAAGCACTGGCCCCTACGGTCCCTCCTGCAGGTGATGGGTCCACGGGAGGGTGGCCCCTCTTCACTCCTTCGGGCTGAGCCCGGCCGGACCCCATGGGGGGAGGCCCGACCACTAGGCGCTCGCATACGACCCCCAACCCCAGGCCTGGCTCCAGGGTGGGGCCCCGGCTGCGCCATGCCGGGCGACGTCACGGTCCTCAAATTTATTGGAATCATAATGGTTATTTGAACCGCTCTTAGCCTGACCCGTCACCTAGGACCTGTTTGCCTTGGGAGACCCTACCAGGGGCATAAAGTCCCAGACAACATAGCTCATAGGGTCTTTCAGGTACTCAAACCCCTCCACCACGGTAAGGTGGCAGTTTAAGGAGGGGATTAATAATTAATAAATTAATACATTTAAAAAACCACTGTCAAACCAAAATAATAAGACTGGCAAGACATACTTTTTTCTTGCTAGCTATAGTCATTTACTTGTTTGTTATCAGAAATAAATTACAGGGACTTTCATGCGGACGTGCGGATGTGCAGCAGAAGTTAAGTTTGGGTCACAAAAGGGCACATGCGTAGTAACGTTTATGATGTTGCTTTGAAAGCATCTATTGTCTTCTGTCTGTATGGTTTCCCATGTGTGTTGGCCTTGTGGCAAATTCAAAAAAACTTTGGAAAAAATATATATATATTTTCCAGAGTCATAGTGCAACCACCTGGCAACCAATGAAATACAAATAAAAAATGACTGCAGCACTGTAAAACCTGGAAAGATAAAAGAGAGAGAGACATAAAAATGTGCCACAGATTCTGACAATTAAAACAGACATCAAAATCTCTATGCTGACCTTTTTCTCTATTTTGCCCTGTGGGACTCCGAGGAAGCAGAAAATCTCCCCCAAACATGTTTTTCTGCTTATTTTCCTCCACCATAACACTCTCCTTGCCCTTTCTTTGAATTTCTGGCATGTGACTGAAATCACAATCTTTCCTCCTAACTACACTGCAGTGCCATCAGTCATACAGCTAATGGTTTTAAGTCTGTGAGTTAACCGGTAGGATTAGTGTTATGAGTTTACAAGATGAAGTGTGCCATAAGTTAACAAAAGCAAACTCTAACTTTACCTATCTACTCCCTCCTCTCTGGCTCCCATACCTTTTTAATTTTTCTGTTATTCTCTTCTTTCAGTTTCAGTGTCTTCCAAATTTTAGTCACAACAGCAACGTTTTATTATTTTGCAAAAATCCCATAATCCATCACTGCATCTCGCTTGAGTATAAATCAAGACTCTGCCTTGTTAGATCACTGAGGGACCTCATAGCTGGAGCAGCAGATAACAGGCTGAGCTCATTAAACTTTCCACATGCTTCTAGTGTGCTCCATAACATAGTGTCTACACCGGACGCGGCGCGATGCAACGTGACAAAAGACAATAAAATGCATAAAAACTTCAAATTCTGTCTACACTGGATGCTGCGTGATGCGACTATCCAATCAGAACAAGCCTGCACATGGTTTAAGACTCCACATTTCCCAACCCTAGCGAGATGTCTGCATAGGTTACATTTGTAATGGCATACTTGTTTAGCTCCCAACAAAAACTGTTTTTCTAAATAAACAGTAGGTTGCACAATTTGGAAAAAAGTGATTGGCATAATTGATAAGATATTTGTATTCAGGACTAAAGTCTGATAAAACACCTGCATTTAAATAAAAATAGGCATCTGGAAATGTTATGTATCTTTGTGCTTGCAGTTTGACAGTGTTAGCATAGCAACATACAAATGTCAAACTCTATAACAATCAAATTTCGGCATGCTTGTGGGAAAGAAATTTGCTGCCTTACTAGGGCATTGTAAATCAGTCATTTGCGGTAAAAAAATATAGTGGTCTGGGGAGTTAAAGAAGGTAGACAAATAAATAAAAATTCAATGCAAAAATGACTAAAAAACAATCCCATAACTTCTTAAACTCTGCCACCCCGCAGGCCCATGGGGGTCCCAATATCGCATGATCAAATCTCATTTGTGGATCACAAAACTAGACATAGCTATATGATATATTTTAAAATCTTAGATTAGCTCTATTATTATTAAAAACACCACCTACCCCCTGTGAAAAACATATGAATAATATTTAATTTCAGATATCACAAAAACTCACAAAACATAAATGAGTCACACATCGAACCAAAGCTCTCACTCTCAAGAATTTCACTCTATATTTCACAGATCTTACACTTTCAAATGTCAAATTGTGCAAAATGAGACCATTTTATTAACTTACTCCAATCTACAAAACACAAGTCAGTTTTTGAAAAAGCATTGACGAAAAAACAATGTCGAATTAATATCGGTTCAGTTTTTACACAATGGAGACCACGATACCATGTTTGCTCTCTTTCTTTTGGACAGGTAGGGACATGCTTCAAGAAGAATTTAATGGATTTAGTTTTTAATTTGTTACGTGGAACATAATAAGAATTCCTACAAGGGGACCCGCAGTGTATCTAGATAGAAATAGCTCATTCTAAGGTATTCAAAATGCTTCATTATATAAGGTTTTTTTACACCTCTGAAGACATAGTTGTGTATATTATATTGCATTTCTGTCATTAGATCCTCCAAAACACACAAGGTTTTAATAGCATTTTAAGTTTAATTAAGAAGAATACAAACTTGGCTCTGTTATTGGTCCAGAGACTTGTAAAAACTAATGGAACTGGACATCAATGATCTTGTGCCAAGTTTAAATAACATTTAAGTTAGTGTCAGTGCAAAGGAAATCAGCTGTGTGGAATATATTCAGAGAATAGACTTCAATTTCAATGTTTCTTACACCAAACGCTTGTACAAATTTAATTATAGTGTTGTTTTAAATTATGTCATGAGGGTACATTCATCTGCCTGTTAAATGATTCAACATTTTTCATTCATTTTTCTCAAGGCAAAACCTGTAATAACTAGCAGGGTGGTTTTTGGGGAAGTCAGCTAGAGGGGCATTTTTATTTACTTCATCTTAAATGTGTTACACTGTAATGATACACTGAATAACATCACATCATAAAAAAATCTAAAAAGTTTTGTTCAAAGGTCTGCTGTTGGTATAAAAGTCATAATTTTGTCATAAGCAAATAACAATCTATTTGTAATCAAAATCAGTTTTTCTTCAAAGAAACAATTTTAAATAAAGTCCAAATGAGTTTTACTCCTTTAAGGCACAGTTCACCCCACAATAAAGATTCTGTCTTTGTTTATGCCCCCTCAAGTTGTTCCAAACCTGTTAAAATGTCTTTGTTTTGATGAACTCAGAGAAATATATTTATAGATCTCATCCCCCATTGACTCCTATAGTATGCTTTCCCTACACCAAATGTTTTCTAAATGCTGAGTAGCACCTCAGGTTCAAAGGGAACCATTCTTAACAAGAGAATGCACTCAGGTTAGCTATAAGTGGACTACTGGAATTCACCCAAACTGAAGGGCAGTCATCGGTCTGCTTTGAAGATAAGAGACTAAAATTACAGAAAGCAGAGGGGATCATTTAGGGACAAATCGCGAAAATCCGCCCGTCTTTGCATTATGTAGGGCACAGAAGGTTTGGCGGTTCCAAAAGTCAGAGCAAACCTCGATGGCGGGCCTGATAACAATGGGCGTTGTTTTAAATCCATGCACGTACGTTTCACAGAGTGGCAAAGCTTTGAGGTCGCCCAAGCTTCTCCTCTGAGACAAGACCTCAAGCATCCTGTAAATTAGGGGTCAAGAGAGAAATGACATCAGCCTCTTTCATACATCACCCCTCGTGCCCAGCAAACGACATCCCACTGCGAGCGAGGCAGCCGAGGTCAGACAGAGAAACAGCGCTCTGATTGAACTAAAGAGGAAAAAGAAAAGCGAGCTGTTGAGTGTGTAACATCTGTAATGAGAAGGGTGAAGGTTTCTGTTGTCAGTATCTCGCAAAGTCTTTCCCTTCTACCCTGTACCCATATCAAGTATGTCAAAGCAGAAGTTATTATTCTACTTGCTCTCTTAACTCTCCTGATAACTCATCCTGAAAACAAATACAAAAAAGCTTATTATGTGCATTAAGATGCCGGATCGACGTCCTCAAATATGCATGTGGTTTTTTGAGAGGTCCTGTGTGTTCAGGGAACACCCCCTGATGTTCACATTTGGAGATCAGATGTAGAGTACACTACAGGTCAACACAGAGGTTCGAGGAAGGCAAATCAATGGACATTCAATTTGTGTTCAATTTTTACTCCCTTGTGGTCTTCATCCTTTTTCATAATATAATAATATTGGGACCGATCAATGCAAGGAAAGCCTGGCTAGGTGCAGACAGACGTTAGATGTGATATGCATATCACAGTTGGACGCATACAGTGTGAGACTTCTCGCTCTCTCACACACACACACACACATTGATCCATACGTGGAAACAAACACACAAGAATATGTGGATCTACTTTAACCTTCAAAAAATGAAGGAATAAGCATATTCCACTGCTAGAGCTCTATAACAGCATGACAACTTCATTAGAGACCACTCATGTGTGCCATGCAAATAGTAAACTGCATGAGACTCAACTACTGCCAAAGACCCTTAAAGAGAAGTCCGTCCACTCTCCAGCCATCTTGGCAAAGCCCCCAGGCAGTTATTATCTGTCGGGGTAATAGGCATTCAAGCAGAGGTCCAGTTGTGTGATCAAACAGTGCCTGCTTTAACAATACAGCGCATGGTTGTTTTAATTACACGGAGAAAAACTGGAAGAAGGAGCTACTTTTATTTGTTCTATGAATGTTCAGTCTTCCTCAAGAGTTGAAAGTTATCTGAAAGAAATCTGTTATTGAGCAAGAACATAAAGAGCCATTAGTAAGGTAGTAGGTGAGAACAATAAGAAGGGAAGAATTCAATAAGTAAAGGCTTGCAATGCTAACAGCCTGGAGGCAAATAGAGGACAGGTTTGGTCGCTGTTAAATAACAATTTAAAACATATATCTTAAGATAGAACAAGATTGAACAGTATATTAGGAATCAGTTTGACTGAGCTCTGACTCCAACCATGCGGCTGCAGCAAACAGGAAGTTTGTGGGTCCTGTTTAATTTATGTAATTTGTCTTTAACTTAAAGTCATAAAAGTATATAAAAGAACCTGCACTTACGTTAAAAACAGAGATGGCGATATAGAGACAAAAGTCACTGACTTTCCTGTAATTTAATTAATTACTCTATTGCAACTCAGAAATTCAACACAGTCAAACATAAGTATTATCAAGCAAGATTAAATGAAATTAAAGACACAAATATTTCATATGGTCTAACAACATTATATCTTGTGTGTTTGTTAAAACTAATTCAACACAATTGGTAAGATCAGCTAACCAACAACAACAGTGCTGTTGGCCTTGGATTACATCAGAAACATGGATTGTTTATTCAGACGGGGTGTGCTGCAAATTCACCTCACAGGACAATCTACACCTATGAATTGCTCAAATCCATCACCTGCTTTTAATACCACAAAAATAAATGATACAGCCTAAAGAATGAAATAAGTTTTAAGGTCAAACTAAGATTTATCATCAACGGGTGGTTTCCCGTACAGGTTTTAAGATTAGTCGCAGACTAAAATAAATTTTAGAACGATCTAAACTGAAGATGACTAGCACTGACATGAGACAATGGGACTGATGTAAATGTTTGTTGTAAAGCATGTTGGTACTCGACCCAAAAATAAAAAATGTGTCATCATTTACTCACTTATGTTGTTCCAATGCTGTTTAAATGTCTGATAAACACAAAGAAAGATATTTGGAAGAATGTAAGCAACTGACATTTCTGGGACATCATTGACTACCGTAGTAGGGAAAACGATTGTGTAATTCTTTTGTTCGGATCAACACAAAATCTGATATTTTGAAAGATTTTAGGAAAGTAAACAGTACCTGGCACCTTTGACTACCATTTAAATTTTTCCTACTATGTTGTTAATGATGTCCCAGAAACGTAAGTTGCTAAGATTTTTGCAGATATCTTTCTTTGTGTTCATCAGAAAAAAATGAATTTATACATGTATGGAACAACTTGGGGCAGCAATTCATGACAGAATTTTCAATTTTGGGCGGAGTACCCCTTTAAATATCGAACTAAGGCCTTGCTTAATCTGGTTTAATATACCACTAAAGTTATATTGCAGAAAATGTTAACTCATTTTAACTCTTACTAAAGTCTGAGAACTATATGATCTAGGCGGGGAACCAAAATCTGAAGGAACTGTGAGACAGAGTTTCAATGCAGGATTAGGAGATAATGGAAAAGTAAGAAGGTAATCAAGAAACTTAGAAACCAGACTTTGAGAGTCCAAAACAGCCGAAAAAAATTCTTAACTGAAAGCACATCAGTCTGATGAGCACAACTGTGTTTGTGAGGAACAGATGTGTGGCAATTGTAATGGAGAATGAACAAAAGTGAACAAAACAAAAGTCAATGAGTAGAGAGAAGAGGAAGAGGAGAGATGAACATGAGCTAATTGCTTCCCTCTCTGGGACTGAGCTTCAGAAAAGCTGCAGGATGCTATAATTTTTGTCTCGATGATGATTTAAAGTCTACAATTCACTGACGGCCCTCATAATACACAGGAGGATCCTGGATAACCAATGAGGAAAGCAACTATAGTCTAATTAAGATGCAGATGAAATCTCAGTGTGTGAAAATAGCGTAATTGCGCGACATCCCAGGTACCATACTTTTTAGTACTTTTGACATCTATTACTGTGCTGATGTATTCATGAGGCACTTGCAGTCTGAGTTTTTATTTTTTTTCAGCGCATTCTTAGCTGCGACAGATGCTTGCGATGGAAACAGACAGAACGCTGTTATCCCAGAAAAAATAAAGCTTGCTAAAGTCAAGCAAAGCCGTCAGAGAAATAAATCCACGTTCAACAGAACAAAGAGAGAAATATTTAAATTAGTTATGATTTTTTTTGAACCTCCATTGCCTCAAAACAAAATATAAAACATGGTGTGAACTGGCTTACAGACCCAACCAACCACTGAGAACATCTATACAAACGCCAGACATGTCACCACAGCTACAGAGCCTCAAGATGCCACGTCTAAGAAGATATATTTAATTAGAGAAATAAAGAGAGAGAGATACCATAAGACACATTTATAGTGTGTTTGGGAGACTGCATGACTCAGACAGACTTTTGGACTATGAGCATGCGTTAGTGCGTGACGGCTCACCCTGTGTGGCCAACTCTCTCTCGTACCACACCACCAACGCAACACAGCTCTGCCTCTTCAATTAATGAAGAGGAGGAGAGTCATGCTGCACTTAGTCACTATTCATTTCCATCTCGCTCTGATAAAATTCAACCAGAAACAAAGCACCTTTAATGATGGAGTACGTGCCACAGTGAAAGAATCTGTCTGGATGGGAACATACTTGAACTATCCAAGGCCATACACCTGTACTAGAATGAATGGTGATATTGAACAATATTGTAACTAGCTTTTAGTCACAAAAGTCATAGATGGAAATGTAAAACATACATCTTTCTATATTGCAGTACTTTTTTTAAATACACAATAATAAAAAGCACAAAGGTGAGACTTTTTTGTGACTAGGATTTAAAGGGATAGTTCACCCCAAAATAAAATGGTCATATTCCAATGAAACTAGTATAGTAGGGAAAATAATTGTGTATTTGTTTTCTGTTTAACACAGAAGAAGATATTAGGGAACTACTATGGTAGTCAATGATGTTCTGTCAGTCGCTCATTTTTTTCCAAATATCTATGTGTTCAACCGAACAAAGTAATGTATACAGGTTTTGAACAACTGGAAAGAGAGTAATTCATGAGAGAATTTTCATTTTGGGTTGAATTATCTCCTTAATAAATTATATTTTCAACTTTATTTTCAACTGATATTCAATTAAAATAGGTTAATTATTGATAGTGGAAGATAAATGGTGTGCTATTAAGGGCCATCACAATTATGATAAGATTAATACATGTAACACCTTTAAATATTAATTTATTAATTTATCCAACTTTTAAAAATAGATTAAAATGTATTTATTGTAAAAGGGGTTGTTTGCAAAATAAAAATACATATATGTGACCCTGGATCACAAAACCAGTCTTAAAACGCACAGGAACATTTTTAGTAAAAGACAAAAAAACACTGTATTGGTCAAAATTATAGATTTTTCTTTTATGCCAAAAATCATTAGGATATTTAGTAAAGATCATGTTCCATGAAGATATTTAGTACATTTTAAATATATAAAAACGTTATAGATGGATGGCCTGCCACAGTGCCCCTGATTAACAACTTCAATTGCCATTTTCTCAATATATTGATTTTTTTTCCACTCTCAGATTTGTGAGTTTTAAACAGTTTTATATCAGCCAGATATTGTCATATTATAACAACTGGAAAGCTTATTTATTCAGCTTTCAGATATGTACAAATCTAAATTTCTAAAAATTGACTTAAGACTGGTTTTGTTGTCCAAGGTCACATCTGAGTATGTAATGAAGTCACAAGTAATTGAATATGTGAAATGAGGGGGGGGGGGGGGCTGAATAGACAGAAAAACATGGTATCTGTAAGAGTCCTAAAACACCTCACAAAAGGTGTCTCTCGTCATTGCACCTAATGAAAGGAACAGATGGTGGAGTTCTATCATTCTAGGAAACTATTGTGTGTAAAAGTGCACCTGTGTGAGATGAAAACATTTCCACACAAAGCATGGATTCAAACGGAAAAACCATGACAAAAAAGTAAAAAGATACATATACACACAAATAGTTCTCCCAGTATGGATGGTGAAAGATCTATCATCGTTAAGGCTATCGATATTGATGAGCATAGGTGCTGTTTTCCATTTGAAACTTACATTTGCCGAGCAGATAATCCAAATGTGGAAAAATATTTCCGCAAACAGCCACAAGTGAATATAAATGTGAAAATTTAGCTTGTAAAATGATGGTTCTGACTGGATGAGCCGAATTTAAACCACTCATAAACAATATGTGGATACCTGTGACCTCACATCAATTGGATTTCATGTTAATGCAAGTTGCTAGGCAACCGCTAACATTCTTCAGTTAGTTAGCAATAATGTACAGTGAGCCTGTGATCAGGACTCATGAGGTCAAAACGCTCCTCTGGAACAAAAATAATATCAACGTCCAAGTTAAAAATAAAAAAAAATACGCTTTTTTATGACAAAATGAGTTGAGGTTTAATGCATTGATTAAATGTCACAAAATATCAAATGTTACAGGAATCAGAAAATAAATGTTACTGAACATGTAGATATTACAAGACTTGAAAATCTGAGACTTTTATAAACTACATCTCTACTAATAATGCAAGTCATAGTTTAAAAGGACTGAATGTTCTCAGAAAGTCATCTTACAATATATATTAAAGCACGTATTGCATTATCAAGAGCAAATGTGCGTGATGCTGTTTGTGCAAAAGTTATTGGCAAAATGATCAGGTGCTGTTTGTGGTCACCAAGATACCGACGTGCAGTTGCTACATTTATCTAAGAAGCTTGAAGTGCTGTGCGATGCGGTTGCTAGGGTGTTCTGAGTGAATGCCAAAGTCAAAAGAGCCCTCCCTCGAGCCTCAATGATATTCTGGTGTCTAGATATGGCTCGGGTCCCACCTTCAATCCAAGTCTTTGGGATAATTTGCCAAATTATATCATCTGCCAGTCTGATCGTTTAGAAATAGCACAGCTCGCCTCAACAAGCACAACAATTAAGAACATCATTAATCTCCATAGCACTGAGAGATGAGAAATAAAGGTTCATTTTAAACTTAGTTTAAGGGTTAGTTCACCACAAAATGAAACTCACACTCAAATCATTCCAAACCTGTATGACGAAAGTATTTCGAAGAACGTTGGTAACTAAACATAATTGCCCAACCTATTGACTACCATTGTTTGGACAAAAGTCAAGTCAATTTTATTTTATAAATATAGCGCTTTATGCCATTTTCGTTTTTACAAAGCAGCTGAACATGAAACATATTGACTATAAGCAAAACATTAAAGTTATACAAGTAAAAACAAAACAGTGAACACACACATAAAACAGACATGCAACCAGGTTCATACACACCTACATGCATAAAATACAACTACATACGCAAACAGCACAAAAAACACACGCAACCATGCATGCTCTTACACACACACAGGTTTGTTTGAGTATACTAGTGAGAACATTACATAGACTTCCATTGATTTTGTATCAGGCTTCGTCACGAAAGTGAGGCAGAACCCAGGCAGACGAAGGGTTAAATAATACTTTTTTATTAATAAAACAAAAAACCCACAATGGGGAAGACACTACGAACAAAACAAGAATCAAATCTTACAACTTCACAAGGGGAATAAAGCAAGGTCCAAGTAAAATATAAATAATAAAACCAACACATGAATGGAGCACAGGAACAAGGTAAACCAAGGGTTAATCCAAAGGTTAATCAAAGGCAAGACGATTGGAAAGGTAAAACACAATGACACGGATACAGGAAGGAATGAACCGACATGCCGCAAGGGATACAGAGACACTAAGTAGGAAAACACTAACAAGGGGAGTGACGGACAGGTGACAAGATGGTAAGTGGGATGAAGCACTGAGCTGACGAGAAACAAGGGGCGGGCCTAAGAGACGCGACACCGGAGAGAGCATGGCACTACAAAACCAATACAATGTCATGAACTTTCTCCACATTAAACACATGGCTATGTCATGATCCTGCCACAAGACTCGAAAATCAGTAAAGAAGAAGCATGACTATGGAGAGCCTTATGATATATTCTATCCCCTCTCCCTAACCCTCAACCTTATTATCACACAAAAATGTGCCCTATATAACATTTAAAGAAAAACACTATTTGGGCGAATTATGAGCCTTTTTTTAGTGAGGACCTGTATAATGTCCTCACAAGTGGCTTTACATGTATTTCACTGTGGTACTGAGGACATTTGGCACTCAGAAATATAGCTAAACCAGTACACACTAACACACATAGCTTGGTTATTACAGAGAAGCACACATTTTAGAATAAGGAGAGAAAAACAGGTCAAATATTATACAGACTATAAATTCCTATATTGTAATAATAAATAAATTAAGAATAATGTTACATTTTAAATTTATATTAATAAATACAAAAACTAAAGCTGATGTCAGCAGATCCCCCCAACAGTGCAAAATAGTGTGCAAATCGTGGCGAGGAACCCAAAACTCCAATTTGAAAAAGAAAATCCTTGAGAGAACACAGGCCAACCAGGGGAACCAGTTTGTAGCATCTACAGAGACATAAGACTACAGATAGATTTTTTAAGATATCTTCTTATACAGATTCATTTACAGGTTTTGAACAACAAGTGTAAACAAATTACACCATTATAATTTTTCTTATTGGCGGTTAGGGGATCATTACAAAAATGGACTTTGTTTTTCAAGGGTGGTGTGCCACACGCTCTGATCCGTTTGCACGGAGTACGTGTTTCCACGAGAGACATTACGCAAGCGACGGAGAATAAAAGCTGGCAGACATGTACAAAAATAACTAATTCCAAATGACAACGTGCTTACCGATTGGCTTGTTTTTCAATAAAGCCTGGTTGCGCGGCTGATGAAGAGAGGCGACCAACAAGCATACTAATGTCCTGCTTTACATGTGTGTGGGTTGTTAGAAATGGATGGAGACAGGAAGAGAGGCTGACAGAGAGAGAAAGTATCTGCCAGTTGCTGGCTCATGTTCCTTCCAAAAAGCCCATCCTGAATACAGACACAGCATTGTATTATGACCGAGCAGGATGCAGGAGATTCTGGACCCAGGAGAGGATGCATCTGCTATTTGCAGTAATAGCGCAGCATATGACAACAATAAAATTGAGTTGATGATCCATTTTGGCCAATCATAGGTTTTATAATGCATTTCAATGATTAGTTCCTCTAAGATCATTTATGTGATGGGTAAACAAGAGGAGGTGTGCGTTCGGAGGAGACAGCGAGCTTCCGCACGCCATGGCAACACGAGCCACACCTGGTGTCATGCGCTGTACCACACTGCCACCTAGAGAACAGTCAGAGAAGTGCAGGATGCATCTGTAGTCATCATTCACCTACAAACACTGAGGGTTCTTTAGAATTGGAGAGAAAGCTAAGTCTTGAGAACAATCTTTATTAAGATGAACTTTGGGTTATAAAAAAAGACAAACAGAAAAACAGAAGGCTTCAACCTTGGTTTGGATGTCTCTTTCAATGTCAGGTTTTTAATAACATGCTGTTGTTCCTCTAATCCTATTAACTGAGGATATATTTCGCCTTAAATCACAACTCTCTCTACTGCTTTCCCTCCCTTTCATTCTCAACCAGCGCAGTGCAATGCATTTAAACTGTGTTTGTCTAGCGAGTTTTTCGCCAGCTTAACTCTCGACAGTTTAGTCAATCGGCTATAATGAAGGCCGCTTACATGATTGTGTCAGCTCATTCCCAGAAATGCCGGGATGCCTATAATTCGAAGCAAAGGTTTTCAGCCTGTTGATTTATTGATAACAGTGATTTGAAGTTTTTAATCACAAACACAGGAAATGACAGGAGGCACGAGAGGGTAAACAGAGTCTCTAGATTAGAACATCCGCCATCCAACCCTTAATCACTTAATATTAATACGCTTTTGTAATTTATATTATATATTGTTGAAAGTTGAGTGTTGAGTGTTGATGCTCTGCAAAGTAACTGCCACACTTCTGCAAAAGATCTGTTTGGGGTCCAACTGTGTCCATATGCTTCTCACTGTCAATTATCATCAATTTTCCACATCGCTCCATCCAGGCTCAAATGTAAAGTAACCCATCTTCATGACACAGGGGACATGAACCAGTATATCAGCCAATATCGATCAATAAAGGCAATTTCACACTATCAGCCAATAGTTTAAAAACAGCCGATGTATTCTGTCAATCAAAAAGGACAGGAAAATGTTATGAATTAAATATATCTGTATATAGAAAGTTTAAAGAAATATAACCAGTTCGATGTTCATTATATATTTAGTATTGTATTGTCTGGTATAGTATAATATGAATTAATAACTTTCAGAAAGTTAAGAAATATCAATTTAAACTTCAGAAACAGTTTCGGCAGATATCACTCGGAATAATCCTCAATCGTTCTATGGTGCATTTTTCTTAAAACTAATCCAATCAGAAAAGTGTCTCCTGAAAGATGCTTAAATGGCGAGACTGTTCAAAGAGTGTTTTGTGCATCTGTGTGAATAAAAAAAACTAAAGTTAAAACAGAGGTGGGCATTGAGGTGGATCAATACCAAATATAAATGCTTTGATGAATTCATAAATCTCACGCCTTAAGTGAACGAATGGAACCTGAGCGGGATACAGAAAAAGAATTTGACGTTAAAGTGAAAGCATACTGCGAATGAGAGTGACAGCCTAAAAGCTACAATTTACTAATAAAAGTTTAATTTAAATAAGCCTGGAGAGCGGTGAAAGTGAAGAGGACCATTAGTAAAGAGCATGTGGTTTTGAGGAGGAAGCTTGATGAATGCTAGTCCTGGCATCTACGGACACAAAAGTTCAAACCCCACCAGCATCACTTTTGATTAGATGATGGCTAAACAAGAATAGATATAAATCACTTCGTAATGCACCATGATTGATGGAGTAATACTACAATACTATATTCTGTAAATATTCGGCAGCCATACACTTTGTGGGTGGAAGTGAGAATTGCATCATTTCCAAACCATAAATTATCCCATGTAAGAACTGTTTATTCACACTACATCTATACTTTAACAGAAAACGATTTGGCATATTGTAGCCTCCCTGGAGCAACTTGCATAAGTTGTTGATGGCTAAGGGCAGAAATTCTATAACATAGTAGAGAAACTGTTATAATTAGAGGCCACAATTGCTGCTCTACAAAAAATGTAAAAAAGTGACCCTAGTTAGTATGTATAGACACAAATGCCTTTCCAAATCAAGTCACTGATATGTTTCTGTCATATCATTTGCCATGCATTGTGTCCTAATCCCTTTTAATGATCTCAAAAGTAGCCGAAAAAAATGTCCACAATTTATGCACTAATGCAGCTGTTTAACTGACAGATGAACTTATTTCACTTTTAACAAACTAAATTGCTTTGACAGTTTGCTTTTAGACTTTATTTAGATCATAGAATACAAATATTTAGATCATAGAAACAATATTTGTATTTGAAATTTGATAGATATATTGATAGTTGTGTACAGAATGAAACAAAAAATATAATTTTACCTAAACACAGACGTATAAATAGTAAATATTTTTTTCTTCGAAATTGTCTCTTTTTCTCCGGCGATACAGTATATGCAAAACATATCTAACAAACTGTATTTACAGACTGTGTCGTAGCCTCTCCCCTGGTATAGTTCCATTGCACTAAATTCACATTTTATATGGAACTGGGTTGTCAAGCATTATAATCCCATTTATAATAATTTCCTAATAATAACTAATAATACCCCTAAATAATGCTATACAATTTCCAATATCAAAGTAAAATGCAATAAAAAACATTTGAATTTTGAACTACGAGGCACACTCTAAGAAAACCTGCTTTCATCTCACAAGATCATTAAAATGTTGTATTCACAGATTCCTGCTGAGTTAAAACCAACACAAACCCTCTTCCCACACAGTATGCGGTCTCTCTGTCTGTCTTATCTGTCTTTTTCCTTATCTCTCTGACCCTGAACATGACACGATGAACGTTGTGAAACCATGAATGACTTGCATGCATAAACACACAACATGTACAGATCATGTTTGTGTTCAGTAAATCAGTATTGGGAAATGCCACATATACTTGTCTTCTATTCTTAGATATCATTTTCGTTGAAGAGATTCATATTTGTGGCATGGGAAGTCATATCCATGCCGATATTCAACACAACGGTACACTTGCTTGTTAACAAGATGCTGCAAAATGTTGCTTTCAGCAAAAATCCCTGAAAGAGTTCTTCTTAAGTTCATATAAAAGTTGGTCACCGAGAAGAACTCCAGTGTTTTAAAAAGCAGGGATCCCGTCACATCTGAAGAGGTGTAAGGTTTACCTGAGCAAGCGAGCAAAATGAGACTCGATGCAGTAACACCATCTGTGCCCACCATTTCAGGATACTGCTAATAGATATCCTTATTTAACACGGGTCAAGAAGTTTACATGAATATATCGTTAGAGGGCAAAACACTAGAATTCCTCTGTAACCACTTCCTTCTTACATTCTTGTCCTCTCAGTCAAGTTCTACTTGATTTTGTTAAAAAAAAAGATTTCCTTTACTAAAGCAGAGGACCGAACATCCTCAAAGAAACAATGTTCGTCAAAGATTTACAACAGTAATACCCGAGGTAGTCTCACAATGACAAAGCACGTCTCGCAGCTGTCAAACGTCCTATCAACCTCTCATTTCCTCTCTGCTCCTCGCTCTAATGAAGAATCCAATTAAAGAAAATAGTGAAGCGTGCCACCAGCCTACAAATGTGATCATCACATCCAGAGCAAACCTCACCAAAGAAAGATTCTCCTTTGAAGGTAAAAAAGTGTGACTATAGTTTCATTATGGCATCCAATGGCTATAAAACAGTAGGAACAAAGGGAACTTATGGATTGGGAGTAAAAAGTAAAAGCGCATTCCCTTGAGTTCTTGATCAAGGAATAGTGTTCTTAGTCTAATAGAATGAGAATGGATGTGTTAGTTTCGCATAATTTAATCTATAAACCATGACATTCACGGCATGCAGAAACACACAGATTTTTCAAATAACTACTCATACGTCACACAGTGAGCGCTTTTCCACTATGGCGCCAAATCGTTCTTAGCACAGTCTGAAATGGTTACAGTTATGTAACACAGATGCATTATAGCTCAGTCTCTTGTGTTACCGAGTCAGCGTGCAAAGCGTTTGTGTTTACATTCTTAAAAATTATGTTATCAGCCCTGTGGTGGAAAATGAAACCATTTATGTACCGGCAGCATGGATCCATTAAGCAACGAGGAAGATGGTGGAAAAGTGCTCAGAATGTGGACAACGTTCTCTTTCCCCACTGCATTGCAGACGATGTTAAACATTAAAGTTTGCCCTTGCTTAATGTGTAATTGACTTCACACCTGGCCAAATTGCATACAAGATATTTATTAGAACATTGATCCACAGCACACCAGATGGACAGACGTTACCAATGGATGTACATCTTGAATGAGGCCTGCTGAGCTTCTAATACGAGCAGAAAAGCAATTATACACGATGATAATGGCAAAGGGCATACAACCAACAGGACATTTGCTGCTGAACAAAAACAAGCCAAACAAATGAACTTTGTATACATATGCTACTGAGATGAAGCTATTAGTGATAGCTAACTGTTAACTATTTAAAAAACTGTAACAGATATTGCAGGTATCCTTCTAAAACCTTTTATCGCCTTCATTTGGAGCAATGCATCAATGCCATTTTTTTAAAGACAGAGTACAAGTACCAATATTTTTTCCTGATACTCGCAGATACAGATCTCTTTCCCTATATATTTTTTGTGAGATGGCATTTTTTCAAGCACACACCAGTGAGAAAAAAGCAATTTTCAAAGCACAAATTTCAGTCAGTTCTTTCTGTTATGTATTGGTCTTTTCTTTCGATTCATAAGCTTAGTGTTTGGCCCAATACTGATACTGTGCATCCTTAATATGGATTTTCATTTTTGGCCTTAAAGCAACAACCAGCCATTTTGGTGTATGGTTACCCCATGTGGTTGATAAGCACAATTTTCTGATATGTGTGTCATAAATACTGTCGCAAAGTTTTCCCCGTCGTCAGCTCAATACACGTGAATTTGTTTATAAAGGTGATCCAACCGGCGTACCCAGAATCATCCATCAAACTACGGAAACACATTTTTTTCCACAAAACGTTTATTGTGGTTCAGTAGTCTTTGTTTACATGCATTACACAAATTTGTGACGAGAAACAACATGCTAGCTATCGACACCGGGGCAACAAAATATTATCTCTCAGCTACCTTGCATTTATAAATTGTGAACCGGTGGTGTGCTAATGAACAACCTGAACACATCCTAATAACAAATAAGTTCAAATGTACAGGAGTGTAAGAAAAACGTAAATGTAACACTTACAAATCTAGAAGCAGGACCGTTATGTCTCCATCAGTTTTGCAATCCGTTGACTCCTTTAGCTCGCAACACCGAGTGTAAGCCTGTCCGATATCGAGTCATGATCAGGCTATCTCTCTTTCTTTTCTTGCTTCCTTCTACAAAACCCTCTTTGTTTTTTTTGCAGGCTCTGCGATGGTGATGGTTTGGAGACTTGCTTTGAACTAGATGGTCTCGTCTTATGGTTAGATGTTGGCTAACTTCACCCAGGCTATGAGTAAAACGTGACGTATGCCGTAAAGCTGGTGATGGGCTGGCTTGGAAACCTACCCGCAAACCAAAATTACAAGTGTGATTTCAGCCGAAAGAGGGCTGCTTACATAGAAGCGGCAGTCAAATTCGTCCAAGTAAAAGTTGTCCTACCACTAAAATAATTTTAGGAAGACAACTTTAAGGTTGGAAAACGGCTCGTAGTTGCTTTAAATCGTAAAATTTGAGTCACCCGTTATGTTGATCACTAGGTTTTGTAAATATCAAATTAAAAAAAAGTAAAAAATGCTTCTCAACTTTGCTTTTTAAATGATTTAAGTGTTTCCTGAAAAACAGTGAATTTGGACATCCGAGATATGTGTTTAGCGAACATCTTAATGGAGGGCAATAGAATGCAAAAGGATGCGGTTGTCTAGACAAGTTTTAAAAGTTGCCATCTTAAAATTGCGAAACAAGATGGGAGGCAGAATACTACGGACTAAGGTCCAGTGTTGCAAAAAGGGATGAATTTAACACTGAGCTTTTTTCAAGAATGTGTTTTTAATGCAAACTGTCAAACCAATGGAGTCACTTAAACATTGCAAAATTTTCAAAACTACAAAAAGTCCATACAAATTACATTAAAATAGATTTGTCCTCACAGTATCTACAATTCCTGCAATGTAACTTCACATTAAAGATATATCGACACTAGCATCCTTCTTAAAAAGATAGGGGAATTGGACACTCATTCAACCTGCCCTGCACCACCAGAGAGAAAAAATACTTTTTTTACCTCACATAATGTTTGAGGATTATAAAAACTTTGAAAAGAAAAAATGACTAGTTATCTATCCGAGAAAAAAACCCTCTTTAGGCAAACTGGACTGAGTCACTAAGCATGCTCTATTACCCATAGTTCTTTGGGTAGTGTAGTGGGCCTATAGCAGATGTCAGGCATCTTTGCCACATGCTCGAAAAGGGGTGAAAAATAACACAGGCAAAAAAGTGTACATAGAGTATGGCACTATGGCACACTCCTCAACTCGGTGTATTGCTCTTCAATTAGCACATTTCAAAAGGCACATTTAACATAGCCCTGATTAAATACTTTATCTATTGAACCTGTCAGTTAGTTGTGCATTTTAATTACCGGCTGATCCAGAAAAAGAATGAACTGAAGTCTTAATCAGTGTGTCAGTTCAATAACTCCTCCATTACTCAATGAAACAAATGTTGTCTCTAAGAGGAGAGTACTACCAACTTATGTATTAATTTAAATCTTACCATATAAATTATGTTCAGACTCTAGTCGGAGAGTAAATGTGTTCCATGGGGAATCAGTGTTGTAGTGTGATTCAGCCCTTGAGTTTCAGCATACTGCCCACTTTTACTCTGAATTCATAGCAGAAGTTTCCTGTTTAAGTGTTAAATTCATAATTAAACAATATGGAAAAATGTAATTTGTCGCAGTGGAGAACATGACAGATAATGACTTGGCACTATGCAGAGCACACATATAAAAACAAACCTGACAAATTCAGATTCTGGCTTTAAAGGCCCAGTCTTTGAAATTTAGCGACATCTAGAGGTGATGTTGCAAATTGCAACCAATGGCTCTCTCCACACATTCCTTTCGAAGCACTACGGTGGCTGACACAGCACTAAGATATCATGTTTTTGCTTCTTTGCTGAAGGAGATTTACGAAACACTCTCTATAGAGAAGTTTGTCCATAACCCTTCGTTACGTAAGGTCTTTATACACCTCTGAAGACAAAGGTATGTGTATTATATTGCATTTCTGTCAATATAAAAAATCACAGAGCACCTTTAAAAACTACTTAAAATTTACCTCATACTATACACTTTATTCTTCTTTCTGAGAGATTCCAGTCTTACATGTTATTGCATTTCTACCTGGAAAGATATGAGGGCATGATACTGACCCATGCTGTTAAATAAAGTGATGGCATTCACAATCAGAGGACTTCAGTTTCAGCTACACTGAATATCTGTAAGATAGGGGGTTAAACTTTTGAGTTTAAGGATGAGTTTTAAGTGTACGGTGGCGTCAAATCAGAAAACGCTTGTTTTGTTACCATCAAAATTCATAAATCATCTGCCTCGGCATAAAATGCAAGACACAAGGGACTGTGCAATGGCATTCAGGTCTAATCTGTTGCCATTATACATGATAATATGTCCAATAAAACCTAATTAAGCTCATTATCTGCATTTGCTGTGTGCGTGTGTACTTCAAGAGTTTTTAATGAGACCAGAGATGGAACAACAGGAGAGCAGAGAGACTGAGACATCATGGCAGCACTCACTGTTTGTTCAGGAAACTCATGCATATGTGATAATGGATGTTGATGGAGCCAATTATGTTCTTTAACGAACCAATCCAAAAAACCAAGCTCGAAGACACTCAAGTATGTGACAGAGAATGAGAAGCCATAACCCAAAGCAATGGCATTTTTAATGGAAAGGGTGCAAAAGCATCAAGGACACCGGTGACATTTAAAATTAGGAAAACACCAGGGGAGGATGCTTTACAGAGCCGGCTAAGGTGTTCTGGTGTTGAAATACCAGCATTTCTCCTGCCAGAGTATATCTTCTCTTTAATATTCTCCACTTTGAACCAAACTAGCTGTGACACTGCCATTTGCACCGCTCACAGAGCAGTATACGCAAAATGATTTGAACGCCTAAGGGTGGATTTGACTCATAAATTAATCCAAAGGTGATTGAACATTACGTGGAACAGTCTGCAAAAGAGCAGAAAACAGACTCTGACCTCTTCTTTCATTTATTTATATGCTGACTACACCAATTACAATGTGAAGGAATGATAGCATATTAGATATGTTTACAAGTATGTTGCAAATGTCATTTAACCCACTGTAAAAACGTTTGGTGAGCCATTTACAGTAAATGTTAGTTCACCCATAAATTTATGCCATCATTTACTCACCTACTTGTCATGTCAAACCTGTATGACTTTCTTTCTTCTTTACTTCAGTTCTAAAAATTACACTTATTTTATTCAACAGTGAGCTTTTGATTGTAGATAAAAGAAAAGTAAAATAAATAAAATTGTCTCTCCATCCATCTCTTTCCACTCCCATGAGTCCTTACGAACTTTCATACCTCAGCTCCATGCCAAGTCTACAAATAATAAGAATGTGCGCTACGACTTATTTGACAGTTGTTTAAACAATTCTTTTTAACTTGTAGTCGACTGGTCTAAAACCAAGAATGGCCTAGAAGGCAAAAACTTTGCGTAAGGGCCTATGTTAAACATTTTAAAGACTATAGAATGTAGGCTGTCATGATTCCACCATCATGTCATCTTTATTCTTGGTCTAGCGGTGGAGTCTTGGCATTGCCTTGGGTTTTGTGTGAGAAAGACATGGCTTTGTTTATATTTTGGCTTGCCATGCTCTTTCGCGTGTCTCGTCAGTGTTTTCCGCCATCTCGTTTCCTTGTTGCCTTCCCATTAGTGTTTCATTACCCACACCTGCCCCTTGTTAATTATCCGGTGTTTGTTACCCTTTAAATCCTACTCGTGTTCATGTGTCCTGTGCTCGTTCATTGTGTAGACATTGTACTGTGTTTGTTGATGCTGTGTAGATGCCTTTTCTTGCCCAGTTCCTTTTTCCTCGTGTCCAGTCAGTGTAGTCTAGTCTAGTCCAGTGTTTGTATTAAGTGATTGTTTTCTTAGTCTGTGTCCTGTGTAATAGTTTATCCTGTTTTGTTTCCCCCTAGTGGGTTTTATTTTGTCCTTTTATAGTGTTCTTTGGATAATAAATCTCTGTCCCCATATCGTCCACGTCTCTGCCTGCAATTGGGTTCTGCCATGTCAAATCATGACAGTAGGCTTTTAATCAAATTGTTCATTTCCAATATTTAATGTAGGTAAAACAGGCATATGCGTTCCACTTTCCTTACCTTTTTCCATGATCTTTAATATTCCTGCATTTTTTTGATGCGCCAACCCCAACTTGATCGTGTTAGCAGCTGCAAAAAGTGATGTGATGAGCATTTGCTTGCTTTGACTGGTTGGTGCCTGGGCTTAAAGTATGTAAAGTAGCCTATACAAAATCCATTATTTTCTACTTGAAGTCTGAATTTACAGACTCTAATAGTGAAATAAAATTGTAGTAATCAAATTAAATTTTAATTATGTTAAAAGTGTGTCTATTACAGTGAAATCAAGAAACTTAAAATATGTAACAACAATTATTTAAAAGCTTAAAGGGTACATAACATGAGATTATGAAAATTACATTTCATGCATTGGGTATTGTTTGAAAGTAAGCAGTCTGCCAAGTGTAAATTCGAAGGTGAATGAATAAAAAAGTTATTGGCTTGAAAACAGGTAGTCGACTCTGAATCACGCAAGGAGTCGTCTCTAGTCCGTTTTGCAAACCGCAGCGGATTTACGTCACTACACATAGTCCCAGCCTACATTTTGCTAGGACTGCCCGCGAAAGCTTCACTTTTCTCCCCCAAACACTATAGCTCGTTAGCCACTTTCCAGACCCAGGGGGTCTGGAGGAGTCAGAGAGAAGTAGAGGGGACATTGTGCTGTCTCTAGCATAGAACAGAGGTCCACCTCTGCATCGTAAAATCTTTCCCAGATTTGTTTGACCATCTCGGGGTGGAGTTTCCATTCCCGTTCGTCACAGTAAGTCTGCTCCCACATTCATATTCCGCGGGATGTGAACCGCTCTGTGGGACAGGAATTTTCCCTCTGCCAAAGGCAGGATCTGCTGGGCCAGTTTTTCAGGTGGCGCGACCGCAGCCCGCCCTGGTGATTTATGTACGAGACAGCTGAAGTGTTGTCCACCCGCACCAGGACATTGTAGCCTCGTAACTTCCGGATGAAGTATTTCAGGGCCCGAAATACAGCCATCATCTTGAGGCAATTAATGTGCAATTCAAGAAGATGACCTCTCCAGATCCCTTGAGCTGGAAGGCTATCTAAGACTGCGCCCCAGCCCGTGAGGGAAGCGTCTGTCGTTAACATAGTGGGACGCCAACACGGACCTAGAGTGGGACCTTAAGTCAGAAAACGAGGTCTGAACCACATAGTGATGAACAGTGAAATTCTGGCCTAGACTGATGCTCCTCAGGGTGCTCTGGATGTATGCGACACGTGTAGGAGATAACTGTGCCTTCATTGCGTTTGAGTCCCATTTAACCCCCAGATATCTTTTATTCTGCGTAGGGGTATTAACGCTTTTTTTTTGACGTTGAGTCTCAACCCGAGAGCTTCGAGATGAGCTAGGAAGACATCCCAATGTTGAAGCGCTAGCTCCAGAGTCTGAGCTAAAATCAGCCTATGTAATTTAAAATGCGAATGGAGTCTCAGAGGAGCCAGAGGGGCACACCCCCACGGTCCCGTGCACACAAGTCTCAAGATTTCCTTTTCTTGGAAGAGATGAAGCGCCTCAGTTAGGGCCCTCCCGCGCCCCCCCCTGCAAGACACTCCAGACACTTGGGCATGGCGGGGGAGATACCTCACAATCACCTCCTCGGGGCTTCTTGCCTGCCGGATCCTGGTGACCACGTGTTAACCGTGTTGCCAAACAGTCTGGAAGGCGAGATCAAGGAGGAAAACCCAGTCCCTGTCCTTGATGCCTGTGAGGTTCAGCCACTGATGTATCTCCGCGGTCTGTTTGGTCGCACACTGATATACATTTGTGGCCCAGCATAGCTCTGAGAATGCTGTTTCGTCTAACACAATGTCTATGCTTACATCATCCAGCAGGTCTGCCTGGTACGCCTGCAGAACGGACATGTTGTTCAGGGCAGCGCCGGACTGACCCGCTGCCTGAAAAGGCCTCCCCACCAGCGCCGATGTAATTCTGCAATGCTTGGTTGAAGAGAGGTCTTTTTCAGGGTCGACGATGTCCCAGGGGATAGATAGATCGCCAGCTTCTCTTCCACAAGGGGCATCATCATGTACCCCCGTGGCTTTGCGCAAACGATGGTCAAATAGATTGACGCCGATAGCACAAACATGGGAGAAGTGGACAGACCGGTCTCCCATGCCTCGGCTAAATCAAACCTCGAAACCCAGGATGAGGGAGAAGCGGCTCAGCCCTTCTTGAAGAAGAAAAGCCGAGCATGGAGAACCCGGATGCCGAGGGCATCACAGAGTTAGCATTCTCCCTCAAGCCCCAGGGCAGCATGGTCAGCCCCCAAACACTCAAAGAAATACTCATCCCCTTCACATTTATTTAAAACCTGCAAGTGCTGGGAAAATTAGCCATGTCACCTGCCGAGGTTATTTAAAGCCATTTCTTGGCGTGTGTGACACACGTGCTTCACAACCAGTCGAACAAAGAATGTTCTCCCATAGCGCTTCAAACGCAGCATCGAGAGTAGCTTTTGATAGGGAACGCATGCTACATCTGATCTAAAATTAGATTAGATCGTTCCTGATTAACTTCTAAAGACTATTAATAATTATTACTTTCAAAAATATTGTTTAGTATGTAATTTAAAAGATTTTTAACTGAAACATTAAAATGAAAGTCATTTAGATTATAACATGTTGTGTAATTTATTTGTGTAATCGATTGTTGTTTTCAATGTTGACTAGTAGGAGTTTACCGTTTAAACGACAAGTCCATTTGTCTCGCACATCCCTAATAAATACCATGACTCATGTGGAGCAGTTGCATCAGAAAATGCCCTTGAGCGTCTCTATCAAAGCATACATGATAGAGGGGTTCCCGCTGGGGTGTATTGGACAGATTACTGCCTGGGACCCTTTATAACAATGATTGACCTTAAATGGCTCAATGCAGTACATTCCAAATTTCCAGCACACCATGTTCTCCATTGAGTACACTGCTTCAAGCAAACTACAAGCCAAACCCTCTATTCTTATTCCCTTTTAAGTCTTCGCTTTTATTTCCATTTCTTTTCGACTTTTCGAGCGCATATGTGAACATGAAACATGAAAAGGATCATTATATCTACCCCACGTGAATCTCTCCACTTTCTTGCACTATTCCAATACAATGTCTTCCAGTCTGACAACTCTCTGCCAATCCATCTTTCATCTTCATTGCTCTATAAACCCTCAGGTATTAAGCAGGCTCTACTGACTTCACCACACAGAAAATATCAATTTCACTTGACAAATTGACCCCATTCCTTTGTACCTGATGTGTTAAACACTATGCTTTAACTGGATAGATACTCAAATGCAGCCAGACCAGCAATTTTCAACATTTTTTATTGGTAGTTAAACAATTGCCAAAAATATTGTTAATTGTTCCAACTAAGGCAGAAGATTAAAGATTACAACAGATGTTTTGTCTAAAATGCTTGATTAAAAAAAATGATAATGTCACTCTAGTATATTTTTTATGTGGTGTCTGTCACAACATATTACTTGAGTGTTTACTTCTTATAACATTAAGCAGAGACAAACCTCAATTTTAAGGATTCTCCTGCATTCTGGCACTTTTGTGAGCTGTTACTGTTTATTAAAATAGTTCCCTTTAGCTGTATAAAAACTAAATTAAAACTTTAACTCACATACTCATGACGGGCAGAACATCATATGGACAGAATGACGGAGGGGAATACACAGTAATGGTCAAAGGCTCAATAATGAAAATACTGGCTTCATTTCTAACTCTGAACAAAAGTATTCTTATGGTAAACACATAAATATTTACTGTATAAATGAGTTTTACGAGCACTATTTTCACATTCCTTGTCAGGATGACAGAATCCTTTACCATCATTATTTAAAACATTTTTAAATATTGATTTCTAAATGCACCTTAGACTCCCACTAGTATAAACAATCTAAGTTATTAAGCAGTTGGTTTCAGATGTGATAAGCAAGTTGGCACGGTCCCCAGGTCTCCAAATTCAGAAATTCAGACAGAGTACATGTTGTCCGACTGCCCAGAGGTGTTGAGAGAGAGAGTTGCATCAACTCCGTTGACTTCAATGAAACATTTTTTTCACAGCACTGACGGTTCATGGAGCCTCTCAATAGTTCCTGGAAGTTATTAGTAACGCATGGAGCTGTTGCTTAACAGACCAACTGAGGATAACTTTTAACCCATTTAAAAAACGTAAGGAGGAGGAGTTGCAATATAAGTGAAAACCAATTTAAACAGTTCCTGCATACAGTCATTAAGCAAACCAAAGGGAATTTAACTATTAGCACTAAAATTAAATCCTCTGACATCATGCTGGTAGGCTGTTACCGTCCATCCTCATCTTCTACAAGAGAAATATGTACTTTATTTGCAGAATTGTTTCATGAGTGGGATAAATCTGAACTAATAATACTAGGAGATTTGAATTGGGACTGGCTATCACCTTTATCGGATCCATTTAAGGAGATTTGTGACTCTTTTTGCCTGGAACAACTGGTAAATTTACCAGTTAAATTTATCCAGATCAACTTTATTGGATTTAATCTTAACTAATGCTCTTCACAAGTTTACAGCAGTAAGTGTTTTTTGTAACGAAATTAGTGATCATTGTGCAGTTGTTTGTGTAAGAAATTGCAAGATATCAAAGAGATCACCATATTTATTATTAAAAGAGTTTTTTACCATTTTGAAGAACTGGCTTTTTACATGATCTTTGTAATAGTGACTTGGGAAGTGTTGTATACATACCTGATGTAAACTTAGCCTGGGAATAATTTAAAGTGACCTTTTTAACTATTTGTGACAAGCTTGCCCCTTGTAAACGCTTTAGGATAAGTGGTAAAGACAACCCCTTGTTTAATGATACTATCTCTACCCTTATCAGACAGAGAAATGTAGCTTGGGCCAAGGCAAAGAAAACTAACGATCAATTAGATTTGAGCCGTTACAGAGTACTACAAAATAAATGCACCAAAACATTTAAAAAAATCAAAACAATACTATTTTTCTATGGTAAATGAAAATTTAAATAATCCTATAAAGTTTTGCAAGTTAATAAAATCTACGTCGACATTAAGCTTATCACCTTAAAGTCCAGATCATTTAACTGTCAATCAAGCGGTAGTGAAGGGTAGAGAAGATACTGTATGGCTGATACTTTTAATAAAAAAAATTCTGCTGGCTTAAATTCAAAGAATCTTAACACTGCTATCTGATCTTCAATGAAATCTGTAGCTGTTGCTAGTTATCGCTCAGAGAAAAAGTTGCATTTCTCCACTATTACTACTCAGCAGGTTTATAATGCACTATTGAAATTGAATAGAAAAAAGTCAGTAGGAGTTGATAAAATGAAGCCTTATATTTTATAAAATATCTGCCGCTATTGTCGCTGGGCCTCTATTTTTAATTTAAGCCTAATTTCTAATACATTTACGCATTTGGCAGACGTTTTTCTCCAAAGCGACTTACATTGCATTAACCTATACATTTATACTTGGGTATGTGCAATCCCCTGGGATCAAACCCACAACCTTGCATTGTTAACGCAATGCTCTTTCCACTGAGCTACAGGAATACCGTACCAAAACTGTGGAAACTGGCAAAAGTCTTTCCACTATTAAAAGGTGGAGACCCGTCCGATCCTAATAATTATTGTCCTATCTCTAAATGAATGGTTCTAGCTAATGTTTTTGAATAATTGATAAACGATCAATTAAAACATTTTGAGCTGAAAACAGTATTCTTAATATTTGCCAATCAGCAGCACTATTCATTGAACTTTTGAAAGCTTTTGATTCTGTAGACCACAATCTACTGTTACAGAAACTCATGTATTTAGGGTTTAGTGAAGCTGCTCTAAAATGATTTGAAAACTCATTTTTTGAGCGGACTCAATGTGTATGTTTAGACAATTACAACTCAACTTTTCATTAATTAAAGTAAGGGGTACCCCAAGGATGTATTTTAGCTCCTCTTTTGTTTTCCATATTAATCAATTATTTAGGACTTGAAGAGGGTGCTGCTTATATACTGTACATGTGTATGCAGATGATACAATAATGTATACTGCAGCATCATGTATTAATGAAGCTCTACTGAACTTACAGAATGTATTTAATGTTATACAACATTCATTGGTACGGCTGAAATTGGTATTCAATTAAAAAAAATCAAAGTATAGGATTTTTAGTCGTCCTAATTCTAAAGAAGCGGATAAGGTGATTTTAACATTGGATGGTACAATTATTGAAAGAGTAGGGTCATAAAAATTCTTTGGGGTATGGTTAGAAGAAAAACTTGCTTTTAACGTACACATTGATAATCTGTTGAAGAACAATAAACCAAAACCTGGGTTCTGGATCGTTTAAAAAACTGCTTTCCCTTCGAGGCTAGGAGAAAACTAGTGGAGAGTACCTTTTTATCTGTAATTGATTATGGTGATTTACTATATATGCATGCGCCCTCATCTTTATTAAGGAAACTAGATTCAATCTACCATGCAGCGATATGTTTTGTTTGTGCTGCAGATTCACGTACTCATCATTGTGTACTCTATGAAGCTTTGGCATGGTCTTTTCTATATCATAGGAGGAAAGCGCATATGTATTGATTTATTGTTAAGGCACTTTTAGGTAAGCTGCCCTCCTATATCTCAAATCTTTTATTCTCTTACACAAATAGTTACTATACTAGATCACAGTCTGCATTCGTTTTAAAGTTCCAAAAGTTCTCTCAGAACTTGGAAATTGTGCATTCTCCTTTTATGCCCCCGGGCTTGGAACGATCTGCAGTGAAACGATGTGCAGTCAAATTAGAGTCTCTACCATCTCTGGGTACTTTTAAATGTCTTCTGCAATCTGTTTTAAAACAGTCTTGTACGTGTTTTGCTTGATCTTACCTTTATTAACTGTCTTCTATTGTAATTGATTGTGGGTGTAACTTTATGTGCGGCCATCTTGACCAGGTCTCCCTGGAAGAAGAGACTGTAAAGTCTGAAAGGGATTTTCCTGGCTAAATAAAGGATAAATAAATCAAATAAAAAAATTAATATAATTAATACAAAAATGACTGAAACAAAGCATTTAAAGAGAAACCATAACTTCCTGGAACTATCTGAGGGCTCCATGAATAACGTGACACGCGGAATTTTTGAACTTCGGTTGTCGCGACTCTCTCTCAACAGCTCTGCGACTACTAAGCATCTCTGAATACAGCCAGACATCAGCTAAAATCCTTTTCTCATAGCATTTTTCAATCATTTTCCACATTCAAGACTGAAACGTGTCCACAACAAAACTTCAAGCACATTATTTCCACATTGTTAAAGAAACGTTATCATGACGCCGCGTGTGTGAACCGGTTCAATCAGCAGTTGTCCTAACAAAACAACAAACGCATTCACATTTGTCTCTCTGCCAAGCTCACGCATTTGATTTCCTCTGATTACATAAAAACTCTAATTTAGTCATTAAAACTAAGAAAAAATATTTGTCAAATGTTTCAAGCAGGTACATTTTGAAATTAAAATCCTTTAGTTTGAAAGCTACTGTTTCTGAATTGTCAAATCACTCCAATTATTTGAGTAAGAGCTAAATCGGCATAATAAGTGTCATAAACTACTTTAACAAAGTTACGAATAGCGAAGGTTAAGTAGCACAAGACAGAAAAGAACTACTCCTAGCTGGCAGTCCCCTGGCTCAGTATTATATGCTTAATAATGCAAAGCTGTGTTTAAGCCGCTTTTGTGCAGATATGCTTAAGCAACAGGCTTGGAAATCTTGGTCATACTATCTTCCCCTTTATGAACCTCTTCGACTCCAACAAGAGAGCTCTCATTAAAAGCGCATTCTCACTCAAAGATAAAATGAACTAAAAGACTTCACAATCAAATGGAATGAGTTTAGTTAAAGCATTTGTCATCACTGTGTACTGCAGTAATTAATCCTCTCATTAAACTAATGAGCAATTAGAGAAGAAAGTCATTATTATTATTTAATTTGTTTGAGTGAGCAGTCCTTTGAGGCACGATTTAATATCTAGGTAGATTAGTAGAGTGAATATTCATGAGTTTAAAAGCAGTACTCCCTCTAGTGAATTGTTTGACAAGTGTTCCATGCTTTTACAGCCAACATCACACTAATAAACATAACTCGCTCCTAATAAACATAAATGCAGAAAACATCAACAAAGAGAAAATGTCAACACATCCAACCCTTATAGGATCTGTAAACTATGATTTGAGAACATTGGCAATCAAACCACACTAACTGGACCCCAATGACTTCCAATGTATATGGACGCAAAACCATTGAGACATTAATGCTGGAAAACTTCAGTACAGCCTATTGCTCATTGTTAGTTAATGCATCATTAACTAATGTTAACAAACACAATCTTATTGTAAAGTGCATGTTGCCAAAGAAAGAAATAGCACAATTTTGACTGTTCAATAATGTTCAATAAAAATGTTCAATAATGGGTTACTGAGATTACTAAACAGCTATGACATACAAAAACATCTGAACTATTACTTCCAAAAGAAATCTAGTGTTTCTATCAAAGTTTGCTCAAGACTGCCGTGTTGCAATTTGGTCAACACACTGAAAGTACATTAACCTCTGACGCAACAAAAATATTTCCCATAAAAGAAAGAGTTAAGTATCACATAGATCATCATCATGAAAGCTACAACAATGAGCAAAACATGGAAGCAGCTTTTCTTGGTCTTTGGTAAGCTCCGTTTCTTTACAGAGTGCACGCATGAGAAATCTCTAGTAATTTGATTTGAATCTCTCTGTGAAGGATCTTCATTTGAGATGTATTTGTGGCTCTTCGACAGCATTTCTCTTTTCTGAGTCTCAAGGGCAGAACAAATCTTCTTGCTCCTCCCCTGACTTCTTTTTTGACAAGGTTCATAAACAACTACAGGTATCAGCATTTTATCTACAGTCAGTATATCTATTGCAAGTTTACAAATAAATGTGTAAATGTGTTCTATGATGGACAGCAAAAATGTCGAAAAAACTAACAAGGAGAATAAATGGCTTTTAAGAGAACGGTGTTTTATTTTTTAGGCTTAATATAAATATTGATCATATAAAATAATATATTAACAGTTTATTTAAAAAAAAATCATGTCACAACATAAGATGTAACATTGTATTTGACAAATGCACAGCATCACAATGATTACAGTGAAAATACTACTCTGAGCATTACAACAATTTAACACACATCTTTATATCCAGAACATTGAAGACTGCTTGGAAGCTAAATCTAAGAATTGGACAACATACCAAAATGCAGATCTTTTTAACCAGCTACTCTTGTTGACAAAAATCATCCAGAAACAACAAAACAGTGGTAAAACAGCTACTAAATTATAAAACCATTGTCAATATGCCGGGCAAATTTAGTATGGCAAGTATACTATATAGGCTAATATTTGTAAAGTACAACTGTAAGACATCAATGTGAGTATATTAAACAGAGCTTAAATATTTGACTATATTGTACCCATTTCACATATCTGTGTATAAATAATAAATACACAGTGTTGCAATATCGTGTTATACATACCCTAGAGTTCCATTGTGTGTGTGGTGCATATGATACTCTAATGTTTGCGTGCACCCCGGTGAAGAGCATCTATTTTAGAAATTACATGAAAATGAAACAATGAAATAATTAAAATAATACCAATAGGTTTAGGGTTTGGGTAGATGTTATATGCACGCACACTAACATTAGGTTCAGGGATTAAGTTAGGGTGGTGCCGTTCAAAAGGCCTACCGTACCTTTAAGTGGTTTAAACACTTTATATTACAACCAGGGTAACTGCGAATTGCTGAGAGTTAGATTTAAGACTTTTTAAGACCTTTTTTAATACTGTGCAAAATTAAATTTAAGACCAAATTCATAGCAACAAATTTGCACTTCCCCATGTCTACTCACCAGATGAACCCCCCGCGAACGTGTTATTTGTTTGTTGGTTCCGCCTATTTTGTAATGCGTGACAAATAGATGGGTACATGATTTTCAAACAAAAATAAAATCTTGTTTACAGTGTCGGTTCATTTGCATTTCTAAGACCTTGGAAACGCGGACTTAATACATTTTAATGCTAATTAAGGCCTCATTTTGACATTATGGAATGACACAGGAAATCACCAGCTCTTCATTGAATGGAATAGAATCATGTCGCTTTGTCACTGGCGGTCTAAACGGGGTGTGACACACGGGGTGTGACCACGAGCCAACTGCACAGCTTATAGGAGCCATTCTTTTGCTGTTTTTGAAGCTTTGATTATGTTTTTGGGGTGTTTAACTGTGGAGGTTCATGTTTTTAGTTAAAATAACGGTTTATATTTCACATATTTCAAGTCTTTTGTTCACCTCTGTATCTCTTCTCACAAAACGACTGGATTTTTTCCGCTTTATATAAAGTCCCTCCTTATGAAACGCTCTGATTGGTAGAGCAGGTCTCTGGTAATTGGTTCCCCCTTTAGAGCGTGTGTCTGAAGATTTCCCACTCATATCATATCAACGAGCTTTCGGTTCTCAGGCTGTTGTGATTGGTCAGTCCCGCTCTCAGTAAACGTGTATTCATAAGCTTTGGCTTTTATTAATAAAAAGTGACAATAGCATCAACTTCACCCTATTAGTTAAATGCATGTGGATCGATCGAAGTGTTATGGAGGTCTGCTAATGCATGTGCCAACTTCAATCTTTGATAGAGGTCCAATTTTTTCCTACTATGGTGAGGGAAATGACACCGTACCGAATGGCATCAGACCGGTTATATTAATCAACACTAATAACAGAAGCGTTAGTTTTGCCTTTTTATATTGGACCCGAGTTGGATAATAAAACAAGCAGATTGACTAGGAGACATTTGCAAGCAGGACTTCAAAGGACGTTTCACAGAAGTGTTTCAGAGGTATGCGCACACACACAATATCAGTGTATTACACAGAACAGCTTTCACAGCCGATGTTAAATTCATGGAAGCTGTTATTTGACCGTTGGTTATCTTAGAATGTGTGTAGCTGAATTCTCATTACCAGCTGTAGGACTGTGATGAGAGTGAAAGTAGTTAGTGCGTAGCCAAATGTTCACAATCTCTGATAACCGAACACTACTCTTAAAGAGCTGTAGTCCGATTCCAGCCGTTCTTAGTAGTCCTTGAAAAGCAAATTCTGTTAAAAACTATATCTCGCTTGGCATTGAACATTGAGCTTTATCATTTTGCAGATATTTTTAATGCTCTCACAGCAACATTACACATTAACTAAAGTTTGAACATTTGCATCACGAGGAATGGCCGCTTTAAACATTACAGTGATGTATGACACCTTAATTTAGGGAAACTTAACAAGAAATTCAAAGTACTTGGATGCAACAGAAACAATATTCATATGAACAGCCGAGAAATGCAGCTAAAAAAGCTTCTTATGTAGCTCTTTTGCCTCTTAAGGAGAAAATGAAACAACTCTATTCTCAGTGCACCTCACCGTGCTAACAAAGAACAGCGCATCTGTTGTGGCGTAATGCCGCAACTGCAGCGCCAAATGTCCAAATGCACGTACTTGACTGTTTTTGTAAAGACACCCGGCAACGGAGGGCAGGTCGCTGGCACTGAGCGTGCGGGAAAAAGCTTTATCCAATTTTCAAATGATTCAATTTGTGTGGTCGGCAGCAGCAATCTTATCACTCACAAATCAATATCTTAGGCGCAGTCTGTAGCCATGTCCATGCACACCAAAATTGGCATATCATATGCACACAAAAAGTGTTGTAAAGTATGCACGCATAATTCGATTTGGCGTATGTATTACACGACATTGCCACTGCACATATTTATACACACAATTGATGAGAACGGGTTCCTCATATTAGTACTGAACAGATGTTCCTTACTTTGCAGAGTTACTGGGGTTACTGCCACCATACTGTTCTGTTCCAGCAGTGCCCAGGGATGGAGGCCTGCTGTGTGTGTCTGCTGAGAATAACATCTACTGTAAACCAATGTGCAATGCGGTAAGCTGCGCTTTGGTCTAACTTGCGTAAACTGCTTTTGCAATTTCTCAAGACACATTGTATGTTTACAAGCATTTTTAATTGTATTTTAATCGTGATAACGATTTATGCTTCCCACAATAAACTGAGCATTATAGTTCTAAAAGCAAACACAAGACTCCTGAAAAGGTCAGAAAAAAATCCCAAAGTTTTTTTTTTCTTTTAAACTGCCACTTTACCTGAAATAAAAAGCATAACATTTCTTCACTGCATTTGTACTATTTTAATACTTTTTCTGCAAAACCCCTAGACAAGCATGAAGGGTGACCAATCGTTATGTTTTAGTGAAAAAAAAGCAAGGTTTCATTCTGAAGGTCACAAAATGCAGTTGCACAAAACTTTGTGGTGGTGTGTTTAGATGATTGCTTTGAAATAAGGTGTTGAAGATGTTTGATGGCAGCAGATTATAACATATTCATTGGCTGTAATGTATATGCCTTATAAACAGTCTGAGGTGAACTTAAAAACCAAGGTTCAAAACTGAAAAAAAATATTGTTTTTATTAATCATGATTGAAATTTTGAGCAAAATAATCGCGATTATCACTTTTACCCATGATCGTGCAGCCTTATGGCATTTTTAAAAAAACAATGTTTTTTCTATTCAAACAATCACATCGTTTCACATGTTATCCTAGGCTTTTGAGTTGAACATAGCAGACACAAAAATACAAACAAAATAGTATCGTAAAGTAGTAGCTTATTGTAAAATGTCAAGCAGTTAAGTGTGCAAATCCTCCAGGTACATTACAACTAAAGTGCACAGTTTATACTGTAGAATACAATGTCATGCAAATGTAAGAATTTTCTGAAAGTAAAACATTATGCTATTAATCGAAAATAAGGTCTGAAATGCAATGTAAATGCTTTAAAAGTAGTTGGGACACATGAACAAACCTACTGATTCATCAGCACCTCCCAGTGGACAAACCTAGTTATTGACACAATTCTTCAAAATCCAGAAAAATGTTTTACATTTTTTTTAATTAAATTAAAAATTTATTAAAGAAGCTACACACATCATTATCCCAGGAATTAAACAAAATGTTATTCCTCAAAATCCAATCAAACAGGGTTATGACTTCAACTTCCTAAGAAGATCAAGACTGTACGAGAAATGCGACGCTGCTTCCAAATACAAATGGACAACACAGTACATAGGTGGCAACACCCTGGCTGACTGCACTAGTGAGTTCTAAATTCATTTCACATGCAAATCCATTTCATTTTGTTGCTATACATAATGACGTTCACTATACATTCTCTATTGTAGACCTCTCCAAATATGACACTTACCATTAAACTTAACTGATACTCTGTTACACAGCATTTCTTGACAACCAGAGCCATAACATCAGAATTTTAAATAAAGATGGGTTGAAATGCTGTGGAGTCTCAAAGGCCCTATTCTATCACTGAAGCAAGATGCAAAAGCATATTGAGATCATGCACAAAATGCTGAAATGAGAACAACTATGAAATTTGTACACACATTTTTCTCTCTGCAGAGTCTGAGGTAACGGTGGCTGGCGCCCCGTCTGCCTTCTTTCCTGAGGACAAGGACTGTCACAAGACAAAGAGCGATGAACAACTGATAAAGAATATCACAAATATCTTTCATTCAGAGCTTATTAAGGAAGGCATTACATCCTTTAAATCCACCAGCCTTATCTGTGGCCAGAACCAGAAATAGAGGAAATGAAGATATCCCAAAAGTGTTCCACATTAAAAATAATTAATGATTAAAAACATCTGGTTTTATGAAGCTATATGTGGCTTGAAAAAGTGCATTTATGGAAATGAACACTCACTTACCATTACCAATACATATGGAATAATCAAATTAACAGTGGGTCAAGACAAAATCCAAAGCACTAAAGCACTGCTACTACTATACAAAGGCAACCACATTCATTCAATAACAATGCAAATGCTATAGCAAAATAAAGTATAGTTAAAATAGCCTGTGAAATATTAAACACCTGACAGCATTAAACCATCTATAATTGTTGGACCAGAGTTTTAAAATCCTTCAAGCATTAATTATGTTTCTCTTAGCAACTTTATCCAATTAATCACCTTAACGCAACAAGGAAAGTAAGCTCCAATTACTAATGGGTATTCAGAGAATTTATGTAACACAGGAATAATCTACCACAGACTGCAGATGAGAATCAGACAGATCAGTTTACTAGAAGTTGTACAGTACACTAGTCACTCACCAATCAAACATTTAAAACCAATGTAACGACCGGACTGCGGTAGGACAGTTGAGGAGAAACTATTGAGAGTGTTGAGAATGTATTCGGATTCAGTAATACTCTTTAAAGATGGAAAATGACTGCAATTCATTTAGAAGAAAAACATTTTTACTTTGTGAACATGGATAAATAACAATTATTTGAAGCAAGCTTTTTCCAGGGATTTATTTAGGATGTTTTGTTGCAATAGGACCACTAGATGACAGTGTTGTCGGTATTTTAAACACGAGTGGGATTGATCCATGAACATGACAAACAGAATCTGTGACTAAGCTAACAAGTGAGAAACGTAAGATGGGTACAGGCATTTAATATTTTTAACAACAATAACTTCTCTACTTTCCATTCTATAGAAAACGTTTACGAACTGTGCTCCTGTAGTTTAAGGTGCAATGTCAAACTTACAAAAAAATGTATCAATGTAAAACCACGTTGAAGCATTCTTCTGCATATCTGGAAGTTCGACTCAAACACGTCGTCCTAACATAAAATGGCATTCTGTGACAATTTCTGCAAAGAACAAACCAAAATAACTTAATTAAAATCATTTTTTCCACTTTTACAATCTGTATTGTAGGGTACAAAATGTATTCCTATTAGCCAGTGCTTACACAGCTCAACACAAGAGGTCCATTTAATCAGTCTTATCTTTTTTTGCTCATTAACATCGCAAAAGCACTTCCTCAGAGCTTCAGCTACTGGGATATAACTGTCCTAACAGTGAAACTGAGACAGACTAGTAATCATTCACTTAAAAAGAGTATCAAACAGTTACAGTACCAGTCGCAGAGACTGAATCTCACAGCTGAGGGCATCTCGTAGAAATAGAAGCTCATCTTCTTTATATAACTCCAGTTCTTTCTTGAGTCTAAACCACACACAAGCACACACACACATTGGTATAGGTGGGCTACAGGGATATTCCATAGGCATAGTGGTTTTCGTACAACACAAACTGTGTAATGTATCCCCTTTAGTGTTGTCACAATACCAATTTTTTTACTTCAATACAATACCTAAGAAATGCATTGCGCGTTAAAATTGTGTTGGTTGGTTTACAAAAATAAATAAAAATCATCCTTTACTCACGTTCATGTCAAACATGTATGACTTTCTTCTTAAAAAACAAAAAAAGAGGTTTTAAAGGAAGTTGGTAACTAGTCGAGTTCCATTGTATGTACACAAAACAGACATTTTTCGAAATGTCTTCTTTTGTGTTTCACTGAAGAAAGAGACACATACAGGTTTTGAATGACATGAGGATAAAAAAAACTGTCATTTTAAGATGATGAAGTACGTCAACAGGACAGATTTCCTTACCCCTAAAGCTAACCATCACAGAAAATGTCCTGCTTCTTTATTTTGAATTCCAAGGACTTGACTTGGGATGTCCTCAAAATGTTGGGGGTTGTCTTGAAATCTGAATATACACCATAATACAAGGACTTTATATCCTTATAATGTAGGTCAAACCAGTACACACTTACAAAAGGTAAACAGTAGACAAATCATCGATCACAAAACAGTTCTGAACTAAAACTAGCAGGGTCAAAATCCATAAATCTTGACCGCAGAGTTGTCACTTAGACGACTTACCAAAATTAAACAATAGCGCAGGACTTTGCATTTACTGACATAATTCAACATGGAACGTTGGACATTAGCAATTTTAGAGTGAAACACTGCTTCAAAAAGAAATAATGACATTTTCCATACCCTATGAATTACCAACAGAAGAAGAGTCGATTTCTCACATAAATTTTTGGGAGTTGAAGGAAATGTAATGTTTCTTTGAAAACCCATTTGTGTTCCAGCTAAATAGGTTTCCATCGTAATACTGATTCAGACAAGTCAACTTTAACAAAAATGTTTTAATTTGCAAGACAGACAATGTTTACTTAAACTGACATGTGATCAATACCAGATGAAATATTAAGGGAAATTTGCCCTCTGCAAGGTGAGGCGATGTGTTTAAGAGAGTGATTCATGACTACACAAGAGAAGAATGAATATATGCTGAGCTCTCCATCACAGTCCCAAAAGCCTCATCCTCAGCACATCCTGTGGGCTTATGCAGTCTCTGCTATTAATGAGGAAGATTTGTGAGAGTCTGGTCTGTGCTCAACACACTAACCCCCTATATGATTTACACACCCCACGGAAGAGCTTTCTTCCTGAGACAGGCCAACTATTGATCCCTCTTCTATCATCATCAGCTAGTTGGCCGTTGTTCTGGCGGGTTTTGACTGTTTATCCAACTCAGGAGCGGACATAGTAAGCAACATATCAAAGACTTAATTAATTAGGATCGGCCTAACAGGCGAGGCAAGGCAAGTTAATTTATATAGCACATTTTATACACAAGGGCAATTCAAAGTGCTTTTTTACATAAAATGATTGACAGAAAGAAATAAGCTTTAAAATGCAAATAATTTAATATCACAAATACTTTTTAAGGTTTTAAGAAACAATAAAACAGCAATAAAATTGATTAATAATGTGAGTGTATATATAAAAAAAATGAGAGCAAAATAAAAATAAATTAGAAATAGAAGTCCATTTTTAGTAAACCAGCACAGTGCTCAGGTTGTGAATGCACAGCTAAACAAGTGTGTTTTTTAGGTAAAAGTAGGTACTGTTGATGAACATCTGATGTCTTCTGGAAGCAGATTCCAGCTACGGGTGGCATAATGGCTAAACGCTGACTCCCCCTGTTTTGAGTGAACCCTTGTTATCTCTAACTGACTTGATCCTGATGATCTGAGAAGTCTGTTTGGTTTATATTCAATAAGCATACCTGAGATGTATTTAGGTCCTAGACCATTGAGTTATTTATAGACAATTAATAATACTTTGAAGTTGATTCTAAAAGTAACTGGTAACCAGGGTAAGGACCTGAGGATTGGAGTGATATGCTCAGATTTTGATGTTCTGGTCAGAATCCTGGCAGCAGCGTTCTGCATGACCTGCAGCTGTCTGATGGTCTTTTTGGGAAGACCTGTAAGGAGTCCATTACAGTAATCCACCCTGCTGGTGATGAAAGCATGAACTAGTTTCTCTAAATCTTGGCTTGAGACAAAACATCTGATTCTGGCAATGTTTCTGAGATTGTAGTAGAATGATTTGCTTATTGCTTTGACATGACTGCTGAAACTAAGGTCAGACTCCAAAATGACAAGAAGATTTTTTACCTTACTTTGTGTCTTTAGACCTCTTAAGTCAAGGTATGTGTTTACCTTGTTAGTTTCATTCTTCAATGACTTCAGTTTTGTTTTTATTTAACTGAAGGAAGTTTTGACACATCCAGCTGTTAATTTCATCAATGCACTGGCAAAGAGAGTCAATAGGCCTGTAGTCATTGGGTGAGAGGGCTAGGTAGATCTGAGTTTCATCTGCATAGCTGTGGTAGGCAATTTGATTCTTTTTCATTATTTTGCCAAGTGGGAGCATATATAAATTGAAGTGGAGTGGTGCAAGAATCGAGCCCTGTGGAACACCACAAGTCATGGGTGTCCAGTCAGATTTGTGGTTGCCTATGTTCACATAGTAACTTCTCCCTTTAAGGTATGACCCAAACCATTTAAGTACCAAACCAGAAAGCCCAACCCAGTTTTCCAGCCTATGTAGGAGTATGGTGTGATCTACAGTGTCAAAAGCAGCACTGAGATCTTGTAAAACCAGAACTGATGTTTTGCCAGAATCAGATTTCAATCGAATATTCAATTCAATGTCTCTTTGCTATGATTCTGATGGAAATCAGACTGATAATTGTCCAGGTAGCCATTTGAGTTCAAGAATTTGGTCAATTGATTGAAGACAACCTTTTCAATGATCTTGCCTTTAAAAGGAAGATTAAATACTGTTCTGTAGTTAGACAGTAAGGTTTTTTTCTAGATTGCCTTTTTTTAGTAGAGGTTTGACAACTGCATTTTTTAGGGACTCTGGGAAAGTTCCTGAGAGCAGTGAGGTATTAACAATTTTTAGGAGATCTGCTTCCAAACAGTTAAACACTCTTTTGAAAAAAGATGTGCGAAGTGTGTCAAGGCTGCAAGTTGACGCCTTAAGATGCTGTACTGTTTCCTCCAAGGTTTTGTGATCAATTGTCTGAAATTCAGACAAAGTTACAAATTTCTGATCTACTGGAGTCAGACTGACCTGACTGCCGCATGGAGCTTTACTGATTTCCATTCTGATATTACTGATCTTTTGAAGGAAAAAAGTTGCAAACTCATTGCATTAGTCATCAGACAGCAATTCCCTGGGAACTTGACTAGGGGGATTTGTTAGTCTCTCTATAGTTGCAAAAAGAGTGTTATTTATTTTGCAGTTTATAATGTTAGCGAAAAAGTTCTGTCTCGCTTTGCCTAAGTCAACATTGAATGCATGCAGACTGTCTTTATAGATGTTATAGTGAACTTCAAGTTTGTTTTTTCGCCACATACGCTCAGCTTTTCTGCATGTTCTTTTCATGCTTTGTACCTCTGGTGTGTTTCTCCAGGGTGCTTTGCGCCTGCCAGTTATCGCCTTGACCTTCACTGGAGCAATGGCATCGAAAGCATTTTTTACTTTTGCATTAAAGCTATCGAGGAGAACATCCATAGAGTCTGCAGTTATACTTGCTGACAAAGACATAGCATTCATAAATAGCTCAATGGTGTTGTCATTTATGAATCTCTTTTTTAAAGAGACGGGTCTATCTTCAGTGGCAGGACTGATTGATATATCAAAGAAAATACAGAAATGATCATACAGCACCACATCTATAATAATAGTGGATGAAATGTTTAGACCATTGCTAATGAGCAGATCCAGAGTGTGTCCACGATTGTGGATCAGATCAAAAGTGTTTAAAACATTTAAAAGTTCATTTGCAGTGTTGTTTTCTGTCTTGTCTACATGAATATTAACATCTCCAGCAATAACAAAGCAGTCAAATTCTGAGGAAATAGCTGATACCATTTCTGAAAAATCATCAACAAAGACTAGGTAGTATTTGGGAGGTCTGTAAATAATTGTAAACAGAATGCGTGGTGCACCTTTTAAAGCAATACTCAAGTATTCAGAGGACAGGTTGTCACCAAGTAAAACTTGCTTGCAGTCAAAGAGATCTTTAAATAGAGCAGCTATTCCTCCACCTCTCCTAACAGCTCTGCAAACATTTATAAAAGTAAAGTTTGGGGGGCAGATTCATTGAGGTTTGTAGCACCACAACTATCATCTAACCAAGTTTCATTTAGAAACATGAAGTCCAGTTTGTTACTGGTGATGAGGTCATTGACCAAGAAGGATTTGTTTTAAACGGATGTTTAAAAGTGCTAATTGAATAGTAACTGTTTTTTGTTTTTAACCCGTCATTCTCAGAGTGACATCTAAAAGGTAGTAGATTAGATAGATTTGCCATACGACTGGAAAGGGCCTTAGTTTTTCGTTCACTTATCAGGACAGATATAGGGAAAACTAAAGAAACACTGAGTTCCCACTTGTTCTGCAAATATTTGAGATTTTTGCTGCTATCAAAGCAGGGACCCAATTCATATCAGTTACCAGTGCTGTTTGCAGTCTTGTTTAGTCCACCTCCAGCATAATAAAACATTTTTTAAATGAGGTGGGGTGTCAGGTGAAGGGAGAGGAGCGTGAAAAGGGGAAAACTCATCTACAGCATCGTATACACGGATGACATTGTTTTATCTACATTACAACTTCCGAAACATAAAAGTCAATCACATTAACTTGCACATTGACATACGTTTGAGAGTGTTCATTAAAAACGATGTAGACACGTCAAACACATGCTCGTTTTATTACTAAGACATAAACTTCTTACCGGACAAAGGTACTGTCTTTTAAGGGTTTCTCACGGACCATGAGCCTCTCTCTCTTCAAACGCACTGTCAGAGTCACAGCTTCTGTCAGATCTTTATCTATATCTGCACACACAGTACACACAAGGGTGAGGGTCTTTTTTGATGCTGAAATACTTCTAAACTAAATCACGACTAGAAAGTGCAAAAAGTTGTTTCGGAACCTGTGAGCTGTGATTGTAGATCCTGAAGCTCAGTTTCTAGCGATCTCTTCTCTGCCTCCATGGAGCTCAGCCAAGGGTTATTTTGTCTTAGCAATTCAATCTCTGAGAAACAGAAAGAGTGACAATGTAATGTAGTGTTTCTCAAAATGTGGGGCGGACCCCACTGGTGGATTATAGAAACATGACAAGTTCCTATAATTCGCTGTAAAAAATGACACGGATATTTACTATTTAAAATTATGGTAACAATATTATACAAAATATATGTAAGTACTTTAAAGCATATTTTTAACGTAATATTCCATGAAAAAAATCAAGTAAAATGACCAAAAGTATTTAAGCACATCAAATGATAAACTTGATCTTGATCTTTTTTAACTTCAGTTTAACATTTATTATTGCTAACAACATGATATGCAAGTAAGCTGAGAGTTGTCTCAGTACTGGCACTTGCCCCATTACCGTTCACGGAGTGAAAAAACACACATCGTAAGCTCTCCCATAACCTAAGCAATAACAACACTCTCACAACAAAATAGCACTTTTTCACAAAAATGACACTACTAATGTTGTCGCTGCAAAGCATGCTGGGAACTCTAAATTCACTGCTCAGTTAGTGAAATTAACATAAAGAATTAATGTAGTCCCACCACAAAATAATTAAGTAAAGATTCTTAATAAAAGTTAAAGTAGGTTGAACATGATCAAATTGAATTGAATTCACTCAATAATGCATTTAGATTTCAGAGATTTTTTCTATAATTTTAATTTACAAGAACACAATATTATTAAGTAAAGTTTACGCAATTAATTTCATAAAATCTACTACGTCACAGACTCCTTTTTTACCGTGGTCATTTTTGTGCTCATCTCTATTAATTCATTCATTTATTTATTGACCATACACTCAAAACATTGACACATTTAATGGTAGGTCTAGCTTAAAACACATGAAAATGTCACATGGAACCATAGTATTCTAGGAGAATGATTTTACGTTGGAATGTTAATTGAACCAGAACAAAATCTTTATTGTGGAGAGGTCGGTAGTACGTGTAAACATTAGCAATGGATTAGTTTGAGACATGGGATGAAAGAAAACTGGAGATTTAACACCAGTAGGCGGAACCAAGACAGACAGTGGACCTCAAATTTACCATTTTGTTTGCTGCGATTGTGGACGGGTGGGGCTCGAAACCCTTCAAAGTGTGGAATAGTAAAAAAAAATTGAGAAACACTGACGTAATGCAACTTGCTCAACACTTCACTTAAACAAACAATACAAGCGCTACGATGATAACTTTGTCATGTGTTCTGAAATACTTTAATGAAGAAAAAGCTTTGATTTCATTCAAACTTGTGAAACAATCGTGCCGCTTCAGCAAAATGGTTACAATCATTGTTAACACTAATCTCAAACACTTGCTTAATCTGAAAGTGCATAAATGTGTTATTCCTGTGTGATTTCATACAAGGAACAGCATACCTTTGTTCAGAGTTTCAGCTTCCTGCTCCAAACTTTGGATCTTCGATTGGGTTTGGGTGAGAAAAACGTTTCTGTTTCTCATTAGATTGAATTCACCGTTGAAAGTTATCATCTCCTTCAAGAATGTCTCTCGCTCCTCCAACGACTCCCTTTTCAATTTGTCCTGAATTACAAAACAATGGAAAGGATGCTATGCAGATTAAAGGGATAATTTACCCAGAAACACATTTACATTTTTTGTCATGAATTACTCAGCTTTTCCAAATCTGTATAAATTGCTTTGTTTGGTTGAACACATAAAAAGATATTTGGGAGAATGCTTCTAACTTAACAGTTCTTGGACCCAAGTGACTACCATAGTGGAAAAAATTGCAATGGTAGTCAATGGGGTCCAAGAACTGTTTGGTTACAAGCATTCTTCCATAAATCTTTCTCTGTGCTCTTAAAACAAAGAAATTTACAACTTAAAGGTGAGTAAATGGTGATAACATTTTTATGTTTGAGTAAAAATCCCTTTAAAAACAGAGCAGGACAGCATGGATCAGATTTATCTGAAGATCCTAGGGATAAATAGATTATATCTCATGTCATGAGGCCATGTGATTACAGTTCTTTTCTTAACAATGGTTCTTATAATATTGCATCACCACTAGAATAAGGTTTCATTTTAATGTGGTGGTGTTAAAAAGAAACATCAGTTTTCATACATTATGCAATAAAAAACTTTAACAATTGTATGCAATGTGAATGAATATACCAGTTTCTCCCTAAGATCTCTCTGCAGTCCCAGGAGCTCGTCTCTCTGTCTTTCTAGTTGCTCTTGCCGCTTTGTTATTAAATCAAGTTGCAGCTTGGTTTCAGACAGGAGCTGAGCCTATGGTCACAGATTAATCATGAATTTTATCAGTGTCTTATTCAGGATCTACTGAATAATCATATTCACGATCTTGCGCTGTGAGATCATAAGAACTTTGTTTTCGGGACAATGAACCTTTCTAACAGACTGCACAAAGAAATTGCATCAGCGCAGCGTGTTGCTCATCTGACGGATCAGTGGGTTTCAGTGCTGTTTGTTGAGGAGAGCTTATGTCATTCTGTTTGTAGGTCATTCTGTAATTGGAATAGCAGTGCTTTTTGTATTCAGGTCTCTGCGTCTGTCCTTTTATCAGGTCAGTCAAGTGTGAAAGACATCAAGCATCCTTCAGGTAATTACTCTTTGGCTTCAGAGAATACAAGGAAATTATGTCTCATAATTACACGAGACTCACTGGTCTGACCAAACAGATGATGCAGGAAAATTAGACTTGTCTTTCTTGACATTGACTGCATCAAGTGGATTACTGGGGTCATTCAAAGAGCCTGTGCTAAATGTTCTAAACTTGCCACAATGCCAGCCGATGAAGTGATAAGCCCAGTTAAAGTCATTTTTTAAATATATATCTATAAGAGACTATGAGATGACCGGTTTAAGTGATGTTTAAGTGAATGCAATCAAGATTTACCGCATAACAAAGCTTTCAAGAGGGGCTCAAGATGGCATGAAATTCTTTCAAATAAGACAAAGCAAACATTCAAATAAGCAATGTGTTGGAATGTTAAGCAACTCTTTCAAATCATGGCAAGAATATTCAGTAGCTCGGCACTGCAGAACACGAGATCCAGTCTCCTCCCATTGCATTGTGATAGGTCGACACGGGATCCAGTCTCCCACTGCGTTTTGATTGGTCAACAGATTTATGCAGCAGTTTTGCCCCAACACAAGTCCACGTGTTGTTGCTCTACCATTTCTGCATTGAATCATTACATAAGCTATTCGTATTTTATTAGGTTTAGGGAAAGGGTGTGGGTAATACCGTGTCCCGCCGCTCTGCATCCAGTGTGGACATTTTTATTTATTTAAATGTGTTCCAATGTGTTGGGTGTACACACGGTTTTGGGGTTAACGAATATTTAACCGTGATTGATACTTACAGGTGTATACTAAATTATGACATTGATAAGAGCAAACGCTTGCATACCCGGGCTGCACATACCCTCCAAATTGGGGCTAAGTATATACAAGGATATATTTAACCTTGCCCCCTGGATCTTGTGTTCTGCAGTGAGGACCATCTCAGAATATTAGAATATTTTATTGGGTAGATCCTATTGTGGACAATGAGGGGCCTTGGAGTCAACAAGGTTTAGACCGTCTACTTATTGAGGTCTATCTCCAAGAAATGATTGACCTCTTTAATCAATATCCTCGTTGACTTCTGACATCGGTATCAAACAAATGCGTGCCATATGTTTTCCAGGTTTATTGTATTTCTAAAGGTTTTCAACAATAATACTAATGTAATCTGAAAGAAATGAGATTGATTTTGCTGTGCCGCTTAAAATTGATCCACTCTGTCTTAATGTATCCTGTCCATTAGATGAAGTGTTTTAATCATGAAACAGAAATGCCTTTTTCACAGTGCCAAAGGATATTGATACTGTATGTCAGCTCTCTTTACAGATAAATTCAGTTGAGTGACAGTGAACATCCTCAGAGCTGGGTGGCAATATTGTGAACAGAGAGAGGCCTACATTAAACATGACACTTAAGAGAAAGGAAATGCAAAATTCATCACTAATCTGTTAGTAATATGCAGTGTTGGGTGTAACTAGTTACTAAGTAATTAGTTACTGTATTTTAATTACTTTTCCCTTGAAAAAGTAAAGTAAGGGATTACTCATATGTTTTCTGTAATTTAATTACAGTTACTTTTGATGTACTTAAACTAAATACTTTGTGAAATATATGCGTGTGCAATAGTGTAATTGACATCAAAATTCAAAGTCTTACTTTAAAATCAGTGCACACATTTGTAATACTTTGGTCAGTTAATAATATTATTTATTTAAAATGAATTAAATAAGCCGTTTCATGTCTATCCTTGAATCACTTAACTAATCAAGGTCGATGTAGGATATAGAAAGTAATTAGTAATGAGTAACTAAATACTTTTTGGACAGAGTAATTTGGACAGTAATCTAATTACACTATTGAATATGTAATGAGTAACTAGTAATTAATTACTTTTTCAGAGTAACTTACCCAACACTGGTAATATGTCTAGTGATATTCAGTTAGCAATTGACCATACCTTCTTATCAAGTTCACGCTGTGCTTTCTCCAGTTTTTGACTCGAAGAGTTTATTTTATCCTGCGCTGTCTTTATACCGGAGTGAACTGAAAAAGAAATACATACCGACTCAATGAATTCATAAAAAGGTAAATACGACACGTGCCTCAACAAACTACCTCAAGCTCACTAAAAATAATGTTAATATTTCCAATATAAGTTGGATTTAAGTACTTTCCAGGTCAAAAAAATCCCACCCATAGTTCTCGTAAGCTTAACGTTAGCTTTACCTTCATGCAGCTGCCTAATATTCTCTGACACCTGTTGCTCTGTCAGTAAAATGTGCTCAAAAAGAGAATCGATACTCATTGTTGGATTATTATGATGACAATCTTTGTGGAAATCTGATAAACAATTAATTCTTATCAACTAAACAACAAACGCATCTAGAAAGAGAAGCCAAGTTACTCGCACCGTCTGCGCATGCGCAATACCGAATTAACCAAATAGTCCCACCATGCTGTGGCGCTGGGCCTCCTTGAACCACGTCGTGCTCCGAAGAAAATCGTGTTTATTTAGCTTTAGTTGTTGTGAAATGTCGCCGTAGTTTAGTGTATTGTTCCGCAGTGTTGGTTTTATTATTCTAGCTCCTGTTATATCGATATCGAAAGCTGCATCGTAAAATTCGACAGCCAATATGTGGATACAGATAGTTGGCGATATTTAGCCTATAGTTGCAATTGGGAACTCCAACTGTCCCCTGGGAGAACGGTAGCCAGGAATGCATCTTTAGGGCTGTCAACCCTAAAACCCTGATTCACGCAAGACTGTTTTCTTACGCCACACAAATACATTTTGTGATAGAAATGCCTGAAAGCTTATCTGTAGTTTTTCTTGCTGCAAACTTTTGTCATCAGCGGTCTAGCAGTGGACCTCAATCTTAAAGGAAGGTGGCCATTGGCCAATCAAATGTAAGAAGGCGGGAGTTACCGTTTACAGAGCCGGTGTGATGACCAATCAAATCAAAGAATACAGCTAATGTTCGATCGCAACCAGTACGACGTTAGAGGCTAAACGTTCAATATTTGACCATTTTTTAACAATATAAATGTTTATCGGTAGTATCCACTGATGCAAACTACAAAACGCCGTTTTAAATGGAAAATATGTAATTCACGTGATTCATGTAGCTACTTATGTTGTCAAGTACACACATACGTCATTATTTCTGCGTTTTATTTCAGAAAGGCAACCGTTCTAGTTTATGTGAGTTGGACCATATCATTTTGACATTAGTTAATACAAATAACAGTCTACTAATTGAAGCTTATTTACTTCAGTTTTCATTTTTACCGCGTAACAAACTTTACATTTACAAGATTTTTTATTGCTAGCTTCTCTTTCTCCAACATAGCCCCGCAGAAACCCTTGAATGTAGGCATATTGTAGACTATTCTCCATACGCTTTTTAGAATAAAATGAGCTCAGGTCAGAAATGTGCATTAAGACCAGAGCAGCATGACTGTCGATTGGTTTAGATCCAGTTACTTTAATTTTCGATTTTTCGATAAAGAAATTCGATTTTTCCTCGTGTAAATGTTTATATATATATATATATATATATATATATATATATATATATACATATTTGACTTAATAATTTAATTCTAGAGTAATTAAATGGTAAATCAGATGATGTCTATAAAGCACACATTTTAGTGTCTACTATTTAGAAACCTTGTTATCTAAATAGCAGGCATTCATTAGTGAGGCGCACACACCAACAGAGGGCGTCCTTTACCAGGCTTTAATCACTGTGAACTATCTCAGCAAAACTTAATTTGAAAAGAATCCTTATTTGCAAAGTGAAAGTGAAATTTTAAACAATGATTTTGTTAGCCTACCTTATTTTTAATAAATCATCATTTCTATAAAATTAAGTCAGTAACCCTTTTTTATATTTATGTTATCGCATTTACAAGGCTATTGGATTAATTATGTTGCAGCTAGTTATCGTTTAATTTGGAGAAAAGTGTTTTCAGCGCGCGTGCATGTGTAAGGAGAAGAGGGTGTTTCTACCAAGAATTGGACTTCATTGTGATGACATGTGACCGTTCATAGATGACAAAAGACACTACGCAGAGCTTTACATACTGTTTCTCCAGTGTGCTGATATTTACATCTAAAATATTTCACTGAGACTTGTAAGAATAATCTTAATGTTTCAAGGATAGGGGAGTCGTATGTCATGCGATAGCAAGTGTGCGCACGCACAGATCTTTCGCCGTTTGATGCAGAAATGATTAGTCTCATATTAGACAAAAAATTAATAAGTTAATTAAGTCCAGACCAATAATTCGATGTAGATAACTAGATAATGTATTCGATAAAATAAGCGCATTCTGCATCATCAACCTAAAGACATCACTAAAGCCAGTCACCCGATGAAGTGAAAAGAAACATTGCATCTCTGGAATTTCTCATAATAAAAGAAAACAGATGTGGTCTGAGTATTCAGAGAACAAATACGAGATCTCTGTTTGGGGTAAGAGAATGTGTTTGTACTCTGTCTCGCACAGAAGCGCTGAGAGTGCACTGAGAGAGTCGCGTGTGCTTTTTTGGTTTGGGTTACAGCGCAACTGAATGCCACAGTGCTGTCGCGCGCTCAGTCGCACGCGCGTACCTGCTAGAGAGCTGGAGTTGTATTCTGCTGCCTCGCGACTCATTTTCTGCTTGTTTGCTCCATTGTCAATGAGACTTCATCCAAGAGACCCCCCCCCCCCCCAAATCTTTTAGTGACAATTTTGGACCAGGTTACAGACTCTGGATGTGGATTTTGAACAGCGATGTTTCAATGGACCTGAATGAAGAAGGATTATTTTTGTCGTCAAAACAGTAAATCGCTTGTTTGAACAAACTTAGCTCGTGTTACCCAAGGATAAAAACGCAATGTTCATCGCCGCGATTTACATCATTTTACCTCTGATGGGTAAGTTGGAATGCGCTTTGTATGTTAAGTTATTGGTTGATAGATAAATTATAAAGAGCATACGATGATAGACAGACCGCGTCCTCGTGATTAACATTAAAACACGATCATCATCCGAAAGAGTTCACAAGTATTTGATTCTGTCGTAGGTTTACATGCTCATGTTAAATTTCATAATCAGTATTTATGTGTAACTAATATTGGAGCTATCAAAATACAGCACTAGTCTTTACTTAGGTTAAGCCTGCTGAAATATCCATGTCTTAATATTTTAATCTTTAAAATATTTGGATTGGTTAAAATCCTATTTCCTTTACAAAACATTTTTAAATCATAAACGTTTACACGCAGAGAAAACGAATTTAAAACACTTACTAAGAATTACAGTTATGATTTAGAACAATTAAAAACTGCAGTTGCGGTGCGCGCGCTGAACTCTATATGGTTATTTAAATAAAACACGATTTTTGTCCATAATACAGTAGTCCGTCCTTTCTATTGTCGCCCTGTACAGATGTGGTGTTATCTGGCGAGGAGTCTTTCTTTACTAGTGGAAACCGGCTGGACTGTGTCAAAGCGAACGAGCTGTGTTTGAAAGAACCGGGATGCAGCACAAAGTATCGGACTATGAGGCAGTGCGTTGCCGGAAGGGAGGGCAACTTCAGTATGGTGACTGGAGTGGAAGCCAAGGATGAATGTCGACTTGCCTTGGACGCTCTAAAGCAGAGTCCCTTGTATAACTGCCGTTGTAAAAGAGGCATGAAGAAAGAGAAGAACTGCCTGCGCATCTACTGGGGAATCTATCAGCATTTACAAGGTGCGCAGACCTCGTCTTCACACAAACGTTGTAAACATCTAATGCTGTGACCATAAACACATAGTTTATCTTAAAATGCTCAGCACGCTTTGCACACATAGATCCAATAATGCTGAAGTCTGTTTAGATCCAATGCACTGCTGGAGCTGGAAAATTGCTTTCCTAACTTCTGTTATCACACAGGGTCACTAGGAAGTCTTCAAATCCCTGTTTGAAGTGTGTCCATTAAAGTTTATGGAGTGTGAGGTCTTCTCATATTCTGTCTGGGATGCTTTATGTCAGTGCATATATGTGTGGGTGCGTGCTGCAGAAACTCTTTCAGCTCAACTGACCAGTTTACCCAATCAACCAGAAACTGACACGGAAATATAAACCAGTTCCATGAATCAATGACCCAAATAGCTATTTCCTACAAACAGATGGGGTAGTTTGAAGTTTAAAGTCTGATTACAAAAGTAATAATGAATTTAGGAACCAGATTTAATTATAATGTTTATTTTGCAGGGAATGATTTGCTTGAAGATTCTCCGTATGAGCCTGTGAACAGCAGACTCTCAGACATTTTTCGACTCGCCCCCATCTATTCAGGTAGGACCTGCAAATTTTAATCAGTTTGATTTGAACCGAACGTGGAAAAGGCTATTAGTTTAAATGCTATGTGCCATTAACTTACATGATATAGTGCAACCAGCAGCGTTGGTAGAGTATTTTCCAACTTGTTTTCCTCCCTCTTCTCCTTTATTCCCTTGAGATTGCATGCAATCTTCCGGTCTCTGATATTCTATATCATGCATGGGGAGATATAGTTCTGAATGTTCATGGTTAGTGCTTAGTCAACCATTAAAATGCTGCACACTTTATTAGGGCAACGCAATAGGTCACTTTAGGTATGAAGCCGATTGAAGGTATTGCTCATGTGATGCTAGTGTGCATGTGTTGATGTGGCCGAGAGGCTGCAATGAAATTACTTTATAAATGCCAATCAGGTTATTGAGTGAAAATGTTCATGAGGTTAGGAGGGGTGATATGTCTTTGGCCCGAGATGCTGGATGCTGACTTGGATCAAGCTCTAGGTGGCAATGTTGTTCCCTGCTTCACCATAAAGAGAGACCAAATGACAAGAGTGAAGATGCACTGTGGACGGTAGTCACAACAGATGGTGACAGCAAAGGTTTAGCAGCAGCAGTTGAAGTCAGAATGAAAGTTTTTGGTGTTTCTGCAGAGTGAAAGAGGGTATGGGAGGAGAAATCTTAACTTAAATACCACTGCAGTCGGAATGAACCGGAACGTAAACTTTCCTCCTGTGTGTTTAAAGTGTATTTAACATGCTTAATGTTGTACAAATATTTATCCTGTATGGTTTAACTCACTGTCACATAATCTGGCACAGTATGCACTATGGAGAATATTTTATATCCAAATTTATAAATTTAAATGCATTATAATCCTATTTAATCACACAATTAAAGAAAGTTACTAATGTTTCTATATAATACTAAACGGCTAAATGTTCATAATGGTATATTTGCAATGAAAACCATTAGAACTTGTTCTATTTTATGTTTTTCAGCAAGGAGACATTTGAAATATACTGTAATACCTGAAATGTTTAGTTTCGTTTCACTATATATACATTGTGTAGTTGAACAAAATGGTTTTGTTTGGTTGAATAGAGAAAGAACTGCCAGTCCTCTGTGTTGCCGTCTCAGTTGCTATGTGAAATTGCGTCTTCTAAGTTCACACATCCAGCTTGGTGGAGAAGGAAAATGCTTGCTTGTGTTACTACAAGGAATGAAACTTTAACCCTTCAAATTAAATGTCAGTGGTATATCCTGTCAATCAAAATACTGTAAGTGAAGAACCAGAAAACATGGTTAGAGGTTCCCTGGGGAAGCCAGAGTGAGTCGGTAAACACCACTGTAATTAAAGGGATATTCCCCCATGTTTTACTCACCACAAGGCGTCCTGATCGAATGTGACTTTCTTCTTGAAGAATAATGCAGTTATAATAGTTTCGAGTTATAATACCATGTATAATTTTTCTTCCAGTGGCAATTTTTTGAAGCTCCAAAAAGTGCATCCATCGAACAAAAAACTGCTCGACACAGCTCAGTAGTCTTAACAAAGGTCTTCTGAAGTGAATTGATGCGTTCGTTTAAGAGAACTACCCTTATTTACAGCGCTATTAACGTTAATGTATAGCTTCTGTTATCCTTTGGCTGCGAGTGAACCTGAGGCTTGTTCAGACAAATGACGCATGTGTGTCATAAGCTCATGTGACGAACGTGGCATTTTTTGTCATGAAACAATAAATACCGTCTCCTCTCTGCGGGAGCTGTCGTCACCTTCATACTCCGGAAAAACAAGCCTCTGGTTCACGTGCAGCCGAGGGATAAAGGAAGCTGTTCATAAACAGCGCTTTTAATATGGATATTTCTCTTAAACAAACGCATCGGTCCGCTTCATAAGACCTTTGTTAAGATTACCGAGCTGTGTCGAGCAGGTCTTTGATCACTTTTTGGAGCTTCAAAAAATTGCCCCCTATTCACTCCCATTCTACCGATTGGAAGACAAATGATACATGGTTGTAGAAAGATTCAAGATATGGAGGCGGGAACCGGTAGACATTTTAATAAAGTTTTAATATAAATAATAATAACCGGCGGCCCCTCACGGACGACCACCGGCGAAATAACATAAATATAAATATAAATACAAATACAAACATAAAACATGTTCGGGCCCGGTCCTCTCTCTTCGACGGTCCGGTCGCTCGTTCCTTTTATATGCTCCCAATCTCCTACGTGATTCAAGCCCGGTGTGCGCACAGCTGGCGCTCATTCACAATTACTCACCGGACTCGAACCACGGTCTCGCCAATACAATGGTATTATAACTCTGACTGCATTATTCTTCAAGAAGAAAGTCATATTCAGTCAGGATGCCTTGAGGGTGAGTAAAACATGGGGAAATCTTGTTTTGCTTCTGAAATATCCCTTAAAAATAGCATGCAGCTCACTGCTTCCTTACACGCTCTCACTCTTCGTGGCTGTGATAACGGAGAGTTATGGCAGAGTGCTCTAAATCTGAGGGTGCTCTTTATTCCCCATTGGAAAGCTCTTTACATTGATTGACGGCTGAGTTCCATGGATAAGAAACAGGCCAAGCGGCGAATCAGTTCACCACCTACATGAGGATTTATGACACAGAGGCAGAGCAGACTACAGTCTGAGTGTCTTCAATTCTGGTAGCTCACAAGATGACTTTGTTTCACAAAGGCAACATACAACTTGATGACTTTGTTTTACCTGTCGTGTTTGGTTGTGCTAATTTACATCTCATTTAATTAAAATAAATGAATAGTATTTTTATTTATATATGTTAATTTTTTTTATTTGTTTGTTTTTATTGTGGTGGAGAGATGAGTTTGTCAAAGAATGTTATTAACATTTAACCAACTGCTACGAACTTCGACATCTCATAAATTATTTGTTCAGTTTTAGACCTTAGAAAACCATTCACTTAGCACTCTAATACTTAAAATATCAATTAAATAATTAATTCAGAGGAGCAGAGAGTTTGGTTTTATGTTTCACAGCTAATCCAAGTTTGGGTTTTGATCTTACACAGTGTTACTTCATTTCCTTCCATTAATCAGTTCCATCACAACTGGTTACTGACTGCTTTTATCACTCAGATATTTTTTTATAACATTATAGCACCACAAAGTGAAAACAGCCTTATGTTTTTGTGATTAAATACATTTTGAAGATGCACGAGTGCACATTTGAAGGTCCAATGTGTAATGTCTTCAGAGTTGTGTAAAGACCTTTCATAATAAAGCAATATGTATTTATTACCTTAGGCAGCGTTTCCATTACAATGCATTTACTTGAGCAGTCCGTCCAGGTATATTAATGACCACCCAAGTATATTTGTTATCACATTTTGTAATTTTTTATCCATCCTTGACAATTACTGTATCTTTGATCGATTACCTTAGGGACAAACAGCTCTCCCGGGACTTCTGTCTTTCATGACTTGTTTGGTTTTAGGGGTGTGTGGCCCGCGTGCGCTGTCCTCTTCTTCCGTGTTCGCATGCACTTTCTTCCGATGAGCTTCATGTGTGTGCGAGCCCTCGGCCTTTCTTCAGCGCGTGTAGTTAGTGTGTGGTTAGTGTATGGTGTATTTAACTGTCACTTGCATTTAAAAATAAAAATCAAATAATTGTTCATAACACAGCAACACATTGTCGAGAAAGGTCAAACAATTTTACATATGTAGATTTACTGAATTGTGATTTTGTCCGATGATGTTGCGTTTAAAAATCAGGATTTTAATGATGATGTCACCAGCACCACAAGTCTGTCAAAATCCTGTGGGAAACACGGACCTTAGAATGAGCTACTTCTATTTACATACACAGCGGGCCGCCTTTCATGGAATTCACCATGTTGTTTCTACAGTAGCCCTAAATGGACAAACTTCTCTACAGCACACGTTTCTTAAATACCTTATCTCCTTCTGCAAAGAAGCGGAAATGTGACGACATCTAAGTTCTGTGTCACCCACAGTAGTGCTTCGAAAGGGAGGGGTGGAGTGAGCCGTTGGTTGCAATTCGTAACCTCACCGCTAGATGCTAGTAAATTTCATACACTGGACCTTTAATGACATCATTGCAAGATACTATTTTTAAATCAAAGCTATACAATTGCAAAGTCAAGAGTTTCAGAAAGTTTCATGGTCTCTTTTCTGAAAACAAAGCTGTGCCTTATTATGGTTTTAAGTTGTATGTTGCCTTTGTGAAACAAACATTTCCTCTGTTTTCCTGCTGAGTATCCTGTTGGCTTGTACATGTATCGATGTCTGTTTTCCACTCAATTAAATGGCTTATTGAATGCTTAAAGGCTTCCTCTCTCTCAGGTCTGCTGCCCCCGATTTACCTCTTTGCCAATAAAATAGATACAAAGACAGGGTGATGCCTGGGTCAAAGGTTTTGTAATTTGTTATAACATGAACCCCTGCAGATGGAACAAGTTGACAAGATCTGTCTCCCTCTGCTCGTTTTTGTAGATGTAAGCCTTCATTCTAAATGGGCTGAAATGTAAACAAACCTGGTGAGGATAGAAAAACATAAACTGTGTTCGCAGTTGAATTAGATCCAGGGCACCTGACCTGAATGAAGGGAAAGATAAATACAGTAGATTGATGGTTAGAGGATTTCTCTGTGTGAGAGAAAATGTGAGCGTTAAGATATACATTTGAATAGACCTCCACTTTCTACACCTAGTTTATTCACATTTATTTGACACACTCGTTTCTCTTATCGGAGTTGACTTTACATTACCTCCACATCATTAGGCTGTATGCTAGAAGAGACCCAAGAGAGTGCGCCAGAACACGGATTACTCGCCTATTCCGGCCATCTCTCTGTCAGTTTGCATCTCATCAGTATTCATTTCACACATGTTCTGTTGCAGAGCAGGAGAACTTGAACAATCTTACAAATCACTATAAGGCCTCGACAGTGGTAATTCAATCTAGATAAGGGAACATGAAAAATACAAGTTGGGCTTGTATTGTCATGGTGATGCATGGTGTAAAATTGTACAGTTTGTTGATAAAGTCCTTGGTGATATCAGCCAATTGTCATTTAGTGCTCAGTGGCCATGTGAAACAAAGGGGGCTGGAGAAAGAATTTGACACAAGTGCAATAGCCAGTCTGCTTTGCTGCCTGTATTGGCCAGACTGAAATTGCTTAAATGATGGGGTAGCCATGAAAAAAGAGGAGGAAATCGAACAATTTTGAAAAGAGTGGCTATGAATAAGGATGACTTGTCATATGAATTTGTAACGTCTTGGGATCTTTTTTGTTTGTAGCAGCCGTCGTTTTGGAGATGTGAATAATGTAGTTGCAGAATGTCTATTCTTGCATGAAATACATATTGCTATCTTTATGCAGATGTCAAATCACAGTATCAAACTCTGCATTAGAAATAAGGCCAGAATACATCATGGGTCCCCTTGCGTGGAATTTTGCCATGTTGCTTCTACACTAGCCCTAGACGGACAAACTGCTTTACAGAGCGCATTTAAATAAAATTATTTCCTTTTGGAAGATAACCAGATAGACAAGATCTGAGCCCTGTGTCAGCCTCCGTAGTGCCTCAAAAGGGAGGGGGGAGTAATCCGCAAGTTAAAATTGGCAACATCACGACTAAATGCCGCTAAACTTTCCACACTGGAGCTTTAATGCATTGTATGTTTCTTGCTGAACATACATAATGTGATTTCTAGCATTTAATTGATGAATACAGACTACTTCCACCTGCCGATGTGTGAAAGGTATTTCCTTACATGCTTGCTCATCGTTGGCTGTGATTGGCTGATTTTGTGGTGTTCAAGCACAACTTTTCGCATCGATGCACACAGTTGGTGTTCCTTGCAGCTAGTTCTTTGGCATTGATTTTGTGTGTCCCACGCTTTAGGCAATGTGAGTCATATGACCTTGCACCCTCTGAGAATACGCGAACCGACATGATTCTGCGAAGCTGTCAACACCTTTAATCAGCTTGTGTGAGAGCAGCATTTGGTTAATCAGCTCCAGACAGAGAATATTACTACACAAGGGTGCTGGCACCCCGATCATAGACACAGTTTATATAAAATTATAATACAGTGCCAGTTACAAAACTTGTAAAGCGTGGTGTTTCCTGTGTTGGTAATTAGCAAGTATTCAGCATCTACATTCACATGCCACTTATAGTTTTGCTGTTTCCAAACAGCACCTAGCCACATTGCTCTCTGCTGTGCATCTGCAGTATTTGATGCCTCTCTTGACACAAAACACCGGAACTGCTTTCATTACAACCAGAGTAGGAGAATAGCACTTGGCAGGCTCTTTTGATACCGCTCACCCTTCAATGTCAAAATCCATTGCCCACAATAAAGCTCGGTGAACCACGGTGCCCTTCTGGGAAGGTCCGTCGTCCAAAATCCTTTCATGCTGGCTGCTGTACATTGACCGTGCTTAAGAAGAAACGGTTATTGCAGTGTAGATCAGGCAGACCAAGAAGAAAGCATCAGTCTACCGTTACCCAGCTCCCCTTTCTCTATTTTTGGGGTTTTGTTCCGCCAACTAGCTGCAGCTCAGGGAAGCATCCGCTATGAAAGCTAATCAATAGAGAGCCATGTTAAAATAGAAACTTGAAGCTGTGAGTACAAGAGACCATTGATTTCTTTGTTTCTCTCTTTTTCCGTTTCACCTCAGCTCTTCCTTTGAGGTGGATCAGAAGATTATCTGCCCGTTCATGGTGAGCACATGAGGACATGAGAATAGATCTAAATGTAGCTTTATTAACCAAAAAGTGGTACAAGAATTTCCAAAATGGGAAAACGCATAAATAAAGAAAAAAACAATAGATCTGACAACAAAACATGGGGTTAAAAAAACAACTAAATATAATACAGACTGGGAAGGATAAAAGGAACACCATAAGAAACCTTAAAGAAAACAGAAAGATTGTTGTACAATATAGAATAAGAAAAAAATATATATATTATATAATGTCCAACACTTCTATTTTTTTCACTTGTTTATTATTATCACAAAAATTAATTTTTACAGGGTAACATTTATCATACCAAATCCTTGGTGTTTCGAGTCAGATCCATGGGCCTGGCTTGTTGGTTTTGATTAAATCCTTGGTGTTTCGAGTCTTCAGAAACCCTTACCCCAACCATCTAAACTACGTATGCTCCTTGACCTAGCCAAAAAACACGGCCTCATAATGATGTCAGACACGAAACACCAAGGATTTAGTGAGAAACGTCACATTTCTTTATTTTGGCTGAAATTTACACAGAAATAAACTGTGAGGTATATGTGTTACTGTGTACAACAGTCATTTTTTAGAAATAATTGACCACTGAATGCCACAACTGACCAACCATAATAAAGTATTCCAGAGAACCATAATAAGGGTTCTCCTTTAAAAGACCAGCTCACCTCTGAGTAGCAATTGTAATTGGATAAATGCCATTGTTGAAGTGAGGAAAGTGCAGAGAGCGTTTAGGGATTTGATGTTGGACTAAGAATCTCTTCAGGGAAATGTTAGTAGACTATCAGTACAGCGTGGCGTGAGCACGATTTTATGCAGCCTGGAACTCATCAAATTGAGTCAACCATCTGTCTTTATGCATTCTGGAGGTCAAATGCTCTTCAGAAGGTTGCCGGAGATGGTGAGAGAAAAGCTGAAAGCTGAAAAAATTGATTGACAACTAATGACCTTGACTGGGTCACACAGATGAAATGAGAGATGGTGTGTAGATAACTTACCAACTATACAGTCCAGAATGTTGTATCAAATGTCCCAATGATGTTTATTATTTTTTACATGCAATTATGTTTTCCATATTTGGTTTCATGTGTTCTGAATTATGAAACAAATTTCACACCCCTTCTTAAAAGCCAACTTGAAAAACTTTATTGCTCTTGCAGTACATCCAACTACAAAATATGTGCTAGTGAAAAAGTTGTTGCAGATTTGCAGTTGGTTGACGTTTTTAGTGTTATGGTCGTCCATGTACTTATCATTTATTCATGCTGCTGTTTGGCAATCCTTTGTAATTATTAATTGTGGATGTTTTTGTTGTTGTTACTGTAACTGCAATATGTCTTTGTGGCTGTGTGTGTGTGTGTGTAAGGATTCAATGAATAACATTTATTGCTATATTACAAAAGCAGACCAGAAGCAGTTTTCCCTGCCCGCAGTCTAATAGCGTAATCTAACATAAAGCGCCCGCCAGGCACGCTTTCCAAGCACTGGCACGCCACCCCACGCTGTCCAAAAATCATTTAGTCAGAGGTGACCAGAGATAAGTCCTGCTGTGGTCTTTATGATTGGATTGAGAAGTGTGAGAGTGATTCATCATTGTTAATAGACAACACTGACAGCTGGAATCGGTAGGGGCGATGCGTGTGCCAGTTCTTGCCTTAGCCAGTCACAACAGATGCATGCAAATTTACACAATTACCACAGCAACAAGTGCCATTCAGGAGGTGGTAGATGGGGCTACTGAATAATTTCTCTGTTTTAAAACAGGTGGGATTGATGTAAACAGGAGAATTTCTTTAGAGCAAAGTAGAAGTTGTTAATTTGTCTTACTGCAATACATAAAATGCATGGGTTTGTTTATCTAATTTAAGTCAAATGGGAAAAGTTGAGTTCAAGTGGTCATAGTTTTTGGTTTTGATGTTTGGTAATGGTGATTTTAGATTTCAGATCTTATGTAGAAATCTCTGAATTTACAGTCATTCACAGTTTGAAGTTTCTCAATACAAAGAATCTGCTTGCAAAACCTCACTAAGAACTACACAGTGAAGATTTGGCAAAAGTTAAGGAAAAAAAAGCGGGGCTTGGCAGGGCATAAAAGATGGAGAACGAAAACTGAGAAGCTCGAAAAGCAGGGGAAAGAGAAACACAAGTACATGATTTTCATCTCAGCATGGCGTTGACTCGTCTAATCATGCCTCTGTTTCATGACCTCCAATTGGACTAGACACTCATGCGCTGTGCTTCATCTCAGAACATCCGCTATTTTATTTTCTCTGTTCATCTAATCACAGCTGCTCCCCATGATTCTATGCGTTATCCAGCTGTTCTTGTGTTCCTGTCCGGTCCTACACGTTATCAAACTCTGCTACTCAAATCACCTGTTGGTAGAGATATAGACAAGTTATAAATTTTAGGACCTCAAATGGATACAGACAATTTTCTTTCTATATTTGAGAGCCACTTTTGCTGAATCTGCCACACTGCTGCAAATAAGTTACAGAATATCTTATTAAAAAGTTTATATTAACTTTCTTGAGTATTGCATTGCGGTTGTCCTCAGCTGAAGTGCTGTTTGGGTGGAGATTTGGGGAGTGTCAACTGAATTGCTTATTTATTCACCGACTCACTCATCCCAAATATTTTATTCTATGGTTTAGAAAGTTGTAAAGTCAAATTTCAGAGTTTGGGGTATCCATCAGCGATCCATGTCACAATTTTTTAGTTTTAACATTTATTTGCCATCTTCTAAAAAGTTATTATCAGAGGATCAATCTATAGGCATTCTTACTGAATTAACTTATTTATGTTCATGCAACCACTTTATTATTTATACTGAATACATAGAAATGTCAGTGCTGAAATTATCATAGTTGATTGTCCTGTTATTTTGACCTCCCTGTTTTTGTTGTTGTTTTTACAGTGAACAGTATCTTAGACTTCCGGTGCTTGTTCTTGTTTTGTTTAGAACTATACTCCCATGATTCTCTTTGGCCTCACCTGAACACCTCTTTATACTAATGACCTTTCTATCCATATTTTGCATGTGAATGCATCTTTTATGTTTTCATACATTGCTTTATGTACTATGTTGGTCAGCTTTTTTCAGTATAGGTATTTATGCTTGTGTCTCCTCCACCATCCACCCACACACAATATGTGTTTCATTTCTTTGATTACCAACATAACCACAAAGTAAAAAATGTCCAAATAACAATATAACATGTAATGTGTAGCATCATTTTACAATGAAAAAGTGTTTCTTATATTAATTGGCACAAAAAATCCTTTAAAATAACTGGCTAGTAAAATCTACTAAGTAAAGTGAGTGTTTTTACAGAAGGAGGGAATGGTGACGGCCCCTGGAGCAGTCCCATCACCGCGGCCCCAGAGAGAGGGCCTGAAATCAGGTCAGGACCCCTTAAGCCTCAAGACCCCAGTAGAATCAAGAGGGCACAGCCAAACTGGGGTGTTCTGGGTAAATACGTCACTTATGTTTCACTGACAGCAAGCCATTGGCACACTTTGATTTCTATAGCTGCAAATACAGTTTTCTACTCGAGTGCTCTCCTCCAACACAAATCAAAAATTGCTAACAACAAATGTATTGTACAATGCAATGTAAGTCGCTTTGGATAGAAGCATCTGCCAAATGCATAAATGTAAACATATTTTTGTAGGATATATTTTTGGCATTAATGTATGAATTCTCTCAAACACTGTATGTAAAAACAAATAGATTGGATCACGAACGTGTAATATTAGTATGTTTGCCAGCAAGCCATTAAGAGAAAATGTTAAATAATGATATCTGAAAATGATATACTGTAGATCTAGTCTTCTTTTTGTTTTCAACAGTAAAGGCAGACCTCTCTGCTTTGGGGAGGAGCAGCCCTTTATCTCAGTTTTGGAATAAACAAAGCTGTAAAATATAAAATGGAATATAAAGTACAGATTAAGAGGCTGGAGTTTTGGCTCTGCATTCGTACATGATGAATAATTTAAGCAGCTGCTATATTGTGTGTTCTGCGTTTTCCCTCTTGCACAGCCGAACAAGTGGCCCTCATTCCCTAGGCTTCAGATGTTGCTTTGTGAATGCCGCAGCTGACTGATTCATTTCCTCACTGTCAACATTTGTAGAAATATGATAGATAAGTTTTACCTTTAGAAGCTCTGAATGCCTTTTACCCGTTGACTCTAAACAAATGGAAAACTCAAACCCTGATTTAAATTATATGATCTGTTTGCAAAAGAAAGAGAGGTGGGTGTGTTATTGGTAAGCTGTTAACTCGAAAGGTTATGAAAAACAAAATATGAAAATGTTACTCCGAAGTCTGTGTGGTTTGTTATTATACCAAAAGTGAAAGCAACTGGAGTATGTAGGCGTTATTTAGATCATGTCTAGAATTTTCTTTACAATGATAAATAGGGATAGAAACCTTGATATAGTATGCCGTATGGGAAATGTGGATGTATGTGAGAAAAACACACGCATAGATTAACACTTTACTGTTTAAGTCAATGCTCACAGAAAGATAATAGTCAAATAAACCATTTATAAATTGCATGTCATTTTCACTATAAAACAATCGTAGTTTTTAATGACTCGTGATTTTGAAAGAAACGCTGGAATGATTCACTGACTCGGTACAAAATTGCCACTTTTGTTTCACATTTAAAGCCTAACATTTCCCTTTATAAACATTGCCGTATAAAGTAAATTTGTCAGACATTTAAAGTAGTTGCCACAATGGAAAAATGTTCTAGTGTACTTTAGTATTTACTACAGTAAACTTTACTAAATTTCCTAGTCACTAGAGTTTTTGAGTCTTATTATAAAGTATAATAGAGTATTTACTATAATTTATCCAATGACTATAGTGCAAATTATTGTGTTTACAGTATCGTGATATTAGCTGGTATCGTGATCATCTAATTTTGTATTCTAATCTGGGGTGCTTTCCCCAAAACATTGTTAGGCAACTATGGTCGCAAGTTCAGTCATTCTAGCATTTCAACAATTCAAGTGTTTCCCGAAGCAATAGTTTCAACGATCAATTGCAAGCAGCATCGCAAAGTTGCGTTGTTGGAACCACAGGTCTAGAGCTGTGGCTAGAAGCATAGTTCCTTGTTATTATGACACTTAGACTTACATGCATCATGCCTCTGAGCAAACTAAGCGCGCATTCTATCTCCATCATTCGAAATATATACAAATTTAATTTTGTTTTTTTAAGTGCTTATGCGCATGAACATACTAGGACACTGGGAAAACCCTGGGCGTATTAATGTAGGAGGAAATTTATGAATGAAATATCATAAAATAAAACAACAGATAACAAAAATAGGAAAACAAAAGTCGCCGTTAAATGGAATGCATGTTATGTACAGCAAAAATTTGACATTGATTCGATCTGAACGTATTTATTAGTAGACGTCATTACTCTCCCACATGTAAGGCGTCATCAACTAGAATGCTGAACCAACTTGGTTCAAACAATTGATCTCTGACTGAGTTACTATGGTTTCGGGAAACAATTGTAACTACATCGCTAATTTCCCCAATGATGCATCATACTATGGTGGTGGTTAACCAGTGAGTTATGTCGTTGTTCCGGAAACGCACCCCTGCTCTGCTAATTTTGGATTATTCACATGCTCCACAAAAAATCATAAAGTCTTTGAAAAATCCTTTGGAGTCTACAAACAGATCGGTCTCCTTCGCATGTCCTATTCATCCTATACTCGGTTCTTTTCTTTTTGTTTAAAAGTTTACCAAGATTGCTTGTGTGCATGATTCCAGAGTCGGTTTCTCACTGGATCACTGATTTTCACAGAGCTCTGTATATCAATATTTAACACTTACCCAAATATATTAGCATTCGGAGCCTCCAGACAGGGGCCAAGTAAACACTCAGACCGGGCTGGATAATATTAATGTTTTTATTGAGGACAGTGGAATAGAAATTAAATCCAGCTCATTTGCATAACAGACAGTGCTGTTCAGACATCGGTGAATGTGTTCAGCCCTCCGTGAACATTCCAAGCTGTTTACGGCCGGTCTGGGGAGGGGATTGTTTAACCGTGTGGCCCCTCTCCCTCCACGCTCGGTGCCTTTCATGTGCCGTTGATTTAGTTCCTGGCCGTTTGCGATCGGTACTTAGAGGCAGGATGAAAGCACAAAGCAGGTCAGCGAGTGCTCTGTTAAAAAGCCCTGCGGATTTGCATGGGCCAGTCCGAGTCATGAATGCATAATCACAGCCAATAGACAGGAGACTCTGGATAACATACATACAGGTAAAAAGGGCCAGAAAAAGCAGGCTATTCCCAGAGACCTTGAAATTACGTTCCAGTTTTAGAGCTTTAATGGGATCCAAGCTGGCACAGCAGCTGGCCTAGAGGGAAACACAAGTGGAGTAATGAAAGTATGCAGTGAGCATTGGAGACTGCTCTCATCGGCATCACTTAGAAGGGCCAACAAATTACCAGCCTACTATAATTCCCATTCTTTCTCTGGATGGCAGTTGTCAATTGTCACAACGGCGATAAAATTGATCATGTCTTTTCTTTTAAATTAAATGGCTGTGTATGCCCTGCTGGCCTGCTGAGCTGAATGAAAGCCATTACTCTTAAAACGAGGGCTGTCTTGATAAAGTATATATGTCAGTTGTGACAAAAAAAAAGTGCTGTTGAATTTTGGCCATGTTTGTTCACTTGTGACACTAAAAACAAATGCTGCATGGCAAACAACATCATTCTCTTAATCACTATTTTAGTATTTTTTTTGTCTTGTTACAAAATACAATATTAACATGAGAAGTAAAATGTTAATATGATTTAAGGACATATAATCTAAATACTATAAATAAACTGTAAACTACGATTTACTATAAGAACTATACATACATTATTTGTTGGATTTACACATTGAATTAATAAAAAGCTATAATCCAGTGCAATAAAAAAAATTGATCAATAGATTTTTTGGTATTAAATAAATATTTATCTTGAAAATTTGCTTTAAAAAAGGTTTGGATTAAGAATGTATATGTATTTCTGTCAGAAAGCACACACAATACTGATAGTTTGTGGCATTTAAGCAATTTTGTAAAGCTTACAAAATACAAAGTTGATTTTTACATAAGCTTTTAGTTGTGTTTTTCTCATGCCAAACCTTTCATTGTACAGAATTGAGGTAAATCATAATGCTTTTCCACAGCCTGCTAACTAGTTACACTATGTGGCATTTTCTGTCACTTTCAGCAAAATATGTTGCTTTCTACCAATTTGTAAAACACTTTTACCTCAAATGGTTTCTTTAGGTGTGCTGTAATGGAATCATTTCTCAGGCACTAAGCAATTCATGTCTATCATTTGTGACAGACCCGCTTTAAACAAAGCAAGCTGTGCAAGATTTTAGCAGAACAGTGATGAAGATCCTGCTGTCGTGGGTGGATATGGAATGCACTCTGTTGTCTTGTTCTAAACTTTCATTTAGACTCTGTGCCTGCTGCCCACAGACCTGTCCAGGTTTTCACAGCTTTTAGGGTACCTAATGCATTATTTACCAAGTTTGATTCATGGAAACCTGAGAAGTCAGGCGTACGAGAGAGAGGTACAGTAGCGAAAGAACAAGGGAGAGATAGAGACTGTGTATGGGAAGTGGGCGGTTATTGGACCTGTCTGGAGTGCATTTATTCATGTGTTTTTGTGTGGTGGGTTTTTAAAGTAAGTATAAACGGAATTTTGAACAAGTGTGACAGTATGTGAAGGCAGGAGGTCTGAGATGTGACAACCATAAGCTAACAGAAGACATCTTTGTTAGTGCATGAATGTGTGTTTCCATTGTCAGCAAATAATGGAATGATAATGAACACTCTGAGAATATGAAGCTTAAAACGAAAAATCTGCCCTTATTTACTCCCCCTCATTTTGCTCCATATCCCAAATGTTTTTTTTTTCTTCATATTAGGCAGAATGTTTTTATACAATGAAAGTGGATGGCCCAGCTGTAGTGACCCTTCACTGTTATTGTATTCAATTTAGTAGTAGCACATTTTTGGACATACACAGTTTGAAAAAAGAGAAAACTTATGCAAGCCAAAGGGAACAATGGATGAAGAAACTCCCTATTATGTTACAGAATATGAGGACGACCCTTGGGAGAAACCAAGACAGAGATTGCCTTAACCAAAAAAACATTTTTTTTATTTAATTCAGTTCATATTTTAGGAACATTGCTTGATAATTCAATTTTCTGTGGCCTGTGTCCCATTGGAATTTGGATAACTAACAAAATCAAAAGTAAATATACTATCTATTAATACTAAGGTCCGTTTGTTGAATTAGACCATGAAAATGACATGAGTCAGAATTTGGAGTGAGAAACAAGACATTCTGATTGTTGGCTTTACAGACGTGATTATAGAATATTGTTTATCAGTTTATGAGACCATATTGTAAAAACACAGTATCTTTTGTCAATTAGACATTGCAAAAACACTGTAATTTTTTACAGGTGTATGAAATAAAAGCGTGACAGAAAATGTCAAACCCAGTCAGTCAAAATATAGACAGCTTGGAGATTCTATTTAAGTACACAATATAGAAATTCATACGGTTTGGAACGACATAAGAGTGAATAGATCATTTTACATTTTTGGATGAATTATCCCTTTGTGCCTTCATTGGATTTGATGCTCTTGCTTGTGTTGTGGAAGCCTACTCCGCTGCCCGCGTGTTCTATAGCTCAGAACATGGAGCCGTGTTCATTTAAATCATTTATGGCCATACATACGCGGGTGTTCAATAGACTGCATGCTTGCCGCTCTGCTGACTGAATGACTAGCAGAGCAATTTTCCTCAAACGGCTCCCCGTGGGCAATGAATGCTGCCAGGCAGGAGCTTTTGGCTTTTAGCCGCAATCCCAGTAAGGTAGGTGCACTGAGGCAATGGCCCCATATGTGAGCGCACGCTAGAGCAACACGCGTCGCTCACCCTCCTTTTGACCATCCAAACATGCTGTTGACCCATCGATGGGGCAGGGTGAGACCAGTTGTGCTTGGTTTCCTCCTCTAATTCTCTTTCCCTTCCCAGGGTAGGTGAGTCATGCGAGCAGTATTATGGGCCAAATCCCCACAGTGAGATGAGGAGGGATTTGCAAAGAAGAGAGTTGTGCAGGAAACAGCGGGGTCTGAAATGTAGTGATGACTTCGAAATGCCCCAGCAGGTTAAGCACAGCGGAGGCACAGTTTAATATTCATAATGGCAAATGCCAGCCTGGTGGCTTAATAACTGCGTTGTTATTACTGATTTTCCTCCTCACTTCCTTTTATGAGTACATCTCTGTTGTTTCTTTGCTGGTCGGGCCTAATTGCTTTCAAAGTTTTAAGAATGCAAAAGTCTATATTGCATGTGTACTGCAACAGGATAGACAATATTAAAGTTATATGACAATGCGTTGACAAGCAGCTAAATTTGCCCCCTTTGGCCAGATTCACAGCCGTGCCGCTGTCTCTCAACAAATGACTCGCGGTCACCCCTTTTGGCGCGCACTTGCCACTCATCTACATTTAAAATAACGAATATGCGCGCGGAAAAAAAGATGTGAAATGCGAATCGGGCCTTAGAGTGCAGTCACAACGATGATGCCTTGAAATGCTGTTTAGGAAGGTAGTGCGATAGGTACAGAGTTGGTGCAAATAGTAATTTCTTATGTAAAGTAGTGCATGTGTCTGAATCAGGAGTTTGAAAATACCAACTGTAGTATCTGTTGTCAACTGTTAATGCTGTGTACACACCATAAGCGCATGTCATTATTTTGTCAAGTCAATTACATACAAAGTCAATGCATAGATGCAAATACTGTAGACGCGCAATTTTATGGGATGTCGCGAATTGGACAAAAATCCCAACTGCGGCAAATTGACCGAAAATCGAATTTCCGCATCTACAACTGGCTGTCGCGAACTGGGCATGTCTTTATTTAATATTCGTCTATTCTGTACGAGTTGAAAATTTCAACACCAGTGCGATATTCGCCTGAAGAGCTTATTGACACGTTTAACACGTCCGGATGAACAAAGACACGTTTCGTGGTGCAATGTTTTTATTTGCACGAGTGTCGCAAAAAATAACTCTTGCTAGTAATCTAGAGCAATAAACACGATGTATCGCTATCAGTACATACACAGGTCAGTGTTTGTTTTCACTGATGTGTGTGAGAATATGTGTGTGTTTAGTGCATCTCCCATAACATGGATGCAAACAAACATTCAATGTTATTTTCATTGAAAATGCAATTAAAAAGCATTAACATATGACTCGTTTCAGAAAACCGAGTAATATATGGATTAACGTTTGAAACCGGCCCCTTATTGTTTAATGCATCTTAAACGTCTCTGCCCGTGCCGCTCTTCTATATACTAAGGGCTTAAAAGACTTTCCCACAATGCGTGCTTTGATTAAACGCAGTGTCTCATGTCAGATTGAGTTTTATGGCTACAGTGGTCCATATGCTGTCTCATTTGACACCAGCGAGGTTTACATGAATGAGAGTAATTGGAAGAGTCTGTTGTGGAGTACAGCCGCAGAAAGGCCCTCTGAGTGTGAAGAGGGGAATGAAAGTATGAGCTCGAGTTTCAGGGGAGACCGTATCAGACGTCGCACCTGTTCTCCCCTATGAACCACCTCTGGTTGAATGAAGAGGGGGGTTCATGTGTCCATTCACCATCTGCTGTGGGCTTAACTCGCTAAAACACTCGCGGCCTGGTCCGCTAGTAAACAATCATAAATGTGGTGCCATGGCCACAAGGTAATTTAATAAAATGCCTCCCTTTTACAAATATTGGAGGGAGGTCAGATTTAATTTTGTACAGCAGAGCTTAGTCTCAGATGGCACAGACGCAGACCACCCACTGTGACCGTCTGATGCTTTTTATATACAAAAAGTACCAAGAGGTGGCTGAATTCACCAGTTTGGATTCGGTTATCGAACAGAGACGGTGCCCATTAACTTCCATAGTTTTTGTGTCCATACAATAGAAGAGAATAGGTACCACCATTGTTTTGTTACCAACATTCACCAAAATATTTTCTTTTGTGCTCTGCAGAAGAAACAAAGTGAGGTTGAGTAAGTGATGATATAATTAAAATTTTTGGGTGAACATCACTTTAAAAAGGGTTTATAAACCCACCCTAAATGGACCCTGATATGTAATTACTTATGTCAATCACATAGACCTTTCCTGGCCAAGCGGGGTACAAATAAGCTTCAAAGTAGACCAGATTTAGATCAGGATGTCAGGATTATTCCAAAATTTACATAAAAACCTGACAGTATGAGACAAGAGCAGGACTATTCCATACAATATAAAACTAACTGCCTCTATTCTTTAAGGTCAACTCATAATACTGGCCCCTTTTGTATGCAAACACTTCCATATTCCATCGACGTGACCACCTGCTTAATTTGAGGAACAATTCACGAATATTGCGAGAACACGGGTGACTAACTGATGGGCAAAATGTCATCTGAGCTGCTTCCCATCGTCATGTTAGGTGGTGAGATGGACGTTGAGAGCCCATTAGCAGATGAGAGATTGTGAGCAAGAGAGAAATCAGTTTTGAGGTGAGACTTAATGTGGAACTGAGCTGCAGGGACTGATAACCGGCGGTCTGCTGAGAGGTTTGTTGTTACTCTGAAATTAGAATGAGATGTGTTGTCGTCCGAATGAGTTTATCTGTGGGTGTTTCGCCAGTCGATTCAGTTCACTGAAGTGCTGGTGTCTTGTAATCTGTTCAGGGGAACGTGCATCATACTAACCAGACACTTGGCATTTTGTCCTGCTGTTTTGTTTTCCTGTCTTTTGAGTCTTTTTTCTGCTCTCTCTTCTCACATTGAAATCCTTTGGTTCCCTTCAGCTTTGTTGCACCTGGATGTTAAACAATAGGGCAACAAAGATCAAAGTCCCAGCGGGCATTGGCTTAATAAAAGCTGTACACAAGCGACACATGCAGAATTAGTCCCCAGCCCCGTTTAGGGTATAACAACATCTATGTCTTCAGAGGTGTATAAAGAGCTATCTTAATGAAGCGATATTTTTTTTATTACCTTAGAATGAGCTATTTCCATCAACATACACTACAGGTCCCCTTACATGGAATTTGTCATATTGTTTCTACATTAGCCCGAAACGGACAACTGCTCTACACAGCGTGTTTCGTAAATACTTTATTTCCTTTGGCAAAACGTGATGACATCTTAGTTTTGTGTCAGCCTCCGTAGTCCATCGAAAGAAAGGCGAGGAGTGGAGGGATGGGCTACAATTTGCATCCTCACTACTAGATGCTGCTACATTTCATACACTGGATCTTTAAATAGATAATGTTTAATCACTTTTGTATACAATCTTGTATATTTTGTGTTACCTTTTTTGTCCGAGGAATGACACAAAATGTGAGGGTATAGGGATGGATGCAGAGAGAGAGATTGTGGCTCTTAACCATTGGAAATTAACTAGATACTAGCGCCAAATTATACAATTATACAATTAATAATTTACAATTATTATTTAAACAGTATCAGTAATTACGTTTATTGATAGCAAGATTATTGTTAATATCGGTATATTGTGACACAAAATAGAGTACCTTTTAAACATGCATTTTTACAGTGTCAACAAGTGGCCACACTTACCATGTTTATGAAATAATGCCTTTAGTTGAATATATTTTGGCAGTTTAAGTTGTTTGTCCAGTTGTCATTACAATAAATGCAAGGACTATTCTGGTTTAGATCTTTAACAACAAATGGACAATTTTTCATTTAAACATAATAGATTAAGCCTAATTAGGTTTTTATATGTGTTGTGCACTTTAATATGTCAGATATGTAACACAGTCACAGTGTTTTGGGTAGTTGTCAACAGCCGTCTGTAGCACAAAAGATTTCTCTCCAACACTGGAGTAAAGAGTGACAAATTAACACTGCAGATCTATTTTAATTCCAGAGATTTTTTACACCAAGGGTTTAGCTGTGTTGGATCCTTAACAGTGGCTGTTAAAATTGTTAATTGATGGTCTGTGTCAAATGAAAACTTTTGTAACTTAAAAGACAGCACAGTGAGTAATAAAACATGTGTATGCATGTTAAAGTCTATCAAGTCACTTCTGGCACCTGTAAACCATCTGTTTTAACTGCTTAAATGTATGAATGTGGCTAACTGAACTAACTATAAGGCATTACTGATGTGCATCTGCGGCAGCTTTTTGGATTCGACTCTGAATCTGCTGGGCTGAGGAAAGAATGTATATCATGTCATTGACCAGAAACAGAAGTCGTCATAGCACATCATTCCGTGACAGAGCGCTCAGTCATAAAGATGTTATATCTGTTGCTTAGTATTTGCCCTATGCATCACATTGAACAGATGGTATGTTTTTTTCAGGTGTCTGTGTGCTCACCAGACAGGTGTCACATCAAGGATCGTTTTTAACTTCAGATACTGTGACCCATGTCAAAGGAGACTCTGCCAAGAAAAAATAAGAATAATATGCACATATGATCTGAGGTCTCAAAGTAATATCTTAAAAAGATCATATATGTATATATATACATATATATTCAATTCTTAGTGTATTTATTTTTTCCTTGCTCCGAAATTTATTCTTTTCTTTATTGTCTCTTCTTATCCACACATGCCAAATAACCTCTCCATGCCTTTACACACAGACAGCAGAAGATAGGGACATTGATTTGTTTTACCCAGTGAGCACTATTTCAGTTGTCAGGGACATGGAGAAGATGTTGTGCTTGAGAGAAGTTATGTATGTTATTAAGGGGACGGCCGTGCCAAGCTTCTCCTGAGAGCCGAGTGATAAAGCTCTGTTCAGCAGAAGAACCTGACGGAGTTAATATCACGGCAGCTGGAGATCAGCCCTGCAGGCTGTAAGCACGTACATGCATTTCTGTGGGGTAATTATAGTAGGGTGGCAGAGAGAGCGACTGGGTCTGCTAGGTTTGTCGCTTGCGAGATGAGGGACCCTAAGCCTCGAAGGCGTCCATCCTCGGGATGGTTAAGCTTTAGCTCTGCCTGCAGCCTCCTGTGTTTATATGGAAACAGGTCAAGCGTGGGGTGGGGTGGGTGGAGGATTGGGGCTTATTGGAAATGACAGTCGGAGACGACACAATTACACAAGCTCATATACACAGACACAGACTGATTCGAGAACGTGTTTGCGCTAGACAGTCAAACATAAATGCAGTATGTCAGCATATATAGATTGCTTCTGTACCATGGCGTTTTGATGCCATGCCAGTTCAAATTACACCGTGGTAATATCATGATTCTTTCTAACTCGTTTTTGTAGCATTTTAAAAATAAAAAAATGTATTATAAATTTTGTTCAATGAAAAATCTGAAAAATTAACAATCAAAAGAATTGATGTTCCAGCATTGTATAACTGAATCTGTTTTCGGCTTAATTACAATTCTGAGTTTAAGGTTATACGTTTTTATTTGGGGGGGCCGCAATGCACCCTACACAAAGGGGGTTTGAGAACCAGTGTCCTAAAGGTCTGTATAAGACTCTTTGTCTGTCTCCATCATGCCAACATCATTCCTGGAGCTGATCTCTATCCCATATGGGATCAGAGCAGCAGCTTCATCGCTTTAGCGGCACAAATCTACCATCGTTAATGGTGGTTTATGTTTTTTACTGCTAATACGGGGAATTGAAAGACGGGCCCCCGGGGTGCCTGACTGGGCCTCTGGCGATAGTAAAAGAGCAAATGTACATTTTCATAGGTTATTAGGCATTGATTTTCTGAGGATTAAGAGGCCTCATAACATTAAGCACTATGAATTTAAAATGCAAGAAGCAATGGTGTTATCAGTTTAACAGAAAGACTGAGACGCCTTATATACACACATGCATATATCTTCATGACAGACATACTTTATTGCTTTTTTCACGAATGTAATCATTAATTTCTGTTCTCTCCTCTCACCTAATTTTTTCATTTTGCCGTTACACTATTTTAGCAGTCCATAGACAAATTATACAGTTCTGAGGCCAGACTGTTAACCCCCCGAGGATCTGTGTCTTTCACAATTGCACAAATTCTTTAAGCTGTGGTGATTGGCAAATCGGACTGAAATGCTTCATTGAAGGGCATCCTGCAGTGTGACTGACAGAATGAGTCTAGACTGCCAGGTCAAGGTCAATTGAGCTTGTTTTCGGTTACATTTAACAAACAGTGTTTATTGTTCTGCATACACTTCACCGTCGCATCAACCGATTTTAATTCACAGACCTGCTTTGTTGCAGCAAAGTTGTTTATGCTTTGGGTTGGCAAAGGGTATTTAAAAAATAGTCTACGACTAATCTGAATCATTCTTGTTGAATGACATGTATTGTAAACTATTAGAGCGCCATATGAGAGCATTATATTGCCTTGAGAGCAGAATTAACTGTTCAATATCTTTTATGAACGCAGGAATAAATAATCTCCCGCAAAGATGTGCAAGTATTAAGACGGAGATTAAAAAGTGCTTTATGTTATAGTTATTAATGGTTCGTTGCCGGTGGGCAATTGTTAAGTGAAGGGCTGCATTTAGACGTTAATTTTTAGAATTACAATAAACATACCTAATGCTTTTCATACATGATTTAGGGAATAATTGTGTGTCTCTCTCAGAGCAGAGAGCAGACTGTGTTATTAGAAAAACTGTGGGGAGTTTGGAGCTAAGAGAGATGGTTCTTTGTTGGGTTGGGGGTACATTAGGGATTAATTATGTTTTCACAGACAGGACCCAGTCATCCAAAACACAAATGTTTTATAGCAAAACAATACGTCTGCTTTCTTTTTTCCTCCTTTACTTAAGCTAAGGGAATTTGCTGACACAGAGGTTGTGTCTTTGATACAGATGTTTAGATGTAAATCTTGTCTAGTGTAATTGGGCGTCTTAACAAATTGAGATAGCAAAGTGAAAACGGCACTGAAAGATAATCTTACAAGCTTTATTTAACATGTCATAGCATCTACAGAATGTAAGTGATGATGTACAGTTAGCCGGTCAAACACTGACATTCAGATTCAGAGCGGTATTTTGTTGTGTATGATTCTTATGAGTTTGATTTGTATGAATGACCTGTTGTTTGTAATAGTCAATCTATTATAATGATGCACAATGTATAGCCCAGAATATGGCTTTTTAACTGTTTATCATTGCACATTGTCCTTTAGTGTGTAAATCAGCAAATTGAAATAACAGAGGACAAGTGAATGAGAGAAACTCAAACTTATTTAAACCTTAAATAAGGTTTAAACACAGCACTGCAAAAACTCTTCATAAGTTTTGTAGACCAACAACATAATTCACTTCCTCTTGGTTTCGAGGGGGGTTGACAGTGTATGGAGTCATTGTGTACATCAGAAGCTGTTAAAAGTGAATCCATTTATTGTTCTTTCTGTCTATAACATTAGTCAAATAAAAGTGACAATGGGAGCTTTGCTTTTAAGAAAGGCTATTGTTTTAGTGTTGGCTGGAAAGAGAATGATAATGAAATACAGGTCACATTTCTTCTGCTTGCTGTTTTAAATCATGACATTATTCACATTGGCATTTATTAAGGTTAGTTTAGATCCATTTGCTTCAATTGAGTTAAAAGTATTATAGTGTATGTTGAGATATGCATTTTTTTTAGTTTCTGTGTGTCCAAAGTGCAGATTAAAGACACGTGCAGCTACTGATGTAATGAGTAAAGTGGGTGAATCATTAGTGAAGTAGGGATTTGCATGTCTGTCTGGGAATAATGCTAACAAAATCAGCCGGACCGATGACAAGAGTGAAGTTACAAGAGACAAGTTGGCAAACAGTTCTTAACTTGCAATTTAGAAAAGGTTATGATTTCTTAAAAAATATAAAGTATAAAGATAAATAGTAAATAATTGTCATTATTTATTTGTCCCTTTTCCAACAGATGCCATAATGAAGCATAGATATATACTGTATATATAATTTCCCCAGTTGTTTTTACCCAGAAATATTTTTATGTCGTGCTTGTTGACTCATTTAATGCATTATCAAATTTGACTTTGTATGGGAGTATTACTGTAGATTTATAATGTATTATAATCACTTGCCCTCAAGATGTTTGGTGAATTTTCAAAATGAATTGGGTATTTCAGAATTCCTTTATTGCAAGTTACTATGGCAACAAAAATGACACATCCTCATTAATCTTGATCAATTATGCAACTTCCCCCAAAAACCTCATACCTGGTGTTTATAGGGTAAATTATTTCAGCCTGTTTGCGCACACTGTTTGTTGTTTGTGACTTTATATTAAAGACTTTTAGCCACAGATTCATGCTACAGCTTTTCTAAGACACTAGAACTAAACGTAAATATTGGTACACACTCTTTGTTAAGTGGCGTAGTTTCGACCTATTATCTGAAAGTACAGGTCAGCAAAATCAGAGAACAAAGTTGAATCTTTTTCCTTAAAAAAAAAATAACGTATAAATCTAGTACTTACCTATATAGGCATGTACGACGAGAGAGGACCGGGCCGGACATGTGTTAAGTTTGTATTTATATTCTTTTACTTCCGTGTTATTGTTTGCTTATTTTGATTAAACTTTATTGAATGTTCGCCGGTTCCCGTCTCCTTCCTTCCCTACTTTGAACTGTATTACAATTACCCACAACCAGCTGTGGACTTGCAAGTTTTTCAATTCAAAGTAATACACAATACATCACATTAAATCCCAATGCACGGTTATGGTTTGAGTGTATTATGTTTGTATATTTAATGTATATTTATTGTAAGGGGATTTGTGGGAACAGTAATTCATTTAACTCAATGCTCTGTAGATCTGGTTACGTTTAAGTAATGGCACTGACATGTCAAGATAATTATCTCATTCATCCCATTTACCCCTAAGCTTAGGATATACACGATCCATGTAAACACACTCTCCTCCCCTTTATTTTATTTTCCATCACCTCTGTTGGAGCCGATGCTTCTGAGCTCAGGTGGAACACAAACAGATTAAGAGGTGTTTTTTCAGTAGAGAACAGAAAGTCTCCCTCTCTCTTTTACTTTCTCTCTATCTCTCACCAGCATCACATCAGTTTTTTTGGTCTCTTTGGATACACTCAAGAGTAATGGGAACACACACTTCATTTGTTTCCATTTTGCCTCATTAACGCTTGCAGATGTAAGCTTCTCTAGATTAAGCAAGGTAAATATCCCAAAATGCCAAATGCAGGTCATGTGTCTAGTCCCTATTGTAGAGATCTCTCTTAACATTAAATTTACATTATTGCGAGAGCAAATTAATTAAGTGAAGATACTTAAAGCATTGAGGGCTCATCGTATGAGCACTTTCAACAAGTTGCTATGATTTATTAGGGTATTCATGAAATGTCTGTAAAATATTTTGCATAAAAACACTCAATGGCTGTGTAAACAAACCCCTTTTCGCCTTGTCAAAAACAGCTATGCTCACAGCAACCTGTTTTGGTGCATGTCTCTTTAAATGAAAATAAGTTACTGCGCCCCCCACCCCATTCCATCCGGCGTGTCAACACAACACACGTGTAGTACTGCAATCGTTTAGCTAAATGATATTTCCTGAACCCCTGCCACAGTTAGTTTCATTTTAAACGTCTCAAATCATTCGTCCTGAGACAAAAAAATCGGTCACAGTAAACAGCGCATCTTAGTAATGTGTATGCTTGCCTAAATTCCACAGAATCGTGCAGATCGCAGCGGAATTACGTGGATTTTAGCGCTTGTCATTGACAAGTTATACACACACAACGTGAGAGCATAACTAGTATGCTCTGTTTGCTGTGATGGATTTTGAAGTCTAAGTACGAATGATTTGAGATGTTTAAAAAACTAAACTTACCGCACCAAATAACATATAAATATAGAGTAAGTTTAACACTGGCTTTGGATCTATTTAGCCTATGACTGATTTAGCTCCCTTAGATATCATATGCTAATGTTATCCTCCTAAATTTACCGTCCATGTAGTTCAATTCAGACTGATGATATGTATTTACTTCATCGGCAGCTTTGTCTCGATGAATTGGTCTCCATCCCTCTTGAGAACAACTTTGAAATCAATCCTTCTTGTACTGTCCCAGGTTGGTATTTCCACTTAAAATAAAACAAATCCACTCCTGTCTCGTCTCTTTCAAGGTTGGGACTCTAAACAAACCTTGTGTTCATCTGTGCAGTCAACTACATTACCTTTTGTTGTTCACAAACTTTAACTATTGTGTCACATACACCGCTGTTGCTTGTGAGAACAACAATGTCGGCAGCACCGTGGGTGGAATTGTGTAAATAAGGTGGCGGTAACATTATCATAAGAGCCTCCCTCTACGTCACAACAGGAGCGAAATCTGAACGGCTCGATTTCTCACATGCTCACAGGGAAAGGCACATCAGAATAAACTTACTGGATTCCTGTTTTTCACGTTTTCTGAGTTAGTAGATGCTCCTAGGACCCGATTATAGCACTTAAATGCGAGAAAAGGCAGATTTTCATCTGATGAACCCTTTGAGGAATGCTGTCCCTTGCATTCTACTCCGTTTCTGTCTGGTTTTGCTGAGTTGTAGAACATTGGGTTAGTGTTTGTTTGATAGGCTTCAATTCCTTTTGATACAGCCCTGAGTACGTATTAAAAGAAAAGCTAACATATATTTATTAGCAATTCAACCCTATACTAAATTAACATATAAAGGCCGTGTTGGACAAGATGTTTTCTTATCCAGTCTTATCTTATTTTACAAAATATCTTCACAAAAAACATGACTAAAGATTCCACAACGTTTAGATAACACGTCACCTCGCTGCGTTTTACCACCCTTTCCATCATCCATAGGTCACTGGAGGATTGCTTCTTTTAGCTTTTTGACCTGTTGAAGTTCCCAGTACATCCTTGACAAACAGAGTGTCAGAAGTAGCGATGCGATAAAAGATTAGAAAGACAGACATATTCCCAGCAGCCTGTGAATGCTCCATCACCAGAACGCCACATTTCAAACACTTTACACATCTGCACAGTGTCTGCAGTAATACTTCAGCTTTCTGGATCTACAATACAGCTAACCAAAAAGCTTTCAGCAAAAGAGCTGTCTGAGGCAGACCGTAGTCTGTTGACCAGAAAGAGAGAGAGAAGACTTAAAGAAATTCGAGATTCGGTGACCATAAGTGATGTCCGGAGGGCATTCAATATTTGATTTTTGTGCTTCCTCTGGTTCAATTGATCCTTTAGAATATATAACAATTATAAGTAAATATTAAATTCTAAACTAAATTAAATATATTACAATAATATAAAAGAAATTTAAAAAATATATCAACAAAATTATGTAATTGTATTGTAAAGTATTGGCTCTTATAGGATCAGTATACTGTAGCTTTGAGGAGAGATGTGAGTGGACGGATGTTTTATTTGATGCGTTCTTAAAATGTCAGCCGAGCACAGATTTGGCTCATGGGATCAAAACAGAGGCAGGCAGGTGTTCTCTGTTTATCTAGATGTACTGTATGTGTGCCTACTGTCCTCACACACCTGCCCATACCAGAGTTAGCTTTAATGAAACAAGGGTGTCTGTATCAAAATGCAGACCACTACAACATCTAAACACAGAAAGTCATACAAGGTATATAAACAATGCAAAAAAATAAAGCTTTCCTGGTGATTTAGGGCATAAAAGGAAACTTTGTTTTTAAAAAATTTCAAAAATCATGTTTTTTATTGTTCATTTCAATTATCATACTGCAGTTGGTTTGTTTTGATTTAAGCCATAATGACAAAAACATACGGCTAATTTATACAATAAAACAACATAAAAACATCATAACATAATAAAAAAACATGATTTTAGATTTTTTATATCTCATTTTGGAACACAACTCTTAAAATATACATTTAATATAACCATGTCATAGCTACTGTCAAGTGCACAATACGATTTAATCTAATAGAATTGCATGACAAATTAATTCTCAGACATCTAGTTCTGTCATGATTGTGAGAGTGGAGGCATGACTTTGTATGACCTCTGTTCCTAAGTGATGTGCTCTATCATAACACAAGGTCAAAGTTAAACTCGGAGTGTCACATTGATGCTCACCAGGCTGTTTCCTCATCATTCCACAAACCAGAATAGAGCCATTAATTACAGTCACAGCTGCAACAATAATAGCCTGGCACTGTGTAGCACAGACAGGGGATGAATATGGACAAACATACATACAGGCACACTGCTCAGAGCGACTTAAACACCTGTTATGATGTCAGTGATCTTCAACCCAGACACAGTCTCTCCTCTCAATAACTGTTATGAGTGTTTATATAACATGTCCCTCATTCATAAAGAGGTGTCAAACACTCCCTAAATCCTGAAAAATGTGAAAAAATAATCTGGGTCAAGGTGTCTTGCAATCCTAGTTTAGTTATATTATAATTTTAGTTTCTGCTCTCACTCTGACCTGACGGTTCAACAGCTTTTTTGTGCTGATGTACCTTTTAAAACTTCTATTTAATCTCAGATGAACTACATCAAGTTATAATGTGCTTTTGTGCAACAAAAAAATGTTCATCATTCACAAAACTGATGATAAACATTTTTATCAGTATTTGTGTTTGATGGGCATGGAACCCAATAACCTTCTCGTTGTTTTTTAGCTATTGCTAATGCTTCTCACTTTCAATAAGAGAGCAGTATTCTCAACTCTTCTACATTCTACCATGTTTATGTCCGTTACTTAGACTTTCAAAAATGTTCCCACAAAAACACCATAGAAAACGCAAATAAACCCCACAAAATATCATCTGGGCCTACTTATGGTTTTGTACATTTCCTGTTAGTCCCGATACGATCAGTGTTGCCCCATCCTTAAAAACAGCCTTTTGGAAGCACTTTCTGGCATACGTTTTAGCCCAACTGGGTTTAAACATGTTACACAAGATATGGTTTTCAACAGCACTTGGTGGTAGGCGTTTATTAATAAACCCTCTGTTCTTCAAAAATAATTAGTCAGAAAGGTGTTGTCGAACACATCTGCAACAAAACCCCCATGGGACATGGAACCCCTGAGGGGGCGAGATGAGTTCCCATGTTACAAGTCCTCAATGGCGCTCTGGAATCAATTAAAGCTGGGACGGCTCTTTCGGCGCTGCGTTGGTCTTTTCAGAGTCTGTTGGACAGGGAGCTGTTGGCTGACATGTTAAGCTGTGCTTAATATTTCTGCGCTCCATCCAGAGTGGAATTATTACATGAAACTGCAGAAATCGACTTGTTCGCTGATGAACACAAATCCTTGAACGTGTCCTGTGGTATGTTCATTTCACAGAACGCTACCAGACTATTGATCGGCATACGAGTCAATTTCTTGTACTATGGCTCAGAGCATTTGCTGAACTAGACGTTCCGTCCATCACAAAGTCCAATACGGTGGGTCAGTGGTCTGCACTAAAGCAAAATCACCAGCATGTGCGCTCGCAAACACCCACCACCTCATTCACACATTCAACACAATCCACCTTTTCAAAGTTTTCCATCCTTTCTACTGCCAAGTACTGACCTGGTGTTTAAAAATACATCACAGGGTTCTACCACTTAACTCGTGAGTACAAATAAAAGTCCTGACACTTGTCTTGTACTGCTTTAGAGATTTTTTCTTTGGGACGCTTACTGCCACTTAGAGCAAAGCATTTAGTTCAGGTTTTGACTAATCTTTCTCTGGGCTCCTTTAGACCAAAGCTTTTCTTTCAGACAAGCTAAAGCTAAAAAACTCCCCCATTTCCATGTTTAAAGACATACAGACACATACTGTAGACAAACACTGGTTTATTTATGAGGTAATATGGCAAAGACATGAAATTTCATGTTCTAGTTCCACTTGATGTTTGTCATGCTACCACAATCACAGCAAACAGCTCAACTTTTAGGCCCGTTCTGAACATCATATGACGGCTTTACCTCATTAACAGAGTAATCAACCAATCACAGTAACGTCATAAGATGAATAGAGATCATTAATACAATAGCCAATGGCTCTTTAGCCAGTCTTTGCAAGATGTCGTGTTTATTAATTTAGTTTCCGTGAGGATTCTTTCAGCTGGTTTAAGCAGGCAAAAGTAAAGGGCGCACTGACCCAACCCGAGCTATGTTCATTGATCCCTGTAATATATTTTATATGCATTTTCTTTGAGAATGATTTCCTCTTGTGTTTGAAGTCCAGCAGTCAGTCGTCTTTCACTGGATATTTCTTGGGTCCAAACTACATTGTCACTTATTCTGTTCCGTATTATTATATATGAATAATCTATTATCTTTAAACATACAGAATATCTCTCAACAGCATTTACTGTGTAAATCCTTATTTTCCATCAAAGATGGGGGATACAACAGCTTTACTTATTTACTAATATTACAATTCCCAAAAGAGGAGGAATAGTGCCATGCAAATACCTGATTTGCATAATTCCTTTAGTAAATCAGATGCTAAACAACTCAGATAGCGTGTGCAAATAAATACCACTATAATTCTCAGTGAATTCTCTCTTTAAGGCTGGCAAATTGTTTTCTCACCTGTGATGTATGGATACATGTGATATAACAGGAACTATTGCAAATCAGTTTGAGCTCAGACTGTAAATGCTTTATTTATGAGTGTCTGAGTTTCATCATTGACGCTCACAATGAAAGATTTCATCATCAGCCCGCTATTGATTCTCATCTGTGTTTATTCTGAATATTCTGTTTCCATTTTCCTGCCCGGTGCCCTTACTTTTTCTCTTTCTATCTCAGTCAAAGGTGTATGAGTGATTGATGTAGCTATTTCCATTGTGTTGTGGTTTATAGCTCTGCAGATAACCCACCAGCTCGTCCTGACTGACCTCCATAGTAATGGCTATTAATGAGGGGTCATAAACCATATCTCATCTGACCACAGTAAAGAACGCTGCCAGTGGCCTGACAAACCCTGACAAGACACTGTTTCAAAGTCACAGTGTTTCTCTCCGTGCAGATTCATTAATAATGTGCTGAGCCCTCCAAGGAGATTAAAATAGAAGGAATGTAAAGGTTTATTCAGGGAAACTGTTAACGTGAAGTTGATTTATTCTTTTGTGAAATACAGTACATAGAAACAAATACTCAATAGAAACAAATACAAATATTTATTTTTTTCCCCCTCAGTTGTGAGTTATCAGAATTTGTACAGATATTATAGTGCTGCAGGGACAAAGTTTTCTTAAGGTCAACTCAGAAGTTAGCCCCACACTGGTTCCCTCGACCAAAAGCCTGTGGATTTTTCGCAGACTTTTGGCAGATTGCAAAAAATAAGATATTTTATTTAAAACATTCATGATACCTATATATTTTGAAATGTTTACAAATTATCCCATTAATTTTGAAGCTTGAATACAAACGCCAGAAGTAAAAAGCTAACACAAGGCTATAAACAGACTACACCACAATCACTCAAGGTCACCACCACCAAGCCTCCATCAACTCTTTAAACTTTATTTAAAAAATGTTGTATGTAATTACTCCGTAAATTCATCACAACCAACGTTTTTGGAGATTTGTGCCCATGTTGCATTATTTGTGAGATTTTTACTTCAATATCTGCTGTTGCATTTAGCAACTTGTTAGCAACCGCCGTTTTTTAGACAGGGTAAAGCTTTAAAAAGTCACAAGCAGGTTATTATTGGTGTTTGTTATGTAGAATAAAACGAAACGAGAGCTTTTGTAAACCACAGACCTTTTTTGCGACATTTAACCGAAAACCAATTGTGCCAAAATGCTAACTCGCTTCTGGGTTTTGCAGACAAATATATGGCCCTTTTACAATATGTGTTCTTCAGTGGTCTTGTGTCCTTGTGTTCTCTCTCTACGTCATCAATAACCCACTAAAGTTCGGTTCCAATACTCGAGAACAGAGAACGCATTAAAGTAGCCGGATGTGTTCTCAATATCAAGGATGCATTGTATGGGGAATCCACTTAAACTCTCAAAAGTCACTGCGGCACCTCTTCCAAGGCTGCCTTGCAAGACGGGTCTCCACAAGAACACAAGTCTGTTCTTTGCGTTCTTGGAATGAGAAACAGCCTATGTCATCCCTGCGGCACTCCATTACATTCTATCTTCCTATCAGAAGCAAAGTTAGCATATAGTGACTCACATTGTCAACGTCACATTCATAAGCTTTGTGCCTTTCGAGTCTTATGAAACAAAATAAAACAACAAATGCTGTGGTGCTGTAGCATGTAATGGTGTAGGTAAATGTTTTGTGGTTTAATTCAGGACCATCACTAATCCAGCTAATCAAAGCGTGTTCTCAACAAAACAACCTTGCTGTGCTCTACGAAGCACCCAGACAATGTGATTAAAATGTTGGCTTAATGTTGAGGAAGCACAAACTGGTGTTTCCAAATAATTACAGGGGAAGTTATCTGGCAGTTATTGGCTCTGGAACCCCTGTGAAGTCATTAGGTAATGTCATTATATAATAATGACCTCATTGGATGGGTCCCCATACCTCCCTGTTAGTGTAAGTTTGTTAAAGAGAGCAGCTCAGGGAAAACATGTCAGGATGTCGTACGCGTGTGCATTGTTTTCAGCTTCCTCCCCCCACAATCCATTATATTTAATATGCTTTAGTTTGAAAAGTCAAAAATAAAATATTCAAAATCCAACAACAGTGAAGTTAAATGAAACAGCAGCAGTTTTTAGCTTTCATAGAAGCAACAGAAAGCAAGAGATAAAGAATATGTTGGTGTCTCTGATGTGAGAAATGTCTTTGCAGTGTTTCGTTGAGGGTGAAGAGACACTTTCTCCAGGGACCGCACATCTCCTCCTATTAGATCAGAGAACATTGAAACACCCTCTCTCCACGCCTTTCTTTCTTTCTTTCTGAATCACATGCTTCTTTTCCTTCAACACTTCATTTTTCATTTATTTTCTCATGTTTGGTCAATCACAGGTGTTCTTTCTTTAGAGCACACTGTATATATTCTAGCTCTCTTTCTCTCCACATCCCTGCCAAGCTCAACTGTTTTTGCTGCGTGTACCTCAACATTACCTGCCAGGATTGGGAGAGCAGTAGTCATCTATCTTCAGGGCATATTTTGGCACTGTGGATGTTAAATTAAAAAACGAATAGCAGAGAGAAGTGGGTCACATGCACTTTAAGTGTTGAAGACGGCGCTTAGAAAATGAGCATCATCAATCAAGACCGTGAGTCTACAATGCTTTGTGAATTCAGCATGACTACAGCCCAATTATAAAAGGGACAGGTTGAAGAGGGTGTTTGTCTTATAGCAAAATATGAACTTTAGTTTACTTTTATATTGTAACATGTTATAAAAAATACACTTTCTTTCAACTTTTTGAAGCACAATTTGAACCTTTGTATATGTTTTTTGTTGTTACATTCTATTGTGCACATATCTAATCTGATCTGTAATTCTCGATATCTGGTGAACCGTCATTGACCTGAATTATAGAATTTTTTGTCTATTGAACTATTAAAATGTTACCTCGTCTGATACATTATATCCCGTCACATTGTAGGTGGCAAGTCGCTTTTACACTCTTAAAAAATGCATAGGGTAATTTATAACCCAGCGTTTCTTCCGTCCATATTTTACCCAGTCATGGATTGAAAACAACCCAGCACTTTTGAGAGTGCAGGTGTAATATCTAATCGTCGCAGAGAGTTTATTTCAGGTGATTTCAAATCTTTTAGATCTACGAATCTGCAACCTCTCACTCTGAATAAAAGCTGTATTTTGCAGAGTTTAGAAAAAGACTGCTAATTTTCTTGCCATGGTTTGATTGGCAGCTGACATTTTGAGTGATGACAGGGATGAGAAAGAGAAACATCATATCAGTAAGATAATAATAGAGCGCACTCTCTAAAAGCCGAGAACAGAATAAGTGAGATTACGTTGTATGATGACTTCTGCTCTGCATCTCAACTGCTGCATGTAGTTATTTAAAGTGTGAGGATGCTTCATATGATTTTATTACAATTTATATAAAAGTCACAAGGCACAGTATTTCAAAAAATGTTAGTGTGTTAGTGCAAAAAATGTTCAAACATACTTTGAGTGTGTTTTTTGCTTATCTGGTCTTCAATATTTGATTTTGGTCCTATGAATAGAATGTAGATTTTTCCTTTGAAAGGTTGTTTAAAGCAGAGGTAACATGCACATTTGATGCATTCTGACTTCTTTACACTGTTAAACGTGGTGGCTTATCAGCTTAACATGGTCAACATACGATAAAGCAATAAGCCCCAAGAAGCCGTGGGTTACAGTGCATTTTATAACAGCTAAGGTGCGTTGCTAGGCACGACGCGAAGCGGAGTTTTCACACAATGAAAAGAATCCTTTAAGACTGTGGTGTTTATCTATTAACATTAACATGTATCTATTTTTATACATGAACATTTGTGTTTGAGTGTGGATCAAATATGCTTGGAAGCATGCTTAAAGGTGTTTATTAAGATTAATCTGGATATCGCAATTAATTGTGCATTCGTTGAAAGACACTGTTGCATACTTCTGCCCGTTTTCGTCATTGCAAATAATAAATGATTCAGTCTTCAGTTGACGATTATCTTCTTTAGCTCTGCGTCCTATTGCAGCTGCACGTCAAACCAGACTTTATTGATGAGAACCTCTGGTGTATTTGGATTTAATGCCGGAGAGTGGGTGATTTTCTCAAAGTCTGCCACAGTTAACGCGGGATGGCGGGATGATTTGTCACGTCCTTCTTGGCGAAGTTTTTTCACTACCCCAACGAAAACGTTGTTGCTTGTGATAAACTCGGGATCTTTAATCCCAATCTTTTTTAGGACCGGCTGAACGGTGGATCATTTATGCGCCGGTTAATCCCTGCACGTAGGCCAACATAGCTGCTAAAGCTGTAAGGTTTGCCCTTTCCGTTTTTCACAGAGGCATAAAAGTACCAGAACTGACCGCGTTATAATGGTCAACATTAAACGTATGATGTAATATTTCAATGCTCGATTCACTCCGCCAGAGTTCAGACAGGTTTTGGAAAGTTTTTTTCGAGCATGGATTACCATCTCGTAACAAGGGTTCTTAGTCCCCTATTGGGCAATACTCACGGAAAAATAGAAATAGTCGTACAGCTTTGTCTGACATTTAAAAAATTTGATCAAACTAAAAACTAAGTATGCAATACTACTGTTTAGGGACTCAATATTTGTATGAGATTGGCAGAAACTGCGTGTGGTACCTCATCTTTAGACTCTGTTTTTGTTATTAGAATTCATATAACAATAACATTAAATGGGGGTTTCACATGAGAGAGAGAGTGAGCGAGAGATGTGATATTGCGGATTTGAAGTTCATCTGCTTGTGTCACTGTTTTGAACCCCCTAGACATGCTAAACAGCCTTCTGCATTTAGTTTTTACATGAAAACAAAGAAACAATCACAGTATTTGTGTGATTTCTAAGTGTAGATCACTACTGGTTTAGATAGCTGGCCCAATATTCCATCCTCAGTGGGTTTGACTCAGAGCAATCTCTCACTCTTTCGTGCTGTTAAGAGCAGTTCAGTCAGTGGGTGCCTTTTGAACATGCCTGTCATTTAAGTACTTTCCCTCCCACATCATTTCCACTGTCTCTGAGGATTTACCCATGAGTAGATCCGCCTGACAGAGTCTGATGTGCGCTTCACTTGACCTTTGACTCTTAAAGCCAGTAGGCACAGTGCTAAATATGCGCTGTTGGGCGTGTTGGGCATTTTGCGATGGCTGTGACGCAGGAGCGGGTAAATGTCATATGAGTATTGCAGTCAGATGCCTCGCACAAGTCTCGATAGTAGTTTTAGCTGTCATTTTATTGGCGCCTGGCAAGCCGGCACAAATCTCTGAGCTGAATAGCAGATGGCTTCTATCAGCGCTGCCAGTTTTGAGGTAACGTGTGCGGCCCAATCAGAACCAAGCGCTGCTGCTTTTGGCTGATTTCACTGTTGAGATTTAAAGCCTTTTTAAGCCTCAGGCAATGGATGCACTTTTACTCAAATTTTCACCGGCCAGTTTCATTCTCTCATACTTTAGTGAAATGATCGATGAAGTGGAAAATTATTAAAAGTCTGAATTATTAAAGTCCGTTAATTTCATCAAGACCTCATACAATCACAATCTTCTGGTGCAACGTGATCAGTGATGGACCTTCGAAGTCTTTCTGATGCACAATGGAACATCTTTTGAGTTCACTTAAATGAGAGATGGAGAAAGGCAGGGTACTAGACTGCCTCAACTGAGGGGAATCATATATTCTGGTTGGCCAGAAATACAGTATAGTATAGCTCTTTGCATGCATCATTTTGATTATTTTGGCAGATCATAATCCAAATAATATTTAGTTTTTAATAACAAGTATTTCTTTTTTACTGTAATTGTCAGCTGAATATATTTTGAGGGGCACACAATTTTTTTGGGGGGGAGTAGTGCCCCCCTAGACCGGGGCTTGGATGGAAATCATTCTTTTTGTCTGATTTAGGCAGGTAAACCAATGGAGCATTTTACTAATCCCATAATCATTCTTTTTAGTAATTGTTCAAGTTTTTCAAAAGTGCTGTGTATAGCCTCCAGTTACTGCAAGCAACACGCTTCCTCAAATCCCATTTACCTTGAGCAGGCAGCACAGAATGCGCAGAGCCGATCACCCAGGACAAGCTCTTATATTAAAAACCTGGAAGAGAAATATAGAATATACACTCACCTAAAGATTAGGAACACCTGTTCAATTTCTCATTAATGCAATTATGGTGGTGGTGGGGATGTTTTTTTGGCACACTTTAGGCCCCTTAGTGCCAATTGGGCATCGTTTGAAGGCCACGGCCTACCTGAGCATTGTTTCTGACCATGTCTATCCCTTTATGACCACCATGTACCCATCCTCTGATGGCTACCTCCAGCAGGATAATGCACCATGTCACAAAGCTTGAATCATTTCAAATTGGTTTCTTGAACATGACAATGAGTTCACTGTACTAAAATGGCCCCCACAGTCACCAGATCTCAACCCAATAGAGCATCTTTGGGATGTGGTGGAACGGGAGCTTCGTGCATCCCACAAATCTCCATCAACTGCAAGATGCTATCCTATCAATATGTGCCAACATTTCTAAAGAATGCTTTCAGCACCTTGTTGAATCAATGCCACATAGAATCAAGGCAGTTCTGAAGGCGAAAGGGGGTCAAACACAGTATTAGTATGGTGTTCCTAATAATCCTTTAAGTGAGTGTTAATTAAAATTTGTGCAAAATATTTTCACAAATTTGCATCTACTTCCATTTAATTTACAGCCACAAACATTGTTATCCCAGGCTGCATTTTAATCATTGTATCACATTATCTCATAATTCTCTGATGTAATTACTTGATTGACACCCGTGATTTTTCGGGCTTAAAACGTCCAGCAATGTTTCAGTAGCGTTCCCTGTTTACATGGTCTTGCTCATCTCATCCAATCATGTGAAATTGATCATAGCTGTCTGATTCCCTGCATTCATACAAATACACCAGCAGGTGTAATGATCCTAGTAGAAGTTTCTCTTGTGAAATGGATGTCTCTTAGAATACCGGTGCTCTAGGGCCGAGGCGGTATATCTCTGTGACACTGAGAGGCTCTGCATATTAATGCCTCACAGATCATGTCTGTGTACAGGGCCGCAGTCTGGGCCATGAATCCCCATGTGTCTGCTGTTCTGGCAGGATGTTGATGCTAATGCTGGAGGGAATGTGTGTGTGGGGGGGATGTTCACTTCTCAAGCATCCCCATGTATTGATGGACGAGGGCATAACTGACATACTGAAAATGAAATGGTTCTTGCTAACAAATCCTTCTTAGTATGCACATGTATCTTAAACTAAAGATTATACTCATAAGTTCGCTGTCTAAGGCTTGCTTGTGTTTCAAAGTGTCGCAATATCTTCCTCAAAATTGATTTAAGTTCTTATGTTAAAAATCACTTATTCAAACCCCTGACTTGTAATATTGTCCCTGCAACATTTTGGCTTCTCTTACCAAACACACATTTTTTTCGAAAACTTGCCTGGGATATATAACCAGTCCCTGAAGAAATCCAATGCGTCCTAATGCAATTTCTCAAAGGACTGTCCTTTTCCATGCCAGCGAGCGGAAAAGAGAGGAAAAGAGAGACAGAGCTTGAGGGATCAATTACAGAGGTCTTGAGTTATAGAGGTTCTACGGTTTCATTTGCCGTTATTACATGGGAAGATTGTTTGTAGAAAGAGAGAGTTTATTAAACACTACAAAGTGGGAAACGGCAGGAACAAGAGCATTTCTTTTTTCCATTCATTTGGCCTCTCTGTTTCTCTCACTGTAAACATATTAGAGTAGAGAAAACTCTCTGTGGACCGAACATCCACCTGCACAAATGGACTTTTATGATCTGTGATAATACAGTAGGTAAAGTACAACCACATGCATACAGTATTTTGCAATAAGAAGTAATTAGTGCTTTCTAAATTAGAGCCAGTGAAAGTACTTTGCAGACATCATAGCAATTTTGCTCTTATTATAACTATTCATCTCATCTGGAGCAAGTGTATTTGGATTTATCATATCTACATTTAATGTTCATCAGTTTGAGAGTTATTTGTCAGGGCTGACTGGTCTTCTTTCATTATTTAAGATAATCCTTCATCAACATTGTTTTCAGCAAGCCATATACAGCCACAAAAAAAGAGACCTTTTAAATTTACATTTAGGCATTTGGCAGATGCCTTTATCAAAAGCTTTAAATGTTTCATTCAATCACCATTTCTAGATGTATTATGGTCATTCCAGTCCAGTGTCTGTTGATTTTCAACAAAATTTAACCTCAGGAGTGACACATAATCATCCAAGTGGAATGTGAAAGACTGACAGCATAACAGGTATATGAAATTGTGAGCTTTCCATAAATATGTATAAAAATATTACTGTTTTATGGCTTAAAAATGAACATATACTTGATTTCTTTGTTTTCTTTATTTGTGGTCTGAAAAAATACAGAGCAACTTTTCTGGTATTCTGACCTGTTTCTCCAGTTTTCATTTCCTGCACATAAAGGCAAACAGAGACAATGTTTTAATTGAAATTTGGGAGAAATATTGTTAATACTGTAGTTCACAGAATGAAACAAAAATGATCATTTTACCTTTACACATACCTATAAATAGCAAATTCAAAAACAAAATGAAAATAAATTTGAAATTCTTTTCCAGGGATGTATGTTACTGTAGGGAGAAAAAAAACAGAATCTGACATTTAATCGTAAACTGAATCTAAATCAATCAGTACCTCGTGACAAATGGACACACGGCAACAGTCAATGCTGTGATGTATTTGTTAATTGTTCCCATTCATTTAGCCCCACTACAATGTCTGGGTTTCTATATTTATTTATCATTCACTTTTTCCACCCTTCAGTGAATGAAAGCAATCGTCTGAAAGAGAGAGAGAGAGTCAAACACACACACACACACACACTATTAGAGGACACAGGGTTCTAATCACAGTGCGGTTTTAATCAAATCCTCGACCTCTCTGCTAATCGGTGGTGACATTACAGTTCCACATAAAGTATGAGAGGAGGGTGCTGACCCTCCCCTCCTCGCTTCAATGTACGGTTCCCATTAACCCTTAGGTGAGGCTTTATTAGGATTTAATCAGGCTTCTTTTGTCTCATCCTGGCGAGAAGGTATGTTAGAAGAGAAAAATGAGTGACTACACACTAAACATCTATATTGTTCCCATTTTTAACCCGCTTCAACTGCTTGTTTAATGTGACAATTTGACAGATTTATTTGCTTCTTCAGCTCTTAATTAGAACAGAAGAGATAAGACATGATAAGACACTCAAACCTGAGGAACACAATTTACATGATCTCATTTAGCTAAAGATTTATACTTTATCCTAAACAACTCACAGTGAAGTGTACTTTATATCAGTATGTGTGTTCAAACTCATGAATCTTATTAGCGTGACTTTGAACCCAGCCTTGAATATTTCACTATGTTATTTGTTCATAAATATTTTTGCAACTAAACTTGAGGTTAATTGAGGTTCCACAGTTGGATCACAGTTGGACTGGCCAGAGGAAGTTCCAGATGAATAACAATGGTCCGATAAAATGTGCAAAACACATACATAAACACATCACTGTCCCGAAAGGTCATTATTCCGATTAATTTATAATAAGAGCAAATGGGAGAAGGAGATCGGAGACACTAATCAATTTGAGGCTGTATCAGAGACTAAAAGCACTGCAGGGTTGTCTGTTCTACCAACCAGGCCAGACGGCCACTGTGTGTGCGCTTGCGCACGTGCATGCGTGTGCATGTGTTTATAGTAGCAGTAGACAGTAGTGGTATGCATTATGGGGCCAAAATGATTCCCCATGTGTATCATGTGTGTATGTCCCTACAGTCGGGTGTGTGCATGGGCGCCGTAAAGGGGTGGAAGGTTAGGACGATGCTAAGGGCCCAGGCTGATTTAGGGCCCAGAAGAGCAGACCCCCTTTTTATTTTCCTATTTGAAGGGGGCCCAGAAATTTTGGTTTCCATAGGGCCCAGAATTTCTGGCGGCACCCCTGGGTGTGTGCGTGTGTGTAGTTGCATGCATTTGTGTAGTGTGGTCTCTAGCTTTAAACAATGGGTTCGTACAAGGGTTAAGGATTCAGACAGCTGAAGAACATCATTTGAACCTGCAGAATATATATTTTATTCCTGTCAGCCACAGGGCACTGGATCGGAGGGCACATCACATCCTCAGACGTTTCATCTACAGAGAACATGTCTCTGTTTAAATAAGACATCTGACAGTATTTCACTCTATCTCAGCTATTTCTTTTTTTTTTTGATTGCTATTGTCAATATGTGTATCTCCATTGTTGCTCTGATAAAAGAAAATCTCACTGTTTATAAATGGGTATGATTGCATATCATAATGTCTAACATACAAACACACATTTGCAAAAGCGCACAGACAGATAGTGATGGGGCTGAAGGTTTTCAATGGGCAGATGTTGTCTGGGCAGATGGACTTTAAATGTGTGTGTGTACATTGTTCTGAATTACAGCCCAGACGTCGAGCAGATGGAGTGGGCTGGTGTTGTTTTACATCATTCTACAGAAGGTCAAAGGGTTATAGTGAATCGTCTAGTTTCTGATATGCTGTGGTCTGGCATACAGACAGACAATGTCACTTAACATTAAGTTGCTAAGATGATTTTCCTGCATATTATCCTTTTTTATTATTAGTCAGAGTTTGGTAACGCTTTAGATTACGACCCACAATGTACCGCAAAATTAAACAGAATTCACAGCGTAACTAATTGTAACGATAATGTTCTGTGTATCTGTAAGTGTATCTGTAAGTAAGGGGGACCAATATGCAAAGTTTGGGGAATAACGAAGTCAGGAAATTAAATAAAAGATTTATACTGTAAGTATATAGATATATTTTAACATAATGTCGAATGCATGACCTGCAGCATGCTATACAACAATCTTAGCAGTAACATACACTACATTTTTGTAATCACGATTTACCCATAAATAAGCTATTGGGGATGTTAAAGGGATATCTCAGAAGCAAAACTAAATTTCCTCATTCATATTCTGTCAGGATGCCTTGAGGGTGAGTAAAACATGGGGAAATTTCGTTTTGCCTCTGAAATATCCCTTTAAGTGCAGGGTTCTAATTTAGCAAACATGAAATAATGGGAAATTATGTGTTCAGATTTTGCACAAGCAAAACAGCACGAATGAAGAACTGTGTGTCAACTGTAAATTTGACTTTTGAGTTTTGACTTTAGGATTCATTTTTTTTTATTGATTTTAGGATTGTTGGTCACAAATAATTTACACGAATATATCAACGTTGATCTTTTGAAACTATAATCAAGTATTTCAAGAGCGGTTTGATTTGGATATTTATATGGCAAGCAGTTCCCTCATAAATATATATTTTACATATTGTTCCCCAACAATCTAAAGTCATCTCCGTAACCTAAACTGTGACTGTGCCACAGCTCTCATATTCGTAACAAATTCGTAGCTAATTTGAATCAATTTATGTAATGTAAATCATAAAAAAACTATAATTTAGCTCCTTCCCTAACCTGACTGCAATTGGCGCAAAAGCAAATTGTACTAAAATGTACAAATGAGATAATAATTATTCATTAAATTAACCACATTGTAAAATTGTTATTTTAAAGATTGTTTTGATTGGAGATTGTATGTATGTTTCTTCTGAGGAGACCTAGTAAATCTCACTTTTCTCTATTATTTGGAAATATCTTCTTTCGTGTTCTGACCAAGAAAGTAAGATTTGAAATGACAGGAGGGCAAGTACATGATTAAAAAAATTGGGTAAACTATCACTTTAAGTTTTATATGACAAAAATATCACAAACTGTGCTGAGACGCTGAGAAAAGAGTATTTCAATATTTGTTTTTCAAAATGTATCCAAGAACAAATGATCTAATTTACAGTATGCACAATATTTTAATAGCTCTGAACTCCTCGACTTCCACAATTAGAACATCTGAGGTTTCAGTCTCCTTAAAGACAAGCACCTTATTAGCCAAGTCCTCAAAATCCAAACATTCTGTATGTACACACACAAAAACATGCACATGTACGCTTCTCTCTTACTCTAATACAACCCATCTCTTGTTTTTAATTGGCTCTCATTATAACTCAAACTGCTTCTGTAGCTCTGCTTTTTCAGAAACGTTACTTAATAGCAGGATATGTTAGAAAACCAGCAATTAGCATCTGACAGGCCGGAGCCGAGCAGCGCCGGCCGTTTTGCAGCTCGGCCAAGACGACTGTTTGTTTAGGCTGCAGGGATCCAAAGGGATGAGCACTGTCTTATTGACAGGACAAAAACAGTTATAAACAGCCTCTGTGTTTTGGTAGACCTGTAGAAAAAGGGGTGATTAATTTGAATGTTTTCAGTGCTGTGGGGTATTCAAATGAACAAAAAAACATTTTGTGGCGCATTGGTTTCATAGCTGTGCATCCTACTTAGGGTGACCACCTGCTAATAAGCCCAAGGGGGGACACGGGGTATGTTTCTGAGGGACAATGTGGGACATTGCATGGCGCGGCGGTGCCCCCACCCCTCGGACATTTCTAGCACATACCACCTTACATTGTATATTAATAATGTCCTATTCCCCTAAACATCTGTAATTGCTGATGTATGCTCATGAAAAGGCACCCAATGTGTATTTTTTTTTAATAATATTGTGGAGACACACAAAGATGGGATGAACTTAAAAGAGATTCTCTAAAAACAGATTATTATAAAAAATACAAGATACTGCTTTACTGTTTTAATCATGATTGATTTTCTATAAATATTATCTATATAAATATTTATACCTTTTCAAAAAGTATAGTTGCTTTTGTTTTTTTAGTTTGGGAGATAACGAATAGTGAAATGTTGCTCACAATCATGTAAGGATACAGAGCCTGGTTTCACGAAGGCACGGATGAGCAGCATTTTTCTAACAAGCAACAAATCATTTTTTAGATAAGCCCCAAAAAACGCTACCCGCAATTTAGGATTTTTTAACGCGATTTGATAAAAAAACAAGCGGACTTGGCAACTATGTTCCCAGTGTGTGCATGTGCGCACGCTGTCATGACAACAACGGAACAACCTAGTCAGCAGTTCAACTGAGGGGTGGGTGTGGCAACAGTAGCGTCCTGAACTGTCAAGTAATGTTCGTTTGGCTGCCTGGGGCTCGAGGATATAGAGTGACCAACTTTTTTTTGAGCAAGCATTGATTATGCGTGACACGGCCTCAATTTGCGGGACGCATGAATTGGGCTTCAAACGCTGTGCGCGCACGCGCTACGCAGGATGGGTGGTCACCCTAATCCTACTCCTTTCTTTGTCAATTTGTTCCCTTTTTATTTCTCTGATTATTATTTTCTAAATTTCACTGCTGTTACTACTCCCCAAACCCTGACCCGACATGCAAAATGATTGACAGGCTTAGAGCATTACTGAGTCTGCCTTCTTTTCTGATGTTCTTAAAGAGACAGGCACCTATTTCAGTGACATCTGCCATGGCACTGAAACATCAGCTTTAAGCAAGTTTCACTATTAAAGGGATAGTTAACCCAAAAATGAAAATTCTGCTCAACCTCTGGTTGTTCCAAACCTGCATAAATGTATTTTTTTCTGTTGAACACAAACGAAGATATTTCCAGGAATTAAGGAAAGCAAACAGTTCTAGTACACTTTACATTTTCCTACTATGGTAGTCAATGATGCCTCTGAACTGTGGGTTGCTAACATTTGTCCAAATTTCTTTCTTTGTATTCGTCCAAGCAAAGAAATTTATGTAGGTTTGGAACAACTAGAGATTGATTAATTCATGACAGAATTTTCATTTTTGGGTGAACTACCCTTTAAACCCTCTATATGGTCAGTAATAAATGCACTTTTATTTAGAAGAATGCACGTCGCATCAGTTCATGTTAGTTACGTTATACAATGTGTGTTTGTATTTTGCAGGTGAGCCAGCGCTAGCAAAGGAGAACAACTGTCTGAATGCAGCAAAGGCCTGCAACCTAAACGACACCTGCAAGAAATATCGCTCAGCTTACATAAGCCCCTGCACGAGCCGCGTCTCAACTGCCGAAGTCTGCAACAAGCGCAAATGCCACAAGGCCCTACGGCAGTTCTTCGACAAGGTGCCGCCCAAGCACAGCTACGGCATGCTCTTCTGCTCCTGTCCTCTAGGAGATCAGTCGGCCTGCTCCGAGCGCAGACGACAGACCATCGTGCCAGCCTGTTCGTATGAGGACAAAGAGAGGCCCAACTGCCTCGCACTCCAAGCCTCATGCAAGACCAACTACATCTGCAGGTCTGAACCAGAGAAAACTCGTAATGGTTTATAACATGCACAATTATTTTGTTGTCGGCTATACAGTATGCAATACATGCATTTTCTTAGATCTTCATTGATGTCATTGTGTGGTATCAGTACATTAAGTCTATCCAGTAAGTTAAAAACAGGTGGTACTCGCTCACACATCCACACCTCAAGGCGACACTAATCTTGTGAGCATTAACACTTGTCCAAAATGAGCTATTTAAAGGTGCTAAGAAATGCCTCTCAAATGCTGTAATAACAAGTTATCACCACTAGGGGCACGCTTACCCATGTGCAGACATGGCTGCATCTATAGGGAAATAAAGCATTTATTAAGGTGAGAACACATCGTGGGGACAAACGTGGAGATTATTGAAGTCTAGCAATAAATACTGCAGCCCTAAATCTGGTTTGTGAGAGGGAGGCAACCCCAGAGTGCTCTAAATGGCTTGTTAAGGATTCATTAGTACACGGTGGATGTAGTTTTGGCACGTAAACGTCTTAAGGCTCAGAGAGAGCGACAGCTAATGACCCTGCTCATTCAGAGAGGAAGCCGCTCGGCATTCTGGGGGCGCACTTTAGACAACCGTACAAATAACTGAAACATATTTGCACTCGCGCCCCAGGTCTTTACGATTCACATTTTATACATATTTGTACAGTGTCTCTCTGTTAGTGTAGTAAAATGAATCCTACAAAAAAATTCTGCCAGGAAATGATCTATTCAAAATTAAAATACAAGTAAAAATGAAGGAAATAAGGAAAATGTCTATTGATTCAACTTGAAAGTGGAAATATAGTAGTGACATTTAAGTTAACATATCAATTTTGCATCACATTCACGTTATAGTATTTTACAAAATTGTAATACATTAATGATAAATATTATAAAATAAATAATATTTTTAAGTTGAATTAAATAAAAGTTGTAAGGCAGCAAGGTTAATCTTTTTTTTAGGTTTAAACAACAAATCATTTTTTACAGTAAAGTGGAAAATTTGAAGTCAATTTTTTTTTTGACAGGTCATTCAAAAGTTGATGATAGTAAACAACTAATTTTACATCGGATGTACACCCAAAATCAGAATGCATTGTGGGTAAAAAGTAGTGAACAAATGTAGGGAATGAGTTGTTTACTCAGAATTCGGACAACACTACAAAATGGCGGACACCCTATATATTGCACTATATAGGAGATGGGGACGAATTCAGATACAGCTCATGTTTCTCCTTCATGTCATGGACTTATTTTACTTCCTGTTCCTGTTGTAGTTCTTTTGGTCATTGGTTCTGTGTCATCTCTGTTTCAGGTGTGTCTTGTTAGCATTCTCGTTACCCTGTGTATTTAAAGTCACCATGAAACGGAGGTTGCGGTTGACTTCTTTTCCGTATCGTGAGTACAGTATATCCGAGTGAAATGGCTTCTGAAATTAGGAAAATGTAGGCCAAGGCTTTATTTTGCCTCTCCTTTTTGATTGGTTTGTTTTAAGTTGGCCCTGGAGGGGAGGGCTAAAAATACCTGGCCATTGGACAGCGAGTATAGTCCTACCTCTTTTTATGTTGTTATGTGGTGAAGAGTTGTTGTTTAGACGCGGAGAGGAGCTTACTGTTTTTGATTAAAGATTACAAGTGCAAATGAATTTTGAAAAAAAAGTGGTGTGCTCAGATAAATCCTTTACAAGAATCACTGCAACACTGTGATTAAAACACGTTTCCTGTTTGATTTCATGGTGACTTTAAGCCATTGTGTTTCCTTTGTCTGGTCTGTTACTTTTACACATTCGTTAAAGAACGACAGACACCAGACAAAGGAAACACAAGGGGTTAAATACACAGGGTAACGAGAGGTTACAAGATACATCTGAAACAGCTCACGACACAGAACCAATGAACAAAAGAACTACAACAGGAACAGGAAACAGGGAGTAACATAAATCCATAACATGAAGGGGAAACACAGACATGGATCATGACAATCACAAACCTTTTGTGAAACAGAAAGGTTCTTCATTTATTTGGGTGTTCCTGGAGCCATACAGTGTTATGGCAGTGTTTAGCACCTTTAGGAGCATAACTTCAGTTCTAACAGACAGGCTTGTATCACCCTTCAAAGAGAACATGCACATTTGTAACAGAGCATTACATATTTTGGCTAACCTTGGAGGAAAATTTGTGGAAATTTGTAGTCTTCCATCGCAGCTTGTTAACAGAACAAAAACGAGGATTAACATGGAAGAGATCCTTATCACTTATCGTGTCGTCTGGTGAAGACACGCTGTTAGCTGTGTGTTGAACCTTAAGGCTTCAGTGTATTTGCGTACAGATTCCAAACTAATCCCACACCATGTGTCTGGAGAAATGGCACATCACATTAATTTACACTTTCTTTATCTGTTCTTAATGCTGCAGTAGACTGCTATGAATATTCCAGCTCTATTAACAGCCAGAAACTGTGTTCAATTTTCCTTTAAATACAGATTTTGCAACATCATGTTTTCATATTTAAAAATGTTTGATTCTAGTGGTGCTGGTTGTGCAGAGTAGATGTCAGGAAAAGGTGAGAAATGGCATAATATAGTGTGTATTTGTGCTATTTTAGGTCTCGTCTGGCTGATTTTTTCACCAACTGTCAGCCAGAACCAAGGTCTATGTCTGGTTGTCTGAAGGAGAACTATGCTGACTGCTTGCTGTCATACTCCGGTCTCGTTGGTAAGTCTGTCCTGTAATTTGGAAGGTACGGATTTATACAAAGATGTCACAAATTTGTGAAGCTAAATATTTTTTTAAGTTTCGAGCTTTTGCAAATGAACTCTTCTTTTATTAATATCTGAATAGTTTATATTTTATCACTGTTTGCTTCATTAAATTGTCATTTGCAGTGTTTCAAAACAAGAGTGGCATGTCATATTCTTTGCTAAAATCAGTGTTGGTATTATGAGGTGTTGACTCAACTCAGTGTACAGTGTTATTGCATAGAACTCTGAGAATTGTGTTAATTAAAAAAAACGTAAATGGGAAAATGCTTTTGGAATATCAATCAGCTTTATCACTTTTATGGCAGCTGGGGCACCAGAAATATTCTGTATAATAACCGTTTTTCTGTAGAATTCAATGTTTTTCGTTTTTTTCTTGTAAATTTACAGTCTTTTCCTGTAATTTGACATATTTTAAACTATGTTAATTAAACAGTAAAATTACAGTATTTTTACATTATATGTGAAAAATCTGAAGAAATAACAGTACTATTCTGTAAAATATCTTCTTTTGCTTGCTATGTCTTCGTACAGTGATGTGTGCAGTACACAGAAACAGCAGCTGGTCACTGAGGAATACAGCGGTGCAGCTATTAATCTGCGATTAGCTGCTGTTGTTGTTCTGTCAGCGGGGGATTGTGTTTCTCTAGACTAACACCGTCAATGCCTGACAGAGCCATTTTTATAAAGCAGCCTGTTTCTAAAAAAATATTTTTATAAGAGCTTAGTGAGAGTGTGATAACCCCTCATCTATTGTGACAAGTTATGGAGTATTCTTCAATGCAAATTAGATTTTCTACAAGCATGTCTTTTTTTAATTTTCAGGTACAGTGATGACCCCGAATTATCTGCGTTCCCCTAAAATCAGCGTGTCTCCATTCTGTGACTGCAGCAGCAGTGGAAACAGCAAAGAGGAATGCGACCGATTCACAGAGTTCTTCACTGACAACGCCTGCCTGCGTATGTTACCGCTCTTTCTTACTTCCATTACTGCACATGTTGTTATATCTCTAGGACTGGTGATCAAGAGATTTTCACCTTCAATGCAAAAAAATCTGGGGCGCCAAAAATATGTACTGTAAAACTACGTTTTTTTTCTTTTCTGTAATTTAATGGTTTTTGAACGTATGTTAAAATATGTGAAAGTTCTGTACAATATGTTTTTATGAACCGTGTTTGACTATATTTTTATACAATTGATGTATGCCGTATTGTGTTAATTCTTGCAAGTTGCAAAACTACTCTAATATCACATTGAAAAAATATCATGAATATAAAAAATGTCAACCAGATCTAGTAATCATAGAAATATAGATTCTGTATAATCATGTGAGCAGTCCATCAGTCAAACTTTATATCTTCAGTTAGCTTTTTCTTTTTTTCCCTCAGTTTGCCGCTGTCCTTTTATCTAACACCAACTTTCTATCTGCCCATGAGTCTTGTTTCCTGATGTAGTTTGTTTTGTCCATCTCTTCATACTCCAGCAAGTTGTTTCTAAAGCTTTTAGCTGTCAATCCATGTTTTCCAAAAAGCCTCTCCCATCTTCCTATTATGTACACTTCTGTCTTTTAGCCTTTCACCCGTATGTCTCTCGCTCAGTACACTTCCCCACACTGTGAATTTTTTTTTTGTTACAGTCATCTCAGAGAATGTCCTGAAAACAGACAACAAGGTAATAACAGTGATGTGTGAGTTTTCGGGGTGGACTTTGAAAGCCCTGAAAGTGCAGAAATCGATCGTTTGGAATGAGCTAGAGGCAGTCTGGAGGCAGATTATTGTAGTTGAAAAGAAAGCGTTTAAAATGTAGCATCAGAACTGATTTAGTCATATATCTTAATCTTTTCTATCCTGTGGACTCACACCTGCGGTGAATCCCATGTCCCCTCATGCACTTAACTGGATTATGGTTCGAGTCAGCGGGGCCAGTGCCCCTGGGTCTTACACTGTCAAGGGTCTCCAAAACATCGTGCTGAAAATGAAAATCCTTCCATCCTTTATTCGTCCTCATGTCATTTCGAACCTGTATGACTTTATTTTTTTATGTAGAACACAAAAGAAGATATTTTAAAGATTGCTGGTAACCCAAAAACATTTGTGCCCATTGACTTCCATTGTATGGACACAAAACACTGAGACATTTCTCAAAGTATCTCCTTTTTGTATTTCACATAAGAAAAAGTCATATACATGTTTGGGTGCAGTAAAACTTAGTTTCACAGACTTCTAGGCAAGCACTGCTGTAATAAGGTGCATAGGCCGTATCTGTGAGTGGTCTGACAATTTACTATTTTTAAGATTTGTGCGAGGGCTTCGATAGGATGTTGAAGGAGACCCTTCAGGAGGTTAAACTGGGTTAAACTGCTTCTATATTGTCCTATCGTTCTTTCTTTCTTTCTTCCTCATTCTCTCGTGTCTCATTAGGGGATTTCAGTGTTAAGGCATCCTGACAGTTCTGGGGGTTTGTTCACAGCGCCGTCAGTATCTGGGTGTTTTGGAGGCTATGACGAAGCGCTTTGGCCTTCACACCCTGCACAAAAGCCTCTAAGCGCTATGCGTCAGACTGCCCTTGGAACACATCGTCCTCGTAGTGGATCCATGTTGAACAGAGCGTGATTACAGAAGCATAGTTGTGTGGAAGAGATGATATTTAATAGCAAAGAAAGTTCATCTAAACGTATTTAAAATTTTCATTTTTTTTTTAACTTTCATCAAAGGTTCACCTCTATACCGTTGCGTCTTGAGTTTGGTGCCAGTACTCAAACTGTAGTCCAGCATTGGCCTAGTAATAAGAACACAGTATCATTATCTAGATGTGTGTAGATGTTGGACTTAAACGTAAGAAAATTAAGAGACCAATTCTAAATTATTTTAAGTTTTTCTGAATTTTAGGTACGTGTTCAGGTTAAATGATGATTTTTGTTTTATTCTGTGAACAACTTACATTATTTCTCCATAGTTTCTATTCGCATTTATTTGCAGAAAATGAATACTGAAGAAATGATGTTCTGTATTTTTTTTTTAGACCTAAAATACTGCAAAGAAAACAAGTTCATGTTCACGTTAAAGCAATACAACAGTAATAATTGTATAGTTATTTAGGAAAAGTTTTCTTGTGTCAGTGTTTCACATTGCTGTTGGATGACTTTGTCACTCCTGAGGTTTGATTTTGTTGAAATTCAACAGACACTGAACTGGAATGACCACAATCTAGAAATGCAGATTAAATGAACATTTGCAATGGTCTCTTTCTGAGGCTATATGTAAACTCCCTTAAACTCTCCTAAAAATATTGTTTATATTTAGGTAAAATTATAGATGTGTGTTGCTTCAAACCTAAATGCAAGTGCTATATACTTTTCATCAAAAAGCTTGTTTATATTTCATCATAAACACCATATTACAGCAAACAGGAGATGAAATCTCAGTTTCTTTTCTTTTTAAATCTGAAACCTTGTCAATATGAAGGTCTCTAGACATCCTCCGCGGCACTGAAGTGTGGATTCTGAGAACATGATTCATCGCAAGACATGTACATGCGGGGAACTACACGAATCATCTGTGGGAAGAAAATGTGTCAGGCCTCAGAGAACTTACAATAATGATCAAAGCACACCGAGCCATGTGGGTCTTTTCCAGTATTTCCTGGAGAGAGGGTCTAAAAATAGCACACAACGTTCATCGTTCAAGTGTTTGTTTAACAGTTTCACTTGTAGAATGATAAAATTAGAAGGGTATAACTATAACCTGCTTTGTGGAAAATCACAAGGGAAGTAAGAGGGAGTGAATCAGACACTACAAAAAACAAGCCAAACAGCCTTAAGTTACTATAGAGAAGCAGTTTAATATAGAAGACACACTGGGATGTTACATTCAGATATTACTGAAGGTCACATCAAGACCGTAAACATCCCTAGAAGAATGATTTAAAGAGGACTGACCTCTGTAAAAGAGCTGAGACATATCTGATAAAGAATGACAATGTAACTGCAGACGCACAGTAGATTCTCTTCACACACACAAAAAAAGAACATGTATTGTACCACACTTTTTTACATTTACAACATGGTGTATAATGACGTAGGCTTTGTTTACTCCTGGGAGGATGGAGTTTGTGGAGGTCAATATGAGGCGTCAGTTCTGGGAATGGTTTGAATGAGGGGCAAGCAGAGTTTGATTGTCATTTCCAGTATATCACATAGAGACGCAAACACAGACGTTGACCTGCAAAATCAAACAACCCATTATCTATTACCTTTTGCTGATACGGTATGTTTAATAGTCACTGATATCGGTCCTTGCAGTCACCCGTATCATATTAACACACGGCTGGTCTTTAAGTGTGCGTCGAATGATTCCTTGGTTTATAAAATATTTACACAAGCTGACGTGTGACAGCGATTCAAATTTTGACCACCTGCATTTACACACATTCAAATCATTTATTTAACATCGAATTTCAGTTACGTCCATGAATTGTTGTGCATTTAAACACTTAATGTATTCAAAACACAGCATATTTTGTATTTTAATTGTATTGTATTCTATTGAGTCTCTGAGTATTAGGTAGAAATGATCTGTTCTGTGTGCTGTAGGTAATGCGATCCAGGCCTTTGGCAATGGGACAGATGTAAGCGTTTGGCAGCCAATGCCTCCGGTACAAACAACCACCTCTATGACAACACCGTCCCAGAGGGCCCGAGATCGAGACAGATCACCCAATGCTATAGAGCCGGCGACACACATCAACCCTGGTGATAACTCCCTCTACCACTTCTGTGGTAGTCTCCAGGTCAGTTTAACCATTTAAGACAGATTCTATATTTGTATTGTGTGGGTTTTTAGTGCGTGTGTGACTCCAGTTTGTGTGGGTTTGGGGTTGTATAGAGACAATAATAAACTTGAAAAAGGTCATCTTGAAAACCGTGCCTTTACATAAAAGGGGAGATCAGGGCAAGTTATCTTTTTAGTATTGTTTTGTGGCTTTGCTTCAGAGATTTATTTCTATGTTTTTTTTCCTTTGTAAGCACATGCACCTTAAAGTCTGATTTTGAACAAATTAGCACATTTGTTGCCTATAAAAAGGGCTAAGTTGATTTACCAATGACCTCTTTGGAGAAATTTGGGATAAATGAGACTAGTTGAAACGTCTAAATTTAACAGTACATTTATTAAACAGACAAAAATATAAGAGGTGAAACAAAAACAGTTAAACAATTGGCCTACATAAATCACAATTAATAAATATTATTACTTACATCATGTAATATCTCAAATATATCAACATATAACATATGTTTAACATACTGTATTATGGGGTGCTTATAACATTAAATTAACAACTTATACGCATGAGAACTCGCCCAACCTGATTTGTGAACACAATATTTGTCCTCTTAAAAAAAAAATGGTGCTTTAAAGGTTCTTCACAGCGATGCCATAGAAGAACCATTTGTGGTTCCTCAAAGAACCATGTCTTTCTTACCTTTTCATAATCTCAAGAACTTTTCTCGACACCAAGAACCTTTTGTGATACAGAATGTTAAAGGTTCTTTATTAAAACATATGCTGAAGGTTCTTTATGGAACCATTTGGACAAAAAAGGTTCTGCTATGGCATCATCAAGCACCCTTTTTATTAAGACTGTAGTACAGATTACAGTGTTTTTTTTTTTTTTGCCACTGTAACATTTTTAATCAGATTTGTTCTTTTTAGACCGTGCACACATGCACACTCTCACACTCCACAGACACCGTTGGCTTTGTCAGGAGAGTAAAAGTTAATGAGTTTACATGTTCCTGTATTAGACTCTCTGCTAAATGTTGTCCACTGAGAGGGAGCAGCTGCTAATGTGAAAATGAGGAGAAGAAAAGAGGCAGAGAGCGAACAGAGAGACTCGTGGGATATATCTGTCAGTCTTTCTTCTTTGCTTGCAAGTGATCGCAGCACACAGATTGACCTCCAGGAAAGCTAGCGAGACTATTCCATCATACAGACACATATTGACGGGCTTGTCTGTTGCATATGTCACGCCATTCTCTTTCAAAAGTCACTCTTAGTGCCAGCAGTACTGTAATAGTAGGAGCCAGATGAGACTTTGTGTGTCATAATGAAAGTATTGGGGGGTTTTGCTATATAACTGGATGCTTTGCATTACCTTTACACAAGAGATCTGCAGGCTTGGTTTGAACTATCTAAATATAGATATTAAACATGAGAATCTCTCTGCTTAGTGTACTGTCAAGTCCTGGCCACTTTCATTAAAGGTGAATTTTATTCCCGGCTTTTTTTCATTTTAAGGTTAATGCCATTTCTTGCACTTTAAGAGCTATTTTCTTGTTTCAGCGTAATTAAAACAGCAATTGATGTGTACAGAGAAAAATTATCCAGCTGCTTCTGAGCATTAGTCTTGTGTTCCATCGGCTTATTCCTTCAGTTTTGGAAATGTTTAGAGAGCGAGGGCGGTGGGACCACTAGGGAGAAATTCATCACTGATATTAAAACTCAGATCCATAGATTCGGTTGTTTATGGTGTTCTGTGCTGGCCAAGGCATTGCTTTATCACGCTGGGCTTTGGTTTAGATTTAAGCTGCCCAACTGCAGTAGGCCACCAAACTGACAGCACACACAGAAATCCATTTATTATACTGTCACCAGGCCTCTTATTTCACTATTACTCGTTTTGTAAGAAACACATATCTTTACAAAAGGAATTATGCCATACATACAACATTGTATGATGCTGGCGGGTTGCATTTTAAAACGCCAAAACCGTTTTTTAGGAGAAACATAATTAGGATCATAATGAGAATCTTGCTTTAGCCTGTACCTGTTGTAAATAGTATTTATATGATTAATATAATAAATCATGCATATTTACTTTTCTATAATGCTTTCCTGTTTGACACTGCATCTGACTGCTGCATTACATTTTAATCTTGTTAACTGAATTATAAAGAACACTTTTAATATATAATTCAATTGACGTCTATAAAATTGTTCTGTTCAACAGCATTCTGGCATAAAAATGTGATTTAAATCATTGCATTCTACTCCCATAAAATTCTGTTTGGAATGGGTTGTGGTGATTTACATTAAAGGTCCGGTGTATTACATTTTAGTGCCAACTAGTGGTCAGGTTGCGAATTGCATCCAACCGCTCACTCCACCCCTCCCTTGCGGAGCACAACGGAGGCTGTCACAGAGCTAAGATCTCGTCACGTTTTGCTTCTTTGCCAAAGGAGATAACGTATTTACGAAACTCACTCTGTAGAGCAGTTTGTCCGTTTACGGCTACTGTAAAATCAACATGATAAATTCGATTTAAGAGGACCCGCTGCGTATGTAGATAGAAGTAGCTCATTCTAAGGTAATAGAACTACAACGCTTCATCATGTAAGGTCTTGATACACCTGTGAACACATAGTTGTGAATATTAAATTTGCATTTCGGTCAATACAGATCCTCCAAAAAATTACACACTGGACCTTTAATGTTTACCTGCATTATGAGTGTGTTCTCGGGTGATTTAAAGATCTTTTCTTCTTTCTTTTTTCTAGGCTCAAAAACTGAAGACTAACAACACAATAGATGTGCTTTGTGTGGTAAGTATGCTTTGTAATTAACAAAAAATCACATTAAGAAAAAGGCTATTGAATGAATGAATCCTAAAGCTAACTAAATATACAAATAAGGCCGGAGCTTTTACCTCCTTGAAAAGTCTTTGTTGACCTTTGACCCGGCCCCAGAAGGCCAGTATGCACATGATCTTTCCGTTGGGCAACGCTGAAATGCGACTGTTGCTTATCTTCTGCCTTTTAAAGTTCACTAAATGTCATTGTACATAATAAAAGCAGCATTATATGCTAGAATGACATTTAGTGTTGCCACGTCGAGTCCAAACAGCGACGAGGACGGAAATGAGAAGGTCTTTTCAGCTGGTCCATTTCACTTCACAATCAAAGAGCTTTTTCATCTATCAGACATCTGAAGACATGAGACGTAGCTCTCAGAATGGCATTTTTTTATGGATTTGAATTGAAAATGTAAATGTAGTAATTGTAATGAGTGCAAGGTGAAACGTGTTACAGCTCTACAAAAGCATTACTGTTCTTAAATGTCTCGGTTTGAGAAGCTTTAAGTTCAAGGTAAATCGCAATAAAACCCTCTCTCCACAAATGTGTCAGTTTGGAGAAGAATCAAGTAGTTGAGCTCTCTGACTCATCTAACTGTCTTCTTAGCTGTGAAAAATAAACGCAAATCATCATCCCTCTCTCTCTCTCTCTCTCTCTCTCTCTCTCTCGTCTGTTCACTGTTATGTTTCTCCAAGGACCCTCAGATCGATGATCCCAGCTCCTCCAACACCATCTCCAGAAACTCGGCCATCCTGCAGACGTCTCCATCAGGCCTGAGCTCTCTGCTGCTTCTGCCGGTTACCTCTTTGCTCTGCATTCTCACGGCAGAAATGTTGTAGCCAACTAAGAACATAAAACACGGACAGTCACAATTTGTATAAAGTTGGTCGCTGTTCCTGGTCAATCTGTTGTACTCTGTAATCTCTCTCTTACTCTGTTCCTCTGTTTCTCTAGCTGTTTTTATTGGTTCTTGTTTTTTAGAGCTTTTGTTGATGTGTGGGTGCAACAAAACAAAGTGATCTTGGTGTACATTTCCGTCTCCCCGAAATGTTGAGCGTCAATGCAAGGCGTCAGAACCCATAAGGACTCATGTCTCAGCCGTAGAAACAGATCTTATCTGTGTATGCATACGTGTGTACTTCACTTTAAAAATGTGCTCCATCCATTGCAAGCAGAGCGCAAGAAATATATTGCAGAACGTCATATTTGTGATGTGATCATTATTATCATAAGCTGTCTTGTTTTCTGGGGGGTTTATTTGCTGCCATTTTAGTAGATTGTCACTATTGACTATTGACTGTGGTGTTATTGACCCATTTGTCGGTCAAAGATATAAAAAAAATCATTTTTATGACCCAAATATTCAATGAAAGTAAAAAGAGAGATGTTTACTGATCATCCAGTCTGGATGAAGACCTACAGGATGTTAGCTGGAAAGTACATGCAGGGGCCTGTTTGTCATTGTGTGTTTGTATGTGTGAATGTGAATCCCTGTTTGTTTGTTTGTTTGTTTGGTTTGGCAGGACAGAGGTCTTGGGTTCGTCAGTGGAATATGTCAATAGAAATGGGGGTTCATAACCCCGATGGCACTGTTAAGTGGACTTTTACGTAATCAGACAATGTTTTACTTGTCAAACTACATTACAGTAACACATAAATGTCTGTAAATGACACATTACTAAGCTAAACCAATTGGGATCTATTGAGTGTATATTCATATTGCCTTCATGATGTTGCTTGGACAGGGATTCTCACACTTCAGCCCAAATGAAATGTGCACATATGTATTATATAGCCAGTTTTTTGTATTGTATGTCTATACAGCATCGGTGATTTGTTAGATGCATCACATTTAAACCAAGAAGAATTCAGAAGGTACCCAGACGATATACTTAACCCTTAAATATAAGGCATGTGCATTTAACCAATCAGCAATGCACATTAAAATAATCTACAGTATGACATGCTGCTTTGGTTCATGTGGCATTTTGAACAAATCCTTTATCTATTGTTGTACTTCATGTTATTTATGGGACATTTCTTTAAAAACACACAGCATTTACTGTATACACTTTGAAAAGAAACATGTTTATAGAGCCTGCTATATTTGAACTGGGATCTGGTTATATTATCATATCGAATGAGGTTTTCTTGCTTTTCACAGTAACTATACGGTATATATTTTTTATTTAGACTGAAAACACACCACACATTCAAGACTTATTGCTGTTCCGTCGTATCCCGAATGAAGGAGTTGTACAACAGTCATTTATTTCCCTAATAACATGATGTTGTTGTTTTATGGTAAGCCAAAATGGAAAAATGATCTTATTTTTGTATCTTTTGCATTATGGGTTTATTTATTGTAATGTCTCTGCTAGTAAGCAGTACAGTTAACTTTAGAAGTATAAACATAAAAAAACGAGCATGAGTGATTAATGCAATAAAGGCTATTAGACGCAGTGTGTGATGGATTACACTCGAGCATCCTTCACAGTGGAACAGACAGTGCTCTGCTGTATTCGCTCATGGCATTGAGATTTAGGATGTAAAATACAATCGCTGTGAAAGTGCTTGAGCTGGGAAGGTAAGAAACCATACTGTAAAAATATATATTTGTCTACGTTCACATCTTATTGCGCCAGAGCATTTATTATTCTCAATGAAAAACACAAGACGACTTCACAAACAAACACATTTCTTCTTCGCTTGTGAAAATGTAAAAAGTATTCTATGAAAACGATTAAAAATGTTGACTCACTGTAATCGTCTGTTGTCTTTTCTTGTGGCAAATATTTGATTATTTTACAGGTGGTTATATAAGAAACATAATGCCTTCTCCTCAAATAAATCAGATGTAGTCTTTTTATATAATGTAGTTATTTAGTATATACCTTTTAACCATTTAAAAAAAAATAGTGGAGCTTGTTTAAACTTTCACTCTATATTCATACTGTAGCTACAGAATGCTTTAGTTCAGTACATACAGGCAAAAAATTGCAATATCATGGAAAAGGTCCATATTTTTGTCACTCATTTCAGAAAGTGAAACCCATATAATATATAGATTCATTACACATAGGGTGAAATATTTCAAGCCTTTATTTCTTGAAATTTTTATGAATATGGCTGATATATGAAAAATGACAGATAAAGAAGCCCCAAAATTCAGTGTCTCAGAAAATTTTAATATTACATAAACTCAATAAAAAAAGGATATTATAAACACAAAATGTCAGGCTTCTGAAAAGTAAGTTCATTTCTATGCACTCAATATTTGTATGTGCCTCCTTTTGTATGAATTGCATCAATGTGGCGTGGCTTGGAGGCAATTAGCCTGTGGGACTGCTCAGGTGTAATGGAAGCCAATTTTTCTAGATGTACCTGTATACCAAGCAGATTATCTTTTTGTTGATATTTTACTCTATCTCTGTTTACAGAAAGGTCAATGGTATGTTTGCGTATGAGTAAACTGCTGAATCGACATGTTGTGTCATCATGACAGCTCACTTTAAAAAGAGCTTAGTCTCCTCTGACTTGTTCTGACACATCTGAAACTGCACCATGAAGACACTTGCATCTTGCCTTTTCTTCTGTCTCTGCTGTGGCCTTGCATGGTCTGGTACGTATTTACAATACAATATAAGTACTAACAAAAACAACTCATACAGTTTTCTTTCTCTATATTTTCTGTCTATTCATTTATAGAGTTGAAAACGGTGAGAAAATGTTTAAGGGAGAAGGTCATCATATTCCCAGAGCACTCCACCAAAAACTATGTGCAGCTCCATGCAAATGAATCTATGGATTTCCCTGGAATCACTGTGTGCCTGCGATTCTATACTGATGAATCCAGCAAAAACCAAAGTCTGTTTTCTCTGGCTACACCATCTGACGCTAATGACTTCACCATATCCTGGTCACCCATCAACCTGTACAAGCTGCAGGTTCACGGTGCCACCGCTGAATTTAACGGGCTGCCGTTCAAACTTAACCGATGGAACTCAGTTTGCGCAACCTGGAACTCTGTCAGCGGTGTCGCTCAGGTGTTTGTCGATGAAGTGCCCAGCGTACAAAAGGCTGTGGCTGTTAAAAACGGTTTTAAAGGTGACACCAAAATCGTTCTTGGCCAGAGTCACAAATTATATGCAAATGAAGACTTTAGGCAAGATCTTGCCTTTACAGGTTTCATGACAGACGTACATGTCTATAAGGAAGTGTTAACCCCTCGTCTCATTAAAAACTTCATGGAGGCAAAGATTAAATTTAAACTGGGTGATTTCATAAACTGGCGTAATCTCAAACACACAGTTGCAGGTTCTGCTGCTGTGGAACCGAGGCAGCATGTAACCTTTTATACCAATCAAGAGGAGAATTAGGCTGCTGTTGTGTTGCATTGTGAGAAATGTTTGTGAATTCCATGTAAAAGGATCTTTGTAATGTGTTTCAGTAATAACTGAATAATAAATATTGAGCAGAGAGAGACTGGAACTGACTTTATACTTTGACAGTTCTATGACCGGAGCAGCATGAGTATAGTGAAATATGTCAAATCAAGTTCAAATACACTGCAGAAATACTGATATACACAAATATTAACAAAAAAAGATCTTGTTTATGGCATTATACTTAATGGTTCCAATTTAAACAAGAGATTGGGCTACCCAACAAAAAGAAGCCACTTCGGTTGAACTAAAATAAAAGAAGACATTTTCACAATTTCACATGTTGTCTTGTAAAATTACATGTTCAATTAATATAGTGACAATAGAGTAAGTGTGAAGTTATGTTTACTTATATGTAGAACTTTTAGTAAAAATCTACCACACTAGAAGTGTATTTCTATAAAAGAGTATTTTTCAAAGTGCACAGTTATTGACAAAAAAACATGCAACATGTACTAGTAAACTATCAGTGATGACTTTTAAAATTTAGTTTTGAAGCTGTGAAATCAATGAAATATACTGTTTTAAATGAATAAATTTAAGTAAAAAAATACATAAATCTGTGTAACTCAAATGTTAGAATATACAAGAAGTCACTAAAAATATAATTTGATAATAAATACTTATTTATTTTCTTTAAATTAACTTAACATGATGTAAGTTTTTGTAAAATTAACTGTTCGATTTGTTATCGTTTTTTACATGTCCCAGTAAAAAGATAACTTAAATGATTTTAAAAGATTTTATTAATGAATGTAGCTTTTTATTCTAGTGATATTTACTAATCCACTGGATATTTTTTTTAGAAAAACCGCTTGTAGTATACTTGCATTACACACATTTTTTAAAGTTTTTACAAATTGTGTACTTACTACTGTTACACTTGAACTATACTTACTATACACTTTCGCTAGTATATTTTAACAGTTAAAATGAACACAAAGAGTTCTCACAGCTTGACTGTAGCCAATGCTTGTTTTCTAGAGCCATAATTTATGTGTTTTTTAACCATTATTTTATTTAATAAAATTAAAGTAAAAATGTATCCCAGTTGGTAACTTGTGTATTTCTTTACAAACTGTGTTCTGTGATATAAAAATGGTGAAATGGCATCTGCATGTGTTCAAAAGACTACAGAAAGATCTGGACACAAACAATACAACACATATTGACACATAAAGCACATAATGACAGTGAAAAAACATGCTGGAGTCCACTTTACACAAGAACGTTAAAAGCTGTTCAATGAAATGATAAAAAGCTTGATTCACAGAAAACCCATTTGCACCTGAAAAGTTTTCAAAAATAAAACCAACCAGCACATTACATGCTGAGCTATTCTGATGTCTAACTTTCACTAAAACCATTTGACCTCACATTTTCATAAAATAAAGATTGTAATTTTTGTGAATGTAATGTATTTCAAAAATAATGGCAGAATGATGCAACAAAAAGCTATGAAACTCAATGAAACCATGGCTCAAGCAGTGAATAACAAGCATTTCAGATTGTGTGAGCATCTGACTTCAGGTGATTTGGAATATAGCACAGACAAATGATAATTTTATTGTGCATTACACAGATCCTTTATAAAGCTTTACACCACCCGGTCCGCATTCACTTTCATTATGCTGTATGCAAAAGAGCAGCTCAGACATTCTTTGATGAAGTCATATTGTGAAAAGCCCTATATAAAGAAATTGAATTGAATTTGATGAAGTCATATTTGATGAAGTCACATTTGTTGACAGCATGAGGGAGTAAACATTGACAAAGTTCTGATTTTTAATTACAGAAATATGTCTTTTACTGTACCCTTCATAAAGACATGTCATGTTGCAAAGGAATTTTATTGGTTTTCCTCACACCTATGAAGACTCATGACATTTTCATAATTAAATTAACCTCATCCACTGAACGAATAAATGCTCCCTCACAGATATGCACATAACCTATAATATTTACAAAGGCATTCAGTATGCATAGCTTTAGGGAGTGTAATAAGAATCCAAAGTAAAACTGAAATTAGTATTGAGATATGGCAGTATGGCTCATATTGGTGTATGGAGTCAGGGGTTTGTCTCAGGTGCCCTGGGCATGTGAGGTCCTAACACACATCAGCAGGGGATAACAGCTATCTTACACAACAGCCCTCAACACCACATTCATACCGCACTCGCAACCTTCCAATAATAAACATCCACCTCATGCAAGTCTGATCAGTGTCTTCAGGCGAAGTTTATTGCTGGAAATATGAGGGACAATATTTATGTGAGAATGTTGATTTTCTTTGATATATTTGTGCGTTGAGGTGTCAGAGTAGCAGGTTTTTAAACTCGGTGCTGAGAATTGATACTAGAATCCTGTTTTGGTAAAGGATGTTGTAAAAGAAAGCACATAACGTCTAAATCTTGTCCTCTCCTTAAGATACATATGTTCACTGCCTCCTTAAATAATGGAAAACGAAATTCAGGGAAATTCAATTTGTGCAACAGATTGTTCAGGAGATCTGTTCAGTAATACACATCTGGAAGTGAGTCAACAGCTAATTTTTTTTTTTGCTTACTTTTTCTTCATCCTTGCAGCAATGTGTGGGCAGTATATACACACAGGTATAAGGACTAATTAACTAAATGCCAGAATGGTTATAGGAGAGTAGCTTGTTATTCCAGTTTCATTTTCAATAAGGATGAGTGATAATCATCCAAAATAGCTGTCATCCCTTTCCCACCGCACACTCGTCTCTTTGCTAAAAAACCAAATGGATCATTGTGGACTTAACGTGATGACTTTGACCGATGACACCATCAATGACACAACAAATCCTTTCCCATTACCAATATACCGTTTTGTGACTCTAAACTGGAAAACAGTGACTACCTTCTTTGTTCTTCCTGATGTGGGCTGAGACACTGAAAGGAGACAATAGTGTGAACATTCGGATCAACAGGACAGTCATTCTTCACACAATGTGGAGACATGTGACCCTACAACAACTGCAGGCTTTGTAGTCCGACTGCACCACGATTGATCATTTACCCTCAGACGACAACAATTACGACATAAGTGGAGCATGATGGAGTAAAGATTAATGTCTGCTGAGACATCGTTCTGTACGGAGGATGAGTCGTGACCACAGGCGCTCAAACGCAGCGGGTGAAGAAGTGGTGATGATAATAAAGAGCCATGTGGTCATGTGACACAACAAAACATGACAAGTAGTAGAGAATGAGTCACTCACAACTCAATGTGATTTTGCAAATATGATCTTGTGAAAAACATAAAGGCTTTTTGAGTTACAGTATATTCAGTGTGATTGTATAACCGCCTGATCTAACAGGAATTTGATATTATTAAATAAGGTGCCTACTGGAGCTATCAAATGATTAATCCCGATTAATCGCATCCAGAATAAAAGTTTGTGTTTACATGATATGTCTGTGTACTGTGCATATCATTTTGTAATTATAAACACATTCACATACATGCATATGTATATTTGAAAAGATGTATTACTATTGGTAAATATAAATAAATACATGTCAATATTTCCTAAATATACAGTTGTGTTCAAAATTATTCAACCCCCAATGCTGTAAATGGTTTTAGGGAATTTAGTGTACATTTGTAATTGTATTCAGAATGAACTCCTACAAGGACTTCTTAAAGAACCATATGCAACTAAAATGACATCAATTAGTTTTCTAATACAGTAGTAAATGTTTCTTTTGTGAATTCTTCATTGACATAATTATTCAACCCCTTAAAGACTACCACTCTGAAGAACAGAGGTTCAATGAAGTGTTTTCAATCAGGTATTGAAAACACCTGTGGATATCCGGGAGCAGCATTAAAGCCTAATAAGCACCAGGTATAATGACTGGCTTTAAAATGACTGTGATACTCAGCTCCTTCTAGACATTTACTGGTGTGGTTACAAACATGGTGAGGTCAAGAGAATGGTCCAGGAAGACAAGAGAACAGGTGATTACTCTTCACAGGAAGGGCAATGGCTATAAGAAGATTGCAAAGATGTTAAACATACCAAGAGACACCATAGGAAGCATCATTCGCAAATTCAAGGCAAAGGGCACTGTTGAAACGCTACCTGGTCGTGGCAGAAAGAAGATGCTGACTTTGACTGCTGTGCGCTACCTGAAGCGTAGAGTGGAGAAAAGTCCCCGTGTGACTGCTGAGGAACTGAGAAAAAATTTGTCAGATTTGGGTACTGAAGTTTCTGCTCAGACAATACGGCGCACCCTGCGTAATGAAGGCCTCCATGCCAGAACTCCCAGGCGCACCCCCTTGCTGTCCCCAAAGAATAAGAAGAGTCGACTGCAGTATGCCAAAAGTCATGTGGACAAACCACAGAAGTTTTGGGATAGTGTTCTGTGGACTGATGAAACAAAATTAGAACTGTTTGGGCCCATGGATCAACGCTATGTTTGGAGGAGGAAGAACAAGGCCTATGAAGAAAAGAACACCTTGCCTACTGTGAAGCATGGCGGGGGTGAATCATGCTTTGGGGCTGTTTTGCTTCTGCAGGTACTGGGAAGCTTCAGCGTGTGCAAGGTACCATGAATTCTCTTCAGTACCAGGAGATATTGGATGACAATGTGATGCAGTCCGTCACAAACCTGAGGCTTGGAAGACGTTGGACCTTTCAACAGGACAATGATCCCAAGCATACCTCCAAGTCCACTAGAGCATGGTTGCAGATTAAAGGCTGGAACATTTTGAAGTGGCCATCGCAGTCACCAGACTTAAATCCGATTGAGAACCTCTGGTGGGACTTAAAGAAAGCAGTTGCAGTGCGCAAGCCTAAGAATGTGACTGAACTGGAGGCTTTTGCCCATGATGAATGGGCGAAGATACCCGTAGATCGCTGCAAGACACTTGTGTCAAGCTATGCTTCACGTTTAAAAGCTGTTATAACTGTAAAAGGATGTTGTACTAAGTACTAAGATTGAATGTCACTTGAGGGTTGAATAAAACTGATAATGATGTGAGCTCAGAAAAGACATTTGTGGTTATTTCATTATAAATGTTATGTTATATTTGTCTGACCTACACGTGCCTCTTTGATTTAATTGTAAACAGGATGACTGAATGATCATAATCAATGTCAAACCGACCAAAACAATCAATTTCAGTGGGGGTTGAATAATTTTGAACACAACTGTATATATATACATGTATATGTACATGTGTTTATATATAAAAAATGAATTGCGTACATAAAAAGATGTGATTAATCATGATTCATCGTTTGACAGCCCTAGACTATTTCGTATGCATCCATAAAAACATACACTGTAAAAAATCATGTAAAAACATGAACTTTTCTTTTTTAACGATTCTAATATTATCCATCACTGGCATAAAAAACATGTTGTACTAAAATGCCTGAATAAGGTCGTATAAATTCATATGAATTAGCCAACTCGTAAAAACAGTTATGAGGTTATTTTTAATTATTTCAAGTTTTTCTCATTTGTCACTTGTATGTACAGTAACTGAAATAACACAGAACAGCAGATGGTTGCAATGCCAGCAATGTGGTACAATTGAAGATTTTCTTTGATGTGAAACTTATTGGGGTTTGAGCCAAAAGTGCCAAATGTGCCAATAAGAGCTTCAGTTAGTAGAACATTTAGAAGGCTGCGAGCACTTGTACTGTGAACAAACAGAAAAAGTAATTTAAAGCGCTGATGTATGATTGTAAAATACAGTTGTGTTTAACACCTGTGGCAATGGCAGTTAATTACAAACATATGTGCTTCCTTTTTTGATTGAAAATCAATAGAGAAACCAGTTTGGGGCATTAAACCATCATGTGTTGGCCAGAAAATATTTTAAAAATATTCCCTTTTGGATTCTGCTAACACTTAAATAGACTTTGAATTGGCAAATCATATTGTTTTTAGAGAAAGACCCAGCTCTCTTTATACAAACTCGCACTTCACACGCCACTGAAGAACATTCTTAGATCTTTGAGGAAAGGTTTCAAAAAGAACTACAAGATACAGATTTATGAAAATGTTTATTTTTACATAAAGAAACTTCTTTTGGCTGCTCATAGATTATGTGTGGGTAATTTTTTTGATAATGCAGTCAGACTAAAAAGCTTCTTAACAAGTAGATAATTTACATAAAACATAAGGTCGCGACCCAAGTATGCAAATAATAAATAAAAACAATGTCTTTGAGACATCATGAGACAACATAATGATACTGTTTCAGCAATGCAGTAACACTCTAGCAGTGCATACGAGTCAAATATCCCAATAAGCAATAAATACATTAGATTTATACTAACGCAATATTATTGGTCTATACATGGGAAAAGATGAAAGGGAAAAGTCTTTAATGTTCAGTCAATCTCTGGACAGATGGTTAGAAACATTAGACACTTACGGCAAAATAAAGGGACAGGACAATAAAATCCAAGTACTGTGTAATAGAGGATTTCAACAACACAGATTTTGGTTGTGACGAAATCTTGAAAATACAAAGGAAAACAACTTCACACAATACAGATGTGACTCTTTTGAGCCATTTTACTGTTAACACAGTTTGCATAAGGTTACATAAAAACAGCATAAAATACAGGCAAATGTTCCTTGGCTTTATAAACATGTTAACCAACACTTTACATTTAACTCTGACAATTTTATAAACTCCAACTTGAATCTGAAATAAATGAATTTGCTAAGAGAAGCAGAAAGATAATTGAAGTTATAAGAGTAAACTTCCGTTGGACCTCTGCTGGAGCAGAACATGTGATGAGATTAATAAGTGCAGCATCACTTTGTGGTAGATGCAGCTCCATAGAAACAACCAATAGGCTCCGATGCTCATCTTTGTGGCTACATATCCAATGTGTGAGTTTTATAACGTCAGAATATTTTCCAATCTCCACTTTAGGACAACTGCATATAAGACAAACATAGCTTGGTTTGTTTGAGGGTTAGCCAGTAGTGAGTGATTGGGGATTTTGGATTTTCCTGATCAATGGCAGATGTAGAAATTGAAGAAATTGGTTGTTGAAGAAATCCTTTTGGTCCATTTGGGGACGCTAGTAAATAAGATCAAGTTATAAACAAATTGTCGACTTGGAATTATAAGGTTCTATATACATTCTAAGAAAAGTCAAAAAATTTACACAAAAAGAAAAAGCACGTAATGTAAATAAATTGTCACGGAATAAGATTTTGTAAATACTACATTTTGGAAAAATGTCAGATAGCCCTTATAATTCCAAGGTTACAAAATGTCTCAATCCTACAAAAAGTTACTTTTACACTTAATTCTGACTTACCCACAGCAACAAAAACATGCACTTAATGCAGTCCTTGGCAAATAGTAACAACATACCAAAAAGTCATTAACTCATAAAAGTCAGGATGTTTTTAATTAGTGCCCTTACTGATCAATATTCTCACAAAACATAATTCTGGCCTCCATACTGTCCCTGTTTTAGATCTGGGTGAGTTTATACACGCCCCTTTCCTCCCTTTCAACTGTTGAAAACAAAAAGCCAGCAGGTGCGATAAAAACGCAGGTGTCCTCAACAGAGGTTCAAGCAATACTGAGGGAACACGTGCTCCACTATGGAGCATGAATTGAGGAGGAACAGCACACAGACTACTCATGTCTCCACCCTCCGCTGTAATTTCCACTTCAAGAGCTCCGACACCATCTCCTTCCATTGGCAGAGAACGTGAGAAAGTGAAGAGGACGGTGAGAAAAATCACCTGGGCGTTCAGGTGAGTTCGGTGGGCCGGTTCAAACGCAGGTTCCCTGGTGCATCGTGTGCTGCTGTTTGCGGCTCTTTACACCTGAGCCCTTGTCTTTGAAGTCCCCGGCCCTCTGCTGGGAGGTATCAACAAGAGCGCTGGCTATGGTAATGCCTGTGGGAGGAAGTAGAGAAGGATATGAGCTTCAAAGAACAAGACTCAGCAGTATAGGTGAGGTGGTGAACTCTAAAATGAAAATATTGAGACCTGCCAAGAAAGCTCAAAAGGTTTGGAGTTTAGTACATAAAGAGTGAATGCAAGAGGCATATAAATATAATCATACAGCTGATGCAGAACAATTCTTTTTTCAGAACCGCTTCGATCATCACATTCAGGTTGTGTCTGTACAGTCTCTGAAATGTTTAATGTCTTGTAGATTGCTCTTTTTATAATAGTTATTTGTAGACAGACTGCTCTAGCGATTTACATTGATATCATTATCACAACTTCCTTTTAATTCATTTTCATAATATTTTTTGTCATGCCAACAAAGTGTTTTGAAATCAACATCAATTCACAACATTCAAAGCTCATAATAAGACATAATAATAATGACATTTTGGGTACAGTATATGCATAACCCCCATGCACCCTACTCATGCAAAAACAAACAAAAAATATGCTTCAAACATAATTGTAAATATGTTTTTTACATTCAGTATTAATTAGAAACATATTATTAATATTAAGTGAAAATATGCAGATTCAAATTGGCTTTAAAAGCGACGAAGACCCGATGATAGTGCCTGTCATTTATATTCACAATAATCTCTTCCCCGTGGGCAGCGCGATGCACGTGACTTTGTTTACTAAACTGATGTAACCGGCAATGCAGGATACCTGAGGCTGCTCAGGTAGCAACGGGAATAGAATAGAATTCGAGTTATTCTACCACTGAAATTATTTGTTATTTGTAAATGCGTTCTGGCCCGTCAGCAGGAAAGCGCCTTATTCAAGTGACAAAATTTCCTCTAACAGTCCGGGAAAGAGGGGATGGGTTTTAAGTGTGACTTAGTCTTTGACTACCTCTTGACCAGGACATGCTGAAATGCGCTCACACTCGTCTTTTTAATATATGTGGACAATATCCAGGTACAGGTGGCTTTTTAATGCTAAATGTAAACGATTTTTCCACAAACAGAAAAATGATTGTTCATCAAGTCAGGTGTAAATTCTCGCAACCTTCTCCAAAAATCAATTGTAGGATCCCTTCATCGACGCCATTAAGTCATTTATTTGCAACGCAAACCGAGCGTTTATTTACAGCACAAAAGTCAACAACTTCTCAAGAGCAAAAACATTTTGTGTGGAAGAGAGATGTCCGTCTCGACTAAGTTAATTGCGAGGCCGAATCAAATCAGCTACACATGAGGAGAATGCTAAAGTGCTCTCCGCTAATGGAAAAATCCAACTCATTATTGTGATGCTTTGGCAGGTGAGCCGCCTGCATGATTAACCCGATGAATTCTGCACTTTCAGACAGGATGTGCGAATCTGACAACTCCATTAAAGGGAATCAGAAAGGCACTGTTGACCTAAGGCACAAAACACTGAAAATGAACGCTTTAAGGCTTCTGGGTTATTGGAAATTGCCTTTGTCTTGTCCGAGTAAAACTTAAATGTCCTTCTTATCCCACCGTGACTGATGCGCAAAAGATGTGTTCCAGAGATAAGCAGAAGAATGTCCAAGCAGGATTTCATGGAGCAGCTGTCTGCGGCGGGTCCTCTCCACACCACCTGCTCCTCACAAAGTGTCATTATGCCACACCAAGGTCACTCCTCAGACTGATGTGCTCTCTGCAAGCAATCGCCTCCACTCCAGCCTCAGTGTGATGCCAAGGTTACTCTGAGAGGGAGTGCACACTTAACCTGATTGTCTATGTAATACAATCTTTCCTTGAGTCATAATGACTTGTTCATCATTGTCGGGACATGGGATCTGGTGCCGGGGGTCAACAGCATCATTTACCTCAATGTTACTCCTGTGATTAAGTCCAAAAATGTATCAGGGATTATAAACACTCAGAGTGTCATTTACATCTGACAGCACAGGTAGTGTCATAGCACACTTTGGGGCTTTTTTAAGGTCTTTGATTAAAGATTACGAGGGCACATAAATAAAAAAAAACATGAATTTCACAGATAGGTTCTACAATATTCAATAAAAATTATGATTTTTTAATCAAGAGAGTACATCCACAACTGATTGCATTATTCCAAGGTCATACAGAACAACATTAAAAACTGCATGGGAATATTACTGAACTATGTTTCATATAATCATCAGTTCACAGTTTGATTAAGCTGTCGGATGTGTGGTAGAGTGCTTAACATATGGGCTCACAACTTGAGCTGTTATATAATAGTGAAGCTTTTCAGTTCCTTCAAGTTGCAACATCACTGATTTTATAGTTAAATGCTGCTGTCCTTCAGGTTTTTAAAGGGACAGTTTAAATTCTGTCATCGTTTACTATCCCTCACATTGTTGTTGTTTCAAACCTGTATTCATTTCTTTATTCTGATGAATTCAACGGAAGATATTTGGAAGAATGTCAGTAACCAAACCCATTTACTGCCATAGAAGGGAAAATAAATGGGAGTCAATGGGAGATGAGATCTTTAATGTAAACGGTTCACGAATGAGTGAACCATTGTTTGTTTTACCAATCTTGTATCATTAAATGATGTATGATTCAGTAAAGTGAACTGAAAGCGACTCATGTAGCCTGTTAACTGTCACCCGTTCCGTATACGGGACACCTAAGTTTTCGTCAATATTGTACATCCAATTTCTAATCGAATCATGACAAACTATATATCATTGGAAAGGTCCAAGACTGTAGAATACAGATTTCTTAAGTGTTTATTGAAATAATTTATGTAGGGAGAAGAATAAAATCTTATTATAAAGAGTGTGCTTAGATATTTTGTTATCCTTTTGCGACCTGTATTTTTTTCTCAAAGAAAAAAGTGTTTGTGTGGTATTTTTTTTTCTACTTTTCTTTTTTTCAAAGGAGTCTGTATTCCATAGAATTCATGAGTTACCGCCATTTTAGTTCCAACATGCGTTTTCATGTGTCAGTTAACAGATTACAGGTTCTATAACCAGCACCTGTGATTCAACTGAAGGACAATTTGCAAGATTATTACAAAAACATTTCTTTCTATTGTATATTCTCCAGAACCTTTTTCTCACTTTGGTGAAGCGGAACGTTTTTTTATAGTTCTCTTTTTAAGAAAGTCGTTTTACTGCTATCCAATTACTTCAAATTACTAGTACCTTGTAACTTGTAAAACAACTGTTTCAAAAGGGCTTTAACAAAACTGCTGTCCACTGTGATATCCCATAAAAGGCCCAGTGGCTATAAATAAAATACATAACATGTGACTAAGCCCTTTTAGCTCTGGGGGTTTTACAGAACTAATTCAGCCCTGTTTTATGTAATTACAAAAGACCTGCCTTGATCTCAAAATGAATGCGTCTGTTTGGGTATCAATGTGCTCCTCAGGGTGGAGAGTGCCCTCCCTCTTCTTTGTCCTGCTATCACTGTCACTGTCACTGTCTCACTGACCACATTGACCACAGCTCAGTTACCTGACATGATAAGGTCAAATTTGTTTCTCCCAGCACAAAAGCATGAATGCGAGAGAGAAAACAACACAAAGTAAAAATAGATATACCTGTATGGCACCTGACCTTCAGAGAAATTTTGGAGCACTGAAATGTGACCAGGTAAACACCTGCCCTGCCACTCTTTACAATATTTAATGACTAAACATGTTTAGTGACTAAACAAGCAGGATAATTACACAGTACACTCCTGTTTATAAAGGGGTTATGTATGAAGATACAAAATAATACAAAATATTATTACAATACACGTACAATCATAAATTTAATGTAGATTGGTAATAGTCTGCAGATGCTGTTATACAGTTTACTGCACAAAACCACTTTCTGAAAAGCTTTTCCATCATTTTAGAGATGCATAAACAAGCTTCGATTTAACTGCATAAAGGATGTTAAAGATCCTTCTTGGGTCAATACATAAATAAATCGATGTTTTGCATTGTGATCTCAAAAGGAAAACTAAATTTTAACGTGGAGTTGATTCCACCCCTAAACCTGATCTCAAGGGGAGAACGTAACTATTTTACGAGGTGGTGATTTCGAGTTTGTGTTACAAACTCATTTATTAGCAATGCAATATAGGACTGATGGTGCAAACACTGAGACTCATTACCTGTGGATGAATGTTTCAAGTTGAAGAATAATCTCAAACTGACAGGAATGTAAGTAATGCAGTATGCTGTACAGGAGCCAAGACCGCCTCTAATATTATTTTCAACATTTGAATTGGTTTATGATAAGCATTAGGCTTGCACGTGGAAGAATATGTTTAAAGTCCTCCAAAATGCATTTGCTTAAAAGGGTTATAAATAAGTCAATTTGCCACAGCAGATTGTAGCCGCAGATAAAGCAGGTCACAATAAAATCAATTTGGCTTTGTTGTTCACTTATAAAACTATCAAAAGACTGCACTCTCATTCACACCCTGTGCATGCTCCCCAAGGTGCTGACCATGCTTTAAATGCACTAAATGGACATTTTAAAAGGGTAAGCAAGTAACACGAAGACACCGGAGGCTTTCTCGTAAACGCAGAAAAAACAGATTGGCGCAGTGATGTTAGAAGGACCCTATAATACTAGAATTCAATGTTTTAGACTCTTTGCCAATGACCATCAACTCTTTACTGTCTCTTTCTACTCATATGATCAAATATTTTAGCGCAAATCAATGTTTCATTTACATTCATTATTTGGTGGGTAGTAAAAAAATCTTCAGGGAGTTTCACACCAGAGTCCTGATCACCCTGTCGGGTTTTATTGAAAGACGATGACCGCGTGTCTGTACATAATTCATTTATTATTGTTCTCTAATGTGGTCTACTTACACCGCAGATCTATGTTTGACACGGAAGCGTTAGCTGTAAAAATGAGTTGTGAAGGGAGCGGAATGACTTCTTTAAGCGCCAATTACTGCTACCTGTATCCCGCTCAACGCTGCAGCAACTCTTCATGTAAACAAGCAGATGAGCGAGATGGAAACGGGCTTGTGTTGTGCAGCGCTCTGCTGATCTCTGCTGTCTGAGAGCTGTGAATCTACAGGCAGGAGAATCTGTTATCTTACAAACAGATGTTCTGCTCTGCTGTATTCACCTGACTCTCAGTGTGACACCTGGAACACTCAGCTCTCTCTGCATGTGTGAGTGTGTAAATGTTCTTGGAGGTTCAGTTATATGAAGTGTTACAAGAAGTAACTGGAAACGATAAGGCAAGAAATTCAACGTTACAATGAGCTGTTACTTCGGTTTTGTAAGTACACGTAGATAAATAACATCGGACACACACGCATGCGCCCACGCACGGACAAAGTTAGATTGTGTGTATACAGACAGATATAGATATGAATTCAAACATAGGTCATTACATCAATAATATTCATTAAAAATCTTTTAAAATCTGTCATGGGAGCAGTTATCATACCGGCTATTAAAAAATGACAGAAGACCTCAGTCAAAGTGACCTGTGAGGAGACGCTGACAGTGCAAAAGACCATATCACTATCACTTCACAGCTCAAGGGCAGCACAACCCTGGGATGACCAGCTCTTACATCAACTACACAACTGCTGTAGAAGATTTTGGCTATTCTCCTTAATGCTTTGTACAGACCTATTGTCTGATGCACTGCCCTTGGAAAGAACGAGCAAGATAAGAGCGAAAACAAACTCCAAAGAATTTACTTTTTTCCTCTTGGCTCATTTCTAATTCTGCCTAATATATTACTCATGGACTTAAAACACACACACACATATTTAGACTCCTGAAAGGCAACTTCCTCCCATCAGAATCATTTATATGAAGAGAGGGGTCTTAGAGTTAGGGGCTTGGGGATTTGGCAGGACAGATCTAGATAGATATTTATATGCAGGGATCAAAAAAACATAGTTAATGTACACAGCTATACTGTGAGGATGTACCAACTGTCCTTGTGACGTAAATGCCTTAATTTAGAAACTAAATAATGTCTTAAAGGTGCAATGTGTGATATTTCGATTGACAGAAATGCAATTTAATGTACATAATAACCTCAGAGGTCTATAAAGACCTTACATAATGAAGCTTTATGTTTTTCTTACCTTGGAATGAGCTATTTCTATCTACATATAATTCACCATGTTGTTTCTACAGTAGCCCTAAATGTACAAACTGCTCTTAGAAGGCGTTCTATAAATATGTCATCTCCTTCAGCAAGATGCAAAAATGTTGAAAAAGACCCCACGCGCCCACTGGCCCCTCCTCCTGCCCACTGGACCACTAACAATTTTAGTGGTCCAATCCACAAAACTGCGATGTCAAGATGTTTGGATAAGGGGTTGAGGTGAAACTAATAGGCAGAAAGTATCATCCTGAAAATGCATGTTTATGAGAGGAACAAAACCGACGTGTTAAACACAACAAATGAATTAAAGTACAGTCACAGGTATTTATTGCACAAACTGACCAAAGACAGTGTTAAAGTATTACAAACAACTCATGTCGCACACCTTTTCCCCGAGATGCCGTATCTGTAATTGCATGAAGTTCATTCAAAAAAGAAACCGGGACATTAGCTAGATGCAGTCGATCGCGGGAGCCAATAAAGTTTCACGCTCAAAGCCAATGGAATGTTGCGATCATTCACGAGACACGGCAGAGCCAATGGGATCGAAGCTAATGTATCTCTTCTTCTGGAGGCAATTTTGAACGTCTGTTGTTCAAGCCACCTGATCTGAGATACACGTTGGACGGTGATCACTTCAACATCCGTTCCTCATACAAACCGCTTTGGTACAAATTTCGCGTTGGTACCCTTGGAATATGTGTATTTTTGAATAACTTTGTGTTTGCCTGTAGCTTATGTTTTATATTTATATATAAACTGTTTCATTACTTGCTCAAACTGCCTGAATGGCGTCATGTAAAAACAATTATCCTGTCCGTTAAACTTAAATCAAAACATCAATATTGCATATATTATACAATTTCATAATGATGGTAAAATTCACACATGAAAAATGACGCCAAAGGGGTACCCTGTGTGTTAACAAGTAACGCAGAGGGGCGCTAACTGAGCGTCAATATGTGACGAGTCGGGAGTGAGAATGTGTTGACAAAACACTGTGATGCTGGTCATATGTGTAAAGAAATATGCAAATGTATATACAAATATGTGGATATGCATGAAAATACAGTTTTGTGCTCTACTCATTTTGATCTAGAACAGTGGTTCTCAACTCTGGCCCGCGAGATCCATTTTCCTGCAGAGTTTATCCCCAAACTCTCATATAAAACACCTGAACAAGCTAATTAGCGTCTTTATAATAGATGCGTTCAACTTAATGCGGCGCTGCGCAAATCTGTCATCGTATGACATTTAAGTACCGCAAAAGAGATTCAAGTGCAGATTGCTCGGTCCGCATTTGAATCGCTCTCGCGGTACTTCAATGCGATATGCCAAACAATCTGCGCAGCCCAACATTAGGTTGAACGCGTCTGTTCCTGAAGTCACTGATTAGCCTATTCAGGTGTTTTATCAGAGTTGGTGCTAAACTCGGCAGAAAAGTGGATCTCGCGGGCCAGAGTTGAGAACCAGTGATCTAGAATGACCTTTCCATGGCCCAACCTTCAGTGAGTCTCCGATGAACGAATACCAATAAAGGTAGACAACCATTTACACCAAATGCCATTTACATATTGGCATTTCTCTCCTTGCGTCACTCTTCATTGGCAACTTTTAGTAAATATCACACATGAGAGCTACAGAACTGCCTGGAAATCGCCACTATGTTTCTCCAACCTGAAACCGAGGTGAAATCTCTAAATATTGATTTGTATTGAACCAATGTCTAGGCACAGTTAGCATGTACAGTGATCTATCCCTGGATCTGATGTAAAAGCTATTAGAATGATCAACTGCACTATTCCTGGAACATTCAGTCTCCACACACCGTGTTTGCTGGAGAAACCATAGTATTTAATCTTGTTGACAAGTGGGATGGCACTTCTTTTTGATGTTAAAGGTGTAGGTGTAATGTCTGTGCCAAATGAAACGGCAATCTGTTGGAATGAACGAACGGTAAGCTTAGTTGGCGTGAGTTTGGGGAGAACTTCCTGTCTGGAGAAAATAATAGCAACTCAGTTTGGAGTGGTGAATAACATAAAAACCTTCAGGAAATAATACATGAGAATACATTCAGACAATTGCAATTCAGCCTTAACACTGATAAAATAATGTATATAAACACTCTTTTGATCTGAAAGTTGTTTACTTGTTTTTGCATTATCTACAAGTGTCATTTCCACACGTCACAGTCTGATTCAGTCTCAATTTTAGTATAATTCAAGGTGAAATGTTGTTGAATATTTGATGATCCCGACTCGCTATATGTCACGTGTCTGCGGAATACAAAGGCATTCAGCATCGCTTCACAACCATCTCCAAAAATCTGTCAGTCAGAGTAACAGGCCAATTACTGTACGCCTTTTCACTCTTTATCACAGCGAGCAACGCACAAGCTCAGATTCAGATGTGTCACTGTTCATTAAACCAAAGTGAAGGCGTTAGTTCCTCACAGACTACGCATATGCTTCAGGGACAAAAGATTTGATTTCCCCAGGAAAAAACATTCTACCTATTCAACATTATACTGATCAGTCAGCATTATCGAACTGTTTTCCCAGCATGCACTGCATCTCTCTTTTTTTCACCTCATCTTTATCCTCTCTTTCCCCTCTCCTCTGTTTTATCTAGTCTCGTCTATGAGGTGCAGTGGTATCAGTGTCATACTGCAGACGGGGAATGTTGGCGTCCAGCAGAGTGCCGCATGTGTCCCATATCTAAACCGCTACTTCCTGCTGCGGTGCCGCTTACAGCTGCTGGCTTTTCAGCTCATTCACAGTTACATGATGAACACAAGCACACCACAGAGACAAAGAGACCGAACAAGAGATAGTGACTGGCCTTAGTGAGGGCAGATTAAGACAAATATAAACCGGATGAGAAAGAGAAAATTGTGAGCAGCTGATAAGACAAATGAAACAAACAAGACTCAAAACGAGAAGCTTTGAAAGCGATTTGTTTATGAAAATCTAATCAAATATTGGCCTAAAAGTTATTGGAAAAAATTAACAACAATTTAACATTAAAATGACAATATAAACAAAACTAAAATTTAAAATCAATTAACTCTTTCACCGCCTTTGACGAGTTATCTCGTCATTTAAAAAAACGGTTCCCCGCCAAAGACGAGTTATTACGGCAATCAGTGTTTATACTGATGTACAGCAGGTGGCGCTATTACACACCTTTGGGAAAAAGTACAGAATCCCAGAACCTAGAACGTATATGTTTTAGCGGTTTTTAATGATTGTTCTGAGTGTAATCTGGGCGGAATCTTTGACAAAAAACGTCAATTATCTCAGCTGTTTAATCAAAGTGATGCATTTTTTAAGAAACCTACCCACAGTGATAAAAACAAACAAATGAAGATAGAAGAATACGGTTTCTTTTGTTTAAAAGCTTCCATTTGACATATTGTTTATCCATATATTCTTTACAGAAAATTTACTGTGAGCCATTAAAGTTGGGTGAAAATGTTAAAAAACGCTGGCGTAGGCTGGCAACTTTTTTATGGCTGTCGGGGAATGAGTTAAAGAAAAAATCAAATCAGCAACTTTAAAATAAACAAATAAATGACAAAAGCATAAAACAAAGTTGATAAATTTTTAAAAGGGCCATATGACACAGGTAAAACACATATCATTGTTTGTTTGAGATGTAATGCATTGTGTATACAGGATTTAAGGTTAAAAATCGCTGTATTTAAGACAAAGCGTGCATGTTTGTATCTCTAGCTCCGCCTCTCTGAAACGCGCACATGTTTAACAAAGCTCATCGCTCTCAGAGCCATTGAGAGAGAGAGTTCTGCCAACGGAAGTCCAAAGCGCTGGAGCATCACGTGATTCATGGAGCCTTCAGATAGTTGCAGGAAGTTGTTTTCTTTTTAAATGCTTTATTTCTTACATCTTTTATTAATTAAATGGCTTTCATCTTTAAATGGGTTAAAAGTTTATCTCAGTTGGTCTCTTTAGTCGCAGCTCCATGTGTAACTAGTAACTTCCGGGAACTATTGAGAGCCCGTGTCACCTGATTCATGGAGCCTTCAGATAGTTTCAGGAAGTTGTTTTCTCTTTAATTGCTTTATTTCTTTCATTTTTTATACATTAAATGACTTTAAACATTACAACTGTGAAAAAACTGTTCCATTGCAATCAACGAAGATCTCAATGGCTCTTTTTGCAATTTTACGTGTCTAATACATGGGCAACTTATAACACACCAAAGACACCATATGTCCCCTTGAAGTAAAATTAACAAAAAATCTAAAAATAAAAGCTAATATAAAATATTAATAAAAACTAAATAAAACTAAATGCAAAAATATAATTAACACATTATACTTACTAATTTATTTTATTTTTGATTTTGCTTCTGCTTTATATACTAATACGTCATATAGTGTAGTTATTTTGTTCATTGAAATGGATATAAATAATAAAAAAAAACTTTTTTAATTTTTAAAAAAAATCCCTTTTTACCTCTTTTACAGTTGCAGAGTTTGCACCTGCCTTGCCGCACGACCTGGGTTTAATTTCTTTCCGATGCTTATATGATTTATGACTACATTTTAGCAATCTTGCTTTTGTAAAAATATTTAACGTTAATGGGATACTTGAAAAACGGAGACTCGAAATCTAAATGCAAATATTGATATAAGCATATTTGTGACGGATGGTGAATGAAAGCATAAACATAAATCTTACCACACTGGCCAGGAGGAGGCATTGCAGAAGATCCCCGTGGAAGACTCATCAGCAGCGTCTGAACGGCAGCACAACTGCCTGCACACGGCTCAACAGCTATAGGACCAGCCTGAGAGAAGTGAAGTCTGAGTTATTTAATGTATCACTGTAATATGAATCAAGCCAATATTAAACTATTGCGTATAAATGCTGCAAAGTTTTTTGTACCGATGCTCATAATCAGTAATGAACCATTCCAATTAAAATGCCATAAAATGTTTTCAATGACACAGGTACAAGCTCTCAGTGCCCATCATGCCGTACAAACAGCCATTAGAAAAACTGCAAATATAATACAGGTACCATCCTAGAAAGTTGCTTTTGCAATTCGATGACTATATTCTCTGACAAACTTGTTTACTTATCTGTAAATAAATAAAACACACAGTATCAGAAAACGGTGACTGTGCTAATGAAATGTAATGGCCATCTGCCAGCCAAGCACAGAACAACACTCCCCTATGCCTGAATATACTTGGCAGGCCTACATTGTTTAGCTCTGCTTTACTTTTCCAATTTTAATGACATCTGTTCCAATTGTTTTTACACTTATAATGTTATCATATACCATAATAATCTAATTTAAGACATTTGAAGTACTGTAGCAGAAGCTCTTTGCGAGTAGACTTCCCAATACATTCTTCATTCATTTTTTTAAGTGTATGGTATTGAGACACGGCTCACTCCACCCTTCAATGGTGGTTGACACAGGACTAAGATGTCATCACGTTTTCACTTCTTTGCCGAAGGAGATAACGTTTTTACGAAACGCGCTATGTGGAGCAGTTTGTCCGTTTAGAGCTACCGTAGGAACAACAGGGCGAGTTCATGCAAGGGGACCTGAGGTGTATGTAGATAGAAGTAGCATTATGTAAGGTCTTTATAAACCTCTGAAGACATAGATATGTATATTACATTGCATTTCTGCCAACAGATCCTCCTCAATCTCACACATTGCATCTTTAAAAGGAATAGACACCAAGCAATAAAAAAGCAAAGTCTTAAAATACTAAGATAAAGATGAATTTGTCAGAAAAAGGCTAGGTACAGTACTGCACTTATGTGTACTTACCACGTATTGAGAAACCCAAACAATCACATGCTTGGGCAATGAGAGTCATTACTGAACATAACATGAACAAGGTTGTATTTAAAACATTATTGTCCCCCACTTAAAGGAAAGTTAATGTCTGTATTTAGGACTATTTCTGCTCCCGTCATGCCCTTCAAGCACTTTCTTCTAAAAGGCAAGAATGTTTCATTCAAAGAATCACTGCAGGTTTCTCAGCTCTTAAAAGCTTTCAGATTAAACAGGTGAAGGACTGGTGGTAAATGGCCCTGTTTATTTCACCCTCTCACAGTAGGTTTTCTATGTAGACAGACAAGAAACCAGGCCTGATTCTAAACTCCAGAAAACAACATGCCACTGAATAGTTAAGTGAAATATCTGTTATAGTGATGCAAAAATAAAATAATAAGGAGGTAAACCATCTGAAAAATGTGTATAAATTCTGTTTGAATAAATCACTTGCTCCTGTAAATGACTCGATGGATCCCTCATAATTCTAATAATTGATATGCAAATAGTTTTTGTATCTAATGCACTGAAATTTATACATATAAATTCCCAGATTGTAAGAGGTGCAATACTGCATCTTATTCACACAACTTTAATCAGAAACCGCCATAGTGTGGCTCCTCCAGCCTACATTCACCATCTCGAAGTTCAAACACGACTTTTAAACCCCCTTAAATCACCCTATATAATCCATTATATTCAACAAAATCCCGCCCTGTCAAACATGATAAATATCCGTGTTTGAGCAGAGTTGCTAATGCACACAAACATTATGCTCCCATTCCCTTTCATTCCCACAACATTTGTTTACCATTTTTCAGTATACAGCGCGGCGTCCATTTTTGTTTAAATCTATGCAGGCGACATAAATCTAATAGTGAAATAAGAACTCATGACTGATGAGTGTAAAGGATGGCGGTCTAGTCCCGAAAATCCAGAAAATCACCAGCAGGTGGTGAAAGTGGATTTCTGCCTCATTTGCATTTTAAGGGCTGTTTATAGTGCATAAACAAAACGGGCAGAGCCTTAAAAATTAATGCGTACAGCCGGCTCACTGGTGGATGTTTGTTACTACAGACGCTAATGTTACACACATGAAAAAATGGCTCGAACATGTTATTTTTCTTTCAAATGCAGCTTTGGAACATGCTATACTTTATGACACCTAACAGCATATTTACAACTAAGCATCTTGATGAAAACATAAGCAGTAGATGAAAAACATTCAATGCCACAGGGTGCCGAATCACATTACTTCTTTATGTTTTCCATTGCTGCTCCCTGTATCTCACGGTTTTATACATAAACGAATTCAAGACAAATGGAAAAAGGAAGAGTATATACTACAAGAGCTTTATAATCATTGTTGCTCCCTCTAATGGGTCACGGCTGAGGGTGTGCTGTTATATCGAACGCTCTGACCGTACAGTCTCCACTGTGGTCTCAAGCTGTCTGACTATGGCGAAGTGACCACAGGGGTCAAAGAGGAGTACAATGTTTACTTACATCTTGTCTGAGGTATTCAATGAAAGAGATGCTTCAATTCAGTAGTTGCCTGCCAAAGCTTTTAACCTGTGAACTCTATAATCAATGTCTCCACGTACTCCAGAAGTCCAAGTTTTCTTTCCTTCCTGTCTCTTCCCTTCATAAACCATTATTTGTCCTTGATTCTATTTTAAAACCCCATATCATTTTAATATGTAAGCCTGAATTCCCTGTCTTTCCTTTGACAGATGTGGCTAATAGGTTTAAGTGCTGAAGCGAACAAACTAATTATAGGCGGTGCTACCTATGTTTGTGTTTGGTTGCAGAACGACAAGAGATGATGAATTCATCAGCTCAGAGGAAATGGGTCCCATTTAATCCTTTAACCGCTCAAACATCAGCTTCCAAATGAACCTGCCACAAAGCAGCTCCTTGGGAACAGATGTTGAAATACAATGCCCATTAGCTTTGCTCTCAGCGGTTAAGTTTCTTACAAAGAAATGAAAGAAAAGCAAGACTTGTTTTACGCCCCATACCAGTGTCTCATTCAGAAAGCACTTGTGATCTAACATTGGCTAAATGTGCTGAAGTAACACTTTTTTAATGAGTCATTGATTCATCACAAACACTCTTTCTATTGCGTTTGTTATAGATGGCATGCTTCTATCTGTGCTATATCATATACATTGAAATCATTGTAGGTCTATTACAGAGTGCGGATGGCAGGTGTTAAATGAAATGTTCAGAGCGAATGTTAAAAAGTTTACGTAAATCTTTATGTTTTAAATGTCTAAATGTTTATATAAATCTTTCACATTTATAGACGAGGAAAAAATGAAGAGGCCATTCCTAAAGTTCATTAAATCAGCATTTCTAGATGTATTATGGTCATTCCAGTCCAGTCAAACCTCCGGAGTGACATAAAGTCATCCAACTGTAATGTGAAAGACTGACAGCATGACAAGACACCTGAAAACTGTGTTTAAAATCAAGGTTATCACAAAGAAAAATAATTGTATGTGAACTTTTCCTAAAAACTTTTTTTTAAATTGCATTGCTTAAAAGTGATTATGAAGTTGTTTTCTTTGCAGTATTTAAGTTCTTGAAAAAATATTTTCTGTTATTTTCTGGTGTTTCTCCAGTTTTTATTTTCTGCATATAAATACAAACAGAAACAATATTTTTATTTAAAATATGGGAGAAATATTGTTAGTAGTACAAAGAATAAAAGAAAAATTTCCATTTGACCTAAACACATACCTATAAATAGTAAATTCAGGAAAACTGAAAATAATTTTGAAAAGATCTCGGGCTGCTGTATATAAAGTATAAGACCACATACACGTACACAAATATATGGAAACTTGCAAATAATGAGTTTTTTACTTTTTCCAAACCAGCACAGAATCACAATGGGAACACATTGAAGGATAGAGGACATTAGATCAAATGAATGCTAATATCTCCTATATGTTTATCTGTTAAACAACATATAGAATAGCTAAGAACAAACTGTGTACCCTCAGCTCACATGTGTAATAAATGAAATGTTTCTGCCATAGAAAAATATCAAACCACTCTACCTCTGCAAACTAATAATTCCTGACCTTTTGTTCAGTTCTTCACTTTTCTGAAACCGTTTTGAAAAATGTCTTGACTAAAATTTGATCACCAGAAAGCGTCCAAATATTTAATGACTAAATCTGTTGCATTAAAAGCTAACAAAACTTTGGTGACATATTTTGCGTTACATGACACAGTGTGCTGCATGTCTTAGAAATAAAAGCCACGTCAACCTGTTGCACTGACCTCAGAAAATGGGAAAGAATAGTGTTGAAACAGAGAGAGAGAGCAAGACTTAGCTTCTCTTGGGTGAAGCATTAATCTCTTTAAAAGCCTTCATTAGCTCAGATTTATTCTCCCCCTCTCTCTGAAGCAGCCTGTTCAGAGCTGGGCAGGATATTTGTACATTTAATTTTAATCCTTGTTAATAGCTATTTTATTAAAATGACACCTTCAAGAAGAAGGACATTAACAGTGAAGTGATGGACTCTTCATGACAGATTGATTCAGAGTGTGAAAGAAGAGATTGACTGTTGAGAGAGAGTGCTGAGGTGACTCAAATTAATCAGACTAAGTAGCAGAGCATATAAATCAGGAAGAGGGCAGACGGAGCGCTCAATTTAGGACCAGCTCTTTCCCTTTAAAAGAAAAATAACTACTTATGTGTCGGAATTCATATGTGACATTTATATTATTGGAAATTTCACGAGCGGTGTAAAGCTATTTCAATATCTGACATTTAGAAAAACAAAAGTAGTCTTCCAAAAATGTTACATTTGTGATAATATCTCCCATCTGACGCATTACGTGCCTCATGAAGTCGAGCTTTGCTTTTAAAAACTTTTTTCTGAACTTGTTACGTTTTCCTCGTATTCCTCTCAATCTTCCCACTCCGGAGATCCCCCGAGGGCTCTGTCTGCTCTGTGGGATGTTGAGGTAGGAGGTACTTCCTGAATTTTGAATGCGTTGCTTGCGAAACATTATGCGCCCTCATCCATCTTATGTTATATCCAGCGCTCATATACCTTCCCATCAGCCCCTGCTCCGCTCTCAAAGACACTGGTAAAACAGGACGACAGCCATCAAGCATGTAAACTGTGGAGGGAAGATGTACAAAATAAGGGGGTGGTAGCAATACTGAAAGAGCAAAAAAAGGAGCAGGGAAGAGAGAGCATGCTGATGAAATTGAAAGTTATTCAGTTGTATGCAAATATATTCTATGTGTTTTTCTATACAACCAACGCAGATGTCTGCCCTTCAAAAGTGGGAGCTGTATATGAAAAACAAAACATGATGAGCTGGGTTGGTTGAGATGTATCTTGAGAGAATAGAGCAGCTTATGGGAAAGACAGCTTTCTTCTTTTTTTAACATAATTGCTAACAGATTTGTTTGGAGCAGTTACACCACTGCCACTGGCAGACATTTCACATCTTCTGAAATTAAAATATGTGCTTCTGTGGAAATTAAAAGTACAATCCTGCCTTAGACAATAATAGAAGAGGATCCTCTGTGGTTATAACACTTAGTTGCGTTTTAAACAGGTACAAGTGCCTCAGGTCCTGTCAGAGACGAGACTTTATAATATGTTTAACTTCCTGAAAGGATCTCTGATGAGAGAAACACAAAATATGTGGTGCTTAGCCCACAAGCAGACAAACGTAATTTAGTTCTTGCAGGTCTATAAATATTACCATTAAAAAAGTGCAATGATTGCTCACTAAAATCAATAGAAAACATGTCAACGTGCTGTTAATAATGTGAGTTGTTGCAGATAACTTTATTTGTATTTGTATTGTGATGATAAATTATTGTTAATTTTAATTTTGAAATATTGGAAAAGATAAATGTTTGATTCTGAGAAGATTTAATGAGACAGGTCAATTTTAACACAAACTGTTTTATAAAAATATTATGGAAGACAATTTTAATTTGATTTTATGAACGCTTACTGGTCCAGTGTATGAAATTTAGCACCATCTAGTGGTGAGGTAGCGAATTACAACCAACGGCTCACTCCACCCCTCCTTTTTGAAGCACTGCAGTTGCTGACACATAACGAAGATGTTGCAGCTTTTTTGCTTCTTTTCCGAAGGAGATAACAGATTTGGGCAGTTTATCCGTTAAGGGGCTACAACATTGCTAAGGCTATGCTAGGGGACCTGCATATGTAGATAGAACTAGCTCATTCTAAGATAATAATAACATAACGCTTCATTGTGTAAGGTCTTTATACACCTCTGAACACATAGTTATGTATATTATATTGCTTCTGTCAACAGATCCTCCAAACAAATGACACATTGGACCTTTAAATAAATTAAATCTTTTCATGAGCATATACTTAAAATACCAAAACTCTATGATAGTGGCAATAAGCCCTGTCATTCATAAGCTTCACTATTGAATTATTAGATGCATCTAATGAAATAATCATCTTTTTTGGAGAATGTAAATGATAATCTAAAGGCAGCAGAATCCATTTATAGGTCCCTGTAATGGAGAATAACAGAAATCACAACACTGATCACAACATTCAGCTCTATCAACACTGTTTCACACTTGCCCTTGAGCAAAACACTTAACCCCTTGCTGTACCAGTGAGACTCTGTAATTAGTGAACAGCAAGATGTTTTGGATAATAAACTCCTGCTAAATGACATGTAACTGCCTGCTAAATCACAAACAATTAGACAAGATGATGATGCAATTTAAAGAGGTTTTCTATAGCACTAGTCAGGGTCACTTCATACCTCACTGAAGTTAACATTGTTTACTCATTTCAGCCCTGCTTTTCTTAAAGCTGAATTATTTATACAGTATGTGGGAACGACAGTGTGCTGACGTTTTTGCGCTCTCAACACACTGACGTCGCAAGTGACGCATGCATTTGTGAAATCATAATAGTCACAGATGCATTTGAGATGCATGTCATGTTACCACCAGATGTAAATCGGTGTGAGACTGGCACTCCTTGAAGAAGTTCCACTATCATGTCGAAATCAATTGGGTTCGATTTACTGCAGGTTGGTTTAGTGATTTTATAAGATAACAGAAAGGGCAGTTAGTCACAATATTTGCTTCAACAAGAATTTCATTTCAGTTGAGGTTACTGTGGGGTTGAATTTAGGTACCACTGCTGGTACCTGAGGGCCATGTACAGTCTCCATCTGGCACACTTTTTTATCTGTCGTCTGATACCCTTTCCAGATCAGACTTGGTGTTTAATAGCCAAATGTTAGAGTTCATCTGCCCTTTAGAAAGCTTTGCACACACTCCTCATCTACATACTAAGCCTGTTTTCACAAACATGACACATATAAACACTGTCTACCTATATTCATGCTGAACTTTAAAAATGTACTGTACGTACTTCCCTCGGAAAGGTGAATGCCAAACTGTGCAACAAAACATTTGGTGTACACACGAATAGGATGTTTGCCAAGTAAATGTGCATTAGATTTTTCTTGGACTGTAAAACGATTAATCCCAATTTATAAGAATAAAAGTATGTGTTTACATAATATATGTCTATGTACTATGCATAATAATTGTGGTATTTATATACACAAAAACATATACATGTATATATATATATATTGATCTGTTTATTTATATTTACCAATAATTGAAATTGCATATACACATTTATTAATATTTAAAAAAAATCTTAATTGTATGCATGTATGTGTATTTATTTATAATATGCACAGTACAACTTTTATTCTGGATGCGATCAATCGTGATAAATTGTTTGACGGCCCTATTATATATATATATATATATATATATAAAATAACATAAAATCTAGTTGTTCTGAAAACTTTACTAGGTACAGACATTATTCCAGTTCCTGCTTCGGAAGTTAGTATGATTCAAGGCTAGTTGCTCTTGGGGGCTATTTAGAATGCAATTTTTTGCCTCCGTACCGAACCGACAACCTGTCGGCAAGAAAGACATACGCGTAGCTCACAACAAACATGTCGGCACCTGGGTTCAGGTCTGTGTAATATTTCTGTCTGTGTATTATTGTGTAATGTTATAAAACAGTGCAGACTACTCACCAGCCCGTCATGTTTGCCGTGCGGCGCCAGGCACACTTACTCACACACCTGTCAGTGCCACAGGAAACACATTAGCGTGAACGTGTGTGTCTGTTTGTGCTGACTTGGCCTGACAGACAGTAAAAATGCTTGAAATGATCGGAGGTGAAAGGGAAACAAAAAAGGCAAACAGGCCATCTGCTGGTAGAGAGAGAGAGGGTGTGAGAAAGAGATACTGACAGGGTGAGAGAGATTGTGAAAGACAGGCAAAGTCGAAGAGAGACAGAGAGAAGGAGATTAAATAAAAAAGAGGCATGCGGGGTGGCTGGCAGGTTATCCGAAGCGTGTCAGGAACACTCTTGCCGTGTGTCTTTTATGTTCGCCTGCGAGCTGCAGACAGGCGGGCTGTTGTGTTGTTAGGTGCCTTGTGGCTGTGCTCTTCTGCGCTCATTGTGTAGTGATGCTTCAGAGCAGAGGCAGGTGCTTCTAAGTGCATCCAGACTGAAATACAACGAGCTGTTTGTTTTGCTCAACTCTAAATCAGCCCCATGTTCACACTTATGAAGTGAAGAGTTACTAGATACTCCGCTAGAAATTCTTCAGTCGCTTTCAGTGGATGTGTGGACTTGGTCAACTCTGAATCAGATCTGAAGGGTACACATAAAAAAATAACTGCAACAGTCTGGATTCAAGCAATTCCAGCATTATGGACATTACATTTGCAGTCAAAACTTTTGTTATAAATATAAATACAAATTCTTAGAGAAGGATTCTCCAACCAATATATTGATCTGTTTTATTAAACTCCTGATAATCCAGACATCGGAAAAATATCAGTCTATACAATAAATGTTGACATTTTGTGAATTAAAATGCACGAACTAGAAAGAATAATAACCAATATATAGAGAAGAGATGGCTCCTCATAAAACATCATATGTTTATTTTCTTACATGAATTTATGAGGAAGAAACACGTTCTGACTGACATTTCTCCACTACGGACACAACTATTTTAAAAGGTGCATTTAAAATTTAATTTGAAAAATCATTAAATGCAGTAGTGCACTAAGGGTGTGAAGCTCTGTTGGAGCAAGATGTTTTTTGTATTTTCATCCTTTGTTTAGGAACTGCTATAAGATTATATAAAATATCAATAAAAATACTTTGAAAAAAGTCATTTGTAACAGTGCTCATGTCACTTCACTTTTTTTTGGAAGAAAATAAAAAACTGTAAACCCTACAAGCAGAGCTAACAGCTTGACTTCTGAAAATTTAAATGGATTATATTTGGTTATAGATTATGGTTGTAAAATTTCTAAAAAAATGTGTGAACATACAATGAGTATTTTTAGCACTCTTGACAACCATATTTTACTTCTGTGTGAACGTAGGCTTGAAAACAATAAAGACCGGCTCTGTTCCATTACCTTGCCCCACACATAAGCAGCCCAAACATTTTGTGTAAAAAAGGTCATCTTTAATTATAAAACTATTTTTTATCAGAACATGCTTAGTATTGAGTACATTTTAAGCATTTTATCTCAATGTTTCTTTCACTTCATCTGCCATGTTGGATCGGATTTTTGACTTAATTTACTAAAATTTGAGCCATTTTTTCTAGTTTTGGTTAATTAATTTTTGCAAAAGAGCCATTGCAGAACGTTTTATATATATCATCAAATTAAAATAATAATATATATATATTTATTATATATATTAAACTCCATTATATCTAACATATAGAAATGAGGTTAGGATTGTTTGAGTAGCGTCGTTTGCGTATAGCACTGCATGTGTGTATTGGCCAGGACAACATGAAATATTCATATATATTATGATGTTTTTAACAATCGAATGATGGTGAAGGGTAAGACACCTGGCGCCATAGCTTCCCCGCCAATCGTCTAAAGTGTAGTGTTCATGTCTAAAGCGTATACAATGCCTTACATATTGGGATTTTGGAAATCTGAGAACCTGCCTTAACTCTAATAGCACTTTTAAAAACCGAAATACAGAACTACAGGGAGTTTCAGCATTTCAGTCACATTTGTCCTCCACCACTTCTCCCAGCATGCTCTGGGCGGCCGGTACTGTAGAGCACCGGGTCTTAAGGGAGCTCATTGTGTTGGTTATGTTGAGCTCAGACAGATTCATTAGCCAGCTCTTAGATATAAAAAAGGACTATCCTGCCACAGAGGTCCATTGCCAAATTTCCATTTTAATTGCAGACAGAAACACAGAAGGAGAGTAAGCGCACAGTCCTATAACCGTCTACAGTCTACACCAACTACAGATTAATCATGTCCCTAATACTCAGTAAAAGCCGTGACATCCCCCTTCAAACTCAAAAGGTGGGAGTATAAACTTTACCTTCTCTCCGCTATTAAAAGTGAAGATGAATGTATTTTCAAAGTCTCCGACATGGGCGGAAAAAACAAGCATGAAACATTACACAGCACATCATTTCACAAACTGTTTGCTTCAAATCCAGTATTGATTTTGTTTTTGTTCTCAGTGAGAATGAAGCTATTGATTAAAAACGTGAGGGGAGAAGAAGAACACGGCCGTCATTAAGAAATAAGAGAAACTCTTAAAGGAGAGGCAGGGGTAGTTTAAGGAAGTACCAAAAGAAATTAAATTCACCGATGCAGAAAGTTAGAAGTGTGTAACCAACTGCATCAAAGCCAAAACCTGCTTCAACATATGAACGCCCTGTGCCAGTTATGAAAGATAATGGATATTCAACTCAGGGCCATGTTGTCTACCATGGAGACATCTGTTGTTTATGAACAACATAATTACTTACAGTCTAGACACAAATAAAGCTTTTCAAAACAACATATTTGTACACATATTAAAGCCTGCCGTGCACAGCCTTTATCACACAAGCACCTCTGTTTCTGAAAGCATACTGCCCTGTCTTTACGTATTTTCCTTTCCAATTTCATCCTATTTTTTTGCAGTTTTTCTTTTTCTCTCACATTTGCTGTATCATAAACATTTAAATCAATGGTTCTCAAACTGTGGTACGCGTACCAATAGTGGTGCTTGAAGAGACCACTGAAGGTATGCGACTCTATAAACTCCATATTTTAATTTACATTTCGTGTTTTAATCATGTTTAATACATGATAGATAAATACATAATACAGTACATCTCAGCCTATCTGGAATTTATTATAGTTGTATGAATTATTGTTTATTTATCATTGGTCGATGACGTAACTTAGGCACGTGACAGGCAGATCAAACAGAATGTGAGCTTGTGCGTCTCTCTCTCTCTCTCTGTGCATGTAAATTAGGCTTCTTATGTATTTCTGCACTTGAACCGCTGTTTAAAGCTGCTGTTATTGCTGTAAAGTGCTAATTCAACATGCGTCTGCATCTACTCGATTTTAACTCAATTGATCGATTGGCGCGTTACGATTTAGTTTTTACACGGCGCGTTACGATTTAGTCTTGACCCGCCACTTTGACGAGCCGCTGCAGTAGTTTGAGTCTCTGTTTGTTATATACAGTTGTTCTCTTGATGTTAAGTATACACATATTTGTTTAACTTCTGTGTTAAATACTCTTTCCACATTGTATGTCTTTATGATACGTCTGTGGTCTTTCCGCAAGTCCTCACAAAGTTAATAATAAATCCCCCATAAAAGTCATTTACAGAGCTGTGTGTACAGTGCACTAGAGAAAAGTGTTTTGTGTCCACTATTACTGCTGACTAACTTTAAAAACATGGAAAAGCATGTTATTTAGTTTTAAACAGCTACCAAACAAAAAAGTATTTATATTATTAAGAATATAGAATTGGAGGATGAGGTGTAAAGATAAAGATTCACTGTTTTACTATTAATTTGACTGTTTTTTCATATGATTTTCTATGGTGGTCATAGAACAAATAATTTGACTGAAGGTGGTACCTGATCTGAAAAGTTTGAGAATCCCTGATTTAAATCACTGGTATTAAAGGGATAGTTCACCCAAAAATTGTAATTCTGTCATCATTTACTCATCCTCTTTTCATTACAAACCTGTATGACTTTCTTTCTTCCGGAGAACACAAAAGAAGATATTTTGATGAATGTTGTTAACTTGCCCTCATCCACTTGCATTGGTTTTGTGTCCATACAACAGAAGTGAATGGGGGCCAGTGCTGTTCGGTTAACGATATGTTTCTTACATCTTCTTATGTGTTCTGCGGAAGAAAGAAAGTCATACAGGTTTGAAATTACAAGAGGGTGAGTAAATGATGACAGAATTTTCATTTTAGGGTGAACTATCACTTTAAGCTTCAAGATGACCAGTCTTTAGACAAATAATCATAACCTGTTATGATCAAATTAATGGTTATGAAATGAAACAAGCAATGTGGATTTCAGGAACATTAACTTAAAAGCAATTATTTGTAAGGAATGCCAGCCAAGATCCAAATTTAGATCATGTTCGAACCTTTATATTGAAGTGATAGTTTACCTCAAAAATATAAAGTTCTGTCATCATTTACTCATCCTCTTGACATTTCAAACCTGTAAGACTTTCTTTCTTCTGCAGAACACCAAAACAAGATCTTTTGAAGAATAGCTGTAGAACAGAGCAAATGATGAAATAATTTTCATTCAACTATCCCTATAATGGCAGCAGTGTTCCTGGAAAAATTAAAAACTTTCTAAGAATTTGTAGGAAACTAAGACTTTTGATGGTAACGTGCTAAGTGAGAAGCAATCAGGATTTGCAAAGAGATTCTTGATGAGCCACAGCATTTTAGATGAAAGATTTTTCCTGACAGGCCCCCTCAAGGGTTTTGACCTAAGACTCTGAATCTCCTCGACAAACGAGGGTTTAACTCTTAAGCGTTACTAATCTCTGGGGTAGACAGAAATCACAGCCTCTTCCAACAGCGGTACGTCATTGAAAAATGAGGGATGGCATTAATTCAGGTCGACTTGATAAAAAGGGTAAAAAAGCATTTAAAAGTATATTTACTCAAGGATAAAGTGTCTTAATGAAAATCATACACAATGAATTCAGTTCATAAATGGAGAAAAAATGCTTTTTAGCTCTATCCTTTATTGTCTATCTATGAAATCAAGCTTGTATTTATTACTAAGCATTGTCTGTGGAATCACAGTGCTGAACGAAAAATTGTTCTCATAAACAACTTTCCAATAAGAGAACCCTAAAATAGCCGTCATACTTTACTCCAGAGAATATTTTTCAGAGCAGCGCTGTCTTAAAAAGCTAAATTTCTGTTTAAACACACACTTCAATGTTTTTGGCTCCAAACTCTACTTAAACATGAATTTCCCAAAAGCAACAAGACATACAAACAAATATTACAATAAAGTCTATGAATCCAATAACATTCCAACCAAGTGACAACTTGCCCCAATCAAAATGACCCCTTCTTTCCCTTTCGAAGGTAAACAATAGGCTTTTCCTAATATCTCGCCTGAATCAACATACTTCATATCACATCAATCAAGCATTTGTGTGCATACACAGTAATTACACACACTGACCTCATCCAGCACCATCAGGCTCTTGAGTGTTTTGCGTAAGAGGGTTATGATATCCGCTCTTATCTTTTCTGGCCAGAGAGAGCTCAGGTAAAGTCAAAACTCAGAGTGATATTAGACTGCTAATGGATTGTTCGATTACATGTTTATGACTCCTGGACTACAGGATTATTGAACTGGACCCATCGTCTAATGGTTTTTTCCCAGATTCTCTTTAACTAATATTGGCTGAACAGCCCATAAAACCCTGATTGCAATGAATGGCACTGAAGGAGAAAGTCTGTCAGTAAATAAAATCCAACATTGGTGGGAATTTTTGCATGTATGTGAAAAATAAGAAATCCAAATTCAACAACAAATGGTATGATGTGTCCAACCTGATCTCAAGGGAATACTGAAGCCAATACTAAAGCCCCTCCCCTAACCCCACCCATAAACCTAACGTCACGGGCGCAAAAGCTACGTACGAATGTGCTAAAATGTACGAATAAGATCGCGTACATACAAATTAGCCTCCTTGTAAAATAGTAACAAATTCCCATGAGATTGTGTTGGTTTGTCTTGGTTAGTAGTTGCCACGAAACTGCAGTTGGTTTGAAGCTTTAAGAACAATAAATGTTTCAGTAGAATAGAAATAGATTTTTTTCTACGTGGTAAATCGAATGGTCAATTAGTTAGAAATAACAGGCTGTCAAAATAAACAAAAGGCCTTTAATATCTTCGAAAAATACATACATAATAAGAATATTAGTATTTCTATCATTCTTCCATGGGAAGTTAAGTTCCATATTATATTTGTAACTACAGTAGTCTGTATACTCTATTCTTTCTCATGTGAAATATAATCTTCTGTCACCTTGTACAAGCATATGTTGACTTGTCAACCTACAGGACCAAAGAGACAACAGACTGCAAGACTATTAAGTTTCACCTGTCAGTCCCTTGCAGCCCAGAAAACATCTGGTTCTGATCAATCGGACTCACATAGCAGAGAAATGTGTTTCCTATACTAACATGCAAGATCAGCTGAACATGAGACAGTCCCAGAGCAGCAAAAGTGCTGATGAGAGAAATGAAGACAAAAGGCTATTAATATGGATCACAGAGTGATCCGTGCATGCACCGTTCTGTACACTGACTTCTGACATCAGTTTTGGGCGTGATGAGGAAGAATCCTGGTGGATGGGGCTCGTTGAGTTGAAATGTTCTCCAAGTTCGGGCTAATTTGGATTGCATGTTTTGATTAAGAAACTGACATTTGTAAACTAGAAATAATGTTATTTTATCTTTAATCAAAGTTCATTTAAAGCAAGTCAGTTTCACTCAGATCAAAGTTGGGTTTAGATCATAAATCATATAAACATTTAACTGTTTCAGCTTTATGTTAAGACACATATATGCTGTAACTAATAAAACACAAACATCTCTTTTCTCTCATACTCTCTTTAAAGTAGTCATATGACATGGCTAAAACAAAAATTTTCTTTGTTTTAGATGCAATGGAATGTGTATAGAAGATTCAAGGTAAAAAAATGCTGTATTTTCCACATACGGTGGAGATGTTTGTATCTCATCTTTGCTCCGCCTCTCTGAAACGGGCTGATTTTTTACAAAGCTCATTGCTCTGAAAATCGAAGTGTGCTATGATTGGCCAGTTAACCAGTGAGTAGTGATTGGTTGAATACAGCAAGTGTGTGACAGAAATGTAACGCCTCTTACCATATTTGGAACATCAGGTTACCAAAGCAATTGTACTGACAGGTACGCCCACATAACTTGCGTATACATACCACGAACTGACGTAGATTTGTGGGGTTGTGGTTACACGAGGCGTTTCAGGCAGGTCTGGGTGAGCATTTGCTTTTAGATAGAATGCATCTTTTATTACGATACTTACATTTTTTCAATTGGTGTGTTAAAAGTTTCCCATTCATGTATTAGATACGTACAAAGACACAGAAAAACAAGTATTCGCGCCACATGACCCCTTTAACTTCATTCAGAACTCTGCTGCCGGTCTGCATGCTGGCTATTTGTATTTTCCCTGGAAGGTCTCACGCTGTTAAATATCGCAATGCCCAATTTCCCACTGACTCCGGAACAGTGACAATCGGTACTTGTAAACGCTCCATGAACTAAAGCTCAGCATCGCTCCGAGTGCAGCTGAGCTCCGAAGCAGCTGTGGGATTTATGAACGTCTCATAAAAACCCTTCATGGGTCATCGATCTGGGAGGTGTTTTGGACAGAGATGAGATGTGACAGGAATCAGCAGCCTGACACGACACATTAAAAGACCAGAGCTAAGTATTATGTTGAGCTTGCTCAAAGCACTGTGTAGGACTAGCTTTGATTAAAGTGTCCAAAACCTGTAAAAGATGCCATGGAACAATCCAGAAGATGAATCTGCGCCCGTCTGTTAATATCTGCTTTTTACTATGTGCCTGTTAAAAAAGCGAAATATTTAATATCACTGCCAATGTCTGTAAGAAACAGAAATACTAAAAAGGATGGTGAAAAACCATGTGTGCTTGTCATAAAGCCCGAAATATAGGATTTTTGTGTATTCTAAATTAGACTGAGCATCTGTCTGCAAGGTGAAAGAACGAAACATTTAGAGCCTTTAATGTTATACATCGCTGTCAAGACTTGACATAGAGTAGACGAAAACACAATGAACAAGACTAAGAGGATCATTTTATGCTCCTGAGAGTTGCCATAACTTCCATTGTTTATTTGAACAGCTGTATATGGACTGTTTTGATAGGATCAGACCATCAGACAGGCAACTCACAGAACATATGTTTGAATCCCTGCTCTGTGGACTACAGTCATCTCCCAGATCCCCCCACTCAGCCTCTCAACATCAATATTGAGATGGAAAGAAAATAACCAGAAGAGAGAGATAGAGAAAGAGAGAGCGAGAAAGAAATGGATGTAAACTCAGATAACAAGAATTGAAAATCACAGTATGGAGAGCGTGATCAATATCTATCTTCCTATTGTGAGTAAAAAAAAATTATGTCCTGAAACCCAAACAATACCTGAACAGACCATTAGATAGTCTTTTAACATTTAAGTCTTTGAAAGAACACCCGCTGAAAGATAACTGTGACAAAATATCAACACACCTGACAAAAAAACAGGCATCTAAAAGCATGTATAATACGACATATGTTGGGCAGAACTGTATGCAGCCTCTTACTAACGCAAACGTGAGTGGTCGTTGTTGCCTAGACAACAGGTCACATCAAAATACATCTCTTCATTGCATCGGAGTATTTATTCAATCGTTGTTTCATGTGTAATGTTTACTGTATGCTTACATTGATAATTTAGCGAAGCATCTTTTATTTAATTTTATTGAGGGAGTGGGGCGTCACTAAACTCCTTTATATTTATACTGACCCCTACTGGTGTGGATGTCTTGCTGGTTCACTACTCTCTCTGTCTTGAACTTTTCTTTAAGTGGCTGCTCTTGAAAGTGCCTGGTCTTGGAATTTAACGGAGTTGTACTTGTGGTCATATTGCTCTGCACTCGAGGTCATCCCACTTGTCTTCGCTTTGTGGCATTGAAGCTGCAGGTCATAGCGGTTTGTTTTAACACTTCAGCAGGAATTGGTTGTTTGGACATGCTAAATTCTGTTTCCACTGATGGATCACAGACATGCTGATCCAAACATTTGAACTATTCTGTTGGCTACATTGCATACTATTATACAGTATATATTGTAGGCTACTTGTTTTTAAATCTTTTACTGAAAAATTGCTATTTAAGTTAAACTTGCTGGGGACCTGCTTGATGCAGATTTTAACAGCTTTTCCTTGGCCGTTGATGACTTTCTTGCTTTTAACCTCTCTATTTTTATTAACATTTAAAAAAGTAAACATGCATGTGCACCATTAAGGACAAAGTACTTCTCAGTAAGTGTCGTAGACTTTAACTTTACACCAAACATTACTTCTCACCATCCACAAATTTACAGGTCAAAAAATGAAAAATTTAATTTCTCCCTATCTGCTATTGATCACTTCACACTCAAAGTAAGATATGTTTTGCTGTTAAGTATAAGCACTCAATGTCATCAGCTTTGCTGTGCAAATGTAATACGTCACATTCCTCAAACTCTTTGTCTCGCTTCTTGTTTTACAATGAACCAAGCTAACAGAAGCTGCTGGAATGAGATGCAGCCAAAAAAGACTGTCAAAAAAGAAACACAGGGCCAGATTATGACCTGACAACAACCCATCTTCAGATCATACTGTAGATCAACATTAAGATGAGTATGTGAAGTTATAGAACAAAGGGTTGCAGGTAAAAGGAGTAACGTACATTATAGAACCTTGGAGTCTGAAAAAGGAATTGTTGCTCTGTTGCTGCAGATATTTTTGTGACATTGGGGAGGACAACTCAGTCAAGGCCAAGCTAGATATTGTATACAACAGGTCTAGCTCGCTTTAAGGCCTTGTTCTGACTTGACTTTTTTTTGACAAAAAAAAGTTGACAAAGACACTTTTTCAGTAAAAAAAATGCTGCCAGCGTTTGGTTACAAATAGCAGCCGAACGCCATGACTTTTGAGACAGCGTCTGTGCACGAAGGCAGCCGTGAGGAACAGATAGGCAGCGTAACAGAAGTATATTGGAATTATAGACAGAGAGCATCTTTGCAATAACTAATCGCATATTTAAAAACTACAATACTGATTTCTCGCTAGAAATGCAAAGAAATGCGAGACTTCGGAGGCAGCGTCTGTGCACTAAGGCAGCCCTATGAAACAGATAGGCAGCGTAACTGAAGTATATTTGAATTATAAACAGAAAGCGTCTTTGCAATAACTAATCACATATTTAAAAACTACAATACTAATTTCTCGCTAAAAAAATGCAATCCGAAGTTGTTGAAAGTGAAAAAGAACCTTACATTTATACAAATCTATGCTACAACGGGCATTTCGGCCGCCATTTAATTTTTTCTCGACCAATCACGTTCCTCGCATGTTGTTAAGGAAACGGTCTCTGTCATTGGTTAGCTATAAAATTCTCGCGTTACAGAATACACAAAATATACAACATGTAATAATCCCTTCTTACAAACAACATAAAATAGAGACTGTGTCTGTCCCCCGGATTAGCAAACATAAGATATTGCGTAAACCTCTTGAAAGTAATTTAATAAACGTTAAACAAATCAAACATGAACAAAATACAGATAATCAGCTGTTACGACTCGGATTGCTTAATATTAGATCTCTCTCAAATAAAGCACTTTTTGTTAACGATTTGATAACCGATCATAAAATAGACATGCTTTGTTTGACAGAAACATGGCTAAAGCCAGATGATTTTATTACTCTAAATGAATCCGTTCCCCATGATTATTACTATAAACACGAGCCTCGTCTAAAAGGTAGAGGGGGAGGTGTCGCTGCACTTTACAAGAATTCTTTTATTACCTCTCAGAAGTCTAATTTTAAGTACAGTTCTTTTGAAGTCATGGTACTTCACGTATCGACACCTATTACTAAGGACAAAACATTTTTAAAATTTATTCTAGCTATTGTATATAGGCCTCCAGGGCACCACACAGATTTTATTAAAGATTTTGGTGGGTTCTTATCAGAACTAGTACTGGCCGCAGATAGAGTCCTTGTCGTCGGTGACTTTAATATCCATGTAGACAATGATACAGATGCCTTGGGACTGGCTTTCAAAGACACTCTTAACTCCATGGGCGTTAGTCAACATGTGTCAGGACCCACTCACCTTCGTAATCATACTTTAGATTTAATACTTTCTTATGGTATAAATGTGGACGATGTTAAAATCGTTCAGCAGAGTGAAGATATTTCGGATCATTATCTGATATTATGTTTGCTTCAATGGCCTACGGCTGCAAATCAAACTCCTTGTTACAAATATGGTAGAACGATTACTTCAACTACCAAAGATGCGTTTCTCGATAATCTGCCTGAATTGTCTAAAATATCCAGCATGAGTAATAACGTTGACGATTTTGACACTACTATTGAAAATTTTAACTCTACTTTCTCGGAAATATTAGACACAGTTGCTCCTCTGCGTTTAAAGAAAATTAAAAATAGCAGCCCAACACCGTGGTATAATGAACACACTCAGACTCTAAAAAAAGCATCCCGTAAAATGGAGCGCAACTTTAAGAAAACGAATCTAGAGGTATTTCGTATAGCATGGAAGGATAGTACTCGAAATTACAGGAATGCAATAAAAACGTCTAGATCCGCCTACTTTTCAACACTAATAGAGGAAAACCATCACAACCCTAGGTTCTTATTTAACACCGTGGCTAAATTAACAAAAAATAAGTCGTCATCGACGTCAGATTCTGATTATCAGCATAACAGTGATGAATTTATGAACTACTTCACAAGTAAAATCCAAGATATAAGAGAAAAAATTATAACAATGCAACCTGTAGTGAAATCCGCTGAACAAACTAACTACAGCACCCCTAAGGAGAAATTGCAATTATTTTCTACAGTAGATCACGATGAACTGTCTAAAATCATTAAATCATCTAAATCATCAACATGCATGCTAGACCCTATACCTACAAAACTACTGAAAGAAATGCTCCCCGAAATTATAGATCCTCTTCTTAGTATTATTAACTCATCTCTGACATTAGGACATGTGCCTAAAGCATTTAAGGTGGCTGTTATAAGGCCTCTTTTAAAAAAACCCAAACTCGACCCTAAAGAACTAGGGAATTACAGGCCTATATCGAATTTACCTTTTATATCTAAAGTTCTGGAAAAAGTAGTTTCAACCCAATTATGCTCCTTCCTCCAAAGGAATGACATTAATGATGAATTCCAGTCTGGATTTCGAGCATGTCACAGTACAGAGACTGCTTTGATCAGAGTTACAAATGATCTGCTTTTAGCGTCTGACCGTGGCTGTATTTCGTTATTGGTGCTGCTAGACCTCAGTGCTGCATTTGACACCATTGACCACAGCATACTTCTACATAGACTCGAAAATTACGTCGGCATTAACGGAATAGCATTGAAATGGTTTAAGTCTTATTTATCCGACCGTTTTCAATTTGTAGCAATAAACAATGAGGTGTCCCGCAAATCACAAGTCCAGTACGGTGTACCACAGGGCTCAGTCTTGGGACCCCTGCTCTTCGCATTATACATGCTACCTCTAGGAGATATAATAAAGCGACACGGAATTAGCTTTCACTGTTATGCTGATGATACTCAACTTTATATTTCCTCGATGCCTCATGAAACCCAGCAGTTTCATCGAATAAAGGATTGCATAGTTGACTTAAAAATGTGGATGAGTAACAATTTTTTACTACTAAACTCGGACAAAACAGAATTGTTACTTACTGGACCGAAAACTGCTATGCGTAACAACCAAGAATACTGCTTAACGATTGACGGATGCTCCATAAAATCCTCGTCATCAGCTAAGAATCTTGGCGTTGTATTTGACAGTACTCTCTCATTTGAAAGCCATGTCGCAAACACCTGTAAAATTGCATTTTTCCATCTTAAGAATATATCTAAATTACGTCATATGCTGTCACTGTCAGATGCAGAGAAATTAATTCATGCATTCATGACATCAAGACTAGATTACTGTAATGCACTTCTAGGTGGTTGCCCTGCGGGCCTATTACAAATACTGCAACTGGTTCAAAACGCGGCAGCTCGAGTTCTTACACGTACAAAAAAGTATGAGCATATAACCCCGGTTCTGTCAACCTTGCACTGGTTACCTATAAAGCATCGCATTAACTTTAAGATCTTGCTTATTACCTATAAAGCCCTACATGGTCTAGCGCCGCAGTATTTGAATGAACTTCTATTGTATTACAGACCACCACGTACATTACGCTCTAAGGGGTCCTGTCAGTTGGTAATACCTAGAATTTCAAAATCAAGTGCAGGTGGTAGATCCTTTTCTTATCTAGCGCCTAAACTTTGGAATATTCTTCCCTGCACGGTCCGGGAGGCAGACACACTCTGTCAGTTTAAATCTAGACTAAAGACTCATCTTTTTAATCTTGCATACACTACACCTCCATAATATTAATCCTCAGAGGATTTAGGCTGCATTATTTAGATCAACCGGAACCAGGAACACATCCAACAACAAATGATGTACTTGTTGCATCAAAGAGTGCAGAACAGTACTCTACTCTCAGCCAGTCTTGTCTCTTTGTTCCAAGGTTACCGCAGGATGCAGTTCATGCCCAGACCTGATGGCAGAGCTGAGAATGGGAAGCGGTGACCTGACAAGTGCTAAGAGGATAGAGCTGGATAAAGGACGCGACAACTTTGTTTTTTTCTACAACATTTCAAATGCTATTAGATTGTTAATGATAATCTTTAATTTTTATATTTTTATTAAGCCTTGTTGTGCAAGCACTGATGAGCTTGTGCAGAGGCAGCAGCTTTTGCCAGAGGGGAACTGGAATCCCCTGGTTGGGCCTGGGTTCCCCTGAGGTTTTTTTTCTCGATGGGAGTTTTGGGTTCCTCACCACCGTTTGCATATTGTTTTGCACTATCTGCCTGGCCGGGGGGGCTGCTTTAGAATTCATACTTGTATTAAATGTGTCTCATGTACAGCTGCTTTGTAACAATGAAAATTGTAAAAAGCGCTATATAAATAAAGTTGAGTTGAGTTGAGTTAAAAAAGGAGCTTGACTTAGGGCCGAAAAGTTTTAAGCGCCGGCGCTGGCGTTTAAAAAAGCACACAGGACCTTTTTTGAAAAAATAGTTTATACCATTGGATTACAATGTAAAACAGACGCTAGCAGCTTTTCAAAAAAGAAGTAAAGTCTGAACACGGCCTTAGTATGTTAATCCGTCAATTAGCAGTTATTTGATGATATTTTTAAAAAGTACAAAGCTTAGGCACATTCAGATTTCCATGCACATGTCCATTGCCTTTATACATCAAACTCCTACGCAACAGTCCAGTGCAGATGTATGTGCCGCAAGAAAAAGAAGCCCTGCAATTAAATAACAGTCTACCAAACATTTGTTTATCACAGATGGCATTTTAAATGTTGTTTTTAAAAAGTGCGAGTCTTTAAAAAACAAAAGTTAAAGACATGATAAGTAACATGAAACTGGTGATGGATATAGGCAAGTAATGCGTGCTTACAAATTTGAAAAAGATATTGCACAATTCAATACACTTGAACAAAAAACTCAGCAGAAAGCCGTTCTAACCGCTCTAGACCATGTGAGAGAAATATAGCGCTAATGCTAGCGGCCAATGAAAGCATCCATCCAGAGCCTGTGCTTAGCAACCAACTTAGGCATGAAATGTGATGATGGCTCTGCTCTCTGGCCTTGCTGCTTGCTTACTGAGAATATTCAACCATATATTATGCAATTATGCTAAACACAGTTTACACTGTTATAACAGATGCTATTTAATTAACCTCTTAATGTGGAAATTACAGCGATTCACTCATTTCACTCCGATCCTTTAAAAACCTAAAGACTCTGGAATAAAAAAGATATGAGTTTATCATATCAGCACCTCATAAAAACGTTAAGACCTTTACAAATTTTAAGAACGTTTTCCTCGACAAGCAATATACAAACAAGAACACTCCAGGAAACCAGAAGAGCACACACATATAGTAGATATAAAAAATGGCAAGAAAAAAAAACATTGCACTTCCTGAGTTTGGAGAAGGATGTCAGGTCATTACCTCCACCTGGCCTTGCAGCAGCTCCTCCTCTTCCTCTGGAGTCTCCAGTGCCACCGTAACAGAGGCAAATGGACGGCTGGCCATCTGCTGTCGCTCACGCATAAGCTGCTGTAGAAAGAGACAAATAAAAGTACATCAGTGAATCATTCGAGTTCGGATAAGCCTAATGAAACACACAATAAACAACAAAAACCACAAGGTGAATGTACAAAGTGTATAGACTTTATCCATCGTTCTATAGTCTCATTTATATATAAACATTTAACAAATTGTTGATTATGTAAAGAAATTGTGCACAGTTTATGGTTTAGTTTTAATTAAAAAAATGTTTTTATTACATTTTGGTTCGAAATATATAGATGTTCACAAATGCGTGAATGTGTCTACAAAAGTACATTCATGCATTACTGAAAAAGCCGTTTTGTATCACAAACTTTTGACTGGTAGTTGACATCAAACAGATATTCTACCAGTTTTATTGGTTTTCTTAAGGGAAAACACCTGAACGTCACGCAACAGAAAACATAATTCAGTCATTAGAATGCACACTGTAAGTCCACGCTGTCTGAGCTACAGGTCTCATATGCTAGAATGTAGGGAGCTCCATTAAATAAATGTGAGCCTTTATTAATCTGCAAGGAAAACTTGTTTTTAATGTCAAATCTGGTGCGCAAAACGACACAAAGAGACAACAAGTGCCAGTGGACGTGCATAACACATGGACCGCAACAGCGCTTTCCCCTGTCTGTGGCAGAAGGACGGACACGCGAGATTATGAGAGGCATTCAAGGTAAAGGGTGACAGTGTGCCGAGAGTTGATTCATAGGACAGTCACGGTGATGATTGTTAAAACACGCCCGGCCGTGTGTGAATGTGCGTCATGGTCAAGAGACAGACAAACTCACTGGTGGAGCATGGATGCTTTATGTTCCCTGACAGGTCCTTCAGGAGGTGAGAAGGACATTGTGGCATCTATCGCCTGGGCCTGTAAATGGCCCATAAAATGCATAATTAACCTCCGAACGTTGTAAACATTACTCGCCTGGGACACAAGGGTTGTATGTTTGTACTTGTTTGTGACGGGAGGCAAAAATGTCATTAAAAAACTACTCCATTAGTATGAAGAAAATTCGGTTTTAAGAATAAAACAGTAAGAAAATAAAGTCACTATGGTTCTCTAGGAATCATAACATGTCAACATTGAAGTAGAAATATTTTAAGAGTAAAATTGTAGCAATGCTAGATTAAATTGCTTGCAACGCAAGTACTTGATGCTTTAACATGTTTTGTATTTGTGAATAGGCATGACATGGCTCTAGCGACGCCAAGGTCATGGGTTCGATCAAATCTGCAAATTCCTATTCTGTGAACTGATTCGCGATCACTGAAGCAGCTCGAGCTAGCAAATGCTTTCAGTGCGAGAGTGCAGTCTTTTCAGTGTCTACCTCATATCGCTTTGATTGGCCGGACGTGACTTTCAGCAAATCAGATGGCCAGTGATTGGCGTATTACAACAGAGGAGGCTGCATTAGAGCCAAATAGCATGTTTCAAAAATTAATTAATTTATTGACAAATAGGCATAAAAAATGACCAATGTCAATGATCATAAAAATGCTTAATATCGATGTTGATTATCGGCCAGGGCGATAATCGGTCTACCCCTACAACAGATTAGAGTAAATTAAAATTTAGATTTTAGTGTAAACACTTATATTTAGAATTTCCCGTTTGCTAACACGTTTATAAAAAAGTACATTATTTAACATAAAGATAAAATTAAATATACAGTACAAATATGCTTATATACTATGTTTACACTAATGTTATACTAATGTTTATACATGACCATGAAATGCATAGCACAAAAAAAATCTCTTACACCTTGTTAGCAGTCTAATTTGCCCACCTTTTTTGTCTATAGTTCAAACGCTTGAACAAAAGTCAAACATACTTGAAAATGGATTTATATAATCTTCCAGTAATTCACTAATGAGGGTTAACTGAAATCATTCTTTCTCACAAACGTAACAGTTCAGGGATGTATAGTATCGGTTAAACTTCAGTGCCTCTAGTGTGTTCTACCAAATCAATGGCACCTCCCTTGGGTTCATCCTGATTTATATCTTCATCAGTAAACTGAGGCTCATGCAATAACTCAAACCTTTAATCAACCAATTAGCCAATAATGCAGACATGCAGTTTCACTGCTTTTATACTGTCTGAACACAAAACGGTCACCACCCAATGATATAAACAATTCACAAAAAGATAATTCATGTTTTATGAAATACTGCCTTAATTACTTTTACAGTATGAGGCCAGCTACAGAATGACAATTCCCTCATTTAAATGTACAGTGTTCTTGTACTACACAGTCCAAGTCTGACATCATAGCATATAAATGTACTTAAATTCAGTCGGGATCCAAGAGTACATGTTCGCATTTTAACTCTCAAAGCCCTGCAGATTGTGACACTTCTGCACTACAGGCATAAGTGTGGCCTCTCGACCATTCTGCACACACATGTATTTGAACAAAGAAAAACTTTTTTCCAGCACCTATTTTTCTGTTTTAGTGCATTGCGTTCACTCCAGTCTCCTGTGTGATGGATCTCTAATGTACAGTAGCACTTAAAATCTTAATTTAGAGCCAAAGAAGTGTTCAAGCAGAGCACCATATCATCTGGAAATTTAACCTCCAGTTCTTAAAACATAAGTGTATTTTCTGTACCACTATTTAAGAGGACGTACTGTATGACGTCGTATTTCTTGCTTGACACCCCCCCAAGCATTCGTATAGGTTTCTGAAAGTTTTCTATGAACATGAAATTCCCTTAAGTAACAAATTTTCTTAGTCTCTATGGGACAGTTCTTCCGGAAGAGCACGCCCACGTGTCAACCCGCGAGCATGATGAAAGAGCACGCCCACGCGTCAAACAGGGAGCATGCGCACAACCAACTGGACCAAGAAAGAGAGAGCACTGCGTTTGTAAAGTTCAGGGGTTTGTTTGCTCACTGTATTTCTGAGAGTAATGTTATATGAATGATGGATGTAACACTGGATTTGGAGATCGTTTGAAACTGATAGATAGAGCGGCCCCAGCGCTAAAAGATGCCGGGACATGAACTGCACGCGGTAAGTGAAACAGAGTCATATGTCTGTGTTTTGATGTCAATCGGCGGGTACGTGTAATCAACAGTCATGGGCGGCATTGAACAGTCGAATTCGGGGGGGGCAAGAAAAAACAACAACACACCTTTGAGTACCTGCATCATCAAACTATTCACAGAAATTTTAAACAAGCAGATTTAAGTAACAACTAAACAACAAAACAGGCATACCTTAGTGAAGTGCTAAACGGCGTCCACCGGGCGCTGCATCAAATCGATTAACTTTTAACCTGGCCGGCCATTATATTGATCAACTCATTTTGATGCTTGCTATGTACATAATTAAATGATCTCTCTCTCTTCTTAAATAGGCGATCAATTAGTTGGTTGTCAGTGGCCCTTAAATCCATCAACTGCAAAAAAATTCCCCGATTTTCCGACCATCCGTTTTGTCGTGACAACGAAGAGCAATACCGGAGCGACAGAAAAAGAGCAAAGTCTCGCATATTTTTTTCAAATATTCTCTGTTCTCGTTTACTCTTTTTGCGTGTTCACTGCTTATTTGCCTCGCTACGCTTCCCGTTTTAAGTGTCTGTTAGTGACTTTTCATTTTCAAACCTGCAGAAATGTGCACGCTGCTCTTCTGATGTTCACTGATTTTTTCCGTGGCTTTTTTCCAGTTGGCAAGTCCAGTGACTTGAAATGTGTCTATTTTATTCTCGTTGCCACCAAATGCGCGACATTGGAAACAAAAAGCCCGATCAATGGCGGGACTAAATTCCAGCCATTCATAAATCCCATACCATTCTTTTCTGAACTTTCTACCTTCAGTCATTGGAAAGGAAATAACTGGTTGATACTGCCCGATTTCAATAAAGTTGGTAGACATTTTTGGTCCGTGAACTGGATCTCGCTCAGGATGCGCGCTGTCTGTCGAGGCCTGGGTAACGGCTGCAATTTGAAACTGACCTGACGGCTCACATTGGAGATTCTCATTTTTCAAATCTGCTCTGTTGTCTGCTCGGTTACGTGTCCTTCATCTGCAGCACTATCTGTTTTTGATTATCCAACGTATTGGGACGCTAAGCCATTTTGACAGATTTTGTCGGATAGTAGTAGTACGTAGGCTATTACTACGTAATGCGTAACATAGTACGTAATGCGTAGCTTGTTGCTCTTTATTAGTTTTGCTGCCCCCTATAAATTCGGAAATACAAATATAATCACATAGGAAACAATTTTCACATCTGCCACTCTTTATCTCCAATAATTAAATTACGACATGGAGGGGCATCTGCCCCCCTTGCCCCCCCCCTAATGTCGCCCATGTCAACAGTTACTGCATTCAGGGATCATGCAACAATGTATTGTGTGCTCGTGCTGTACTACCGCCCCCCCCTGAACGCATTCAGGGCTTGTCTGTTTTCAGAAATAATCATACAGCTGTATCTCTCTTTTATAAATGTGATCAATCTAAAGACTCTTTGAAGATACAAGGTATGCAATACTACTCTATATAAATCAATTGTCAATTATTATTTTATGTTCATTTATTATATATTTTCGTGACTTAACTTAAACCTATTCAGCTATTGCTAAATTAACCTTTCTAGTTTTACGTTTACTTTGATCTCACTTACGAGAAATGTTTTAATAGTTTTCTTTTTTGTCAACTATATTATGCTTAGTAAGGTTTACTGCTCAACACGTCAATGGAGATGCTCAAAATAATAATCATAATATTTGCTTGAGCACTAATGGACATTGTTATTTTATTAACACAGAAATGCACACTAGCAAAAATCAGCTTTTATCTGACTTGCTGTGATTTCAATGTTCTGTTAGGGTGTCCATAGTTGTTTCCATTGTCTAGCGTGTGCGTTAATCTTTATTTCAACAAAGGGATTTTGACTCAAAGTCAGAGTTTACTTTCCAAGCACAGACAGAAAATAAAGCTCTTTTGTCACCATACAAATACAAGGTGTCTCATAAAAACAGTACACTTTTTTTATTCAATAGCAAAGGACTACTGCCAAAATCCTTGCAGAAGAAAATATACGCTTGTCATTGCTTCCTCGCAGGCATAATTATGGGATGTTTGTCCTTCAGCGGATTTCAGGGAAGTAGAAGCTCTGAAGAGTATATCCTGCTCTAATAAAGTAAAGCAGGGTTTTTACCTGGTTTACATCTGCCAAGCCTTGATGATCTTCAGATTTTATTGATGTCTTTGAAGCAAATGCAATAAGTTTTTACAGGGCAGTCTGAATTTGACAAAATGTGTGATCATAGTGGACCGTACAAAATGTGCTATAGTGCAACATACATAATACAGCACACACATTAACAGAAAGTTTGACTGCATTATGACATTGTGACATTTTCTCCATTCAGACCAGAACAAAAGACTGTAATCTAAGCATTATTTCTGTCAGATAGAGCAGGTGAGTGATAATTAGGACCGAAATGACATTTTACCATGAATGAAAGTGAGACAAACATCAATGTAGAGATCTACAATAAGCCCGAGAAAAAAAGTGCTTCAATTGACTCTTTGATCCTGATCCTATTGATCTAGCAAAGAGCAAAGCAAAGACCATCTAGAGACTGGAGTGACTGTCTATCAAAGTGGTTTGATATTGAGTTATTGTGTTTGATGGACGTCAAAACGGGGTATTCGTGTAACATCCAAGCCCATATAAACTCCTTTTATCTCTTTATCGTACATTGCAAAAGCAACAGATGAGTAATAACAGTATAAAAAAGTGTTCAGTTCACGTGTTTATACAAACACAACAACTTGGGAGGTTATGTAACTCTGCTGAGCTGAGCAGAATGTAAGTGATGGTCTGATCCATCTCTGTACTCAAAGAACCGTTTAATAAATGGGGCAAATCCTTTTAGTCCTGGACCATGACCAAGTCTAGAGTCAGCAGAGAAAATGAGGAAGGGAAAAAACTGCAAAGCGATTGGGAAAGAAGTTTTGGGGGAGTGACTGAGTCGAGAATGAGAGAATAGAGATTGATGTGTTCACATATTAATGGAGAATCTAGGAGCAACAGCGCTCTCTCTCCTTCACATGCTTTTGTCCCTAGATAGTATGGGAGTAGGATGGAAGGAGTGCCAAGTAACATGCTGACTTAAAGTAAATCATCCTCTTGTTGACATTTCACACTTGCAAGAGGAAGAGGGGTGCGACAATGTAGTTTTTATCATCCCTTTTATCACATGACATTAGCCCTTCTCATCAGTGCCCTTTGACACCTCTCATTCGCTCTTATTCACTGTGTGTGTGTGTTACAATACAAGGAATTACTGTTTTTCATGAGTTAGAATAAAATAATAAAAGGGGCGCCTTCGCGTGGGGCGATTCTTAGACTCCATGTCGTGCATTAAAATCTTTGAATGCACGGCCGTGGATTATCCCTTAAATGTAAATATATAATTTCTTACTAAAATTTCTAATATTCTGAACAAATGTATAAGACCTCCCTTCAGTATATATTGTAGTAATGTATATACTCTAACCATTAATTATTAAAAATATAATATAAATGTTTTATATTCAGAATTATTTAGTGTAAATATCACATTTGCATCCTGTAACCTTTGCTTCTCTATCGCCCCATCTATAGTATCTGAAAAATGCACTTTACCTTTATCTTTACGTGGGATGAAGGCCAATGACATTTCAAGTCTACAACTCAAATAATAAAATATTATTATAACAACCTACCTTTTCAATAAAGGTAAGGATTTTTTATTGAATTATCTTACTGTGGTGAGGGAGGCGGGGCCGGTGGCATGAGTGATATTTGAAATCAGCTGTGCGCATACCGGTCACCTATATCTCACGGAGGAAATCGGGAGCATAAGAGGACGAGCGACGGGACTGCTGACGAGAGAGGACAGGGCCTGGACATGTGTTAAGTTTATATTTATGTTCTTGTGGCCGGCAGTCGACCGTGAGTCGGCTGCCGGTCTTTTACTTACGTGTTATTGTTTGTTTCTTTTTATTAAAATGGTTTAAATGTTCTCCGGTTCTCGCCTCCCTCCTTCCCTACTTTGAACTTTGTTACACTTACAAAATTACAGACTTTTTTAACCAAAGGGTTCAAATTGCATCTCTACCTTAAATAAACACAAATTTGAACTTCTATTCTCTGTTACTTCTATTCAAACTCACACAGCTCACTCAGGCAGACGCTCCGACTGCAATTACTCCTCAAAAGACCAGACGCTCACTTCACAAAGTGTTAAATCCTCCATGAGAGCTATGGCCGCTTCTGTCTGTAGTGTGTGTGAGAGATAGTGTTACGCACAGACTGTGATGCCATTTTAATCTTAAGGGACACTCTCTTCCCTGTGTAACTGTGTAGAGGTGAAAGAAAGCGAGACATCACAGTCAGTATGGCGCTGTTTATCACCTCACATTGCAAGAGACCACAAACACATACACACTTGTACTATTCACATTAATTCAAACTGTGAAAGCAAACATGCATTTATGCATTTCATCCCTTTTGATATTTCCTCAACTTTGATATTTCCTCAACTTTTCCATTTCACCCACATACAGTTTTGTGTGTTAAAGCAGAAGTGTGTAATTTTCGGTAATGCTGAAAAGTGCTCAGCATAATATGCATAAACAAACACAAGTAAGCCATCTCTAGCCTGTTGTACATGGAATATGTAAACACTCTCAAAACGTTGCTTCAACAATTGCAATTTCATTTGCAAGAGCCACTAAAACAACACCTGTCACCGTTAAAATGTTTGAGACGTTAATGATTTACTCCCCATGACGACTAGCTCACCATTCACACTAGTGTTTCATGCTGATTATACAATCTGGCAATAATGAGCCATTACGCTACAGGGTGGTCATCACATTCACAGTCCACCGACAGCACGTCTTTTTATTTCATTAACGTTTGTCAAGCGAACGCCTCCTGACTTCAAGGTCGAGTAAGTCACGGCAAACAGAGGACGGGACAAGCGCCCAGACAAATCAACTGCTTGTGACAGAAACAGTGACCCTTTTACCCTTCATCTCCTGTCCGTCACACAGACGAGTAAATCAAGAGCTAAAACTCTGTGCCCTTCAATAGCATAATCCCTTATACAAGCTCAATTCAATTTCCTGCAACTGTATTTTCTTTTTTGAGGGAAAGATTTTCTTTGCACTCTAAGGTCATCGTTTACTTTAACGAAAAACAATGTGTCGATTCTCTTCACTATAATATCTCTAGTGTCATGTCAGATATCTTAAGCGAAGTCTGCTTTTTCCTTGAGAGCGAGGAATCCCGCTAATCCTGCAAGCGTGAAACAGGCTCCAGGCCTCGACCAATTAAAGAGGCTTCTGGTGGGACGCATCAATGCGAGTCAGCCCCTGAAATATGATTCAGCAGATTTACAGCTCCATCCCAACATCCCCTTAAACGAGGAGTTCGCCCAATCAATCTCTGATCAATACCAATCTCCAGCAAAGGCTGTGAGGCAGAATACACCAGCTTCCCCATGGAGCTTTGCTTCTGGATAATAAAGCACATAAACAGAGCTGTGTAGGACAGATGCAGCCTAACACCGTGTCCTAACCAAACGTGATGCGATGAGAAACGGACGTTACTATTTTAGCGACGTTACGGCTCACAGCTCCGACTACACAATGATCTCATATGATGTAAGTTCTGCACCTCATGAAGATTAAATGCCAAACATGGAAGAGGACCGCCTATATACATTTGATTACAAACGGTTAGATTAGGTTAAATTATAGCATAGCGTGATGTGAAGTGATGAGAACAGGATCCATCTGTCTATGTGCACTCGGAGAGTGCGGGGAGAGAGAAAAACTGTTCTGATTGGCCGTGTTTTGTGACTGATTATCGAGCCACGCCCCTTTTTCACATTAGCTATGGATGGACAAATTGCTTATCGCAGGAATCTTATCACAACACGTTTGGTTATGATACAGTGTAACTCTTCAGATGAGATGAGATGGTAATATGGAGGGACTTTGTAAGGGATAATGTACAGGCAGCTGGTTGTTATCGCAGATATAAGCCCCGACCCCGCGCGAAACGGAGGATCTTGTATCACACTAAAGGCACTTATTTTGTAATAAAAGCCGGCTGCTTGTACATTATCCCGCTTTTTAAATGGCTTCTTGCCACATGAGAAAAAAAATTGAAAATAAAATGTGAATTTGAAATATTTTATTAGCTCCTTTTAGTTTTGGTTTTAAAGTAAGAAACAACGTTCAAACATCAAGAACAGGCAAATTGGTTTAATCATTTGTAAATATGATATCATATATGTTATTAAAAGACATATTTATAATTCATTTTTGTGTAATATTAAACTGCCTCTCTCAAATATATTTGCAGAATTCGGGTTACAGTATGTTATTAGTTTTGATCGCTTGTTATTTGAAAATAACAACCCTTGGAATGTCGCGACTGGCCAATCAGAATCAAGCATTAAAATGAGCCGTGTAATAAATGGTATTATCACTCAGGTTTTTGGAAGGATGTTGGTAAACTTTGGTTTCTGTGATTATGCCGTTTGAAGCAGATTGATGAAGCACATTCGAGTTTATGATTCTCCATCAGCTTTTCCACATTTAATTTACAGAATTTCATTACATTGTTGAAGCAGGAAAACTGGATGATATTGGTCAAGTTCTACATGAATTTTTAAAGACCCCTGTGGTTAAAATCAAGTTTTTAATGTTGTTTATATGTTTATGTGGTGTTTTTAATGTAAACCAAGTGCAAATTTATCCTTTAAAACAATTTTCTTCATAAAAATGCAGCTTGAAACTGCCCCGGTTAATGAGTCAATACAAAGGTTAATGATGTGAATCAATCACATCAACCCATCACCTGTAGATCGTCATTTTGATGCATAAATATGCAAATATGGCGCATAGATTCAGACTTAAATGATCGCTGCGCTGCTGTGTCAGCTCTCAGATTCACTTTCAGTTTCAGCAGCCTTTGGATTTGCAGAGTGTGATTGAGCGGAGACGGGGCTAATTTGCATATTCAAGTATGTATATATACTTAATGAAGCTACAGTTACATTCAAGCTATTTTAAGCCAGGAACAAATGTTTTCACAGGAAACCATTAGGCCACGTTTGCCCGATGTGAGGTACTTTACCTCTTTTTACATTTATTAAAGGCCCACTGCAATGCCTTGGAACGCGCAGCATTATTTGATATGTTGACGTAATTTCAACTGAATAATGCAGAGAGCGCGAGACATATTGAGGGGCCCCTCCCCCTTTTAAAATAACCAATTGCATTTAGCCAGGCAAAGCTACATTAAACAGCATGATAGCCACAGAGACAGTGATCTACGTTTTTTTAAAAGAATAGGCAGATCAGTATTACCAGTGATGTGTCACTTAAAGGTTGTTTTTTATGTTGGTGAGTGACACTGGCGTTTGTCTTCTTTCCTCACGGAGGCGATGATGTCTGATCTCTTCCATAGAACCTTAACATTCAACATACCGTGTAGACTTGAAACAGGTTAGATATGTTTTGATTGAGCGCATGCCAGACTGTCAATTTTGAACAGTTATATATCCTAGATGCTAATTTTGTCATCGCTTAAGAGCATATAAGTTTATGGTGATCATTCCAGTATTCTTAGGGACTGTTTTAACCAGACTCTTTTGGGCCGGTGTTTCCCAATGACATCCAAAGCTGTTGCAGAAGGCAAAGCATCAACGCAGAGTAAAGAGACACTAGGGCTCTTTCTTTATGACCTTTGGGTAACAAAATCCATCACAAAGTACCAGAAACTAAAAAGTTGAACAAACAAAACTAATATCCTACATTATAAAGTAAGTGTTGTCTGAGTAGAACAACAACAGCCAGGTACAAGAGTTTACCTTTCGTATGCAGTGTCTACACTCTTAAAATGGATGTGTTAATCTTTACCCAGTATCTGTGATAGTTATGTTGAAAGTAACATAAAATGTGTTGTCCCAAGAAATATTGTTAAAGTCCCAGTGAAATTGAAAGTTTTAATGCCTATTTTTACATGAAATATTGCAGTGTTTATTGTAATAAACTTTCACTCCATTTCACTCGGAAATGCGTCAAAATACAGAAGTAAAAACGTTTGCAACTGTTATGCTGGATAAGATCTCCGTTTGAACTGAATGCTTCTAAAACTACTGATATCTTGTTTGTTTCTGGTATGTAAATTATGAAAAACGGAGTATTGGTAGCTCCGCCTTTGTTGGTTTTGTTTTCAAACGGCACACGCAGCCTCTGTGAATGTCTGGATCTGCACTGCGCTGCACGCCTACCAAAACACAGCTTCTCTTAAACTTTCTACAACACAAGCTTGTGTTTCACTATGCTATACTCGATCCTAGGTCCGCACTGCAAGCCTCCATGTGCGCTCGCAAGTGCACTTCCCAGCAACCAGCCAAAAACCAAAAAGGTTGTCCTTGTCGTTGTGTTGAAAATGTATTTTTACTAATGTAAAAAAATATAGAAATATATTATCATTGTATTTTAAAATAATAGAAATATTATCCAACTTATATATTTTATAACTTATATATATCCAACAATATTTTGTGTATTGTTCATTAAAAAGTAACTTTAAAGTAAAGTACTTTTTTACTTGTATTTTGAAAAGGTAAATATAATTTGTCACACTATGTGCAATGTGAGCACCAAACCGAATCTCCAGGTGCTTTCTTGAGAACCAGAAGGAAAAACTTATGTGCACCCCTGATTATATATCAGTTGACTTAGTTATTAGATTTTTAACAATGCTGAATCCAGACTTCGTGTTATGTCAAAACTATGAACATAGTTGAGAGCCCATTTAGACTCCAGTTTTGCGACATCTAAAACTACCAGTCACTTTATATATGTGACAGTTAAGGCAGGTAAATGTAAAACTGACAACAGTAAAATAATAGACCAGCATGCATCAGAGTGGTTACAGGAAACAATGACACAGCTGGATTTACGAAACATTCACTGGAGCTAAATAGCCTCAAATAAATTTGAATTTCACACATTTCAAAAGTTTCTGTCACTAACTTGCTTAAAGTCTCAGCAATGTCACATTTTGAACAACTCTCATTCTCCAAAAATATCATTTATGCACAATTAGTACTTGACAAAATTGAACATATGAAATTGAAAACTACATTATACGACAAAAAGAAATGTACCCAAATTCAGAAAAGTCCTGATGTGTTTTTTGGAAATTTGAAAGTCAAGCTGTTAACCAAAGGTGTATATATTAAGCCAATGTAGGTCATCCCCGCTGTGAGAGATCTGATGTTCAGAAATTCCAAACAAAGACACCGGAAAAATGTCCATGTGTTCTTTGCCTCCTCACACCTCGTATGTTTGTCACAGTGGGACAAAAGCTGAGCTGGTTTGACTCTTTAAACATGTGCCAAAAGAAGCAAGATTCAGTTCTAAATTTAAACACGTACTGCAGTTCAAATACATCTCGACTGAATTCTGCAAAGTGCAGCGTAGTGAGTTTTAAAGAAATGCAAGAAACTTGAAAAATAAATAAAATAGTGCCAATTTACAGAGTCCCTCTCATCATTAATATGAGCCCGTAAAAAGTATATATCACTGGTAACATGAGCAACATCTACAATGCTGACGGATATAACAAACAAATCACATAAAAAATGGCTTATTTACCCCTCTCTCCTACAGCCTCATTCATAAATGCATGCAACATACATACACGCTTTCCAAAACTCTGCGCTTTAGGCCGGCCATCCCTGTAAAGAAGAGAAATGTAGAGCTGGTCGTGTTTGACTGCTTGTTGACTCTAGAGAGCAGCTTTCTTTTCAACAGCTCCTCGGCTGAGAGCAGAACTAGTCTGATTGCAGCAGATGTTGCCACTTGAGTGGCGGCAAGCTCGAGGTAATTAGTGCTCAACACTAGCGATGTCTGACTATTCTTACTTTCTGTCTCTTTCTCTCTGCAATGACCAGCATCAGATCGTGCAGCGCTGCACAGAATACTGAAGGGATAATATTCCACCAGCTCCTAATCAGAACAATTAAAACAACAACTCTGGAAATTTGGATCACCACTGAAGGGTCATGTCAGGTCTGCTTTGTATTATTTATATGTATTTATATATATTTATATATAAAATACATAGACTTATAAAGTTCAAGTCCTTAATGCTGTATAATTTTACTTCATAAAGGTTGGATGGATATGTTTTCTTTGGTTTAAATATTTGTATTGTTTAATAAGAACTGCTTCACGCCTAACAACACCTTTCAGTCGTATTGTACCTCATTGCTCACCTACCAGCTTTTACATTTGAACATGTAATAGATATTTTTATTAAAGCAAGAAAAACCACAAGCAATTCTTCATAAAGGAAGAACCTTGACAGCAGAAAACCAGAGTAATAAACCTTTAGCCAATAAAGATGTTTGTAAAGAACACCTTACATTTAATGAAAAACATCAATATATTTCTTTTACACCAACGAACATAATTCATAATGTGTATATACAGCAACAGAAAAAATATGAGAGCACTCCAAACTTTCATTTATTCTGCATTTCTAGATGTGTTGTGGTCATTCCATTCCAGTGTCTGTTGAATATCAACAAAATCAAACCTCAGGAGTGACTTCAAGTCACCCAACAGCAACGTGAAAGACTGACAGCATGACGACTGTGGTAAAAATGAAGGCTATTACACTATTAAAAAAGGTGCTTCACAAGGTTCTTCGATGCCATAGAAGAACCTTTTGTTTCCATAAAGAACCTTTAACATCTGAAGTACCTCTGTGCTTCACAAAAGGTTCTTTCGGGTGCAAAAAAGGTTCTTTGTGGTGCAAAAAAAGGTTCTTCAGATTATAAAAAGAAAGAGATGGTTATTTCAAGAACCTTTGACTGAATGGTTCTTTGTGGAACCAAAAATGGCTCTTCAATGACATCGCTGTGAAGAACCTTATTAGCACCTTTACTTTTAAGAGTTTACTTGAAAAATAGTTTGTGAACTTTTCCTAAATACATGTTCAGATATTACTGTTGTATTGCTTAAACGGAAATATGAACTTGTTTTCTTTGCAGTATTTGAGGTCTGAAAAAAGACCTGATTGACCTGCTTCTCCAGTATTCATTTACTGCAAAAACATGCAAAATAGAAACAATATCTTTATGTTTTGTTTTTTTGTTTGAAATTTGGGAGAAATATTGTTATAAATTCACAGAGTTAAACAAAAACAGTAATTTTACCCAAACATAGCTATAAAAAAGTAAATAAAAAAACTGACTCATAGTCTCATTTTTTTATGCGGCTGTATATATATATATATATATAAATAAACTTGATTTGGGGGTTGGGACAGAGAAAATGCAACAAAAAAAGAATCTTGAATATAATCTTTATGAGCTCACAGTCATAAACACAAATGTAATGTATCAAGGAAAAAAGAGGAGTTGACAAAGACAAAACAGGACAGGGCAGAACTGATCATTTAATAAGAAATGTTCTTTTAGTTCACTGTCTGCTTGTCTTTATCACTCTATCACATGACCGTGTGTGCCAAATTCTTGTCATGACCACCGCCCAACTTGCTCTTATTCGAGCAGGAAGATAAAGAGGGAGTGGAAATACTACGGTCCAGACATCCAGGACAAAAACATCAGTGTTCAGACAACCTCACCGCTCTGCCCTCCACTATCTCACATTCTCCTTGATCCAGCCGGCAAGACACCCAACACGGGTCCCTCGAACAGATTAACACATCCCATCTTCACAATCAGTATGCAAGAATGTGTGTCTGGCCAAGAGCTGCGATTCACTCCAGCGATCAGGGATGTGCTGTTCGGAGGACATCTGTCCTCCTCAATCTGCTTTAAGGGCCCACTCTACACTCGGTTACGTTGTGCAGAGGGGGAACCATAAGCACTCTCCCACATATTTCTGCTTTCCGCTATGGTCCACCTGGTCGTGGAGGCCATCGCGAATGAGATTTAACCTAATAGAGGAACAGAGGAAGGGCTGTTGGGTGAACTGGATGTGCTCTGTGATGGGGCTCATTAGACTGCGCTCCAGGCAACTGTTCGGCGGAGAAGATTGAGGACGGGGTAATTAATGATCAAGATGACCAAGACTTTCGCTATGTAAGATTACAAACCTCCAAAGCTTGTTCTGAGCTCTCTTGCACCCAATTACTCTTCTGCTAAGGTTGCCTGGTGTTGCATGCACTCAATTGGAACCCAATGGACAGAATAATCGGGTGAATTTGAATAGTTTGAAGAACTGGATCAGGTTAGATGCTTAGTTTTGTTTTACTGCAAAAAATGCAATAAAACATCTATAATTGTGCAAAATGTAAGATGAGTGGGGTTAATGTCATCCAATAGTCTGGGCAATCCCTGTGTTTCTGTATGAATGTTACCAAATAAAACTGCATGATAAAAACTATTACAAAGTATTTAAAGGTCAAGTGTATGAAATTTAGCGGGGAGGGTTGGGAACTGGAACCAATGGCTCACTACACCCCTCGCTCCCCTTTTGAAGGACTACAGCGGCTCACACAGAACACATAGTTATGTATATTACTTGCATTTCTGTCAATTGATCCTCAAAAAAATTACAAAATGAACCTATAAGTTTAAATAGCAATTTACTCAAAGCTAGCTGCATTAGGCCAATAAATTAGACTTAAAAGGATAGTCAAACAAAAAAATCTGTACAGGACTCTTCTGTAAAATACATCAAAATATATTATTAATTGTTTTGTGTCCATAATTGGGTCAATGTTGTTTGGTTACCTACATACTTCAAAATATCTTCTTTTGTGTTGTTGTGCAGAAGAACAAAAGTCATAGAATGAAGTTTGGAATGACATAAGGGCGAGTGATAATGAAATAATTCTCATTTTTGGTTGAACTGTACCTTTAAAAAAGAACACCACAGAGTGTGGGTAAATAAGGATAAAACTGTCAGCTATTTCTTTATGCCATCAACACATAAACAAACACTCATTATTTCCTGCACCTGTAGGTGACTGTTTTTCAAAGCCCTTGGACATCCCCACACTAGTGACCTTGAAAAGCAAACTACTAGGAACAGATCAATGAGAAGTCCCTCTTCGGAGCAAGCATGTGGATCCAGCAGAAAACAAGTCCCCCTGCAGTGTTGCCCTTCCTTTTAATAACTCATCCAATAAAGCCTCTGCTGCAGATACAGCACACCTCTTTATTGAACCAACCAGTGACAAATTTGTCCACCAACTCTCGTATTTCCCATAAGGCTGTTTTACTGGAAGCCATCATCTACCTTCATATCACACATCCATTAAAAGCACCAACATGTTGCAGAATGTCAGACACAGAATTGTTGTGATTAAAAACACTTTTCTTTCCTAGGCTTCATTCTGGACGCTGCCCATCTAGTGCGCGGCAGATGGTTGTGGTGAGAGAGAGCTAAAATAAGCCTTATGGGAGAAGGAGAGAATGAGATCTTGCTGCTTGAGATCACAGCTGTTTGTTCTTTCCAGCTCTTCATAAGAGGCAGAGACTCTCTCTCTCTCTCTCTCTCTCTCTCTCTCGCTCTTCCTCCATTCAATGTTTCTCTCTCTCTTTCTCTCTCTCACACAGAAGCATATTTTCGGTAGGAACGCTGCACAAACACGCAAGTAAACATAGAAAAATCTGTGTAATTTGTTTGGAAAACAGGCGCTGAGTTTAATTTCTCCCAAGGCAAATTTTGGTGGTCTGGAGGTGCTAATTTATTTGTCAGATTTTAGCACTCAGCAGTCTAGATTCTTATGGCATTACTGCAGATAACAATGTCTTAATGGACTTCAAAATCAATTTTCCAATAAGAAATGTTCTCAAGATTGAGTCAAAGGAAATAAATTATCCATAATTATTCATGGGCTGATAAAGGAAATATTCTCAGCAAAACCAGGCCAAGCTGTAAGTGTTATCTATATATATCTAAGATACAGTTGTTTACCAGGAGAATAAAAAAACATGAACACTTTTAATTATAATGAAACTTACACAGTGTTTGCTGGTAAACAGATGTGCAAGAAACTCGACTCAACTTTTGTTCCTTAAAACATCATGAAAGGAAAAAACCCTGCGGGTTACTTCTATTTGCGTTTTAATAGGGCAGCCATGTTTACTGCACTTGCAACACAGTAACAAAAGCTCATATACAAATGCTTCTCTAATATCCCCCGACTCTTCGTTCATTAAGTCACCTGCTGATCTTCTCCGAGGTCAAGAACCCAGCCTGAAATAACCACCCGACCTGGCCTCTGTCAACACCCACCATCTCCCACATTCTAGCCAGAGTCAAATGTTACTGTAGACCAGAGCCATTACTGGCCATAATTAACATAACAAACACCTAAATAACCATCAGAGAAGAGAATCCTCTCCACTCCCTGTTAGTTATTGACCCTGATCGTCGTCTCAGACAGGTTCCTCATATTAAAATCGCTTGATTGCGTGTTTCATTTTCACAAGGTCATTGTGTAAGTGAGCGTGGGAGTGGAAGAGCCATCCGAGCTCATCGAGGGGATGGCAGCTTTAGGCCAACTCATCACGCTAGAGCAGGTGCGGATGGCACAGTGATTGATTTTGAAACAGAAGGAGGCGGAGACACGGGTTGAACGTGAGCCTGATAGGTGAAGATGTCCCATTAAGTGCTTAAAAGCATAATTAGACAGAAAGACGGAACAGGGAGTTGAGCTTGTGACTGGTCATATTTCCTTTTTTTGCTGTTATAATCAGTCTCTCCAGCTCCTCAGTGGACATTACAGAATGTGTTTTTGGAGGCCAATGCATGCAGAAATTCAAGTTCTGACATTGAATGTGCACCTTACCCTCTTGTTTAATTTAAACTATCAAGTTCAAAAAACGACAAATACACCATATACAAAGTCCATAGAACTTGTGTACTATACTATATACTGTATATGAATATATTGTATGAAGCCATGCGATCATATAACTACAGTAGAGACCGAAAGTAATGTCTGGGGGGTTGCAATATTTGTACAATGTATGCTTTTAATGCCCCTCAGGTTAAATAACAAATGTATGATAAAAATGTTCAAAATAATAAACCTTAAAGGTTTATTTTTGGACACATTATCTGGGAAAAAAGGCAAATTACAGCATACCAGACAATATGAAAACAAGAACTTACTGGAAGCAAAACATACAGACTACAATTTTATCAGTTATATTTGCTAATCCTGTTTTGTAGTTATTCTTATGTGTATTGACTTAGTAAACTGGGAATAAGAAAAACTTTTCAACATCCTTTTTGGCCGCCAAGTTCAAACCTGATAGAAGTTTTGAAAGGTGTTTATTTAAAAATCATTAAACCAACACTAGCTAGTGCTGGTCACCCTGTAGACTTTTCTCAAAGAAGAAAGAGTGAAATTTCTCATGCAAACTAAATCCCCAATTGAGCAATTGAATCCTAAATGATAAAAACATCCATTTAACAAAAAGTCATTCACACAAAGGTCAAATGAAACACTTTAAACCTTGTGTGAACCTATTACACCCGGTTGAGTTTGTTTGTTTCTTTTGTGCTTCTATGCCTGGGTCAATACAACGCTCAAGAAAAGCAATGACTGCAAAATAAGAGTAAAACACTTTAAATGGATTGTATGTATGTGACTGTGGTGTGGCCAATTAGACAACAGTGGCTTGTCATACAATAGTCTGAGGCCAGGGTAACATTTATGTTGCATCAAGGCAGTTAGACTTAGAAAATAACAGCATAAAGTTAAAATGACTTTGACAAAAGTCTCTTTTGTCAAGCCAATTCTTGTGTGTATATATATTTTTACAAGCCTCTAAAGTGCCAAAGTGTTTTCATTCAACGCGCAACAAAGAATGATAGGGGAGAATAATAGGCCTCCTCTTATTCCAAACAAAAAGTTTAAAAAGACAGACTCGATCCTAATAAAGAAATGTAGAAAAGCTAATCTATTTGCTTCATTAGTCCAGCCGTAATTACAAAAACAACAGAAAACATGAGCGTTTGATGAAAGAAAGCGTGTCTTTTATTGTTTTCTCAATAGAGATAGAGTTCATTTAGCAAAGAGCAGGAACATAACAGGAGAATGGGAGACTTTTCAATCAAGACGAGACACAAACACACATGCACATACACAGCTCCTCAACTTCTTATTGCCGTTTGTGATAATTCCTACCCTTACAAACTGAAATCAACATGTCTATGTGCACAATAGGGATGGGCGATATGGCCCTAAAACTCTATCACGATATTTTCTGGTATTTGTTGCGATAACGCTTGGAAAAGACGATTTCTCTATAACACCATCCACCGCTATTTTGCTACAAGTGATCAGCTGCATATTATTTAGAGCCTCAGAAACACAAACATTAATCAAAAAGTAAAACGTACCCCAAATCAAACAGGCTCCTTAAATATACCTAAAGTATTTTTGTTAATATAATGGTGACATTCCACTTCAAAAGGTTGTAGCAAAGAAATAATTAAATTAACCTAAATAAAACTCGATAAACACATCATGTTATACCTAAACTGTATATAGCCTATTGTTGGGTGGAAACGATCGCATCACGCTGTCAATCACTCTCTCCTGAACTGTGTGAACCTTCTCTTCTCACAGAAACATGACCGTATATGTCTATGACTCGCGCTACAGAAAGAGAACAGAAAAGAAAGATAAAAGAAATATAATTAAACAATCTACGGTGTCATACGCACATAAACTTATTTAAAATACTTTAATACAAACTCGCTTTTGTACTGGATGTAAACAGGCAGCATTGCGGTGCATGCTGTGTCACTATGATGGCATATGTGGGCGCGAGCTGCGCACAGGATCCTCAGTTCATGCATCCTGTATATAAGGGGTCCTCAACATTTTTCGCGGCAAGGACCCCTTAGATGAGAGATGCATGGAGCATTTAGTATCCTAAATGTGTAAATGGAGCTATTTAAATAGAAACAACCCTATTGTCACAGCAGTATTATGCTAGATATTACATTAGCACTATTATGTTATTGTTGCACATAGGCTAAATACTTTTCTGTGTATTATTTTTGCTTTTAATACTGCTTGATTATTTGCGATATACACTCACCTAAAGGATTATTAGGAACACCATACTAATACTGTGTTTGACCCCCTTTCGCCTTCAGAACTGCCTTAATTCTACGTGGCATTGATTCAACAAGGTGCTGAAAGCATTCTTTAGAAATGTTGGCACATATTGATAGGATAGCATCTTGCAGTTGATGGAGATTTGTGGGATGCACGAAGCTCCCGTTCCACCACATCCCAAAGATGCTCTATTGGGTTGAGATCTGGTGACTGTGGGGGCCATTTTAGTACAGTGAACTCATTGTCATGTTCAAGAAACCAATTTGAGCTAATGATTCGAGCTTTGTGACATGGTGCATTATCCTGCTGGAGGTAGCCATCAGAGGATGGGTACATGGTGGTCATAAAGGGATGGACATGGTCAGAAACAATGCTCAGGTAGGCCGTGGCATTTAAATGATGCCCAATTGGCACTAAGGGGCCTAAAGTGTGCCAAGAAAACACCCCCCACACCATTAAACCACCACCATAATTGCATTTATGAGAAATTGAACAGGTGTTCTTAATAATCCTTTAGGTGAGTGTATATTTAAGGGATTTGCAGCATCAAATATTTTCATTTTACTGTGAGATGGACAATTAAACATTTATTTGAACCTTCAATGAGGTGACTGACCCTGGTTGATGGCAAAAAATACTATTCTAGTGGAGGTAGGGGGTTGTCTCTGGATGCGAAAGAATTGAGTGCAGTTTTTATGTATTCTATTGTAAAATATTAAATGGTTTTTAACACGATTTAATTAGTGTCACTCTTCTTTTTTCTTCTGCTTCTCTGTGTGTTGTAGAACACACAGCTTTTTTATAATTCTGAGCACCGTTGTCTTACTCGTGGATTATTTCTGCATAGCACTTTATCAGACTAAGGAGAGCAACATGGTGCAACGAGTCCGCGTTATTTTCGGGGTAACTTGTTTGACGTGCACCATCAGTATTACAGGGTGCGCGTTTCATTGATTTTAAACACGTACGATAGTTCTGTAAGTGTTACAATGCAGAAGCGGTGTGGTGTAATTTGGTTGTCAAATTAGCGCTTTACAGCTTTGACATTTTTGAACAGAAGTTCAGAAACATCTGAGAATGCACTTTATTTGCATGCAACTCCTTTCATGCATACTTTTATGGGAAGGGAGACAGAGAATGCACTGAGTCTAACCCTACCGGCTTTTATGATGCAGATGTAACGTTTCTTCGATTGCTTAGTTCCGCTGCCTGAATGGATGTTTTTGTCTGAACGCACGCAGGTTAAAATTGAAAATCGCCTGGGACCAAGGCGCCATTTGTCGGAGCACGAGCCACTCGACCATCGGCTCCGACATGTTTTACATTTTTAACAAAAAGTTGCATAAATGACTGTGAGTGAACAGTAGTTAGCGGACCCCTTGCAGTTCCCCGGTTGAAGACCACTGCTGTATATAACAGCAATTTTTAAACAATTTGTGCAATGTGCATGCACGCATAACATCTAACGAATGTTTAAATAAAGACTTTTAGCCAAACTAAATGTTGTGGTGTTTTAATGTAGTATGACGATCAACTTAACAAACAAATTAAATAAAACGAAAGTGACACTAAACATTAACCCGAATGCATCAACAGTGCCATCCTTCACGAGAGCTCCTCATTTAGTGCAAACTCTTTCTCAGCTCCAGATTCCGTTTTCGCTCCGCATATGAGCTGTGAATGGGTCTCGCAACGAAATATGTCATCAACTAGGATGTATCGTTTATATTGCATAAAGACTAATTCCTTGCGGGGGATGAATTTACATTTACATTTAGACATTTAGCAGACGCTTTTATACAAAGCGACTTACATTGCTTTATCCTATACATTTTTCATAGGTATTTGCAAACACCTGGGATCGAACCACAACCTTGCATTGTTAACGCAATGCTCTTACCACTGAGCTGAAAGTTAATTTACCCTGCAAAACTAGGACAAACAGAGTTTTCAGGACAAACAGTGCATTGTCAATGCTATGACGACTTAAAAGACTGTAAAGGACAGTACGCTGCCCCAGGCAAACTATTGGTGGTGATTGATTATTTCCAGTATTGCCCTGACAGTGCTCTGGACTTGATCATAAGGACATTTTGGGGTGGGTGGGGTACAATTAGCAAGCGACTGAGGTTCAGTCATCGCAGTACAGTTTAACAAATGATCATTTGAGCAAAAAGAAAAAAAACATAGCAAGCAGACCAAAGTGGTTTCCACAGCAGGATTAATTCATTAAGTGGATGACTGTAAATATACATTTCTATTAGCAGAAAGCGCTCTGTGTAATTCACCCAGACTAATAGGAAAAAGAACATAGATTCCATTACAGGCGGAGACATAAACCAACCAGTCAAGCTGCGTCGATCCAAGCTGTGATTCAACATTTATTGCCTTTTAGATCGGTGAAATAATGTTTGTAAGCAAATGTAACACATGGTCAAAAGGTGTCAGTAGATGTGGATATATATATGGAGTAAAAGCCTGTTCACAACAAGAACATTGTGGTTAAAACAGTAAGCCTGCACGCTGTTATTTTCCATTTTCAAAATGTGGGTTTGATCTGACACAACAAACCCCTTAAGAACAAGCCATTGTCGTGTTGCATCATGACGTTCGCCTCCGGAGTAGACGCGGTACGGTGTAAGTTTCTCCACAAATACGATAATTGCTTATATCTGAGTGATGCCGCTAACGATTCTGAAGATTAAATTAATATTTCTTGGTTTTCTTAATGTTATTATTTCATATAATGACTATTAATATTGAACATCAAACTGGTAATATTTTCTATGCTTTAATTCATTGAATTTTCCTGTCCTCTTTGATTGACCAGATATGTAGGCTAAAACTGCACCAGATATTGGCCAATAATCGTACCGGTCGATAAAAGCAACAGCCGATGATCAGGGCCGATATATTCTGGCAATCAAAAGGGGACAGGAAAATTTTATGAATCTGTGCTCTGTATACAGAAAATGTTAAGAAACATCACCAGTTTGATGTTCAATATTTAAAGTTGTTATATGAATTAATAACATTCAGAATGTTAAGAAATATTCATTTCATCTTCAGTATCTGCAGATATCACTTCAAATAATCGACTACCGTTATCGGTGGTGGAATTTAATATCACTGCATATCAGTGCCCTGATCATCGGTCTTCTTACACTATCAGCCGATAGTGTAAAAATTTGCTTTTATCGACCAATAGACTGTTTCAAAACAACAACAAAAACAAACGTTATTGCACATGTGTGATTAAATGGAACCAAACTACAGGACCCATTCAAAAAATTGTTTAATTAATAAAATAAATATTCAACAAATCCTTTGTTTAATACAACCATCATAAAAAATTAAAATAATACAAATCAATATGAAAATAAATTAAATAAAAAAAAGTTGTATAAATAAAACTTAGTTGTATTATTAGACACTACCCAAACAAAGATCGGAAGTTAACTGCTGTCCTGGTGCGAGCGATACCGATTATTGGCCGATATATCGGTGCATTTCTAATTTGTTACATTTTTATAGTTAGAGTTATCGTCCTTTGTGTGAATGGACCAATAACATGTCATATATCAGTGGATGTTAGAGCGGGAACCTATTTAACGATTGTATTTTAAAATTTCAGGCATTTAATAGATTATTTTATCCAAAGTGCATTCAAGCAGTTTCAGTTTCCTGAAAACTGAACCCATGCATGATCTTGGCATAGCTAGCACCACGCTCTACCAATTAAACTTCAGCTTCTAAACGATAGAAACATAATAAGCACACATCTTAAATGAAAGACAGAAAGTTTGTCTAACTACTTGGCAGTTCTTTCTTTTGGGTGCTATCAAACCTTTTAAATCATGGACAATTGCACTTTCGGCTGCAAAATTTTGTTCTGATGTACTGCTCTTCATTAGTCACTGCATCTCAGTTATGTGAACTCTCAAAACTGTGTGATGATAATGTGTTCAATCTTTGGCTTCCCATACCCTGAAGGACTGCTTAATTTAACAGTATGCCGCTCAGATAAAATGGGGCCATTGGACCTGATTCATCGTGTCTATAACTGCTGTAGATGAAAGCTATGGACAGCCCAAGTTTGAAATGTTTCCTTTTCAAAAATAAAAACGCATCTCTTATTCACTGCGATAAAAATGATTTATACCAAGCGAAGGTGCAGAAAACCCAAGCATGAAAGTTTAGAGTCACAAGCAAGGATGGAGTGCTATATTCATTTATAACCTACTGCAGGAAAACACAAATCTATACACGTGGATAAAGTAATAGATTGTTAATGGCACAATCCCAGAATTCCACTGGGTCATAGAGGAGCAGCTCTTATTAGACTGTCTCAGATAGGAGGATGAAGGCGTAAAGCAGAGACGTGTGAATATGAGAACGGTCATCGAACATCCGGCTGGCGTCAGATGATGATTGATGAAGTGAGTTTGTGGCCAATAACTGCATTCATTACCTCTGCATATTTACTGCCTGCTCCTTCCAATCAATACAGTATGCATGTATTGCACCAGTGGTGGCAGGCCTTTCTTTTGAAACCTCTCTCACCTTACTTTTTCATTGACTCTTTCCCATTGTTACACAAGCATAGGCATTCTCCACACCCCCACCACTAACTGAGTTTACATATCTGCATGCTACTCTTCTTCCTCTAGATTCTATCATTGAGGTCCCCGTAAACAATAAACCCGAGCCCTCATAAACAATTAAGTCCCTCTCCTCGATTTTCTCTCCAAGTCATTAATTTCACTCAGCATATAAAACGTTGAAAGATACCGCCATTGTGGAACTCTCGTTTACACAAGGTTTTATAGTTGCATTCCACATTTAGGGCATGTATAAATTAACAAATTCCCTGATTTATCACATTAAAGTATGCAGTTAAACTTCTGGAATGTTGTTATTTATTTGTTTAACTTAGTTAATGCGTTTATTTAATTTGAACATTCTCTTCGTTGTGTTAAAAAGTGGTCTGAACAGACTGCTGTGGAGAAGGGTGCGAGAATTGATAACCGTCTGCTGTTTTTGACAAGTGACAGTGGTCGTTCTGTGTCTAATTAATGTTCAAATGCACTTTTAAAAACAAAGGTTCCTAAAAGGTTTTTTTTATGGTTCTATAAAGAACCGTTAACATCCACAGATTGTAGTTGAAAAAAGGTTTCACAGACTACAAATTCACAAAAAGGTAAGAAACAAGTGGTTATTTAAGATTATACCATGGTCTGTTTACTGGATTCTGATGGGCTGGAAAGTGTGCATTAAAAGCCTTTAACGCACGGTAGCTCCAGTCAGTTTGATTTCATTTAAAATTAACTGACAAAATAACTGTCCTTTTCACATGTTTGATCTAAAATTACACTGTGAACATCAATCAAATCTTACAATGCAAATAACCATGGTATAAGCATGGTATAAGTGGGATAAACCACGGCTAGCCATGCATTAAAAGATTTAGCCGTGGATTATCCCTTACATATTTTAATGCAAGGTTCTTTTTGAAAACAACACTATCTGGGTTATTTCTAGGGCAACACACAAAATGTGTCTAGTTAAGGAAAACACATTTTATGTTAGTTTTAACAACTTGTGTTGTCCCTATTTATCTATTGCATATAAAATCAACACAAAGTGACACATAAAGCGTTAAAATAATAATTAACAGATCCTTTTCGAGAGTGCACAATTATTTTTAAGAGCATGCCTACTATATAAAATGAAATGAGAAAATCTAGAATCTTTCTGGTTCAGTTAAAACAACACTTTCCAATTTACTTTTATGATGCATGTAATGCATACAAAAAATGTTGATGATAAGCAAATGAATAAAAAAACGAACTGTCAAAATCCGTTCACAGTCTGAGAATGAGTTGTGTTTCATAGAGGAATTGAAAAGCAATTCAAACTGTATCATTTAGACTGAGTAAACCAATTAAATTCATCATAAAAGTCATGAAACATAACCTCTGCTCTGACATCAAAAATAGCTCATTCTTCTCTCCTTCAACATCTCAGAGGTAAAAAGGGTGTGAAATTCCATATAAACACTCACATTATAGGATTCACTGTGCTAAGGATCAGATTCATGTCAAAAAGATAAGGTTACATCCAACAACAGGAAGAGAGATTGTCTATTAGGTTTTTTCTCAGTCCAAAAATACATAAAGTATAGATGTATTTACATACAGTGAGATAACTTGCATGTGGCAAGGCAAAATTCATTTCTAGAGCACGTTTAAAACTGCGCCAGCTGACCAGTTCACAGACAAAATTACACAGAAATACAGAAAATGAAATACAGTACACATACAATGATAACAGATTAAAAAGCTCAAGAGAAAAAGTATGTTTTAAGATGATATTTAAAACTTCCGATATCCTGGGACAGCCTGATATAAACTGGTAGGTCATTCCACAATCGGGGGGCGGCAATCGAACAACGATCTCCTTTTAGTTTCCTTAGCTTACATTGTGGAAAGTTTTTCGGTTTGTATCAGTCCGCAGAGTATGTGAGTGGTGTAGAGCCGAGTGACTTTGCCTGAAGCGGGACAAAAGGCAGATGTGTCTGGCTCCAGGCAAAAAATCTCTACACAGCTTTCTCTCACCAGCGAGTGTGGATACAGAAGAGACCATTTTCAGTTTAGGGTGAACTATTCCTTTAAAAACCAAAACAAACTAATGAAAATTACAGAACTTGTATAAACAACTCATTCTAATCAAAACACATTCACAAACAAACATTCATATGATGTTATACACAACAAAAAGCGCAAAAACAGACCAAGCACTGAGCAGAATTATCTAAACTGTAGGTAAAAACTCTATAAGTTTCCATGACCTGTGATAGACTTCACACTCTTGTATATTTTCCTCTATACATCTGCTCACTCTCTCTCTCTCGCGGATGAATGAAGGGAGGAGAGCTGCACGGGAGAGCGGAAGTGTCTCTGATCACAGGGGCTCAGTCATTAGTTCTCCTAATTGTCTCTTCCTGGCATGGGGGAGGTTACCACGGCAGCCGTTTCCACAGCAGCTGTCACCACTTGGCGGGAGAATAAGTGGAAGCGTAGTGCGAGCAAGAGAAGCAGGGGTTCTCGACAACACGATGCTTAGCGCTCAAAGAGAGAATCAGAGGTAGTCTAAGAGCCACAGGCCAGAGCTCAGAAAGAGGATAAGAGATGGAGAAAGTGAATGAGTACAACATTTTAACACTGCCCCTCCTTCGCTGTCTGGTTCAGTGGAACAGTCCAGAACCAAAAATCTACATTAGGCCAAATCAGTATTCAAAACTTTCATGTGCCGTACTGTTCTCCCCTGCCACACAAGTTGTCTCGATCAAATTTCCAGCTAACCGGAGAGGAATCCTGTCGGCAAAAGTAATGTACATTCAAAGCACAAAAGCCTGGAGTAGTCTAGAAGCAATATTCAAATCAAAGGAATGACATGTTTGTTTAAAAACCTCTGTAGAGTGCAAAATGAATTCTACAGCAAACACGCAGAGACTACAAAGGCAATATTTATTGTCAAACATTCAGCAAATGTTTCCACATGAGCAGCATTACAAAAGCAGATGACAGTCGGGGAACCCAACGGGGTTGACGTGTCGCCATGCTGGAGTATAAGAGCGCGATAAATCCTCTGATAACCTCTGTAAAACTTTGATTTATCACAATGCCCGAACGAGGGGGAACAAGACGAACAAAACGCGATTCACATGCTTGAACAAGCCGTGGTTAATCTGGTTAAGGCTCGCATTCATGTGCAATTAGTTTCAGCGCTCCGTATCGCACAAAAGCATTAACATAGGGCCTGTAGCACTGCTCGATTCAAAGTCATTTAACAGTCAAATCTTTGGAATTGTAATTTGGGCCTCTAGCTGTTCCTTGGGTGACTGTCTGAATGCGAGTGAGTATGTGAAAGTGCCCCAAAAAACGCCAATTTGTGCGTCATCTCATCTGTGTTCCACTTTTCAGCAGGTTTAAACTATGCTTTTTCAGACTTAAATGTATAAATGTGCAATAATTTATCCTATCATTCTCAATAAATAGAATGAGGGCATGAGTGGTATGAATAAGAAAAGAGGATTTGGAGAAGAAAAAGAATCGTTGGCATTGATGGGGTCTAATATCTCTCCATCCATCTCACATCCACCTGAGCATATAATCAAGCCCCAGGCAATCGCATCAAAATACAGTGTGAAATCATTCCTGTTTAAAAACAACTCTGCATATCCTCTGTGCAACCTTCAAAGAACAATCTGAGCTTTTCGCAAGCATGAATGAGCACATACAAACACACGCACCAACACACATCCAGCGGACACCTGAAATGAAACATATGTAAAAGTTGCAAACACACGTACTCATGTGTATATTGAGCCCGACATGCTCAGTATTCACATTAACATACACGAGGACTGTCCCAATATTTGATTTTCACTGCGTGATTATTGTGACCAAAAGAATTCATAATAACAATACTGTCACAACGATATTGAAGTTTTTGGCCACGGAACCACACTCAATATATGTAGGGGAGCAGAAAATGAGTGTAAAACTGCCCACCACTCTGCAGAAGTGTGAACCAGATACTAGTGCTGAATTATTTATATAGTTTTCATATATTTGACCCTGGACAACAAAACCAGTTTTATGGGTCAACTTTTCAAAATTGAGATTATTGCATAATCTGAAAGCTTTGGTATAAAAGAAAAATCTATCATTTTTACCCTAACAATGTATTTTTCTCTTTTACTAACAATGTTCCCGAGCTACTTAAGACTGGTTTTGTGATCCAGGGTCACATATAAATATATTCATATTTTTAATATTGCAATGTATGGTTATAAACATCATGGTTATTCTCAATACCCCACATACAGTTCCCAGTAAAAAAGCAATACATTTAAAATATATTTCTTTCACACTTTAAATTTAACATATTTACAGAAATATTGCTTAGACTTACTGTAATAAAATTGTAGAGAGATTCAAAGTAGGGAAGGCTGGAGACGAGAACCGGCAGACATTTAAATAAACATTTAATCAAATAAAATCAAAAGTAAAAAGACAGCCGGCCGCCCCTCACGGTCGACGGCCAGTGAATAAAACATAAATACAAATATGTTCGGCACCGGTCCTCTCTCTTCGACGGTCCGGTCGCTCGTTCTCTTTTATGCTCCCGATCTCCTACGTGATTCGAGACCGGTGCGCGCACAGCTGGCGCTCATGAACAATTACTCACCGGTATTGAACCACGGTCTCGCCCCGCCTACTCCACTACAAATATTATAATAGAACTACTAATAATATCAGTCTTATTTCACCCTCAAGTGCTGTTATTTAAAACTGCACTAAATTGCTGTTAGTGGACAAATTTGGGGACTTTGTGATTCCCTTGATATTTTACATACATTTAATTTGCAGTATACTCTGTTGTGCAAATAACTTGTCTGAATTCAAAACACTGCTCAAAACTCACAATTTTCTTGATTGTTACTTCTCATAAAGCGTTTTTTTATTTTGCTTGATGTTCTGTTCTATACCGTTTGCCTCATTTGTAAAGCGTCCTTGAGCCCTGGAAAGGCGCTATATAAATAAAACATATTATTATTATTACTACTTTGCATTAAATAAATGTATTTCAAATCCATTTTAGTACATTTATTTTTCTTTAGGGGGAACACCTCAATATCTGCGAAAGGCAATTTTTCACAAATGATGTTGTTTATTACAATCACAGCACAATCCACATAAAGTGAAAGTGGATGTATGTATTAAACAGACTGAAAGTCGAGCTGAGTCACATACGCCCCCAGTTTTTTAATGGTACTTTTGATGGACATGGAGTGTGAGTCGGCTACGATCTGCTGTTTGTTGCTCATTAGTGAAACAGAAAAGAGTGACAAGCATGAATTGTGATAGTCTTGTAGTGTGCACTTAAAACAAAACAAACAATCTAATAAATGAACAAACAAGTGCAACATCTGGCATCATAAATATGTCCTGCTAGTTTCCAAGGACTCTTGAGAGCATCTAAAATGTGTGTTGAAGTTGTTTACTTGTTGCATTGTTTTGGTCTAGCTTGTTCTACCCTTAATCATTCACACCTGTCTGAAACCATGAAAAGACATTGCTGAAGTGGTAAGAAGATGTGACCAGGACACCCATCGTCCTCCTCTCCAGAGAGATTTTTTATAGATGAAACAAGATGTGGGACAGCATCCAGTAGCAGTAGTGACATCTAACCGCAGATCAGTGTTGCGCTTACACACTCTCCCTCTCTACCTTAACCTATAAACACACCTGAATCAACTGTGGCACATGCAACCTCAGTTTACACGGATAACCCTGACACAACCTCACAATAAAAGTCAACTTTGAATCTTTTTTTCCCTGCTGGCCGACAACAGCACCCTGTCGTATTACAGGTCTGATGTGTAAAGGGAATAGCTCGAGTTGTCCTATGCATAAGGCATAACTTCCTATTTGATTTCCCAACACATCACCTTGCCTCTTCAAATCTCATCTGAGGCCGGGGATCAAGAGAAAGCCAAACCTTTCATACAGGCATAACGAAGTATTATCCAAGACCAGAAGAACAGATCAAATCTTGCCTTGTTTATGCATCAACACAACAAGGGCTTTTCTTTAACTGGCAGAAGGCTTTTTAGAGCCAGGCTGAAAGTGAGGCAGAAAACAATACCCTCTAAAAGCCTGTTCTCTGTCTGAACATATTAATAATATAAACCACAGCTTTCATTTCCTGAATCAGGCCAACCTGAGCTCAGCCGTTTATCCCCCACGAGTGAGATCGTCCTGTTCTGATTGCTATCGTGTTCCCACATCTCAACAGCGGAAAAATAACAGTTTTTGTCCCATCCGTGATTGATGCTTACAATAAAAATAATCTAACTTGCTTTGAGACAATGAAGTACAGCAAATCGTGTGAACAATTTCGTAAAATGTAAACCGATCACCTTCAAAGACAAATGTAAAGTGTAGAGTGTTTGTAACTAACGTCACTAAACAATCATTAAAGGAACGGTTCACCCAAAAATGAAAATTCAGTCATCATTTACTAACCGTGTAGTTGTTTCAAATCTGTATAAATGTCTGTGTTCTGATGAAAATAGGAAAAATTACTTTACAAATGTCTTTGTTCTGTTGAACACAAAAGAAGATATTTTAAAGAATGTGGGACAACAAACAGTTCTGGGGGGCTTTTGACTACCCTTGTCATTTTTCCTACTATCCTAGTCAACAGTGGCCAAGAACTGTTTGGTTTCAAGCATTCTGCCAAATATCTTTCTCTAAGATCATCAGAATAAAGAAATGTGTACAGATTTGTAACAACTTGAGGGTGAGTAAATGAAGACAGAATTTTGTCCCTTTAAGACCTTTTAAAAATATTTGTTTTACGATTTTAACAATGTTCAAAATTGGACTATAGTGAGTAAAAACGTGTTACTGCTAAAGATGTGTGTGAGCATTCCTGTCACCTGATGTGATGGCAACATAGTTATCCTTTGTGTGAAGAAGTTAATCCATTATAGATCATTCCTAAACCACCAACAGTGCACGTTTATACTTTAAATTGTCAAGAATGTTAGGAAATGGGGTCAAATGCAGCATTTGAATATTTTATGGACAGTTCTTTTGTGAGTCTCACTCGCATCACCTCATGCTGACTGAGAGCAGGATCATTTCATACTGCTCACTAAGCAGACGCATCATAGAGCAGACGGCACTGTTCCCGTCTCTAGACGCCACAGTTTGATAATCACTGATTCTTAACTGAGAAGACACGAATGAGTCGGGTGTTTTCTAAATGTGCCAATTATGCTAAGACACGAGTGCAATAAAATCATAATTAAAGGTGAGGAAGGTCAACAAGCGACTCTACTGTAATTCAGTTTCCCTCCAACTCCTACACTCACAAAAAATGTTGGGTAATTTTCAACTCGTTGGGTCAAAAAGGGATGAACTCAACTGTTGGGTTAAATTAACACGGTAAACGTTTTATATTTGACCCAATAATGGCTTAAAACAACTCAGCACAGGTTCATTTGTCCCTTTTTGACCCAACGCTGGATTGAAAATGTTAAAGGGATAGTTCACCCAAAAATCTAAAACTCACCCTCTTGTCAATTCAAACCTTTATGACTTTGTTTCTTCTGCAGAACACAAAAGAAGATATTTTGAATAATTTTGGTAACAAAACAGTGTCGGCACCCATTCAGTATGGTCTCAAAACCAATGCCAGTTAACAACATTCTTCAAAATATCTTCTTTAGTGTTATACAGGAGAAAGACAGTCATACAAGTTTGAAATGAGAAGAGCGTGAGTAAATGATGATTTTATTTATACACCCGAATCTATGCTGAGTCCAGAAAGAGGTATTTACAGTTTAAACAGATATGCTATAGTAGAAAGTTTAATAGATCGTTTTTGATAGAGACACTGGGTTTAATAGATACATGTATCTGCCAACAGATATCGCTGGTTTATTTGATCACAAACACACAAGTCAGAGATCCGCGGAAACTATCAATAACCGCGACAAAGCAGATCCCATCTTTATTCCTCTATATAAAATAAACAGTGCCGGCAGTCAAAAGAAAGTCAATAAAAGCGATGTGAAATTCCACACAGGAACCCACACCTGTGCTTAAAAGATCTTTGACACCATTTGAGCAATTCTCAGAAGAGTCCTTGTCGTGTCCCTGGGAGCCAGAAGCAGGAGGTGAGACAGATTTTGCCGCTTTGAAGATTGATGTTGGTGTTTAGGATACCTCAGAAAAGCAGACAAGACCTTCAGGCTAATCCGGCGTTAGATGATAAAGATGGTCACCTGCTCGGAGCTGATAGCACAGCACAGCACTGGCAGCCCAGACTGTAAAAGAGCGGCAACCTCTATATATGGCAATGAGAGATTTAACATCCTCGTTTTTGCTGAAAGAGATCTTATAAGACCTTAAATAACATCGAGTCAAAGTTTTCCTGAAATGTGTTTGTACTGTTGCACTTATTATGAGTTCCCACGGATGTTCGATAGAGATATTACGAGGTCGGTATTTGAGTTGGATTATGTGCGTCTGTTCTGAATAAAAACATTGCAGGGAGTTGTTTTCTTTGGAGAAGATTTTTTCCAAACTCTGAAAACAATGAAAGTCATATTTTGATACAAGTGAACTGCATTGTGGGATATATGATGTTGTGATAAGCCTGGACTCACAGCTCCGTGTCAAATGCCAACTTGGTTTTACATGAACTTACATTTACAAAACATATATTACAATCGCTGTATCAGTAAATAGAACATAAACACAAATATATGCTATTAACCTCCTGAAGTAAATAGGACCTTGTTCAAAATAATTAATTCTAGTAACAGGGAATTATACTAATCACCATATTGTGGCAGAAAGGTCAAATAAACACACCCACTTCAAGACTCACTCCATATCGAGAAAAGCCTGATATTACATTCATTTGCATTAAATCACAGCACTCATGGCCAGGCAACATGAAATTCTGTGAAATGATAAAAATATTCAACATCTGGCTGGCATGAGTGTATATGCAACATGCAAAACGACAGTTGGGAATATGTTGGAAGGGTCATATACATGTTGGCTTGGCCGAGCTTTCCAAATCCTTTCTGCAAACCTATTCAAAGACGGCTAGAAATCATAGCACTTGTCATTCTTATTGCTATGTTTAACAGGGGATGTGATGGCTTTTATTAAACTACACATGAATAATTGAGAAAAGAAACACTGTGCAGTCATGAAATCCACGGTCTTGATTATTTATACATTTATGGCAAGACAACGGCAAAACGTAATGAGGTTAGTTGTCAAAATACGGCTCAATCCCAGTCTGCTGGGGGTAGACCCTATTAGGAGACTCATAGACATCTGTACAAGACGTCTTGTGCATCATCATTAGAATTTCAAAGTGGTTTTGATTGTTTGATCTCATATCCAGAAATTATTGTTGGAAGAGTCATTATCATGAATCCAGTTCTAAATTTGTTTTCCGCAGTCTTGGTTATGATCCATAATTAACTATACTGGAGACATTCCATTATTTCTTCCTTCCGATGATGATGAATCCGCATGGATTTTCTCCACCTGGGAATTCAGTGAACGTGTTAATGGATTTTTAAGCGTGTCGGAAAGCGAGAACACAAAAAAAATATTTAGGTTCGGTAAGATTCAACAGACACAAAAAGTACTAGGCTGCGCAGCTATTTCTTATTTACTTTAACTGACGTGCCGATATCCCAGCCGCAAAGACATTCTGTTACATTCGGTGGAATGAAATGAAAATACACCCAGTCATCTGCAATATTCTGCACTTTAAGAGGGAGGAGGGATGAAATAATGAATTAGGCCCATTTGAGGATATTGACTGATTCCCTGAGTGCACACGGCGCCGTCCGTCCGTAATCTATCTCTGAAATAATCATTCATGCTCTAAATACATCAGAGAGAGCGGATAATAAAAAATACACCATTCGGCTCCATTGATTTGCATTGTTAATTTCCCACTTGATGGCTGCAGAGAGAGAAAGTGATGAAGGGACCGCTACAGCAGGCTTAAAGCTTCCAGTGCCACAAATCTAAAGCAACCCGCTGTCAGCAAAGGGGCCTGACAATAAGGCAACACAATTAAGCGGCGGTGGCGAGCAAAGTGATGCAGCACTACATAAAACTTCTGTGAGATCCCAACTCATCAGCCTCTACATAACCATAAAGCCAGAAGCAGGACGGAGATAAAGCCTGAGATGCTAAAAAGCAGATCGACTGTTTATGGAGGTGATCGAGTTGTGTGGGAAAGGTGTTGGATAGATCCTGTTGAGTCTGACATCATCACTGCCTGACACTTGAGCTCTGGTCAGATACAACATGAAAAATGAGCACGGATACAAACAGGCACGAGGGAGTTGGACGACTACAGAATATACAACCTGGCACATTTGTGACAGACTTCATACATTACAATAACATGTGTTCATATGTTTGTTAAAGTGATAGTTTCCTCCAAAATGACAATTCTTTCATCATTTGAAGAGTTCTTTTGCAAAAACACATGACCCTGTTTTTAAAGGGTCCCAAATCTTCAAACATCAAGATTTTTATTGGGTTTTATTGGGTTAGTTAGCTGGTTTTTAGTTGTTATTATTAATCAATCAAAACAAACCAATGCACAATAAAAAAACATGATTCAAATGTGAATGATTAAAATCTGTTTTTGCAAATTAACTCTTGATTTATTTACCCTCATATTATTCCAAATCTGTATGACTTTCTTTCCCAGAATACGAAAAATATTTTGACCAATATTGGGAGCCCAATGTATGGAAAAAAAAAACGCTAGACCAGTGGTTCTCCAAAGTATTCGTTGCAAGGCCCCCTTTGTGTAAAATGCATCGCTTTGTGGCCTCCAAAATAAAGACTTATAATCTTAAATTTATCATTTTAATTAAAACAAAAAACATATTCAGTTATACAATGCAACACGTAGATCCATCTTGGGGTCCCCTAGTTTGAGAGCCACTGCACGAGACATTTTCATAGACGGAAAAGTCATACAGGTTATAAATGACACAAAAAAGTTCATTTTCGAGAACAAAATCGTTAATCCACAAAAAAATAATACAATTTTCTTTTCTAGATTCTTTTCTAGATGAGGGTACTTTTCTACTTGTTTTGTAACACTTTTGCGTTTGATATTTCAGTGCAAAACTATTAATACATCACCAATAATCTAGCTATTCTATCATGTTGGCCATTTCTGTGCATATCTTAAATACACTATCAGCCTATAAAACATAAGTAAATTCAACAAAACTATAGAGAAGTACAACTGTAGCTGTGGGAATTATTGGTTATTATAGCATACGTTTATAGTTATATTTTAGCATCTTCAAAGTATATGTGACCCTGGACAACAAAACCAATCTTAAGTAGCACGGGAACATTTTTAGTAATCGCTAAAAATAAAGGGTTTGGGTAAAAATTACAGATTTTTCTTTTATGCCCATAATCATTAGGATATTGATTAAAGATCATATTCCATGAAGATATTTTATAAATGTCCTACCGTAAATGTATAAAAACTTTATTTTTGTGAGTTGATGGCCTGCTACAGTGCCTCTGCTTAACAATTTCAAATTCGATTTTCTCAATATTTAGCTTTTTTTGCACCCTCAGATTCCATCTGCGTAAACATTTGTTGTTCCGCCAGATATTGTCCTATCCTAACAAACCATTCCTCAGATGTAAAAATCTCAATTTCAAAAAATTGACCCATAAGACCAAGGCCACATTTGTTGGCACAATTATATGAATTATAGTAATTTTAAACTTTAAAGCATACATCTTTCAGCAGATTTGTATGATTATTATAAACATGTCATGAAAGTGTTTCCAAACTTTTGACTGGTAGTTTAGACCATGGCTACAGCACTTTCAAATCAATTGATCAAATGATGCAGATCAAATTTCTGCAACAAAAAAATAGCAAGTTCAAATAAACAATGCGTTCAGTGAAATCCTCCGAGTGTGTTTCTATTTCTCCAATCAAGATGGCTTTTGGGAGATTAAAGCGTGCATTATGTCTTTTGTTTGGTTTAAACTGTTCTATTATCCAAACACAAGCACACATTTGACGAAGAGAAAAGCGCCAACTGTGACAGCCATCGTTGAAGAGTGAGCAGAATAAAGCGCGCATTTAACTCCAATAAACCAACACTTACTGCTCGCGACATGCTTTCAATTATAGAGACCTTGATTATTCTATTGATTTTAAAAAGCTTGATGACAACTCGTTTGCGAAATTCCATTTGCATTTATGTGCCCAGTAAAATAACACATGAACGAAGGAATAAAAAGAGAGAAAGAGAAAGAGTGAGTGAGTGAGAGAGAGAGGAGAAAGAATGCTTCCTCTATGCATCTGTTGAGGCTTTTAGAGACATACGTATACTAATCCATCGCTTTTACACGAGCCCCTGTCAGGATTAATTGGTTTGTGAAGATGGGTAATGAAGGAAAATGGTGTTTATTATTGCGCCTCTCTCATTAAAAGAAAGCAGTTCGGCCGGCATGCGGGTGACATTTACACACCCATCAGACGCAGGAAGGCATTTGCACGTGCAGCATAACGGCAAGAAACAAGTTATAAAATGAAGCTTGTTCCTCTGATCTCGGAGCAGTCCCGCTGTATTACAATGAGCTTCATACACTATAATGGGGTTAAAGTTATGAGACGTTTTTACAAGGCTCAGCAATCCCCAGGAGCATCATGAGAGGTCACAGATGGACAAGGCAATAACGCACCAGCTGAGACGTTAATATACAAATACATGCTCGCAAACATGTGTAGAGTCTCAGTCGTTTATCCTGAAATCACAGGCACAATACTAAGAAACCTCGGGCTATAACCGATATCAAGTGTGAACACGTCAATGAACGCAGGAAGTGCTAATTTGCAGCTGTTACCTCTCTCCTCCGTGATGCCCAGCACGTCTGTTTGACTTTCCAAACCACAGCAGCGACCAGCAGCAGGGACAGGAAACAGCTGGAGACAAGAGACACGGAAAATCAATACATCAGTCAATCAAACAAGATTTACGACTTCATAACTGCAATCGCGGATAACATTCAAATAACCTTCCAGTATAGACGGAGGGCAGCTGCTACAGATTTATATTTCAATCACACGATCAATGATAAACAAGTTCATTTCGCACGAAAGGATCAATCCAAAGTGAAACCGACTGTTACGTCAATAATTTACTTAATACTGTCTGCTGCGCTGAAAAACAAGCAGATCTACACTCCGGCGGGTTTGATTTGCGCTCCGGTACATACATAGAGAAGTTTTTAGAAGATGGTAAAGAGAGTCGGACTAGATTGAGATGAGCTGTTGGAAAAGAAGTCCCTCTTTTACCTGAACTTGACAGATTTACATTTGAAGTTAAATGTCTGTCTTGTGTCTAAAAAAAATATTGTTGTTCATTCTCTCCCTTGCTTACTTCAGCTTGAATCCTTCTAGAAGCATGGCCTTGTATACTAACGGTACTGTTTAGCGTGTTGACATATAAAAATGCATAAAGTATCTACCAAATGAATATATGTAAATGTAAAAATGCATTTGCTGTTCATGTACACCCCATTTCATGTTTTTGTTAGGTTTTCTTCCACAGGTCATGGTCAGCACCTGCTGCTGCAAATGAAGATAAAGCACCAGTGCCCCATTTTCAGAAGGCTTGCTCAAGTTGTCACCAGCTGAGAATGGAAGTCGATGACCTTATACAAAGACAGGGTGGGTGCACCAACAAGGATTAGACTTAAATGTAGATTAAATCGAGGTTTATTTTATAAATCTGTTGCACCGAACTGTAAACCTTGTCTAAACATAATCAGGTTTATATTTAAGATATCATTTGATCCAGGTTTTAATTTTAGGGTAAATCTGGATTAACTTTAATTCTGTTGATTCACTACTTTAAACTCTGATCTATCTCTCAGTTAGGGATTAACTTTAAACCTGCTACTGAGGAGGTTTAAATAATAAAAAACTTATATCTATAATAAAATGATCATAAACAGACACATAGGCGTCGTGATTCAGTGATGTGTTTATTGTAAATAAAAATGGAAATAAATAAAACACTTGTAAAGGGCAAAAAAGTTCATGGAGCGTTATACTATCATAAAATTCACGGCAAGTTTAAACCCATCAAAGGCGGCAGACTTCCACATGTTTATCATGAAAATGATGATCCTACTCCAAGCACAGCGGGAGGTTTCTTGAGATCTTTGGAAGTTGAAATATTCTACTTCTAGTCTTTCTGCTTTAGCCTCCTATAAGGGCTTAGCTCATTACATGTGAAAACGTCCAACCGCTAAAATTAGCATCAGTCTTACAGGAGCGTCGCTGAGGTAAGGCAAGCGTCTGCTCTGAAAGTACCTTTTCAACCATTTCATCAGCCATATTTCAAAACCCAATCAGAATAGTCAGAGGTCTCTTATTAAATCTATTAATGATGAGGCCAATTCATCCTTAATGAGCTGGATAATGCTTCTAATGGCCAGAGAATGAGGCACACAAACGCAAGTGCGCTTTTGCTGGAAAAGTTGTGAAAGTGGTGTGACGAACGCCCTAAATGAATTTATTCACGGTCAGTCTGGGCACATGAAACAGACCTTAGTCAGGGTAGACACTGTGAGAAATAGATGTACCGTTTGTGAAAAGGGTCATGTACTGTCTTGGTTTGAGTCTAGTTTTCAGAGTCGTTTTCACTGGAGATTTTTTGGATGAGGTAGTGTCTAAAAGTGATGTCCAGTGCGTTTTATTTTTTAAATGAAATAAATAATAAAATAAAAATATGATTGTAGTGCACAATTAATATAATGCTTAAATAAAAAGACATAAATTGTTTCAAGCTGGACATCACTTTTAATCACTGTATTTTTTTTCTTCTTAAGGTATTTATTGGACAGAATGATTTGGCAAAAGAGAAACCTCAAGGATTATGGGTTTATTCTAATATGTAAAAATACCTTGAGACACAAACAGCAAAACTAAGATAAACATAAACGAAATAAAATACAATACAATTTTACATATATAATAATTAATAAGTCATTTTTACTCACTACAGTATTTTTGTCTTTGTGTTGGTCCAACTGTTCCAGCTTTTTTCATTTACCTTAAGTTTTAGTGTCGCTGCGACAAAAATTTGAAGTGCTTATTTTTTATGTTTTCTAATAATATTTTAAATAAAAACTTATAATACTTTATATATTTATAATATTATATGAATAGATTTTTAAAATACCAATATTGAGAGCCACGTGTCCTGTTAGATTTTGTTGCCCTCTGTTTAGCCATTTAAACGCTTCAATGACTCTGTCTGTGGTTGTTTTCTGCACACCTAACTCCATCCCACACACAAATAAACCTGACAGTGTAAATGCAGCACTGGCCCGGTGACAGTTTTCGTCAACTAGCCTGAACTTCTCACACTGGCCCCAGGGCAACCTGATTGCCAAGCCTCGGTACCGCTTTATCTTCTCTGCCTGTCACGGTTCATCACTCTCTCTCTATCCCAAATTGGTATTTATTCATGTGTATATTTGCACCCGGCATGCATTCGGCGCTGGCCTGTATTTGTCAGTGTACATTTGTAGAGTGTGATCTGCTTGTAGTATTGATCTGTGCAGGTAGCGGCAAATGTCCGAAGGATAGAGCGCGAGAGCCAATCCAGCAAAGCCACCAGAGACACAGCCCACAATGATTACACAATCAATACAATGAAGCAGACAACCTGAGCGGAGCCAAGTCACCGCATATACATACATACACACTCACTCGCCACAACCGTTAAACAATCATCCTGCACAAAAATGTGAGCTTCTTCTATTTCAATCGCTCTAATAGGTATGGAGGAAAAAAGCCCCATTACATTCAAATCATAAGAGCTTTAGTCAGTTACAGACGTAAAATGAATTGCCTCCAGTCACCATCCACTGAAGCACAAGCATTCAGAATGTTAATAACATCATCCCAGATATGAGCGCGTGGACGGCTGTAGTCCTGACGGAAACCAAGCAGAGGCGAAATGAGAGGTGCGTGAAAAAGAGAGAGAGTAATTGGGCTAAACCGAATTGCAGTGTCACCAATTAGCCGGAGGAGTGGGTGAAATGCTTAAACGCTCTTTAATTGTTACCGTTTTTCTTTCTCATTTGGTGAAGAGTAAGGACGCAGAGACAGCAAAACTCACTCTTCAAAGAAAATATATTCAAAAGGACTTCTGAAGCTAATGAGGGACTACAGCAAAAGTACACACTTTCCTCCTACGTACACACCAACACTTTTACGGCTGATAGACGGGCAACTCCACATAACACACAGAAGTTCCTTAAATGCAAGTGAGCTCCCTTGATAACACAGGTATTTTACGAATATGAATATTTAAATTGAACGAGTCAAGAAGAGATCGAAATAAGCAACAAAATCTAACACTGGTGTCAAAATACACATAAAATGTATTTTTATGACCGTGCAGGTCATGTGCATCTTTATTCTGGAGTATTCTGTCCCATACATCCAAAAAGACTGGCTATTTTAGAGCAACAATATTCATTAAGCTCCCCCTCTATATCACATGCACATGTTTTTAATAAATTTCATATTTAATAAAAATTCTACTTGATCTCAGTAAACACTATTCATTTCTCTTTAAACTAATTTAAAGATACACATCTCCGAACGAATAAAAAAATACCTGGAGAAAAAAACCGTTTGGGACCGCTGTGAGTGACTGTATACATTCTGATTAGAAAGCTCATCAACTTTATCAAAGTGAGATAATTCAGAAGAGAGAAATGTGCTTGTGTTGGCTGCAGGCTTGCGGGCCAGTCTCTCAGGAGAGCTGTTGTGGAATTTTAGGCAGATTTTGCAAACTGCACTTCTAATTAAGATTATGTTAAGAGCTGGAAGTGATATGCTAATCAGATGCAAATCACAAATGTTTTATAATCATTTTTATTCTTTCTCCGTAACTAGTTTTATGGCAGTATAAAATCGTAGCGTAATGCAAATGCACAATGAGGACATGACATTCTGTATGGGGGTTATAACTCTAGAAGCGTTTAAACAGACACGCTTGTAGGCGCTTACTGGAGCACTTCTCAGAGAAGTACCTGTTTAACTCTTCAGCGTGTCTAGTGCATGGTGACATATCCATCATCTTGACAGCCAATCAGGTTAGAGCGTCAGAGTGACACGGTTACTGTGACATCCAGACACAAAGAAATGTTTCAGTGGGGTAAAAACTGAAAGAGTACAATGCACACAAAACTGTCCAGAATTTTTTTTTACAATTATGTGGGTTGTCTCTTGGTTATATGTAATTTTATTACTGTATTCATGTACAGTAAATTGAAAGATGATGATGAATGGCTCACAAAAAGTCCACTTTCAACATATATTCAGTAATGCATGACTTTACTGGTCTTGAAACATGAAAAATACTCTCTGTATCACTAGTGTTCATGTCACTCAAAGTTCTTCAGCAGACACTAAACTGTTCTTAAGTGCTGTTCTTCAATCTCTTGGTGATCCTCTCACCTCCGGAGATGGATATAAACCCTGCTGTAAACTGGAAAGAAGCTCTGAGGGAAGGTTCCACTGAGCACAGTTAAATCCTCTGCTTGTAACAACATAAATATAAAATCAAAACTAATCTCTGTATTCTCACACTTGCTTTGCTGATGAATTAGTGTATTCTTTGATGCGCACTGTATTATATTCTTCAACTTTATACTTTAAAATAAATAAAAGGGATGCTAAGGTCATCATGATGGTGTGGGCGAGGACCTCACTGTGTACAGTATGATTCATTATTATAAAATAGTAAAATAATGTTCATCCATATAAAAGTTATTGTACTCTTTGTACTGTCAATGCAATCATTTATTCTTATCAAAATGTAATCATCTTTTTCTTATAAAAATATATAACAAATTATTATTGAAGTATTATTACATTTTTAAGGAAATAAAAATTCTTACATTTCCAGCAGAATACGATGTTAAGCCCTTGGTCCATTTCTATTGGAGATAATTTATTAATTTATTTTTGCCAGCAAAGTTTCATAGGAGTTGTGTACAAACTGAAACCATGTCAGAGACAGACTACACAGAATGACATCACAAAATACTGCCAGCTTAAATGACAGTTCATCATTCAAATATTGTTTACTGATATAAATATATTTATGCAATGTGTATACAATAGTTACAATAGTTAATGTGTATACAATCTATGTAGCACATTATAACTTGAGGCTATATCTTGATGACCGCTTGTTGACATAGTAAATTGACCGTGAATTAAAAAATACTTGGCTTGATGCACAATGTCACCCGAGAACTATAACTGTAAATGGACAGCCTGAAGACATGAGAGGGAGAAAAAGAAGGAATGGATTCAGAGGGAGGGGTTTGAAGAATATACGCCAATCTCTCTGAAATGCCACAATGAATTCTATCATCTGCATCTCTCTACTTCAGAAAACTTAAAACACATCAAACAACAAATGCCCTGCAGCCTCGAACTTCAGCTTTTGAATCTATCAACACATTCCTATACACATAAAACAATAAAAATGAAGTGCACTGTGTATGGTACTGTATGTATATATCATATTTTATTTCCGCTCTAACAGAAACATGTATCAAAAATTATATTTATTACATTTACATTTAGTCATTTAGCAGACTTTTTTTTATCCAAAGCGACTTACCGGTGGGGTAATCAATGGAAGCAATTGGGACAGCATAAGGACAACATATAGCATAAGTGCAATCAAAAAGACAGGCTGTCTCATATAACCTTACACAGTATACAGAGCTATGTTAGATTTTTTTTAAGTAGAGTAGAGTAGAGAAGAAATAGAAGTCAGATACCATAACTTATTTATTCATTTTAAACACTTTTTATAACACTATACCAGTTTACTATACCAGGACATTTGTGTTGCCCTGACCGTTACAAATTTCACCAAAACAGCTCAGGGCTGCTGAAAGCCTCACAATAAAATCCCTGTTTATACACATACTGAAGCAGATGGCATATTATTTATATAGTAGGTGGCCTGTAATTATTTTCCTGCACGGTCAGGCACTTTAAACACAACTGCAGACGGTCAGCTCTGTAATTTGACTGTCCAGATTTACAATAACTCTGGCATTTTCTAACACATGTAACCAGCCGAGCTGAATATTAAACCGTGCAATTGTAAACATGACGTGATGTCATAAACAGAGGATTTCTATTCCTCAGAAAAGTTTGCATATTATATTGGCTCATTTAGATCCAGAGTAAACGTTAACAGAAAGTTTATACAAACAAAGGAAGACGTTCTTCATTTTTTTACCCCATCAATGCATTCCCGATTGTTGTTTTGTACTGGTTACATTTCATCCATCTATGCCCATCTGTTGTATTTGACATGAGATGGTAGACAGTTCAGATTCGGTGTGAGAGGTGAAGTGTATTTCCATTAAAGCCATTTATCTGCTCTGTTCACTGTATATTAGCAGATAGATTCCTGTCACAGTGAGTCTCTCTTGGGTTTGACAAATATCACTGCTTATGGTGCATCTGAAGGATTTTGTTTTAATAAGACACATCTTTGACTTCATGTCTGTTTTCTCACATCATACATGTTAAGCATTTAAGGTGCTGTTTTGAAGATAAAAAGGTTTTTGTTACAAAAGGTTTACAATTGTTTCAAAACTTTCAAAAATATCTATTTGTGCAAACAGCCCCTTATCACAACATGCATTCATTCAAGAAGACTGAAAGAGTGGCAGGATTTGGCCTATTCACAGCCAACACAATTACATGTGTTCTGCCTATTTATCAGTCAGCCTTCATAAACGGGTCCCTGCATCAATATCTCCTCAGCAAGTTTATCTACAGTTAGTGATACAGTAATCTAAAGAATAAAGTGTGCATACCTGAAAAATGTGACAAAGAACTGGACCAGGTCCATAATGCTGCTGTGCTGAGAAAAGGATATCTGTGGAAAAAAGAATATGACAAGTAAGAGCTATGAGATTGCTACTTATTGCTAACATATTGATCCAAAGCATCGGCTAGGACTTTTATTTCTTTAAAACCTTGTTGTGAATTTGTCTAGATTATTGCATGAATGGTTTAAGCCTCATTTTAGTCATAGTTACCGATACATTTTTGTTAAACAAATACTTGTTTTTGTAAACAAAACAGACCATTTTACAGTTTACTGTCTTAATTCAATACGTTTTGTAATCAATTATCACATGGCATGAAATTTAGAGATAAAAAGTTGGCCATGTGTAATGGGCTAGGTGACAGAAAATGTTTTAAAGCTACATAAAAAAACAAGCATAAAACAGATGGCGTGTAATACATTTGACATTTAATCAAGTGTTTATGTTGTTGATCCAATTTAACTAGAATTTGTTCAGGACTGTGTAAACTGTAGCAATAAATAAATGTTTCTAATCAAAATAATTTTTACTTGACATGCGAGCCATTTATTTTTTAAAATATGCCATGTTGGTTTTTTAAAACTTGGCAAGCAGCGTGAATTTTCCCACGCACAATGAAAACTTCATTTCACAGTATTCTGTATAAGACGTCAAAAACAGTAGGGACACAAAGACAGTGGCTATTGTATTATCAAAATACTACTTTTAACATTATAAAGTAATGAATTAAAAGTTAACTAATTAAACAAACTAAATAAACATAATTTCTATACTGTATGCCTAGCCAATATAATAAAAATCTTACTTCTTCCTTCACAATAATACCCAATGGAGTAACCCTAAATGGATCAAAGCCACTGGGAATAAATGTCTGGAATGTCTAATTCCTTACATTACATTACCTGTGCTAATACATAACTGTACATGAGTCACTATAGCTCAGACGAAATAACATGTCTCTCTCTTTCTTTGCATAAGGTGTACAATCCAACAATCAGTTTTATAAAATGCACTTGATTTCTGAGCTGTCGCAGCCGGGCCCAGAAATACGATCATGTCCATTATCTGATTAGTTTAGCTACATGACCAAATGATTTGCCTTTTCAATATCTGAGGCCACTCACATCGATTGCTTATGAGAATCCAATACATAATTCTCCCGTCTTAAGCCATCTAAACCCCAAACTGCTCTCCATCACCATCTAAAAATCGACCGTGTGATAAAAGAAAATGTCATTTTATGATTGATTTGTAAATGTCAGATGTTATCAGTGCGATTTATTTTTCTAGAACTGACGTTCCTTTAAAGTTCAGGCGACAAATTGTGTTTACTTAGTTTGAGTTTTGGATGTCTGGTTTATTATCTCCGTGGGGACAGTCCATAGGCATAGTGATTTTTATACTGTACAAACGGTGTGTTTTATCCCCTTCCCCTAAACCTAAAGATCATAGAAAACTTAGCATCTTTAGATTTTCAAATGATAAGTACGCTTTTTTGACCATGGGGACCTTCATTTTGATCCCCAATGAGTAAGGTTTAGGTCCCCACCAGGATATAAAAACAAGGCCCCACCCACACATGCATCACATGTGTAGCCTCTCCGTCACGAAGGCAAATGTGACTATGTTCGTAATGTTCAGGTGACTAATACATCCACATAGCTGTAAATATGCTTTCATTTCTGGAAGGGAGAAACATTAGGTTAGATGTAGTGAGTGGAAGGGGAAGAAGTGTGTGTGTGTAGGTTGAAGTCAGGGGGATGGTCAGTCTTTAAGTGATTTACCGACATTTGCTTTTTGCAGTGAAAGTGCATGACAATCAAAAACTAAGAGAAAGAATGTGTTGAAAAAAGCAGATTTTTCTGGCTGGCGAGACTGGGCATTAGTGGTGTGATCTAGTGCCAGTAACTTTAGTGAAGTGCTCTCTTTATCCCGACCCCCCCCCCCCACCTAAAACAGCCCTTCACTGTAAACAGCATACTGGGTTGATAGAAGTACCAAACAAATATCAAGATTACGCTAAAACTACCCCATACACTTAGAATAGGATTATTTAACAACTGGTTAAATGCTAAGCATCTGTAATGCAAATAAATATTTCTCAACCAGATTTGTCTTGAATTCCCCAAAAAATATTTGACCATCCTAATAGAAAGACAGATTTCAGAAGTTTGTGTTTACGTAATATATGTGTGTGTACTGTGCATATTAATTTTGCATTTATAAAGACATACACATACATGCATATTTAAGATGTTTTTTTAATAATTGTTTATATGCAATAAATGATTGGTAAATATAAATAAATACATCAAAATATTTCCTAAATAAAGTTTTTGTGTTTATTAAATACAAAACAAATATTTACAGTACACCTACATATATTACGTAAATGCTAAGTTAACTAAATATTCTGGATTCGATTAATCATGTTAATTGTTTAACAGCCCTAATAGAAAGCTAAATTATGTTAAATACCAAAACTTTTTTCCAGATTACATTTTATTTTTATTGTAAGTGTAAGGCCATTGCACATTGAGCGTTAAATTAAACGTTAAAAAATAAATACGACCATCACATTTACACTCTGCCTCCGATATTTTCGTCCGTCATAAAAAATTTGGACCGGGGACCATATTCTGCGTTTTTCACATCAGTCAAGCATTTTGAGTGCCCTTTTATAACAATTCAGAGACACCGTACAAACGGGAGCCAAATGCGAAAAAAGGCAAGATTTCGGACTGTATGTGCAAAGAAATTAAATCTCACGTTTTTGTCTAAATGTAGCATTAGAATATTTTGTTGATGCAGCCATCTGGCAATTAAAATAATAACAATAAAACAGTAAAAACTTTCTTAGGGCGTCAGCATTTTTCCATCCACTCCATTAAAGAGCTCTTTGAGAATATAAAAGAGCATTAAAGCTATATGCTAGCCAGCAGAATCCGGACTCTTATCTTTTCACTGACCTTGTTGATTCAAGATATATACAGACAAAATTTAAAGACTTAGATGCCTGTGACTGAATCCAAGAGCGGCATCGCTGGTCACATCCCAATAAAATCAACTTGAAAAAATGATCTGTATATAAGCAAGTATTTAATACCTATCAGCTTGGTTAAATAGAGGTGCACCTCTCTGCCTGTCATTATACAAGCCGTGTTCCAGGGCTGGATCTTATAGTTTCTGGGGGGCTAGGGGGGCATTCCTGCTCCAGATTTTTCTTGGTCCCTCCAACGATATCCAGATGACAATTAAAAAAATCTTTATTAGTCAATACTTACTGAATACTAATTAGTATCATCTATTAAATAACACAGAAATATTTAAAAAGTATCCATGCAATGAACTTATATTATACTGAATATCTGCCCAACCATGATATGTAATTGCCCCGCCCAAGTCAGGCAAGCGTAGTACCGGGCCTGCAGTGTTAACCAAAGATTTGATGGCTGATGGTCCAAAATTATCAAAGTTTGCAATACAAAAACAGAAAAAATATGCATGCTTCGGTATTTTTGTATACAAAAATGTAAATACAATTAAATACTTGTAAGAAATAGTAAGAAATGAGGGAAATCGTGCTACAAATAAGCTTACAAAAGAAGTGACTATGTCAATACATTCCCTCTAGTCTTTTTTAATTTCTGGAAGATTGGAAACAAATGTGTAATAATATCCAAGTTCATACTGTTCAAGACTTTAATGTGCAGATTTTATATTGCATTAGCACTCAATTATCCTGAAATGTTTTCCTTACACATCTAATTTACATTTAGCTGCGGTCTAATGCAATACCAAGGAACAGTTTGGCAGGCAAAACACTCAAGAAAAGTTCCTTGCTGAGCAAAACCACATTCGCGAAATCCTAAATCTGTCAAAAATATGTTTGGTAATGTGAAAATCTAGCTGCACTTTCTAAAGGCCTGTGCACATTAAAAGACTTGTCATAGCTTGTACTTAACACAGCTAATAGCGAACTATGTACGTCAATTACAAGGTCATTCGCTTCCTAGACCACAGCGGTGAACCTGAAATTTTGCTCTGCCACACATGGCGATATGAAAGCCAAGCTTTAGACACTATTTGGTATTAATGGAGGTCCAAAAAAGGGGATAAGATATTGTGTTTTAAATAGTGTAAAAGTAATATATTCTAGGGCAGCTGACACTTGAAATAGCCTGAAGCTTCAGAAGCATGAAGCTCATCTATGGTGCTCTGATGCTGAAGAGCTCTCCAGAATTAGCATTAGCGTTTAAAAGTGGCCATCACTAGACCATAATTGTTTAGAGATCAAAGGCTAAGTGATTATTGAGTGGCTCTGCTTTTTAGAGTTCAATACTACCTTTGAGGTCCAAGAGCCCTAAGGTTAAGACTCAACAGAATGAGAGTATCAAAGGTCTATAAGGTCTGGAGATAAAAGCAGAGAGAGCGGTTGAAGCGCTACTAGAACAATCCTCTGAGGAGATATCAAAACCTGAGGGTGAGGAGAGGACAGTGCTACCCCTCTGCAGTGGCCAGTGAACAACATGCTGTTGCATCGAAAAAGTTTGATTGTGTGCGCGAAAAATAGTCGTTCCTACAGCTTAGAAGAGCATGAAAAGACTTTTGGGTGCGATGTCTGACCTCTTGAACTGGACGTATGAGGCAGAGAAATGATGCAGGGGAGAGAGAAAGCAGATCGGTAGTGCTGCAGATGGTGTGTTAACATATTCATAAGTGAACCTAATGACTGCGGTGAAAAATTAGTTGAATATTATGCACACCTACAATATTCAAATGAGCGGCAGATTTTTAATCAGTCAGAAACACCACATGCAGAGACGTGTCTCACCTTTATTATCTGAGGTGGAACAAATTAATTGTGCGCTTGTTATACATACAGTACAGTCAAATTAAACCGTACACAATGAGGACCCATACACCATTCATTTATCTACATTATGTTTACATATTGGACAAGGCAATACTACACTTACTACGGCACATTAAAACCAAACATGTACCATGCAGTTACTAATACTGTAAAGGGTTTTCTTGCATTGAAAAATTGCAAAAATGATTTTGTTGTGCGGATGGTGTAAAGCTGTCTGAATCAGCGTTGGACACAGTGTTCGCCGTTATGAAGGCATATTGTGATCAGAACGTCTCCCAAACGAATGACTCATTTAAACCGATTTAGTTAAACCATTAAAACTATTCAGTCAGTAGTCCATTGGTGCCCATTCCCGCTCCTGGAGATCTACCGTCCTGTGCGGTTCAGCTCCAACCCTATCTAAAGACACCTGTCTGTTACTTTTCTAGTAATCCTGAAGGTCTTGGGCTTGTTCCAAATGACATTTATACGCCCTTGAAGTGCCCTTCGTGAAGGGGATGCCATTTGTAGTGGTGATTCAAACAAATGTGAAAACCTGAATACCCTGAGTCCGTTAGCGAAGGGTACACGCAATGTTCACTTCATGGAATTGAGTTACGTCTGATCACGTGATCTTGGATGACGAGTCCTCGCGAGGCATTTTGAAGCAAATATGGTGCCGGATTTTTATTTTTGGGCCTACCAACAAATGTAAGTACATTAATTTAGTTTGTATTTGTTATACACTGTTTTTGTCAGATAAATATGATTTAAGATGGTAAAAATATAGTTATTTACTAATACCTTAGTGGAGTGAAAAACAAGATGAAATAAGACATAATTACTTAATATTCAACAAGAAGAATTGTTGTTTATTTTCAACAAACGAGTGCTTGATTTAGATTCTACATGTGACATTGTCAAGGTAACATTTGGCAAGTCAATCTCTTTGTGAAGGGAGTTCCAAACGTGTACATGAGAAACAGTAATACCCTACTCCAGGGGTCTTCAACCGGGGGTCCGCGGCCCATAGGGGGTCCGCGGAGTAACTGCTTGGGGTCCGCTAATTACTGTTTACTCACAGGCAACTTTTTGTTAAAAATGTAAAGTATGGGTACAGAAATATTACAACCAATGTTCTCTTTAACATGCGGGTCCGCGGAGTAACTGCTTGGGGTCCGCTAATTACTGTTTACTCACAGGCAACTTTTTGTTAAAAATGTAAAGTATGGGTACAGAAATATTACAACCAATGTTCTCTTTAACATGCACACATGCGCGGCTACTCGTACTCATTGAAGCTCCCATGCATTGCAATTTTACCTTGCGTGTGTGCACACAAAAACATCCATTCAGGCAGCGGAAGCGATTTGGAAGAAACGTTACATCTGCATCATAAAAGCCGGTAGGGTTAGAATCAGTGCATTCTCTGTCTCCCTTCGCATAAAAGTATGCATGACATGAGATGCATGCAAATAAAGTGCATTCTCATATGTTTCTTAACTTCTGTTCAAATTTGTTGATGCTGTAAAGCGCAAATTTGACCGCCAAATGACACCACACCGCTCCTGCATTGTAAACTCTGACAGAACTATCATACGTGTTTAAAATCAATGAAATGCATACTGTGTACTGATAGTGCACCAACATGTTGCCCCAAAAATAACGCGGACTCGTTGCATCATGTTGCTGTCTGATATGTTGCTCTGCAGAAAGAAACTTGTGTTAATTTTCGTGTAACAGCCGCGTCAATGCTGATCCACGAGAAAGATTATGGAGCTCAGAATGATAAAATAGCGGCGTATTCTGCAACACACAGAGAAGTGCAAAAAAAAAAGAATGACACTTAATAAAACTGATTTTACAGCAGAACGCATAAAATCTGCACTAATTTGTATCGCATCCAGAGCCAACCCCTACTTCCACTAGAATAGGCTTTGAGCCATTAACCAGGGTCAGTCCTCTCATTGAAGCCTTAAGGTTCAATAAATGTTCAATTTCTATTTCACAGTAAAATTAAAATGTTTGATGCTGCAAATCTCTTAAAAGAATCCAGCAATCTATTTGAAAAAATAATACACAGAAAAGTATTTAGCCTATGTGCAACAATAACATAATAGTGCTAATGTACTGTCTTAACATAATATTGCTGTGACAATAAGGGTTGTTTCTATCTAAATAGCTTCATTTACACATTTAGTATAAGGGGGTCCATGCCCCTCCCCTAAAAACGTTGAAGACCCCTGCCCTACACCCTTCAAATGGTTCACTTCAAGGGTCAGCCCTTCGAAGGGAGAAGGGTATAGGGATGTTCACTTCTGTTTTGAAAATCCTTGGTTAGCTGCAGTAGATCTCCAGGAGCAGGATTGGGCACTCGCACTAGCCAATACACAGGATGAGAAAGAGCTTTGCTCATTTAGTAATACCGGTTAATTCAGTTGGCTATTATGGGCTTAAAATCAAAAAAGCTTATATTTGCGTTTCTGTAAGGTTGAATAAATGTAATGTTTTATATTACTTAATAATTATCATTTCTATAGAATTCTTTTACTTGTCTGTAAAGTGTTTGTCTCTTAAAGGTAGCCCTACACATGCATTTGTGTACAAGATCAGGATGTCAAAACCCTGCTGTGTATTATTAAGAACAATGCAGAGCTGCAAATTTAGACCCCTATTCCCTACAAGGTGGCTTGATCCCAACTGACCCTTTTTTAATCTGAACTCTCATTTTTAATCAAGGTAAACAAATAGACTATTTTAACCCTGCAAAAACATGAAATGCAAAAATCCATACAAATTAAATTCTGTTATTTACGCTCCAGTCAGATTCAATCACTCATATTCCCTATATACAGTGTTTCACTATGTGTCATTTAGGAAACAAGTGAACAAGTGAGTGATTTCAGCCACAAGCATATGAAGTAATCCCTGCTGTAACAGTCATCTCGCTCTGAGCACTTAGCTTCACCTATCCCGTTTCACCCTCATGAAAGACAATCTTCCGTGATAAAGCTATTAACAGATATAGCAGCACGGCGTTTCTGGCTAACCGTTTCAATTCTCCCTTTATCCAAAGAGACTCGCTCAGATGTCTGAGACGGATAAAGGCTGAGGTGCACCGCACTATGTCTGTCAGAAATGAGATTACCAAAGGCATTCGATTTAATGATGTCCACTGCACTGGGAAAAATAAGTGACTTCTGTGTTCACTGCAAATCAAATCATCCCTCCATTCCATATTCCAGAAGGACCACGACAGCTGTTGAGGCCATACCGTACGGAAAGTCATCCAATCAGTAGGGTCATGGGATTGAAGAGAAAAACAATGTAGAGAGGAGTCTTGCTCGAGAGGAACATTATAAACATTAAGGATCCGCAGGTCCTTTCGTTTATTTTAATATCCATCCTTGTTGTATTTTACATACATATAATAATCTGCATTTATCTGTATCTTTTTTACATATTTTTATTCCATGTTAGTGATATTTTTATGCACCATGGGTCTGAGAGTAAGGCAATTTCAGTCTTCAGTATGTATGTACTGTAGCTTACATGTAGCAGAATTCACAATAAACCCGACTTTGAAACTGAACCTCTGCATTAAACTGATTTTCTTTGATGAATTTATCCTTTTGAGATCATTTTTGTCATGCGATATAAATACATTGTATGAAAGGCGAGAGGGAACATACGTAGATGTTACCCTCAATAATAAAAATGTCTGTGTTTTAATGTGATATCAACTATTCCAACCTGCCACATTAAAACAAAACAGAATCAAAATCACCATTTGATTTATTAATCTGTGGCAAACATTAAACTAACTCAAAATCCCGAAAACTAAACCCTGTGTTCATTTGCAAGTCTTATTTCCTCATTTAAAATAACCGTGTAACGCCGCACACACATAAAATGGTGAAGAGAGCAACCCGCAGCGGATGAGATTTACCGGAGGGGTGCGGTACGAAACCACACTGACAGACTAAATATAAGTCAGTTCCACAAGGATGGACAAACCCCCTCTTGCTCTGCCCCTAACCAGCCCTCAGCTCTGAGCTGATGTCATTCTAACACTGGAGAGATCGCCCCGGGGGGAACAGAGCCAGCTAGGGCAGGAAATGCTTTCATCGCTGGGGAAGCCATTCCAGAGCAGAGCAGATCAGCATTACACACCACTATCTTGAGTCTCCTACTGTTACTAATTTATGAGTCGGTGAAGCGTGCTCATTTGATCAGGATTAAACTTGATAAACAGGTAATGCTAAACCACAAGCAAATATAAAAAGAAGAAATATTGATAATGCCATAAGTGCAATGTGCACATTTGCAATAATGCAAACAGTGCGAGAATAAGCACTCTGGCCTCGACATTTCACATACAGGGGCGAAAAAAAAGAGACCATAAGAAATACAGAGCATATTTTCTATTATTTTAATCTGTTTCCTCCGTTTTCATTTTCTGCAAATAAATGCAAAAAGAAGCAATATTTTTATTTGTAATTTGGGAAAACTATTGTTATTTGTTCACAGAATGAATCAAACCTAAACACCAATAAATAGTACATAGAGAACATATTTTTTCCGTGGTTGTATGTGTTTGTGCAAGTAAAAACGAAGTTGGGCGTATTACGCAGTATTTCTGTGCTCGATACACCCCCCCAGCGATCGTACAGGTTTCGGAAAGTTTTTTTTTCGAACATATAAAACTGTTTTGTAACAACTTTTTTTAGTCCCTTATGAGACAATTCTCCTGGAAAAGCACCCAGCACGGCCACATGAGAGCAGGAGAAGGAGCATGGGCAGACGTCACTTTCACTTGTAAGCAAGAGAGAGAGAGAGAGAGAGAGAGAGAGAGAGAGAGAGAGAAAGAGAGAGAGCATACGTTCGCGAAGTTCAGATGTTTGTTTGTTCACTGCATTTGTGATGAATGTTATGTAAACTGTGTATATAACGCTGGACTTGGAGATCGTTTGAAACTGATATATGGAGCTGTCCCAGCTCTAAAAGATGCCGGACATGAACCGTATGCGGTGAGTGAAACTGATGTCTGTGTGTTGTTGGCAATGGCCGTGCACGTGCTTTAGTTCAGCCTACCCCTCCCCCCCGTACGGGCCGTATGTTTTCGGAAACAATTGTAAAGCTGTATCTCTCCTTTATAAATGTGATCAAACTAAATACTCTTCGAAGACACAAAGTATGCAATACGACTCTATAGGTACTTATTTAATATGAGATTGGCAGAAACCCTTTGTGTTACGTCTTCTATGCTTCTATTTTGCATTAATTTTATTTACAATATATAGTGTAAGGGCTTATCAATAACCATAGTCATGGTTTTAAATATCACAATTATTGCATTTTGTGACCCCCGCATAGGTATTTAGATCTTGTTTGTTTAAAATGTCTGCACTGTTTCAGATGGTGAACAAACAGTGAGATCAGTTGTACACAGAGAGTCTCTGCCAAAGTCTGACATGACATAAATAAAAGAAATGAAAGAAGGAGAGAGTGACTGTATCCAGTGAGAAAGTAAAGGGTGATGAATGTAGTACACAGCTCCAACTGTGATACCAATCACTCCTCTGTCAGCAACACACTCCAGCGACAGGGCTAACAGCGGCACATCTCTCATCCCCGCTCGCCCTCTCCTGTGTGTGTTTCCGCTCACAGCCTGTGGATGGGACACGACAGCCTTGACCTACACTATTAACCCTCATAAAGAAGACCCTTTTCAAATGTGGCAGCACAAATGACAATACATAAATAATCTGTTGTTTTAGATGTAATCGCAACCACACATAACTGTTACTGACAGGCATGAGCGCACAGGTTAAAAATTAGATGAGGACCGATGTGGACCAAATACATAGAGAGAATATGGGAAAACATCTGGAGGATTAGACATTATGTCAATCTTCATGTGAACATGTTGAAAATTCTGAAAACTCTTTGTGCTTAATGATTCCTTTTCGAATAAATAAAATAAATATATATATAATACATATGCCATGTTTTAAATCCCACCAGGAATCAGATTCATTTTAGTGGTTTTACATACGGTTTCAGGTTAACAAATAAAATGATCCATTTAAATCATGATTTCAGGCAAAACCGGCAAGACCAAAATACTATTATCTCTTCATGTACAAAAAAAGCCAATATGTTTAATTTGCTTTGTTTTGAAGGCTTTAAAACATAGTTTGGAAGACACGGATGTCTATCAGACATGATCAAGGTCAGAGCCAGGGGAACGGTTCTTCTCAGGTTACTCACAAGTCTATAGATGACTGTGGCAGTGGGTTCCTGATGAGAACAATCTAAGGCTCGTGTTACTATCTCATATATGTGGCTATGGTAAAACTGCATTAATGGGAATGATTCACAGCCACAATCAATATGTGGCTGATACTAACAGGCCACAGTGCAGTTGCACAGCAGGATGAGACTGAGGGCTGCTGGGAACAGGGATGACTGTGTCGACTGAGTCAGGGACTATAGCAGTAGAAACATCTGTCAAAAGCCTTCATGTGAAATATGGAAAGCAGAGTAAGGACGTAAAGGCAGATTTCCACACTGCTGACCAATGACTTTCAATGACTTTTCTCTAGTTCAAAATGTATTTTAACAATAAATTTATAGTGGTTCCACTCGAGAATTCCGGTACAAAAATGTTAAAGATCGTTCTACTTTTTTACACATAGAAATGGTTCACTTATTTTATCAGTTATACCAGATTATCTTGTTTATCTGAACAGTTTGTGCAATGGACATTTAAAAATGTGAGTCTACTTCAGCTTCATAACTGAGAACATTAAAAGAATGAGGACATTTTGAACAGTTGTCAGCTTTTTAAAAGCACTCCAAATAATTGATGAGGACACAGCAGACGTATGGATCATTAAACATCATATTTTTGCAGAACACATAATGGTTTATGCACAGTGTTATTTAGCCATGATGGCTTTAAGAGCCTGGTGAAGATTTGCAGTCAAAATCACATTTTAAGGAAGATTTTTACAGTTATTTCTGGCTACTGTTGTCCATTATGGTGATGGTATCGAAACTACTGTTGTTATTAAGTGAATGAGTGAGTGATCGAGTGAATGAGTGAGTGATCCAATGAGTGATCGAGTGAATGAGTGAGTGATCGAATGAGTGAGTGATTGAGTGAGTGAGTGATGTAGTAAACGAGAGAGTGATCGAGTGAATGAGTGATCGAGTGAATGAGTGTTCTAGTGAATGAGTGAGTGATCGAATGAGTGAGTGATCAAATGAGTGAGTGATTGAGTGAGTGAGTGATGTAGTAAACGAGAGAGTGATCGAGTGATCAAGTGAATGACTGATCTAGTGAATGAGTGAGTGATCAAATGAGTGAGTGATTGAGTGAGTGATTGAATGAGTGAGTGATCGAGTAAGTGATCGAGTGAGTGAGTGATCTAGTGAATGAGTGAGTGATCGAGTGAGTGAGTGATCTAGTGAATGAGTGAGTGATCGAGTAAGTGATCTAGTTAATGAGTGAGTGATCAAATGAGTGAGTGATCGAGTGAGTGAGTGATGTAGTAAACGAGAGAGTGATCGAGTGAATGAGTGATCGAGTGAATGAGTGATCGAGTGAATGAGTGATCGAGTGAATGAGTGAGTGATCAAATGAGTGAGTGATTGAGTGAATGATCAAATGAGTGAGTGATCGAGTGAGTGAGTGATGTAGTAAACGAGAGAGTGATCGAGTGAATGAGTGATCGAGTGAATGAGTGATCTAGTGAATGAGTGAGTGATTGAGTGAGTGATTGAATGAGTGAGTGATCGAGTGAGTGATCGAGTGAGTGAGTGATCGAATGAGTGAGTGATCGAATGAGTGAGTGATCGAGTGATCGAATTAGTGAGTGATCGAGTGAATGAGTGAGTGGTCGAATGAGTCAGTGATCGAGTAAGTGATCGAGCGAGTGAGTGATCAAATTAGAGATCGAGTGAGTGATCGAGTGAATGAGTGAGTGATCAAGTGATCGAGTCAGTGATCAAATGAGTGATCGAGTAAGTGAGTGAGTGAGTTATCAAGTGATTGATCGAGTGATTGAGTGAGCGATCAAGTGAGTAATCAAATGAGTGATCGAGTAAGTGATCAAGTGAGTGATTGAGTGAGTGATCGAGTGAGTAAGTGAATGAGTGATCGAGTGAGTTAGTGATTGAGTAATCGATTTAATACAACATTTAATAACTGCAAAAGTTCTCTCACAAATTACTATGTCAAAACCTTTAATTTTTCTGACTGTGGGCTAATTGTGTGAAGAACAAAGAATCAGATAAATAAATTATACATGGCAGATCAATACCTATTTCCTTTTCATCCCAACACAAAATCAATGATTCTAAATGATTAGACCTTCATTTTCCTATAATAAAATGTCAACAAGTTCGCCTTGTAATTAGTTGTCATACAGTACATTAGTTTTTAGAAATTTACATCTATAGACATGCAGCAGTCACTAATCCCAAACTTGTCAAAGTCATTTGTTTTGACTGAACAATGTTGTATCCAGATAAATAACATTTTTATCATGCAATTAACCAATTTTTATATGCATGTATTGAAATAAAGATATAAAAAATTGATAACTTGTTAACACTTGTTACTTGTTAAAACCACTGTACTGTATGTAATACACAACGACCACAGGACAGAACGTTTGGGCACGTAAAAGATATAAAAACATTGTGCAAGAGTTAACGACACTGTATATGTATGTCAGAAATGAGAACAATCTGGTTTAAAAGGAATACATTACACATATTTGTATGACAGCAGGAAGTCAGGCACTATATCTGATCTTACCTGTATTTTGATTGGCCATGAAAAGTTGCTGACGTAGACATGAAACGTGATGTTGGGATTTGCGGGAAAGGAGAATTTCTCACAAGAGAAGCTGTCTCTGTGCTCTCTGATGTTAGTCTTGAACAAAATGGGGAATTCCTCTCCTGAGATTGTACCCGCTACGGAGAAAAAAACATAGCATCAGCATACTGCATGTGAGTTTGCAGACAATGCACTGGCATGAAACCCTATACATGGCTAACTGTTGGCAGTGAAAGATAAAAAACTTTAAGCAGTTTTACTAGAAGACCAACAACAAATCCGAGCACATCTAAGAGCTTCTTGCAGTCATTTAAAGGGTTTGAACAGATTTATGAGTTCATAATGAATATATTGTCAATATATATATATCACAATACAGCAATCTCTAACCACAAAACGTGCACATCAGTCAGTATGCATTTATGTTTCCCAGATGACCCATGCAGGGGCTATTTCATTAAGCACCATAGAAAGATAAACTATTCTTCATTATGCAAAATTGACTTACCACTTAACCACTTTTGGAAAAGTCTTGCGTTAAGTGCTAAATATTTACCCAAATATGCTTTGGTGACAATAAAACTAACAGTCAAACTTCTATTCTCATGGCTTCACAGAGAGACATTAATAACGGCGGGGAGTTTGGTTTATCTATGTCTGCAACACAATTTATAACTGTTCTCCACATCTGCTCAGAGGTTTATTCAAAAAGCAACTCAATTCGCTTAAGATATAAGCTATAAGCCCTGCACACTGTGCACAGGCAAACGTTTATCTTAATTGAAATCACAACAAAAAAAATTCAATGCCCTGATAGAACGGACCCAAATTGCAGCTAAATATTTTGCTCTTCTGAAATATGACACGAAATACAACACTATATGAAATTGTACTGCAGCACAATACCTGTGGAGCCAAGAGACCATGTGACGTTGAGTTTGAAGTTGTTTGATGCATTAATGGACATATCCAGGTTTTTGTTGGTCTGGAAAATAAACAGCATCATGTCAAAACACTTGAATAGATTGAAAGTTCTGTTTCCATATTAGACCTAAATGATGTTTTCAATGACATCACTTAATGAGAGTGTAAGGCAGCAACAAATATACAGACTATCCATCGTTTATTTTAGAGCTTGTGTTGAGAAAACGTCCCTTTCTTTTATTCAAGACTGATGCTTTTGGTAAGGGTGCATATATTTAAATAAAGATCTTCAAACTGTTGATAAGTATACAGTATCTATTTGTAAAAATACAAACGAGAGACCCCGCAAGAGTTTCGTTTTTGTAAGCACTTTATTAGTTTGTGGATGTTTAATGACTGACCTCTTCCGGTGTTGCCATGAAATTAATGGCTGTGTAGTGCTGATCATCCTCCTGAAGCAGGCTGAAGGTGAACTGGTAGTCTATCAGAAGATGATCTACAAAAAAAACACTAATTGTACTTACAACTGAATCAACCATGCCAAACTTTATTATAGCTGAAAAATGAGGAGAATAGATTTGATTTTATTGTTAAAGTGACTTCGAAACTAGTTTATACACAAGTCAAGGCAACGACTTTGCCTGAGCTTTTCTTCAAAGTCAAACCCAAACTGGCACGATTGCCACTTATGATATGAAAGGCTTTTTGACAGTTCACATCTGTACGAGCAACTAAAGGTCACTGTGTCTGATTCAATTGTAAAGATGAATTATGATTAAACAGCAACAGAGACAGAATACTAAGAATTGATTTGACTGTGCAGTGGGTCTAAACTTACATCATGAGAAGAACACACAGAACTATCATTGACATGATTAAACAAAAAGATGAAGCAGATGTGGCTGGACTCTAGTTATCATTTATTACCTTTCCAAATTTGACAAAATCTGTTTTACAAGCACTGAACAAAGAGTCATTCACATGTGCTCATTTAGGAAAAAAGCACAAAGGACATTTCAAATTAATAATCCAAACAGAGCAAATATACTTATAGTGCTTTTTGTTATTTAACTCTTAAAAAAATGCTTTAAAAAGGTGGTGTTTCACAAAAGGTTCTTTGTTGTGAAAAATAGTCTTCAGATTATAAAAAGTAAGAAAGAGATGGTTCTTGTGGAACCAAAGATGGTTCTTCTGTGGAATCGCTGTGAAGAAACTTTTAAGAATCTTTATTTTTAAGAGTGTAAGCCATGGTTCCATAAAGAATGTATACAATCCCTTTATTACTGCATTTGTGTGTTCACTTCTTAAGATTTCACCAAATATAATAAAACAAGACACACACACACAAACATGATACAAACAATCGCCAATACCAAACTTTCCAACATGTTTACATTCATTCTGTTATAAAACAAGCCAGTTAAATGCATGAATTCAAGCAGTAAATCAAACTGTCCCTGGAGACAAATCACATAGCACTTATATGTTTTTTGTCTCATCTTAATCCAGCAGTTTTGTTTGAAAACATGTGCTACTATTCTATTATACACTTCACATTGAAATTAGTATCACATGAGCGTAAAACATTTCTTTCAGCCATCTAATAAAACCAAAGAACTTACACAAGAAGCCACCAGAGGACATTCTCAAGGCAACCGACAACATGAGCAACTGACGTGCTCTGTTTGCAAACCGCATACATTTACTTAAAATACACAACCTAACAAAGCCCTCATAATAGTTTCAAATAAAGGTCCTGACAACCCAAAGTATATTTTCCTTTAAACAATCTGCAGAACACATTTCATTTTCAGGTTCAGAGGTCTGAAATGAAGCAATAACCGAAAGCCATCCCTGGTGAATGGGATCTAGGCATTTCATTTAATGTCTCCTACCATAAACGTTATCATCCTCAATTTTGGAACACCTTGTTGGCGGTAATGAGAACAGCAGAGAGTTAGAGACATCTGGAGTCATCTTTTTTCGAAGCAGTAAAGAAAATAGCATGCAGATTTTAAATAACACGTTGACGTGAAATATATGCAGATTCATATGGAATGCAATGAGCTGAAAACAAGCACCAAATTATCAGCGAATTTTGTCTTTTTGCACGCATTCGAAGATTATTATCCTCCAAAAGCACTGCACATAATTTAGCACAACATTCAAACGTGTGGCTATTTAACAGGTGAGATGCAAAAACCTTTTAGTTCAGTTCTAATGCAAACAATAAATCACATCTAACTTGCAAAATACAATCTACATTGTGTTCATGCTGTTGGGTAACTTTCTAGAGATGTTAAATGTGGTATTCTACTATAGAAAAAATACTAGTTTTCAGTTTGATGTACTCGTATTTGGGTCAATGACATATACTGACCACTTATGTGGTGCGAGACAAGAATGCATAGACATTTAGTCGACTAAACTTTACTAAACAAAAACAGGACACGGATGAATAAATCTAAAAACTAAAAACTATATTTGCCGTGGGACCAAAACTAAGACTAAAATTAAAAAAATGCTGACAAAATGAACGCTACTTTGAATAATTTCAAATAAATTAATTAATTTGAACTCTTTCCCCACCAGCCTTTTTTTTTTAAGTTGCCGTCCACCACCAGCGTTTAAAAATTCTCTATATTTTGATGGCTCAAGGTACATTTTCTGTCATAAATATATATAGACAAACAATAAATTAAATGAAGGAACAGAGTCTCTGCTTTTAAACCAAAGAAACCGTATTCTTCTATCCTCATTTGTTCTCATTATAAACAGACAAAATATATACGTTCTAGGTTCTGGGATTCTGTACTTTTTCCAAAGGTGTGTAGCAGTGGCACCTGCTGTACAAAAGTACAAAAACACAATTGCCATAATAACTCGTCTTTGGCAGGGTACCGTTGATTTTTAAATGACGAGATACTCCTCAATGGCAGATTTTTTTTAAGGCTATGGCCAATTCATATATCCATCCTGTAACAAATCTCAATAAAATGGAAGGAAGGAGGCGGGAACCGGCAAACATTTAAACATTTAATAAAGTAATATAACAGCCGGCGGCCCCTCACGGACGACCGCCGGCGAACAAAACATAATATAAATACAAACATAACATACGTTCGGGCCCGGTCCTCTCTCTTCGACGTTCCGGTCGCTCGTTCCTTTTATATTCTCCCATCTCCTACGTGATTCGAGGCCGGTGTGCGCACAGCTGGCGCTAATTCACAATTACTCACCGGACTCGAACCACGGTCTCGCCCCGCCTACTCTACTACATACCCCCATCACCCCTCACAGGCCGGGGGGTACCCCCGCGACTGTGCAAGCTCCCTCCCCCTCCCTCGGGGGGGTGGGGTGGGGGGTATGCAGCGACGAGACGAGACAACGGAGACGGGAGCCTTCGGAGCGACCGGAAAGAGAGAGGGGAGAGAGGAAAAATCCGGTTCCCTGACATGCTGCCGCTCGTTCCTCAACCAGCCGGAGTACTCTCCTTCGCGGTGCCTTGCGGTGGCCCTGGGGCTTCGGTGGACGGCTCGACCGTCCGCCCCCTGGCGGCCGGCGGTGGCTCCTCCTTTATCCGGGAGTCGGGGCGGGTTCCCCGTCCCCTGTTCCTCCCCCTTGGGCGGACGGACGCAGGCTCCGGCCTCTGGCAGGCGGTGGCTCACCCGGCACTTCCGCCCCCTGCTCCTCCCCCTCGGGGGACGGACACAGGCTCCGGCCTCTGGCGGACGGCGGCAACCCCCCCGCTCCCACTTGGACGAAAGCCACCCCACCTCGACCCAGGGGCGCGGCATTAAAGGTCGCCGTTCCACCGAAGTTTTGACGGTGGCCGCACTGTGCACTTCCGTTTCCCCAGAGCCACCGCTTCGGGCAGCCACTGGCGGACGCCCTTCGTCCGCGCTGCCCGAACTCTCCGGCACCGCGAGGCCACTCGGCGGCGAGGGCTCTCCGACAGCATGTCTCTCCTTCCTCCCGGGTTTCGGCACCAATGTAACAAATCTCAATAAAATGGAAGGAAGGAGGCGGGAACCGGCAAACATTTAAACATTTAATAAAGTAATATAACAGCCGGCGGCCCCTCACGGACGACCGCCGGCGAACAAAACATAATATAAATACAAACATAACATACGTTCGGGCCCGGTCCTCTCTCTTCGACGGTCCGGTCGCTCGTTCCTTTTATATTCTCCCATCTCCTACGTGATTCGAGGCCGGTGTGCGCACAGCTGGCGCTAATTCACAATTACTCACCGGACTCGAACCACGGTCTCGCCCCGCCTACTCTACTACACATCCATTTTCTACCGCTTATCCGAACTACCTCGGGTCACGGGGAGCCTGCGCCTACCTCAGGAGTGCCAATTCATATATGAAAAACTAAATCTTTCAATTTATTATTTTAATCTGCACTTATGTCTACACCACATTCTTAATCTTTGAATAACTGTAAGAAATATGATTTATTTCTATTTAAAATTGGCATGTCGAAAATCCTCATTGACCCATTTGCATTTCCTGTTTTCTGGGTAGATGATATAATACATTAGATCAAATGTGCAGTTAACAGCCAGAACTCTCTGTGTAAATAAATGCAACCCACAATGCAACGGGCTTGACTTGCCTAAAGTATCTCCAGTGTGACTAGTCAGATACAAAAGTAAACCATATTTAACACATCAGATATGCAAGATAGACAAGATCCTTCATCTGAAGACACTTTTTCTTAAACATTTTCTTAAACATGCACAACTGAATCTAGTCTAGAATCTAATGAGAAGTGAAGAAACAATTCCTAATTCATTCACGTCCTGTAACAACTGTCCCGACTGCTGAATACACATCTAGGAGAAGAAGCCAACAGAAATGCTTTCAGAAATGTGAAATATCTGAAATTTCAAATAAAGTGTCCTTGTGTGGAAGCACAAAGCAGCCTGTCTAAAACGATTTAGCTCTATAGGCAGAATGCCTGATTAGATCTTGATGAGGAGCCCGAGGACGTCTGGTAGTGTCTGTCTGCCTGGTGGAAAACCGATCTTGATATTTCATATGTCTGAAACAGGCTTTGATTTGGGCAGAAGTTGCTCCATGTCGGTGTTGCGGGAATAAGCTCTCTCATTAGATAAGATTGTGTGTTGATGCTAATGTAGGATGAGGTGCACTGTTACGAATTAATGAGCAAATCCCATCACTGAAGAAGAGAGATTTTTTACTGCCTGACTATTATACAATATGTTTTCCTTTCTACGCCGTACTCGGTCTTACTTGAGAAGTCTCACAAGATCTAATGTCCAGAAGCTCTGCATGTAAGTTAGCCATGCCCACTTAATAAAGTACCCCAGTATATGCTAAATATATGGTATAGTCATATACCAGAGCAATGGAAAAACAGAGTTGCAACACACTGTGATCTCTCCGCCACGTGGTTTACGTGGTTCATGGAGCGTTCAGCAGTTGAGTTTTCAACCTATTTGAATGGATTTTAGCGGGACAGACAACAGCAACCATATTTGAACATTGTGTACACCAAATACTACGTTGTCTTCATTTATAGCAGCATTTTGTCCGGGGAGTAATATGAATATAAGATCTATAAAGATCTATTAATAGAAGTTATATCAACTTGCAAAAATGTATAAACATGCCGTTATTTCAACCTCTACAGCAAATGCATTTGGGAGACATTGAAATGAAAGGGCTTCAGTGCAGTGTTTGGAACTATTGGTTACGCCATGACACGAGTTACCTCTGCATTCTATGCGAGTGTCGTGACTATGTTTTTGTAGTTTGAAATTTTGCCTTCGTTTACTTCTCATCATTTCAGACCTGTATAAATGTCTTTGTTCTGCTGAATGCAAGAAGATCTTTCCAGGAATGTCAGTAACCAAACAGATCTCATCCTCTATTGACTCCCATGGTATTTTTTTCTTTGTACCATGGCAGTAAACGGGGGATGAGATCTGTTTGGATACAGACATTCTTCCAAATATCTTCTTGCGTTCAGTAGAAGAAAGACATTTATACAGGATTGGAACAATCTGAGGGTGAGCAAATGAAGACAGAATTTTCATTTTTGGGTGAACTGTCCCTTTAAGTCGCTGGAGGTAAAGCATTTTTTAATAAACAGCTATTAATTTGCGAAATTATTGTGTAGATATTCAATTATCAACCATTAATGTGAGGATTTCCGTGTCTGATGCTGGAGTTTAGCCTTGCGCTAACAGACAGTAGCGTGCTCAAGTCCGCTGGAATTAGCCTGTTGCAGAGACAAGCAAAAACATCAATCCCACTCAGTGACTAAATGTCATGACGTTCCCCGAGGGAACTAGACTTGCCTCGCTGCCACTAGCTTCTCGTCATGGCTTTAATTGGTCAAATTAGCAAGTGCGTCCTCCCTGCATATTCGGAGCCGGACAGCTGAATCACTGTGCACTCGTGATGAAAGCCACACTGACAGACTGAAGTCAGCAGTGTTAGTACGAGATAACAGTTGGTCGCTCCGAGCGAGAGGTGCTGCTTGTAGTCGCTGGTTTATTTACGTGTATTTGTGCGCTGGACAGATAGCGGGCCGGCTGAGGTATAAATCTGCGCTTGGTTCTCTATACAAGGAGCAAGAAATGGAGAAGGACAGCTGCTTTAATCTAAACTCAGGAGTAATACAATCATAGACGCGGGTGCACAGAGGTTATTCTGCCCGAGCGTGATTGACAGCAGATGCCGTCACTGTTTGCAAATTCAGATCTGGCTCCGCATTAAAAAAAAGGAATGGCAACCTTTGTAGGTCCTGTCAATGAACTTGGTGGTTCGTAAATGGGTCAATAAAACAAGACAATCATGGTTGCATGTTTTCCAAGTGTGCCTTAAACCCTCCTAGATGTCAAATTGTTACCTGTTAGAAACATATTTTACTTCTTTAACTTAACAGATTTAACTAAAAGAGGATGATGAAAAAATAAAAGTAAGGTGGGGCTTGACTGGATTGTAAAAAGAGGGAAGACCCTACCAATTAAAGGGGTAGTACACTCCAAAAATGTCATGTTCTGTCTTCATTTCCTCACCCTCTTGTCATTTTAAACCTTTATGACTTTCCTTCTTCAGCCGAACACACAATAAGGTATTTTGAATAATGTTGGGAACCTAACAGAGGTTCACTTCTATTGTGAGGCCACAAAACCAATGCAAGTCAATGAGTACTTTCGTTGTTCAGTAAGCAACATTCTTCAAAATATCTTCATTGTGTTCTGCAGAAGTAAGACGGTCATAAATGTGGGTTTGGGTGAATAAATGAGAGAATTTTCTTTTTTGCATGAACTATCCCTTTAAAGGAGGACAAAGAAATGTGTTAACATTTTCTAACAGCCTGAATGAAAGTTTATTCAGAAGAAGAGCACATTATTACATTTGAAGATAGCAAAACAATTTTGCAAAGAGGAATTGTTAACAAAAAGCCCAAGATCATGCATTAAAAAGCAAAAAGTCTCAAGTGGCTGCTTTTCAAAAAAGGGTGGCAAAAGCAACACAATAAAAACGAAAAAATAATACATATATTAATTATAAAAATAAACTCATTTCCATCGTTGTTTAATAGCCTGACTGTGAGCTTCGAATAAAGCTCATCAGAATGTGCTTCACAATGTGTATAATGTCAAATGTAAGGAGAGATCCTGGATTGGATTTGTTGACCACAGGAAGATAGTCTGCACTGGGCTATCAATCATGAAGTAATATAAAGCATTGTGCTACAGAGACTAGAGGGGAGGTCACAGTGTCCAATCATTGGATTCAGTTATAAATAATGCATTGGTAATGAATCCTTCCATATACAGGGCACAGGAGTGTGATTTTGTCATAAAGGCTTTGCGTGTGCTTTTAAAGAGGTGTACCCAGCTATCTTCATTGTAACTGAGCCAGCTTGATGAATCATAACACTGAGCTTTTGTCATGCGGTGGATAACGAAAATATCTGTGTCACCAGCAGAAACCTCAGATGTCCAGCAGATAAGGTTGTGTTTGCGTAAGTGGCACACATTGCAGATAAGAGCAGAATTGATCACCTAGTGATGAATCTGTGTCCATTTAAACAAATAAAGAGACTGTTTGGATGTGTTGTGCTTATCTAAGACTGTTCTCAAATGGTGTCTGTAGAGCTTAGTTTTAAAAACCATTCAGTGTTTCCATTCATGCAATGGAAAACTGTGTACATGAGGGAGGTTGCATCGGTCAGATTTGGCCCGAGATGAAATCTCTAAACTGACTAAAAACAGTCCTGACAGGCAGGGCCAACTGGAGCGAATGCACCAGGCCCCGCCCTCAAGGGGGCCCTGCAGCAAGGGGAAATGAAAAAAACATTAATAACAATCATTTCAAAAATGTACAAATCTTGAATTGATTTTTGTGTTTTAGTTGTTTTTTTGAAGTAAGAGTTTATTCTAAATAATTATCTGAGCTATGCAAGTCATACTGTTTTTCACACAAATGCAATGTAGCTAAACGTATACTACTATTGTCTTTGGACGTTGAAATTCTATTTGCGTATTTGACCAATAAAAACACTGCCCTTATTATCATATAGGCTACAAGATTTGATATTAAGACGCAAAAAGCGCCAGCCAGATAGTGCCCCTTCTAACTCGCCCTGGGCCCGCCACGTGCTTGGGACGGCCCTGCTGACAGGAATAATGATATCGCATGGGTTTATTTTTTGTACTTAAGTACACACTTCGTTTAATTTCCTGCCGTCTCAAGAGGGTTGTGTAGATGAGCTCAAGTTCATTTTCAGAGCACACGTGCTGATCCCTCTTGAAGCTGATGTGTTCTGCAACCGTGTGATTCTCTTGTGGAAGTCTTGTGGTCAGCTGAGAAAGTTAAGACCGCTCTGTCACTATTACTAATGTAGTCACAGATAGAGCTGTAAGGCTGCCATCTAGTGCTCTGAACTTCAACTGAGAATACACTCCATAAGATCGGGAGAGACAGAGATAGATTATAGATGAATAGACTTGTAGGTTAAAAACTCCTGCAGATATTTTTAATAAAAACACTGTTTCGGCCAACATAAGATATAAGCCAATCTGTAGTCATAAAGTGACCTGATCATGAGAGCTGTGACATTCCCACACTTTTACTTGGAAGTGTGAAAAAATTTGCAAAAGGTTATTTCTGAACAGCAGGTATGCTTGCCCAGTATTAAATCTATGATCTATGGGAACTAATGGGATCCTAGTAACTAAGTAGTAACTACTGGGATGACACACTATAAAAGAAAATCTCACAAGTCACAAAGGAATGTCTGGTTTGTCATATTTGACCCTAAAATCAAAAGAAAAAATATACAATCTGTTAAATGTGGTATACCACTAATGTCACAATGCAATCTTAATGATCACAAAAATAGGATTTATTTTCATTAAGTGAAATAAACTTTGGGATGAAACAAGAATTGTACAATTCTTGACAGTTCAAAGAGATGTGGAGGACAATGTACTGAATGGAGAAATAACTGCTTGGAATTCATTCAATATTACCTAATCTCCTGATTTAAATGAATAGTTCAGTCAATTATGAAAATGATTAAAATATTTGATATTAATTAATAACAATGAAAATATGTTTTCTTGATCACCATTGATTATCATAGTAGGAAAAGCAAACCGTTCTGAACCTACAATGATAATCAATGGTGGCCAAGAACTGTTTGGTTACAAGCATTCTTCCAAATATCTCTGTGTTCATCAGAACAAAGTAATTTATACAGATTTGGAACAACTTGAGGGTGAGTAAATGATGACAGAATTTTTGTTTTTGGGTGAACTGTCCCTTTACAGACATATCAGCTTTACACATCACGTCAATCATTTACCTAACACACGTGCAACTATCCCAGTAACATCAACCGAGCATACTCTTACTCTCTGAAAACATCAATTACAACTGTACTAAAACACAATCAACCTCAATCAACCCAGCTCAATAAATCTCAGCTTTAAGCATGCTGTACACATTTTCTGTAGATCAAATAAAAATAAAGCCCCCTAAGGCAGGCGTGCACACACAGTGGCAGACAGAAGCTAACACGAGCAGCACGAGTAGCATTCTGCTGCTGCTGTGCTGGCCACTTGTGCATCAGTAGAGATGAATGCTTGTGTGATTGCACCCTGATGAGGGGTTACAGGCAAACGCTTCCATCTGCTCCGCTCACCATAGATTCACAATGTGCTGTAAATGTTTACCCTCCTGAACACTGAAAAGGGAGTTTGAGTACATCTAGTCACATCCAGGACTGACACAGGGACTATGTTCAGGTTTGTGTGTGAGACAGGGTGACATATTAAATGTTAGAAATAAGGACATGACTAGCAATACAAAATGAAGCAATATTGTCAATATAGTTACATTTTAATGTGCTTTTTATTAAGCAATCAGTTTTTTTTTATTTTGTTCCCATTATAACTCGGCTGTGTGAGGGTTAAGATGGTTATTGTTAAAATCATTTGTATTGAACTTCATCAGCAAAATGGGTAAAAATTAGCACAAAATAATGTTTTTATCACTCTTATTGCTTTGTTTTGTGTTTTACATAATCACAAGGTTTTAGTACAATAAAAATAGAGCAATAGATCTATTTATGTGCGTCTAATTATTTATAATTAATACAATGCAAATTAAAGTAATAGTTCACCCAAAAATGAAAATTCTGTCATCATTTACTCATGACCCTCCTGTCATTTCAAACCTGTATGACTTTCTTCTGCAGAACAAAAAGGAGATATTTTGAAGAATGTTGTTAACTGGCACCCATTGACTTGCATTGGTTTTGTTTCCATACAATAGAAGTGAATAGATGCAGGTGCTTTTCGGCTACAAACTTTCTTCAAAATATCTTCTTTTGTGATCTCCAGAAGAAAGAAAGTCATTTTTGGGAAAGTCCCTATGAATCATGGAATCCCAATGTGTGTGTGTGTGTGTGTGTGTGTGTGTGTGTGTGTGTGTGTGTGTGAATTGTACAGAACGATAATTTTTGAAAATCTAAAAATGCAAAACGTTTTCTACAATCTTTAGGTTTAGGGGTTGGGTTAGGGGATAAAATATACACTTTGTACAGTATACAACTCATAACGCCTATGGACTGTCACCACGGAGATATAAAACATACATGTGTGTGTGTGATAGCAAAACAGAGAGGACAAGTGTTCCAGTGTGAGTTACTTACAGTAGCATGTTCCTCTGAGTGGGTTGCCAAGGTAGCGATTTTCAGAATCACATCTGCAGAACACAAGAGAAAAAAAGAATTGGCTTAAAAATATGTTGCTTTAATACGAACACACTGTATCTAGAAACTGGTATCTAAGCTTCAACTGAATGTTTCTCCAATGTGTTTTACAATGTTCTGTGCTCAATAAAATAACACAAAAATACCACTAATAGGACTAGTTGGTACATGCACATATCAAAGCATGACATTACATTATTGCATGATTATTACATATTACATATTACATGACTGCTTTGTCTTAAAATCTAAGTATTACTTGTGTTGCTTGTATTTCTTAGGTGATTTATCCTTAAGTTAGCGATAGTATATTTATTTAGATGATTTTAGTATACGTGTCATTACGTGCCTCTCACCAGTGAGGCCTGAGGAAGATGACGAGACTACACTTTTGCTCGATTTAAACTGACACACCAGACAAAACCTTTTATGAAAGCATGCATCACCTGACTCTCTCAGAATCAGAGAGAAGTGTGTGAGAGGATTCTAAAACACTAAGTCTTAGTATTCATGTTTTGCTATGTGTATGTTCAACAGAGGCCATACTGCATCTGTTTACCTTAATGAAGGCTTACAAAACAGCTTTCAAACAACACTGTGGCACATTTTGTTTTTGCCTTATGAGAACATAATGTCATATCAAAACTAATAGGAGTTAGTGGTGTAAATTAGACCGTTCATTACGATACGATGCATTTGCAATATAGGTTTACTTCGCAAACGATGCGATATTTGCCAATACCTAGAAAATCTTGGCGATGTGATTCGATCGGATATTTTGAAATTGCTAGCCTCGTTTGCACAAGCAGTTACATTTTTAATAACTCACCAATGCACATGGGTCATTCTAGAATTGGGGGTAAATTTTGTGTCTCCTAGATAAACCTTTTATTATTTTTCAAAAAAAAAAAAATATATATATATGTAGCTATCACTAAAAATAATGTTAATATGTGTATTTAGGAACATTTTGTATATAAAATATAAAATGAAAGACTGTTTTTGACTGTCTATGCCTCCTAAATGGTACATTCAGCTTCAATTATCATGAAATAATTACGTCTAGTTTTAATATTTTTTGTGTGTTTACTTTACTAATTTATGTAAACAGTTGCATAAAACATCTATTTTCTGTATTATTTGTAATTTTAGTAATTAAAAAATACATTTTGTGTCTGTCCCTACGTTCTGGTCAACAATGCATAAAAATCTTTAAAGCACTGATAGAAATAGCATGTGACTTTCTCCAAGTGATGTCACTTCCTCTGGCGGGAAAATCTGGAAGGTACTGTGGTATGTTATTATTCCTCTCTCATTAATTTGTACAAAATGTTTAGGATACACCAATAGTAGATTCATTTTTAGTCAAATCTGTTATTGTGACATTTCAGTGAATCTCCCATTATTGTAAAAAAACAATAATACGATGAAAATACATAAATTTCAGTTTTAGACATGCCATGTGGTATCTGGTTTGAAGTTAGCATCTTGAGCTAAAGCACAAAATGGTGGAAAATGTTAACTCTCTTAATGTCAACTGTACATATTTGACCCAGTTTGTCTATAACGGAGTTGACACATTTTTCTGTTCGTACTTTGATTTTCAGAATAATTTAAAAAAATCTTTCAAGTTTAAGATCAGCAAATATTGAAAATGATAAATTTGAAGTGTGTTCTATGAAAATAAAAAAGTTTAACATAAAAAGAAGCCTTTATTTTCTAATTGGAATGTACCCGCAATTCTAGAATGACCCATATATAAGATGAACGTTTAATTAAACTTTTTGAAACTGCGCACACACTGTCCCAAATGGGACATTTACAGCAGTAAACTACAGTGTTTCTGCTAGGATTTTATGTGGGAAATGTGGGTCTTGACAACGTCACGGGCTAGTTAACATATTCAAGATGAACTTCAGATCAGTTTGCTTCTAAGTTACTTTCTAAACAATTTTTAACATAGCATATTGCCCAGTTAAGCCGTTCTCGTGTACGTATTTTATGTTTTGTATTTATTACAGTCATTATTATTTATTACAGCCAGTAACAGCGTCAATTTTTTAAACACTGTTTTTGGTAGTTATTCCGCACGCAGAACAATAAAATGAATGTGATACTTCTTTAGAGATGCTCTTATTATAAGGAGATGGAAAGCTAGCATCTGGACTCCTTTCCTGAAATCCACTGAAGCCAGGATGTTAGTATTAGCTTTTTTGGCTAAAGGTTGAAGTTACATCTAGTGGCTTTGGCCTCTCACTTCGCAGAGTAGTAGTTAGACATCTTTTATTCCAAGGATTTCTAGTTAAACAAACATACATTAGGAATTTTTCAGAATTTGCAGATTTGATACGTGTAAATCAAATTACTTTTCATTATTTACTCACCATTTTAAACCTGTATGACTTTCTTTCTTCTTAAAGGGCCCATTTCATAAAAAAACTGATTTTTATTCATTTTTAAGTGCTAAAATTGGGTCTCTGGTGCATATGCCAACTCGGAAAACATGACAATCCAGTAACTTTGTTTATATGAGACTATCTCTGCAAGCCTGTGAGAAAACGAGCGGTTCAGATTGTGCTCCCTTTCTGACGTAGACACCACTTCTTATTGTGATATTTCCGCCCCTTTTTCTGAACGTGTCCACCCACCATTTTTGTTTTCGCTGTGTGAAGTTCCAACACAATGCCAAAAGAAAGCAAAGTAGAGCAAGGCATGCTAACGGTTCTGTTGTTGGCAGCATAGACCAACACAGAACACTGTTTCCAGCCTCACAGGAGACAAGCGAGCAATTGATTTATTTAGTTTTCAATGAAAATCCTTCATACTGAACGAGGGAAAGCTGCAAATAAAGTAAAATAAAATATATTTTTTAAGTAAGTCCTCAGGGACCTGCAACTTAAAAGTGGATAAAATGTCACTGTGACACGTTTGTCCTTTCACTCATAGAAAGCAATGTGTGTGGCTTGTTACTTTCCCTTGAATCTCCAGTACCTTCACTTATAGAAAACTGTGTGTATGGTTTGAAAACACACGATGGGTTTGTCATGGTTACATGGGTTCCCTTCACCCTACCGTTTTGTTATTTCACCCGTGAAACCCTGTGACGGGATCGCGGGTCTCACTCCCGAAAGCGGTCGTGACCGGACCAATAGGGTCTTTACAATACTGCTGCCACAGCCATAAACATGCAGACGTCTTTAGTCGCTGTGATGTGACTTACAGTGTGCTTTTGAGATGGCGTGTCAAGATAAAATAGTCCAACTTTGCAAAAAAGTCTGGAGACCATTCTGTTCCACTCCGTTATGCTCCATTAGACTATCTTACGTAAGAGATGTGTCACATGAGGTTCACGAGAACCTGAAACCAGCCAAATTATACAGAGCTTTTTTTTAAATGATCAATCCTTGAACAAGACAAGATTTTGAAAAGATGTAGTTTTGCACATCTATAATCCCTATATTCATCACAGACTGAAAGAGACAGCCGTACCAACTCTGACCAGCACGGTGGCATTTCTGGTTCGGTTTAAAGTGGTCGTTACTGGCAAATAAACACTCAGTGTTTATTATTCACCTCATGCTACATAGACATTGGAGTAGATTCAAAGCTCAATAAATACACAGACGGATGGATGAACCAGAGGACAAACATGCCTCATAAAACATCAAATTGCCCTGTGAAGTGGACAAGGGTTTGACAGGGTTGAGGGCCTGAGAAAGAAAGAAAGAAAGAAGGAAAGACTGAAAGAAACAAAAAAGAAAGAAGAAAGAAAGAAACTTACACAGTAGGACTATCCATGGGCACCGTATAGGGGGGGGGGGAGTTAAGACAATTCCAAGGGCCCATGAATAACAGAGGCCCCAAAAATAGGTAAGAACTAATATAAAATGATTAAACAATGATCATTCAGTATATATATTTAAATAATAATAAAATTAATGATCTCTTTGTTTTTGGCAGTAAATATTTAAAATCCCCATTGACCAAAAAGGAAACATCCATATTGACCCTCCACCCCCCTATATCTGCATAAAATGGTTTGGTCCTGCCTTAGCGCAAATCGCTTGAAATCTCTGTCTATACAAGTTACGGCGAGGTTACACATGGTAACAATTTTGTTTTAACCCCTTACATAACTCGGGTCTAATTCATTATAATGAAATACAATGATTTCATCAAACGCAACATTTATAAAACTTTATTACCTCTTCCTCTAACAGGATTTCTCGTTTCCTTCTAATTGATGTGTCAGCTGTGCCATCAGTGGAGGAATTGAAGACAACATGTCCCATCATTCCACGCTTCTACACAGCGTCATCAACCCACCCAATTGTTGGTGTTTTGATTGTGCGCCCTCTAGCAGCGATTTCTACAAACTGTACCTTTAAAGATACCATGAAATGGAAGTTGTGATAGACTTATTTTCCGTATCATGAAGTACATCAGAGTGAAACGGGTTCTGAAATTCGAAACAAAATGTGGGACGGGATTTCTTTTGCCTTTTGATTTGTTGTAAGTTGGGCCTGAAGTGGAGGGCGAAAAATGCCTGTACAGTGAGTATAGTCCTACTTCTTTTTTGTTGCTTATGCCATGTGTTGAAGAGTTGTTGTTGAGACGGGGAGAGGAGCTTAATGTTTTTGATTAAAGATTACGAGTGCAGTTGAATTGTGAAAAAATAATGGTGTGCACGAATAAATCATTTATAATAATCACTGCAACACTGTGTAAAATACTTAGAAATTTCCTGTTTGATTTCATGGTGACTTTAATGAAACATTTCATTATGTTCAGGATAAATCTGACTCTCAACTTCTGCTTATATTTTTAACTTCAGTGTCTTATTTGCCTTGCAACACAACGCACTACACTTTCAAGTCTGTTTTCCACTGTTTCCCTCTTGTGTACTCCATACAAAAGCCAAACGTCTCCTGAATCTTAATCGTTGATGCTCATGTGGAGTGGCGTCAGTCAGAAATCACATATAAAAGCCATTGCACTCTATCCACACAATATGAGGCAAAGGGAGAAATGAGTCAGGAACTGAATGAGCAAAGACAGGCAGAAAATCGAAACAGCAGGTGTCTGTCAGTGGGACCGTCTTCTGGTCATCACTCAAGTGCTGCTGCTTGAAAGGAAAGATATAAGAGGAACAGGTGAGGTGCGGGAGTGTGCAGACCGTCTTCTCTCATTCCTTGCAGCCAAACAGAGAAGCAGTTAGGGGATCTTACTCTGACTAATAAAAAGAGTGTGTGTGGCGTCTGCTCGCAGGAGACTGAATTAAGGGATAAATCCACAGAGAGTCACATTTCACACCGAGACAGCCTTGTGTTCTAGATCTGTCTCACAAAAGCACACACATTTGTTGCTCAAAGGGTTTAAGTGCTCTCGCTTGGGTACTCCTCAGGAGGGCCTGTCTGATTAAATAGCCTCCTTCTTATGGACGAAAACCACACTACGCACTACACGGTTGAATAAAAGATGTATTAAAGCTGTGCCATTTCTATTACTCTTTCACTTCTTTGATGAAGAAGATAATTTATGAAACACGCTGTGCAGAGCAGATTGTCCATTTAGGGCTGCTGAAGAAACAAAATGGCGAATTTCATATGAAGTTAGATACACAACAAGCCAACGAGAGGAACTACCGCATACGAGAAGCAGACTGTGAGGTCGGCTGATGTCAAGCCGATGGCCGAAACCAGATGCCCAAGTTGCACATTTGTTTCGTGAGAGGAATAACTTTACGTATCAGCAAGTGTCCGTAGGGTTGCACGGTGTACCGGTGCTACGGTAGCATTACGATGCTAAAGCTTCAAAATACCTGCAATACTGCATTATTTTTCAAACGGTAGCATCGAAGTGTCGTAAGAAATGTTACATGGGCATTGACGTTTATATGAACACTAATTCTAAGGTAATAAAAACATAATGCTTCATTATGTAAGGTCTTTATACACTTCGGAAGACATGGTTATGTATATTATATTGCATTTCTGTCAATACAGATCCTCCAAAAAAATGTACAAATTGGACCTTTAAATCATCTGCTTCAAACTGCTTCAGCTCAAACAATGTTCCAATTAACATTTGTAGAAATATACGTGTTAGGTGCAGGGCTCCAGACTAACTTCTTTTATTAGGAGCACTGTAGCTTCTGACTGAAATTTTTAGGAGCGCAAGCGAAAAAATTAGGGCCACACGTTCAATCAACCTGCAATGCAATTTTTCTATAATTTTCCCCCCCAAAAATGTATTACTAATACTGACAAATAAGTAACTTGATGACCGCAGATTTGGTTCTGCTTATTTAAAAAGAGTCTACAAAGAAGCTTTCTTAATGATTGGTGCTAATGCTAAAGAGACTTTAACCTGAATTCATTTGAACCAACAGAAATTGTGTTCGTAAAAAAAGTATATATTTAATTGTTAACAGTGTTACCGGTTGAAGCAAAATGAAAGGTCTCGTATTATTACGTTCATACGATGATTTTATTGTGTATTAGGACACTTTTCCTCATGTTCACACAACACATGTAAATATACCGTCAAATAAAACTTAACAAGAGCATTCGCCTGTCGTTCGTTCTTGCTGTGAACGGATTTAAAATGATCCAGCGCTGTCTCAAGTAATCCCCAGATAAATGACATTTCATGAGTTTCGTTTTTAACATCATTGATGCGAATGACCCACGCAGTTGACTATCACAAACAGCCTGTATTGGTGGCGGGTGGCGTTCTACTCATCTTTCCACATGAAATAACAACTAGAAGAAATTCTAATTTTGCAGGTCACACATGTGCAAGTCTGGAGCCCTAAGGTGTTGTAAACAGCCATTTTGGCATTTTAATACTAATACTTTTCACTCCTCTCTTTGTAAATGAAACAACAGCTGTCTGTTGAATGGCTTTGCCTCAGAGACACATGTTGCAAATTACTCTTTACAAAGATAAAGAAAAAACAAGCCACTCAAGAGACATCCGGGGAAAAAAAACTAATAATGATAATAATCTTGTTGTCTTCTTCACCACATGCTAGCAACTTTATTCTGACCTTCGTCTGAATATGCATTATCATACTGCATACATTGTACATTAATGCACTTCAATAAACTTCCAACCAATTTGGCGTTCATCTAAAGGCTGTGTATGTCACTGCACAGCACTCATAAAATAACGTTCTTTATTAAAGGTCAGGGAGTATTATGGCTTAATAAACATTAGTGTTTTAAGTAGGCAGTAACCTAACATAAATGAATAAGTAGAAAAACAATTGGATGTCTTAAAGGCTACAATTTATTGTGATATGTGAATATGATAGGGTTCTAATGCTATGAATAATGAAAACTGTATGGTGCATTTATTTGGCTAGTAAACACACTGAACTTCTCAGAGGCTAACTGAACATCACTTGATCTGTTCCATATGAAGGCAATTTTCAGGTCGGATATTTTTAAAACTAGAAATCATTATTATGATGCCTCTTAAATACATCAATGTAGTGGAGTAGGCGGGGCGAGACCGTGTGTCGAGTCCGGTGAGTAATTGTTCATGAGCGCCAGCTGTGCGCGCACCGGTCTCGAATCACGTGGGAGATCAGGAGCATAAAAGAGAACGAGCGACCGGACCGTTGAAGAGAGAGGACCGGTCCCGAACATGTTTTTACGTTTGTATTTGTATTTATGTTATTTCGCCGGCGGTCGTCCGTGAGGGGCTGCCGGCATTTTACTTCCGTGTTTTTTATTTTTTTATTTTATTAAAACTTTATTTAAATGTCTGCCGGTTCTCGCCTCCTTCTTTCCATTTATTAAACCTTTCTACAATCAAGTTATAAGGTTCCATCATGTATATACAGTATTTTGCATGATTTACAACAGGTTAAAAGTTTTGAGACATTTACTCACTTATATTGTTTCCACATTTTAGAAAAACAGTAAGCTCGTCCAAACTGGAATGACACATAGGAAACTATGAACATAAAAATAAATCTTCCGTTTACAAAAAATAACACGTTTGCCTAGACTTTCTAGATCAAAACATTTTTAAGATAATAACAACTCTCTACTGGCTTCTTAATGTGCACATCTTCCTCTCTCTCCTGCTGTGCTTTGCTCATTAAAAGAAACGGACTACAACAGGCCATGAGCCACCTGCCAGCTCTCTCCCTTTCTCGTATCAGTGTATCTTTCTTCATCCGTCCTTCTCACGTTTATTTTCTCGCACACAAACAAACACAATCTCCCTCTGACTCTCTGCCAGCCTGATGCTTTCAAAAACACGGATACAGAGCAACACAGACAAAACACTCTGAAACAGACCTAGCTGCTTACTAACACATTCAGAAGTCTTCTCTTTGTTTTTCATTCAATCTATTTATAACGCCGGTTGAACTCTTTGCCCTGCCGAGTTGATTGCTTACAAAACAAAACATTTCGAAGCAGCGACTCTATAGATGCTCAGGGAAAAAATGATCACTAGAACCCTAGAGGATGAGAGATCGCTTTAAAGGTATAGTTCACCCAAATATGAAAATTCTGTCATTTACTCACCCTCAGAGTGTTCCAAACCTGTATACATCTCTTTGTTCTGCGAAACATAACGGAAGATATTTGGAAGAATGTCAGAAACTAAACAGATCTCATCTCATTATTTTCCCTACTTTGGGAGTGAATGGGAGATGAGATCTGTTTGGTTACTGACATTTTGCGAATGTCTTTCCCAAAACAAATGGGTTTTTACTGTGTTTTACTAAACTCTGTGTTTTACTCTTCCTAGTACTCTCATAAAATTAGTCAAGATACCAAAGTCAGAAATCAAATGTCAGATGCACACATTTCTATGAAATTCTTACAAGATCAAATTGTCTATACAATTCACACTCGATTTATAGCTCTAAACTCACAGGATAATTTAACAACTGTCACATGTATGTCCATGAGCTCTTTTCAACCATCGCGGATCCATGCCACCCACTATGTAAATGGTTTGCTTGCTTCCCCTTTAGATTTTATTTTTATTTTTTCAACACATAACGGAGAAATACAATAAGTCTGGAGTTACAGCTCATGGGCAAAAACATGTGGATATTGGCATTGGCAAAAGCAAGCTGGTTCCCTCTGCTGTGATAAATCTTTTACTGTTCTTTGAAGGCTTTCCACAAGATGTTGGAACACGGCTGTTGGTATTTTCTTTCAGTCAGATATAAGTGGAACGGTGAGGTCAGGTACTGATGTTGGACGATAAAGCCTGGATTGCAGATGGGATTATAAATCATCCCAGAGGTGTTTCATGTGGTTCAAGTGTGGACTTTCATGCTATGCAGAACAAATTCAGTAAATCAATTATTTCTGTGCAAGTGGGTATTATCATGCAAAAACAGTAAAGTAACACCTCGCACTACGAGAAAAGAGACTGTGTGATTACTTTCTGAACAAAAGGTGTAGATAATATATCTTGTAAATTGGTTAAATACATGGTGTCCACATAGATTTGGCCAAGTGTATGAAAGATCCAGCTTGAGCAAAAAAATCATTCCTTTTAGTGGTGGGGATCTATGTAAATGATAGTTTTAAATAGATCAGGTTTCTTAAAGGTTCTGCTAAATGACAAAATGTAAAATGTAAATGGTTCTGATTTAATACATTTTAGCGGCTTCTGGTGGTGAAGCTGTGAATTGCAACCAACAGCTCACTCCACCTCTCCCTTTCGAAGCACTAAGGTGGCTGACATGGGGCTAAGATGGTGTCATGTTTTCGCTTCTTTGCCAAAAGAGATAATGTTTTTATAAAACGTGTTCTGTAGAGCAGTTTGTCCATTTGGGCTACTGTAGAAACAACATGGTGAATTCCATGTGAGGGGACCCGAGGTGTATGTAGTGTTGCATGACACAACGGTACTAAAAAAGTAACGCAAAACCCTTATGGTAAAACGATACCAATTTCTCATTTATTTGGTACTGGTACTTTAATGATGCGTGCATTTTTTCCTGAAATGCGAACAAAGTGCTTGTCAGTGAAGCAGATGCGCAAAGGGGCATTATAGCCGAGTTAAAGAATGCGGCAAAATGCAGACGAAGTACATCTGTGCAAAATCTGCGGACCAAAAAAGCCAACATCATTAGCTTGGCAAAGCATTTCACCCATAGACATCCCGACCCATTAAAAGAACTTTAAAAGTGACAGGTAGCGTATGTGAATGATAACAATAGCCTGAATAATGCTTTGTGATTTATTTTGTGACAGGCCAACATTACCAGCATTGATAAAGCTCTACAACTAGGTCCCATTTCTAAAAATGAGTTAACATGAACTAATTTTACAGTTTATTTACAGTTGTATTTGTTAACATTATCAATGAACTAATATGAATAAAGAACTAGATTTTTATTAAATGTAACAATGCTTTAAGGTCTTAGCTAGAATTTATGTAGATTCATTTGAAGTTGTGTAGTTTCTCGTTTCACCTTAGCAGACAGCCATCACTGAAACAGGGACACGTTTAGGACTGTCTCATACACTCACCTAAACGATTATTAGGAACACCTGTTCAATTTCTCATTAATGCAATTATGGTGGTGTAATGGTGTGGGGGGTGTTTTCTTGGCACACTTTAGGCCCCTTAGTGCCAATTGGGCATCGTTTAAATGCCACGGCCTACCTGAGCATTGTTTCTGACCATGTCCATCCCTTTATGACCACCATGTACCCATCCTCTGATGGCTACCTCCAGCAGGATAATGCACCATGTCACAAAGCTTGAATCATTTCAAATTGGTTTCTTGAACATGACAATGAGTTCACTGTACTAAAATGGCCCCCACAGTCACCGGATCTCAACCCAATAGAGCATCTTTGGTACACACTTAGTACACACACAATGTGCATTATCATATTACAATGTAGTTCATATTGAGATAATGAAACCATATGGAGATGTCGTCACATGATCGTTACTGTCAAAAAAAATTGTCTGTATGCTCAAACTTGTGTGATTCAACATTCAAAACCACATTCTGCCATCGCTCAGGTTGTGTGAGTCACTGTCTTAAATAACTTCTGCGGTTCCTATGGTGATTTGAAAGTATGTGAGAGCGGCAGCCACTTCACGCACATAAACTACTTAACTTAGCATGGCCTTGTAAACTAACAGTACTGTTTAGCGTGTTGACAAAATGTTTATATGCTCTCCTACTTGTAAGTGGCTTTGGATAAAAGCGTCTGCCAAATGAATAAATGTAACTTTGTTGGTGACACAACAACAGGTGGAATGTAAAGAGCATCTGGTGTACAGATTCTCTTTATAACGGTTTGCAATGTACTGCTACTATATTATAAAATCCATACGTGCAATTCCAGCATGTGTTTGAAGATATTTAGCTTGCGTCTCATCTAACTTTGCACCCATGGGTCAATTGAGTGATATTTAATAAACGATTGAGAGTGTGTTGGAAACTCAAGAAATATGCTTAAGTCCTGGGGAACTCATTACTGCATAATACATTATCAGTGCCAATAGCGGTGGTGCAGACTGTTATAAATACATCCACACAGCACTCTTGTCTTTATAGGCTTTGGTGCGTGCACACACAGGGCGGGGTCGGCCCCAATAGTGCTATTTAAACCGATGATAACCTCCCTTTGCCACCGAGAACAGAGGCCTGCTGACACAGCACAGCAGAGGTTAGCATTAAAATTAATGTTGAGGGATTAGAAGAGCACATTAGAAGGGAATTTGTAACTGAGAACTTAAAAGAGGATTAAATTTGTGAATCAAATGTGGCGTGATGCTAATGAAAGAGGAGGTATTCCAGCACTTTTTTGATTGACAGTTCGATGGGAGGATGCTGATGATGGGTAATGCATTCATACTCACAGCTGGCACTGGTCTCCTTTGACCCCTTTAGTGGTACAGTAACACTTCCCTGAGCTGGAGTGGCAGACGTTCGCATGGTTGTTACATTTGCAAGCTGGAAAGGAGATATAAGAGACATTAGTTAAAGTTAGGGATAAATTTAAGGAGAGATGATAATTTGACACAACCCGCTTTCTGCAGCAGAACACAAAAGATGAATATCCTGGTTTTTGAAATTTAAGTTAATAAGGTCTAAGCCGTCAATCTACAATTACAAAAGTTTTGTAAAAGTAGGTCATTACAACCCAAACTTGGATATGTGTTCACTTTATTATATGGAATAAGTTGATGTGTAGCAGGGCTTTAATAAAAATATGGCTTAGAAACAACATAAGGACATTTTTTTTATCTCTGATGAACACATGTACAGTAAATATAAAAATATAACATGTACATGCATATAAGTATGAATATATAAAGAAAAATATAGATGTATGTGAGCTTATCTATAAATATTTACAATCATATAATGTCTGATGTACATCTGAAAGAAAGTCAAGTTCACTTTAAGAAACATAAATAAAACAACAACATGAGGGTGAGTAAATAAACATAATTGTACTTGCTAGGTATACTGCGTTTTAGCAGATTGTTTTTTGCTGTCGTGATTGCTTCCATAGATCCTCATTCCTCATCAAGTTCGTTCGGATAAAAGCATCAGGTTACTGTACAGTATATGTAAATATTTTTTGTTTTGGATGAAGTAGAATGTATACACATTGGTCCATAAATAAACGCTAGTTTGCATTCAAGCAGACCATTTTTTAACAAACCTGAACCCTCCACCTCTGGGGCCAGCGTTCCTTTTTCTCATTAAATGTTATCAGACAGTAATATCAGAATTAAACCACACACACAGACTGAGTCTAATTCATTGTAGTAGAGAGCAAGCCTCCAAACCTGAGAATTCATTACTCAATACAGCAAGAGTTCATTAAGTAGATTAGCATCACTGAGGTGTGGTCCCTAAACAAGCAACAAAAGACTTCTGCATTCTTTATAACCCTCTGACAAAGTGAATGCTTAAAAGCTCCAGAGACCAAATGACCACGAGAGAGTCAACTAAAAATATCACTAAAAGTATCAACTAAAAGTATGACTCATGTTAACATTAAGACCGTAGCACTATACTAAACCAAAGCTTAATTTTGTTCCAAGACCCAAAAAACATTGAGAGAATCACTTTGTACTGTATATGGAGCATCTGCTGAATTACTAGATGAATATGCAGTTTTTGGAGATACTCTGTTGTTGCAGGTGTTAGCATTCATCCTCAAACACAGAGGGATGTGAGAAAGGTGAGTGCATGTTATGATGAGATGATGTGTTTATTTTGATCTATTCGCATGTTTTCTCTACACATCAATAAACTGGTTTAATTGGTGTGAATTACTAACATGCGGCTGCATTACTGACACCACATCCATTACACCCTTCTCAGCATATCCCACATTAAACTCGCTCGACCCAATGTAATGTGTCATACGCTGCAATTACATTGTATACATTTATAATTAAAAAGTTGCTTTCAAAAAGCATCTCTGCATCTGTAATTCACTTGTTTAAAAGTTACAGGTTAGGTTTCTGAGCTATCGCAGACACCGATCTGATTTGGAATCTGAAAAAGCAAGCTTTAAATGAAATAAAGAGAAAGAGAGAGAACACAGACATAAACTCAAGAGAGCTAACAGATTTAAGACTTTTTGTCTGCAGGCCTGTTCTTTACAAAACCGTTCAAATTCCCCCAGCATGCACTGCAATAGCTCTTCAATACTGGCCAACGAGAGAAAAGTGATGAAAGAAAACATTTCTTTTTGATCTCACAAAAGATTTAGTCACTGTCTTCAAAACGCGGCAGCTCGAGTTCTTACAAGTACAAAAAAGTATGAGCATATAACCCCGGTTCTGTCAAGCTTGCACTGGTTACCTATAAAGCATCGCATTAACTTTAAGATCTTGCTTATTACCTATAAAGCCCTACATGGTCTAGCGCCGCAGTATTTGAATGAACTTCTATTGTATTACAGACCTCCACGTACATTATGCTCTCAGGCGTCCTGTCAGTTGGTAATACCTAGAATTTCAAAATCAAGTGCAGGTGGTAGATCCTTTTCTTATCTAGCGCCTAAACTTTGGAATATTCTTCCCTGCACGGTCCGGGAAGCAGACACACTCTGTCAGTTTAAATCTAGACTAAAGACTCATCTTTTTAATCTTGCATACACTACACCTCCATAATATTAATCCTCAGAGGATTTAGGCTGCATTATTTAGATCAACCGGAACCAGGAACACATCCAACAACAAATGATGTACTTGTTGCATCAAAGAGTGCAGAACAGTACTCTACTCTCAGCCAGTCTTGTCTCTTTGTTCCAAGGTTACCGCAGGATGCAGTTCATGCCCAGACCTGATGGCAGAGCTGAGAATGGGAAGCGGTGACCTGACAAGAGCTAAGAGGATAGAGCTGGATAAAGGACGCGACAACTTTGTTTTTCCTACAACATTTCAAATGCTATTAGATTGTTAATGATAATCTTAAATCCTTAATTTTTATATTTTTATTAAGCCTTGTTGTGCAAGCACTGTTGAGCTTGTGCAGAGGCAGCAGCTTTTGCCAGAGGGGAACTGGAATCCCCTGGTTGGGCCTGGGTTCCCCTGAGGTTTTGGGTTCCTCACCACCGTTTGCATATTGTTTTGCATATATGTATATCTGCCTGGCCGGGGGGGCTGCTTTAGAATTCATACTTGTATTCAATGTGTCTCATGTACAGCTGCTTTGTAACAATGAAAATTGTAAAAAGCGCTATATATTTAAAGTTGAGTTGAGTTGAGTACTGATGCTTGCTAAGATAACCACTGTCATAACTATAGCTCACAACCACTCAAGCTTGGAACACCTCAGTAAATGCATAGAAACACCCAAGCAACCCCCCAGCCTAAATATAACAAATAAATGAACACATATAAATATAAATGATGGCTCCAATAATATATTTACACGCACTAGCTAAATAAATAAATGTACAGAAGCTACGCTAATTATTCTTTTTTTGCCCTCCTCACTCGCCTCGGCCCATCCCGAGGTATGGAAAGATTACGCCAGGACCAGATGAACGTCATATGTCCATCCATAACTAGAGATTACGCCAGCCAATCACATCTTGTTTTGTTCCGCGTCATGTTTAGAGGCGTGGAAATGTCCCCGCAGTAACAGAACGATGTACATTCACTACCATGTCAAAAGTTAACAGAAACGACAATGATTATTAAGTTTATGCCATGAACTTCACATAGTTTTAAGAATTGAGCGTTAAATCGATTGTGATGAATTCTTATAGCAACCGTTGTAAAACCAGCACCTTACTTCTTAGATAAAAAGGCTTTTTTGTTTCCAGGCGGATGGTTAAAGAAGGCGAAGTATGTCTCCCGGAAGTCCTGTGAAATTCAACCAATCAGATGTTGACTTCGAACGTGCTAAAGTGTTTCCAGAAAGTGTGCCTTATGCATCAGACGTTCAGCCAACGGATCGTGACGTCTGAGGATCACATACACAGTTTGTATAGTATTAAAATCATTATGCCTATGGACTGTCCCCGCGGAGATGATAAACCAGACGTGTGTGAATGCACATTAATTTACATCATGCGTGTGCGTGGTTCATGTAAATGGGTGTCATTTTGACAGGACTGTGGAGATGGACTGTGGCAGAGGGTTGATGGCTCCTCTGTGCACGCTGCCAAAAGATTTATGGCTAAATTATTATGTGTAAAATCTACTCGCATTATAGCAGAGAAACAGCACTGCCTGAAGCTGCTGTATCAGCATTTCCTCTGAAAGCAACGGACTACAAGCACACGCACGCACACGTGCGCTCCCTCATAAATATTTCTGCCAAAAGCCATCTCGGTCCTGGAATGACGAAACACGCTCCCAAACCGGCTAACAACGAAAGTCGCCTAAGTACGTCTCACAAACTTTTTCATAACGCACACAAATATGATCATACATCTGATGTGCTTCATTTAGATTCACAATCCCCGAAAAAAGTTAATGAAATAAAAGAAAGAAAGATGGCATTAAGCGAGAGGCGAAAGATAAAGTGATATTTGTTTGCAAACCAGAGCGAAAGCTTTCAAGCTAATTTTCACAAACAGAAGCACGAACACACACAAACACACACACCGAGAAGACATTAAAGCTGATGGAAGTTAAACCAGTCTTGAAATGAACACGACACAATTCATTCTGATGTCACGACTGGCTGAGAGTCGATTTTGAGAAGCAAATGCCTTGTTTAAGATGTAGAAACTGTTTGATTTTTCTATTTTTGTGCCAATGTGTCAAACGTCTCTGCGTTATCTATCTACTTGAGTGGAGTTCTCATCTTTCTCATTTTATAAAATCCAAAGAGGGTCTATAACACCAGAAGGAAGCTATTCATTAACATTTCCACTCATCTGAAATAGTGCAGTTGACATCCATTTAATACAATCGCACTTCACTCTTTTCAATTTCCCCGTCCACACACTCTCTCACTGGTGTATTTGGATGTGCTGAACCCTGAATAATGTTACTCATTCAGGCATGTTTGCGGGCTAACCAGCAAATCATTTCCGTCCTCTTATCTAAATAGATAGAGACAGAAATCAAAAACGCACGTGAAATAACATCCGTTACATTCACATAACTTATAAAGTCATTCTACCAACAAATTTACCGTCCCCATCTCTGACGCAAAATGACATAATAGAGTTCAAGCTCCCTGGTTCCTATTTTTACCGCACATACGGTCCATAATAGCAGAAGGCAGTCATTCTGAGTAAATTGGTTGCAGGTAAGTGTTTCTTGACTCACCTCTATAGGGCCGAAGGTTTTAATTAATGGGAAGCAAGGTGAGCCGTGTGCTCTGCCCCTCATGCCCTCCTTTGTCAGCTCACGATGATGTGTTACTACTCGCAGCCAAATACAGCAGATGTCAAAGAGCCACTGTACTGAGACATTAAGAGCTAGAGGACGGATAAAGAGTTTGGTTCCGAAATGAGATAAACTAAATTTTCTATTTTTTGTTTTTATTGTGTTTTAGTTATTATGGCTTAAATCAAAACAAACAAACTGCAGTTTGATTGATATTAATTGGAATGAACATTAAAAAAACATGAGTTATCTTATTTTGGAATCATAGTCTTCAGATACTGTCCTACTGTTCTGTACAGTCCAAATACAGCATTTTTGACATTTTCTAACCAGACAACATGGGATACGATTGCAAGCCTCTGAGATGCGGATATGAGTCTGGCTAACGTAATTTCCGTGTCCCATGCAAAACAAACCAGGGAAATTCCATGCAATTGTCAACCTTGAGATGAAAAATTCATGTTTTTATTGAAGTTTTTCATCATACCGATAGGTCAGATGTGGTTTACATACACAGGTGAAGTCTCACGTTTTTTAAAAGGTTTTTTGAAGCATTTTCCATAGAGAGGTGAGTGAATTGTCACATCCATTACAGAAATGTCACATCCATAACGGTCCATATTTCTCATAAAAATTTAAATATAATTCATGGTCTGAAAGAAGAGCCATTTTTGGGGTATTATTGATTCTTGTTTGCACATTTTATTCACAGAAATCCTTTTTGTCACATATGTTTTTCTCTCTTTTAAAATAAAAAAATAATATTTTTCTGATGTCTGGGCTCTATCATCAGGGGTTTAGTAAAATATAAACAGATGGTTCAATGCATCGGAAATATTTACACTCTCTGTGAAGACGTGACTGAAAATGTCAAATCCGTAACACTGGAATTGCCTACCAAAAACTAGTTATTGAACCTATTTTCATGATTTCTAGTCTAGATATCATTACTTTTTTAACTTGAATACATATTTCTGATGCTACTGTTAGTCAGCGAAAAATTCTGCACAGCAGAAAGGGCAGACTTAAAAACGTAACGATACATTTGTGAGAAGACTACGTACAGAAACAGCACCAATAATTCAAGCTTATATTGGCACCTAAGCGAGCCCACAAGTACATTACAGAAATATACAGAAATAGGAGGGAGTATTGGCTACACACAGCCCTGCTGCTTCCATGAACAGGGCTGTACAGTGCGACATATATTACAAAAAATGAAAGAAATCGATCTGTGCTTAGAATAAATTTAATAGTATAGCACGAGTGCGATAATGATTTGAACGAGCATTAGACAGAGCCTCCTGTTTGTGTGAAGTGCGTTTGTCGCTGTGCTTGTTCGTGTGTGAGATTAACTAATGGCGCACCACTATTTGTTCTCGTTCATATTTAGTTTTTGCGATTAAAACTCTCTTAATGTGCCCGTTTAAAATTCGCTTGGAAAAAGGAGGAATAAAAACAAACCCCTTTCCGAAAACCGATATATCCTGTTTGCAACACACCGACTGTTTGAGTGAAGCTGCCTCGCACACTTCGTGACGGCCCGCCAAAATAAAAGTCTTCTTAATTTGAACCAGATGAAAAATATTAATTACTTCTAGTAAATTAATAAAATATAATAAACACTACAGTATATTTTAATATTTACTGTAGTAAGGTTAAAAAATCCTAAAATATTATAGCATCCAAGAATTTCACTATAGTGAAATAATTATTATATTATAATTACTAGAGTATACTAGTTTTTATGCACTTATGTATTTATATTGTAAGGCAAAACATCAAACCGTTCTCTGAACAATTAAAAAGGAAAAAATGTTTTATAGCCCTAATTTATCCATCTGTATGTATCATAAATGTGCTAAAAATATTTGTCCTGTGCTACAAAACTTTAAACCACCAGTGCTATGTGCAAAGAAAGTTAACGTACACCCCTGATGAAGCTCCTTTACGTGTATTTATAAAGAGGGTTACAAAGTATGACCTTTCTTGAATACACTCCAATCACCCGAAACCCAATAAAAGCTTGTAGAACATAAACTGAATGTGGCAAAACATGATTAGATGCCACAGTTGTTTTGGTGCGGATGAGGAGCACAAAGACAGACGCTGCCGAGACCTCGCTGTGTGCAAACACAAACTGTCACCTCAAACACATCCTTAAAAAAAGATTGTAGGGCATGAGAGCTCTGCTCCATCTGTGCCTGTTTCCTCTCCTGTCTGCCTCATACGACTGCCACCATGTACTCGTACTCACAGAACATGATGGCAGATGTGAACCTACAGTATGTGAGCACTTAAAAAAAAGATTAAAAAAAATCTAACGTCTACGAGATAAACATTCGGGTTAAAAAGAGATGTTGAAAACTGCTCATCGGTTCACTAAAAATACAACCAGTGAGGTTTCTGAAATGTTGTGAACAGTGTCCGCAACCACTTATGGTGGAAGAATTGAGAAAATGTGAAGGCAAAAAATATTTTTGCCCCTAACATACTATTAATTTTCTTCTGCAGGAGTTATAATATCATTTTCATAATACAGAATACAGATACAGACTAAACCATAAAATTTAGCTAAATAAAGTTGCATTTTACTTAGAGTATTCATAGAAGGCAATTTTTACTTGCATTTGACACTTGGGGAGTGCTCAATTTGGACTCATGTTAACTACCACCATGTTTTCCTCATCTAATGAGGATTCATGCAGATATAAACAGGAAGAGAAAATAAATGGAGAAATAAAGAGAAACCAGCATATAAAGGAGAGAGATGGTGTGCATTTACATGTATATGTGTGTGTTTGTCTGTTTATGTCAGAGGTGGGGGACTCGAGTCACATGACTTGACCCGTGTCTGACTAGAGTCACAATTTTCAGGACTTGCAACTTGCTTGTTTGAAGTATTAAAATGACTTAACTTGACTTGTGAGCGAGTGTGTCATGGTTTTACCTCTCCTGGTCAGGTATGTCTTGGTTTAGAGGTGGAATCATACAGAATCCTTTGTTTCATGTTGGGAGAGAGGTTTTTTGACCTTGTGGTCTTTCATGCCCTCGTCTTGCCTTGTTCCTGTTTCCTGTGTCTAGTAAGTCTTAGTTTAGTGTTTATTTCAAGTGTTTGTTTTACAGTTTAGTAAGTTAGTGTCCTTGTTAAAGTTTATTATTTATCAAGTCTTGTTTTCCCCCTCGTGGGTTTTGTTTTTGCCTGTTTGTCATAGTCTTGTCATTTGTATTAAATACCCTTTGTTACCCCTACCTTCTCGTCCTGCCTGTGTGTGCCTGCATTTGGGTTCTTGCCACGCAAACCGCGACAGAGTGACTTGAGACTTGACTTGACTTAAAGTGGAAAGACTAGACAATGACTTGAACTTGTAATAAAGTAATTACATTTCTTTTTAATAATAATTATTGTGACTCAGCAGCACTATAACCAGCGCCTGTGCATTTAACGCTGCACAACTCAAACCTCCCCAAATATGGCAGACAACAGTCGAGCTCCACAAATAGTCACATTTGGCTAAAAGGACTTGAGCCAATAAAAAAAGATTAGCTAGATGCAGCGCAAGAATATCTGACACAACAATCACTGTCAAATTTCATCCGACATTCCAAGAACCACAAGGAAAGGTAAGAATGTCATTACTTTACAGTCAATGTAATAAAACTATTTTAATGAATTAATCGTTTCTGTTTGCCATAATTTGGCCTTGTTTTTTTTTTTTTATAATTCGAAATGTGATCATCGATCATCTCTGATCTCCTCATCAGTAGTTGTATCGGGGAATTTGGCTGTAACAGTGGCGTAGCCAGAATTTTAATGTTGGGGGTCTTCTTAAAATGAAGGGGCTTCTCTATATTAAATGCAGGCTAATTTCTATATTAAATGTACGCATTTGTAAGTTTTGTGTGGACTGCGTGTGGAAGCTGAATAGCAGCTCGCTTATACTGCATGACAGGCTGATGGACGCGCTGCGATCACTTCTACTTAAAAAACTCTTTAAAAACATTTTGGTCATACTGACAAGAATAATTTAATCCTTCGAATCTGTTAAGTGTCAAAAAAAATTGTGTACACTCACAATAACAACAAAACGTTTTGTGCAGTAAAATAATGAAACCAGTTCAAATAGAAAAAAAATCTTCAGTTTACTATGTATGAAACGTGCATATTGCGTGTCCACCACAGAGATGATGATTAAGCATCATAACTTCATCACTGGGCTATATTAACATACCGTTCATTTTGATTAACGAGATTCAAGATCGAAGTCAAAAAACATGTAGTCCTATCGAGAAATCTCTATTTATTATTGCGACTTATCAGGACTCGACTTGACTTGTTTAGGATGAACCATTGACTTGACTTGCTTTACTTGAGATTTGAGTCGAGACTTGATGGTTAATACTTGAGAATTGCACCTCCACACTTCTGGTTTATGTCAGAACAAAAAACTTATTTTGTGTCTGTAATATCACTGCAATGCATTATTGGATTGATGATTTCACACAAAGACGCTTATAACTTCAAACATTGAGTTTGCTTTACTTAATGCATGGTGGTTTATGACCTGAAATCAGGATCCAGTAAAGAGGAAACACCGCCAGTCAAAAATAAACTACTGAAGATGAGAACATGACAATACTTTCTAAAAGCAATAACTAATGGAAGCTTTCTCATAAAAAATCATCCCTTCTGATCGAAGGAAACATTCTGTCTCATGTCTTTTCAAGAAAACGATGTAAATGTTAATAATTATTCCTTTATACCCAGCACCCAAATTCATGTTTATATAAGTGAAAAAAATAACTTTGTAATCTGCTTGGCCCAAATATATCCTTTATCTCTTTGCACTGAGATCAAATGAACATGCTGTTTCAAAAAATTCATTTAGAGAGTTAACACTGCAGGTCCCTATCGGCTGTTGTGATGGGTGACTGAACAGGTATGTGTTTTACACCTAAAGCCATGAATGACTTATACAGGTCATATAAACAAGGAAAAACAAGGGTTTGTGTTTGTGTATGCGCCCAGTCAGAAGCCAAGAATAGCACCTCTGTAGGGTCAATATGACTCAGTCTGAAGGTACACACACAAACACACTCAAAAATAAAATGCTAAAAATAATACAAATATAAGTGTGAATTTGAAACCTATTGATTCTAAAACATCAACACTCTTGCAATGCAAAGAGATCAAACTTATTTGTCTTGATCATTCTAAGGCACTAAACACCTTAGCAGTGGATTAGAAAATACTGAGAATGTGAAACCAGAGTTTGTCCGGGCAAGAAAATGTAAAAATCTACAGTAGTATAACACAGTATACTGTATTTAGAGTTACACACACACATCTACAATGCAACCATTACTCATCCATATCAAAAACATCACAAAAAGAACTTAAAAATGCAAGCAGAAAATCTCAGTACCTCAATAGACACTGCAGCACACAGACAAAAAAAGAGATGAAGAATATACATCAAAATATATTCAAAGTACAAACAAAGGCAGAGACGAAAAGAAACAGTAAGGACTCTGTGAGAGGTGGGGTGCGAGAATTGACCAAAACAACACAGCACCAAAAGTAATATTATTTGCCCTTTTCAGTCATCTGACTTTGATTCCCTACAGAAAATATAGAGTTGTCAGATCTGTAACAGTGAAAATGATTCTGCTATCAACAATGCTTCTTGAGAGCGGATGTGAACAGGACAAATCCCATCAAACTGCCTCCGTTCACACTGAACTACAACATACTGTAAAGCTTGTGTCCATCACCACCAACTACAATTTCCTTCTTTCATGCTGTTTAAAGCAGGGGGGCCGCAAGATGATTCCTATAAATCTTTTATATTATTAGAAATAGTGTATTTTATCAATAAGTGTAACAAAATATAAAAATGTTAGTTAAGTAAAAATTAAAACCATGCAAATAAATCAGCCTTTCAAATTTCTATCCCCTGAAATTTGACTATCTGTGATAATAGTTCATGGTTTATGTATAACAACAAGTCAAGTAATGATTAAATTACTATAAAATAATATTATGTTCGACAGTGTTCTTTTGTGTTGTCATTATGTGAGTGTTTGGATAGACCATGTGCATCTGCGCAGTTGCACACAACGTTTATAAACTTTAACCACCTCCGAGGATAGTTGGGGGTCTCGAGTCACTGGCACTGTTATTTTGTGAACCCCTGGTTTAAAGAAGGGTACAGTAACTCAATGAAATGAGGAAAAGCAACCCCACAACAACAAAGCAGACGAACAATCACTAAATGAAAGTGTCGACACCAATGACATGAGTAGGAAATGTGCATAGACATGGTGTTCAAAAGATTATTTTACATTAATAATTTAATTAATGAATAAATAAACCTCCGTTACACTGGAATTTGGCCAGTCAAAGGAAATAGTAACTCATGTAATTCACCAACTCTTGACATTTTATGGTGCAATGTTAATCCTTACTAACACTGTGTCTACACCAGACGCGATCGGCACCGCACCGCATCCAGTGTGGACAAATTTTTTAATGATAATGGATTCTTATGTGTTTCTAATGTCTTTTGTTGTGTCGTCTAGGTGTAGACACAGTATAAGGGTAACTTGTGCCACATTTGAAACCATTTGCAGCCTAAACCTGCAAGGAATCAACCCTGGGCTTGGTAAAGTGAGACTGCACATTTCTTTGTGTCTTAAGGGATAGTTCACCCAAAAATAAGGATTCTGTCATCAATTTTATTTGTGTGGAAATCCATTTGAATGCAAGGACTGAGAAACTTTTATGAAGGGTTTTGAACAGGGTGGTATCAGAATAATATTTCTTGCGACCACAGAAATGTACAATGGCTTCAAACATTGCTCAAACTATTTAGATTCAGAACAAAATGATTTATAACTGTTGAGGCTTGTGTGTTTAACTTGTATTTAAACTTTACAAGATGTGAAATGTTTCTGCAGTGGTTCTAGATTTATTAGTTAATTATCATTCAGTTATGTATAAACATATTTGGTTTATGTCTATCTATAGCATTTCCAAACTAGAAAAAAAATCAAAACAGTAACTTTCATTTGAACATTGTATATAACTCACTGGTTATTTTTAAAGTAAAATTACCCAAACAGTTACTTTTAACTGTAATGTAGAAGTACTCACAATATACTTAAGGCATAGTTAACCCAAAAATGAAAAATCCGTCATTTACTCTCAGATTGTTCCAAACCTGTACAAATTTCTTTGTTCGGCAAAACACAAAGGAAGATATTTGAGAGAATGTCAGTAACCAAACTGATCTCATCCTCCATTGACTTCCATATTATTTATTTTCCCTACTTTGGCTGTAAATTAGGAATGAGATCTGTTTGGTTACTGACATTCCTCCAAATATCTTCCTTTACGCTTCCTTTCCTTACAGAGCAAAATAATGTATACAGGTTTGGAACAACCTGAGAATTCTCATTTTTGAGTAAACTATCACTTTAACCTTGTGGCCAAATCGGCCACCCCAAAACAAACCCATTCACACAGGTAGATGCAGATATCTTACTGTAAAAGAGTGTAAATATCAAACTCGACCATGTAAAAAAACACACACACTCCATTTCCCACTGTAATCCATCTAAGAAAGCATTTCTAGGAGACATATGTCCGCCATCTTCCACAGTTTCTGTTTTCCCCTCCATCCCATCCCCTTCAAGGACAGCAGACCACGTGTCATATTTTACCCTGATCTTTCTTTGATGGCCTGTCTCTTTTCTCCTTCAGACAACACACACTTCGTAAGAGATATCTCTCCAGCCTTCCTTGTTCTCTACACATGGCTGCCCTCCATCTCTCGCTGTCTAATCTAACACAGATCAGTGGCTTAAACGCATTAGTGTACAAGGTGAGGTAAATCTCCTCCGCTCGCTAACGCTGAAAAATGACACAGCGGGATTTGCAGCCGCCACAATCAGAGCGTTAAACACAAGTGCATATTTACACCCGCAAGCAGTCAATAAAGCACTCGTAATCACTGAAGATTTCAACAGCAAGGAGAAACTGAGAAAGAGAGAGACTATCTTTGTGAGATCTATCTATCAAATCTCCACCGTGAACACTGGACTGCTCTTATAGCAGAGGAGGTGGGGCAGCAGTCACTTCCAGGAAATAAGAAAATGATTAAGAGTGATTTAATGTCACACAGAATGGGGAGAAAATGTGTATCTGTCCGACAGAGAATGATGTTATTACACCTCCTTCCACGCGCCTCTTCGCTCCTTTCTCAGCCTTTCTGCAGTTTTATCTCTAAGAGCGATGATGCTTGTATATAGACTCAGCCATTTGAAACTAGGAGAAAGGCTGCAGTGATGAACTAACACAAGGAATCCACATCAAATCGATAGTATTTGCGTCGAGGCGAATGCTTTACTCGTGCTGAAATATGTCGACGCTAACCATTAAAGCAAAATTACATGGGGGACACTGGGATATCCTGGGGTTCATCTGGAAGTTGGGAACAAGGCAGACAAACGGTCAAAGTCTGTTTGGAGAAGTACCTACAGCGCTAATCGATTGACGTTTGATATCCTGTGTGGCCTTTAAGGGACAGTTTACCAAAAAACATTGTACAAGTATTATATTTTTTATTATGTTATCATGTTGTTATTGTGTTAGTTAGTTAACATGATTTTTTTTTTCTTTTTAACTGAGTCATGTAATTTTGGAACCAAACTCCTCATACACACATGTATGTGTATGTTTTTGTGTTTATAAATACAGAATGAGCATGCACAGTACACTGACATATTTTTTGTAAACACACACTTTTATTCTTGATGCTATAAATCACGATTACTAATAACTAATCACGATTATTAATCACGATAATCACGTCGTCTTGTGGTGCCATCCCATAAAGGTAAAAAATCTCTCTCTTCTCCGGATCTGTTCCACCTATGTGGAATGATCTGCCTGGGGCCCGTTTCAATAAGGAAGTTCAACCAACACCGAGTTAAAATCTGAACTCTGAGTTGATTTACTCAGAGAATCGCTACTCTGAGTTTTCAGTTTCAGAACAGCTGATTTGAGTTAGTTCAATCAACCCTGAGTAAGTTCACTCTAGGTTACGCACGTGCAGCATGGCGATGAAAAGCCATCATCAATTGAGTGAAGATAGCACGATTCACCATGGCAACGGCACGTGACAAAAAGCGCTCTGTTCATTTCTCGCCAATCGAATTGAAGGTACTGTTACAAGCGTACGGTGAATATTAAGAAAAAAAGAGCAACACAGCCGCAGCAGCAAAAGAAAGAGAGTTGGTGTGGGAGAAAAGTGCTTCACTTGTTAATGCGCCAGTTTATATGTCAATCACTTTTATATTTATTTTGTTGAAACTGTGAAAATGCGAATTATATTTAACTCTCTCGCTCTCATGTAGGTGCTATCCTTTTGCAATAAAAAGATCTTGGCAGCAGCTGAATATGAAATATACGACGGCGTCGTAAAAAAAAAAAAAAAACATTTCGAGAATAAAGTCGAAATGTTACGAGAATAAACTCGTAATATTTTGAGAAAAATAACAGAATTTCTAGAAACAATGGATGTGGAGGATTTGGTTAAATCCTACTTTAGATTATGATTTAGCAATAAGGAAATTCTTTCTCTGTTGGTGCATCATCACGGAGTTATAATTAGTAAAATGACACTGCAGCGGTTATGTAGGAAACTGAATTTATTCAGAAGAAAAAATCTGACATGAACTACGAATTAACTCACTGATTCAGATGACGTGCTCAAACATAACTTCAACTCTTAAACTACAACCTTCACGAAAATAAAATACGTATTACGACGAGTTTATTCTCGTAACATTTCGACTTTAATCTCGTAACATTTCGACTTTCATATAAAATTAATTTGACTTTTTTACATCATTTATTCAGGAAAGTTTAAAGAAATAAAATGGTCTTGCTAGTAAGATGCCTGATTGGGAAATGTTAAATATACTTCTTAAACTGGCCATAAAAGTTAAGATAAAACGTCCAAACAGGGCCTCACAATTCTCTCCCGACATAAATATAATTCTCTGCGAATTAATGCAGCTTCTCTTCTATGGGTTCCTAAATAAACGAACATGCTATTTTAAGTTCTGTGTGACTAAATAGAGCGCGATTAGGAACACGAATCAATAAACAAATGACGTATGCAATTTCAACACCGCTCGCGCTTCGAAAAGGGGGAGGAGATTGTAACAAACCCTAGGTTTGCGGAATAAAAGCTGCTCCCGACCAGGTTAGGTTCACGGAGTAGGTTACTCTGGTTACTCACTCGGAGTATAAGATACCTCGATTTCTGAAATGGGCTTGACTTACTCCGTGGTCGCGGGTTTGACATACCTCGCGTTCTGAAACCAAAAACCCTGAGTATTCCGTTTTCTGGGGTTGACTTACTCTGAGTTTGCACTTACCCTGCTTTCTGAAACGGGCCCCTGCTGCTACAAGATCTGCAGATTCTGTAGCCATCTTTAAGAAACGCCTGAAAACACATCTCTTCCGCCAACATCTGACTGATCTGTTCTGACTCTATTTTCTTCTCTACTCTTTTCTTCTCTACCCATAAAAAAAAAAGTACGAATGAATGATTCTGTATACTGTGCTAGGCTATATGAGACCAGTCTTCTTGTTGATTGCACTTATGCTTTTGTTGTACTTATGCTGTCCCAATTGCTTCCGTTACCTACCCCACTGTAAGTCGCTTTGGATAAAAGCGTCTGCTAAATGACTAAATGTAAATGTAAATGATTAATTGTTTGACAGCCCTAACTAATATGCAATAAAAAGATAATATACATATTATTAATATAAATTAAAGTTGAACTGTTTGTATATATAGCATTTTTGATTTATTTAATTCAAATGTTTATTTTATCATTCAAATGTAAAATAAATGATATTACAGCCAAATGATAGCGTCCAATGAAACCGTCTATATACTTGTACACAAGTCAAGTTCCTCACCTTGGCATTTTCCTCCATTAGTGGCATCTCCATAGTAACCAGATAGACATGTCTGGCATTGCTGCCCAGTTGTGAGATTCTTGCACTGCTCACACACGCTGCCATTAACACATGTACTGTGCCCGTTACACTGACATGCTGAAACATTAAAAAAAAAAGTTCAATGTGTTTATTTTCACACACAACACAATTTATAGTCAGTGTACTTTTAATGCTTACCTGGACAGGTTATATAGGACCAGTCATATCCCCTTTCCCTTGAACACAGACTGGTGTCCAATACCCTGTCTCGGCCCTGTCTGCTCAGGTTTCTCATTGGTCCACGATATGATCCCTCAATACACTGACCCTGACCCGTGTCACTGGGGTCTCCACACCAGCCACAGTCAGGCTGTTGTAGGCATTGAGCACATGTACGATGACCAGAACAGTTCTGAGCTAAAAAAAAAAAAGGATGTTAGAAATCTCTCACAGTTCAACCCGAAGTTTGTTTAAAAATCATGCGTCATCTTTGACAAAAAATGTTGAAACAAACTCCCTCAAAATAGTCATAAATGCAAACACAGGTCGGTTTGTCTTTTTCTGTGTAAACAACCATCTGAAAGGCATAGCACTGAAACGTGGATGAAATGTAGCATTTAAACTGATGTTTTCATAGTTAAGCAAACAATTATTTAGTTGGCATCACAGGAAGACCACAGCAGGTGCAGCTATATTGATCACTGGCATGTAAACAAAAAGTCTATAGTGACAGTCAACTGGAGCCAACAGAAAAAGAGAGTGGGGAGAAAGAGAGAAAGCGAGAATCACGTAAATGTGCATCGCAAAGAGTTCTTCTGCGCATGTTTTAAGGAGTAGCATGACGATTTTAGTGACATGTAGTGGTGAGGATGCAGATTGCAACCAATGGTTCACACCACCACTCCTGCTTCTTTGCCAAAGAAGATAACATATTTACAAACGTGCTCTGTAGAGCAGTCCGTGTAAAAACAGAGAGGAAGATGACCTGCAGTCTATATAGATAGAAATATCTCATTCTAAGGTAATAAAAACGTAATGCTTCATTATGTTAGGTCTAATACACCTCTGAACACATAACTTTGTATATTATATTGCAATTCTGTCCCTTAGATCCTCATAAATATTACACACAGCACCTTTAAATCGGACGCCGCAAATGGCATTTTCACAGTCTGTTAAACTCGCAACACTGCCAGCCCTACACGTGAGACTTTCACAAAGACCTGACCCTCCCCAGAGTATCCACGTCTCTTATTTTGTCTTCATGTGACTTATTGTGCGCCCATTCAAAGTCACTTCACATCAATTCCATTACAATGGCTAAAACGTGCTCCCAGCGCAGCCGGCGCTGCCTGTGTATTGTTGCTTGACCTTTTAATTTCAAAATAAATTGAGTTCTGTGCTATTACATTTAGACTGCAGACGGATGTGTATTCAAACAATGTGCCTGACATTCAGAGCACTGAGCGTTTGAGACACACGATTTACATTCCTGGGCCTACTGGGGGTTTACCACTTTGGGTGGCATTATATTACTTTCTATAACAAAGTCGCTCAAAAAAAAAAACTCGGTAATGACATCCCTCTCTCAAACAGTAGCAAGTGGGAGTGGAAAATATATGCAGGCCAGAGGGGCAGAAGAAATTTATCAATGTGCCCCATGACCAGACCCCATCTAATGGGTCCTTAGACAGTGTGGGGGTCAAAATGTGTCTCGGGGTTAATAGTGAGGGCAGATTCAAAGAGAAGAGTGTCATTAAAAATAGTGCAGAGGAACACTCGGGAACTGCCATCAGAGTCAGTATGATACTAAGAAGTGAAAATAAGAGGAAATTCAGTTTTAAAAAGAACAGATTTTTTTTTAGAAGTGGCACACTGGTATAGTATTCATTCTGTATGGTATACATACGGACATATATAAATCTTTGTATATTCAGGAATCTTGTTTGTAAAGGTAAAAATGAAAACATGAAATGAAATAATGCTTTTGTAGACATTTTTATATAATATATTTGACCTAAATGTCAGACAAAACCGGTTATCTAGATGCACTATATCTTATATGAATTTATCTCTAAAAATACTATACCACCTCCCAAAAAATGAGAATTTGTATATCCAAGTTCCAGGGATTTGCTTGTTCTATAACGTTTTTGATGTAAATTTTCATAACAGATGTGCTAGGTGAACTCTCCCGCTGCATTATTCACAACCACCACAATGATTCATTTAAAGACTTCGTTCATTCGGCACAATCGCTGAGGTGTCTCATAATTACAAACACGCATTTCATTTCGCTGCCTTTCTCACTTTCTCCTCTCGGTTTTGTTTTGGCCAAACGAGGATTATCTTTTAGCTAAAGACACCTACACACTTATTACATATGCAAATCTATACCTAGCATTTTCAACATTTCTAAAGAGCATCACTTCTCTACATTTAACAACTGCACGGCAGGCTCTTTAAACAAATTCAGTACAAAGTTTTACAAACTGACACGTGGACATTATTCAAAATGAAATTCAGAAATAAGCCGTTATCCTAATATAAAAAAGCTGCTTGTGTCACTGGTTCAGATATAATACTTTATGAAAGCTCAGTTTAAATTACACATGCATTATGTGAAGAATCCAGAGGCGATGATAACCTGAATGTCCCGGTGTGTTATTCCAAACTGAAACTACATGCAGGCTCATTATCAGCACTGTAGATTAAACCTAAAATATCAATGTGAACCCTACCGTTCACACTTTAAAATGACTCCTTTTAATACCGTTACAAGATTTACATATTTAAATCTATACTAAAATCTGTTATTGGCATGACTGACCCAAATAGACCACAGACAAATCTTTGCTTGGATTTATCCCTCAACAGGCGGCCTTGTCACGTAGACTAAAGTCAGGATTTGTAGGTATGAAATGTGAAAGAAAAGGCTGATTTTTAAAAGTCTTTGGTCTAATTGCATTGGGTGAATGTGAACTTCTGAGAAAATTGTTTGATCAGTATGGATTTTCAATACTAAACATCACAACTGGAGACAAATTTCCGGCACTCAACATTGTTGACGAAATTTATTGTTGGTTCTGGTGACACATTGTTTGTGATATTTAAGTAACACTTTACAATGAGGTTGTATTTGTTAACATAAGCATGCATTAACTAAAATGAAATAACAATGAGCAATATAACAGCATGTAATAATCTGTGTTAATGGCAATAAAACTATTCTTGTTAGTTCATTCATGGTGCATTAAAGTGATAGTTCACCCAAGAAATGAAATCATTTAGTCACCCTCAAGTTGTTCCAAAACTGTATAAATGTTGTTGTTCTGTTTAACACAAAGAAAGAAAATTGAAAGAATGTTTGTAACCAAACAGTTCTGAGGCACTATTGAAACTACTATGCTAGTCAATGGTGACCCAGAAATGATTATTTTCCCACATTCTTAAAAATATCTTCTTTGTTTTCAACAGAACAAATACTTTTTTTAGTTTTGGAACAATTTGAGGGTGAGTAAATGATGACAGAATGTTTATGTTTGGGTGAACTATCCCTTTAACGAATGGTAACAGCTGCAACGTTTGATTTGACACTGTATTAAATGCATTCAATTTTACATGAAGATTAATAAATCTTTTTCAATAATAGTTCATTGTTAGGTCATTGCTTTGGATAAAAGCATCTGCTAAAGAAATGAATATAAACACATTTAAGTGTTTTAAAGCAAAACTCTTCATAATGACATTAACAGATTGTGTTTTGAGATCTGAATAGAAAAGATTACACCATTCTGAGAAGTAAGATGTTCACTCAGCACAGGGTTTCATTATTCGCCTCAAGAATATTCATTTGTCAGAGTGTCTGAAGACTGAATAAATGAAGAGTCTAAACTGCTAACTACACTCAACAATAACATCAAACCCATTTTGTGGTGTGACACTACGACAGCGGTCACTGCTGACACTCAACATATTGACACACAATTACAAAAGTACTTGCTTTTCATCTAAACTTCTGGTTGTAAAATGCTACATTTTCCAGGCATACTGAGCCATTGAATTGTCTCATTTCCATTTTGTTTAAATGTGTATTATCAAACGGTCTGTTTCTTTATTCATATCTAGCGCTATTTTAAACAGAGAAATAAATGTTTAATATATATATTACATAAGCACTTTGTATAATGAAACTATTACAACAGATTTATCCACAAAGCATTTCCCAGCAAAAGAATCCTCTAGCAAAATATTTTGCTTTGTCCATGAGCTGGTCAGACTCCACCGAGAAGCAGGACTCTTCCAGCAATCGGCATCCATCAGAGAGCTGACCTTAATGATGTATATAGTTTGACAGATCGTCTCTATGAAACACGGCCATCAGCATCCACCTTAACAATGCACTTGAGGCTTTCAGTCTCTGCAGTCCAGATAAAATCAATGGCTAGCAAAGAAAGAACTGTAATATCTGTGAAACTCTATAATGACAACTGGAGAAGGAGATTCTGGTCTGAGGGTTTTAAGGCCGTGACTTTCAGCTTCTGGAGACTGAGCAGACGGGCAATTCTGCCTGTCAGGTTTCTGTTGTAGTGTTTTCTTCTGGAGAAATATGTTGGTTACTAAGCATTAGCCCTCTCAGTTGGACCACATATCTATTTTTCATCCTCGTCCCTGACGCAGGCAGCACTACTCATTTACACTGCATTAAAATGCCAGCTCCAGCGCATCTTACCACATTGTAAAAGAATGATTCTGTTTCTCCACAAACTTGCTGATGACTTTTTAAGGTAGGCCAGCGTCAGCTACTCCTAAGGCTGTTCTGAGACGATTACCATCAGTCATTTGAGAAATTCTGGCATGAGTTTTTGTTTTGGACCAGAATGATATCTCTCGTGTGTAGAGGAATATGTTCTGCAAATCTACTTATAAGGAACTAGAAGGGCTATTAAATGATAAGTTGGCTGAGTATATATAAGGCTACTCTTGGATTTAGAAGGTATGGCCACAGAATTCAAAGTTTGTTCACTGATTTCTAAATAATACTTCACAAAAATAACAAGTGTTAACTGAAATCAACCCAAACTGATTAGCTGGCTTTTACACCACACCCTGGAGTAAGGAAACACTTTTTATTTAGTTTAACTAATTTATGATAAAAATAATCATTCATTCACCCTTATTTCATAAACCTCATGCAAAATGTCCACCATATCCTCTTTATCACCAGCACACTCAAAACATATATTTCACTAACTATCTGTATATATTTTCTCTGGGGTGTAACCAGACACTTGTCCCTCGAGAACAAGACAAGATGAGATTTGTAGACTTTTTTAAAGAAATCAAATGTTTTGTCACAAACTCAACTGACAGGCAGTAATTACAGTAAAATGATGCTTTGATTTCTTAACAGGCTCAGCTTTAAATAAAGAGCTATGGTTGTTTTCTGTATATGCTTTCGCATAGTTCTCGTTTTAGCAGAGGTGGCGATCATATCACTCTGTCAATCCTCCTTCCTCCACTGACTGAACGCTCATAGCTTTCAGAGAAACAGTTAAAACTACCAAAACACATCATGTTTTATGCTAACATTGCACATATGTAAGAGACAGACAATCTATTTTTGAAGAGGTTTGCCACGAATGTTTTTAAAATCACTTAAAGTGATCTTGCAATTGCTATACTCTACTTGTGGTACAGTCCGCTGTTGTTCAGCAGAGCTGCTGGTTATCTGAGGAGCTGCGGACGCGAAAGACACGTGAATGTTGAATACGACCGTCTAGCGCGTTTTCATAGAGAAACGGTGGTTTGAGGTTAAATATAGAGAGCATATAGAGAGCATAAATATGAGTTAAATGGTTGCAGTTTGGAGCTCAGCACTCAAATCATTCTAATTGCGTGAGGATATTATGTTCTCGCGAGACCAGTCAGATCTCGACACATTGTGACACCCCTGAATTTAATTGTTGTTGTAATTGTGAATAGAATCATTTATTTCTATCCTAAATGTGTTTTACTTTGTTTATCTTATTTTTTTATTGTTATGTATTTGCTGTATATTAACTGAATAAAATGTCCATCTGTGTCAATACACTGGCAGTTAATAGGGGTCAATGTTGTTTGATTTCCAATATTCTTCAAAATATCTTCTTTTGTGTACTGCAGAAGAAAAGTCACACATGTTTAAAACTACGTGAGATAAGGTAAATGATGCAGAAAAATAATTTTTTTTTGGTGAACGAAAAAGGTATCATGTTAATTTTATTTAGCAGTTTGTTTTCAGATATGTCCAATTTTAGATGTTTTCTGCACAAAGGTCAGACATTATGCTGTAGGTAAAAATTCAGACTACGATCAGAATGACTTTTCCTCTGTGCAAGAACGCATTCTCTGGTATGAGGTGGGACAGACGTCAATAGTTTATGGATTTTCCAATGGAGGCCAGTCAGAGTATGACAGGAGTTTATAGTAAGCTTGATATCTGCCCGTGTTTCAGACTGAGGGCTCACAGCGTCTGCTTTTACAAAACTCAATCTCCCTAAGGCTCACAACAGAATGGAGAAACAGAAAAGGGAAAATAAGAAGGTGGGGAGTAAAAGAATTAGATGTGGTGGATGTGTGTGCTCTGCCAGTATATTAATGTGTGTGTGCCCTTGAAAAATGTTCACTCACAGCCACAGTCTCCGGTCTGCCACTCCAGACACTGGCCGTAGGGGAAGGAGATGACGTAAGCATTTGAATCCACACAGCGCCTGTTGCTGCTGCACCACATGCACTCCATGGCCTGGCTGGTGCAGTTGGCACAGGTGGTCCGCAGGGCACAGGGCATCTTACAGGGGCGCACGCTGAAGTTTGGGCTCACTGGAGTATTTTGAGGCAGTTGAAACAAATAACATGTTGTGAAATTACACAGAAATATCAAAGAAAAATCTATAACAATAGAGTCAAGTCTGACACTGTCATTTGGTTTGTGTTTTTGGTTCATGGTTACAAACAAGGGGCGGAACTAGACAGAAACAACAGGAATGACAAGTAACACTAAAACAAGGGAAACACAGACAGGACTATTCCAGACACTCATATATATTATATAATTTCTATATATGGTATAGTTTAGTGTTATCTTTTATGTTGTTCATCTTTCTCTATATTCATTATTTTATTCATCTGAACTTAATGGTTCATTCCTTTAAAATGTTAAATGCTCTCTGATGTATAATGTTCTCTGTTTTTATTATTTCTCTATTTATTTTATATGTGTGTTGTCTCCTGTAGAGAAAGAGAAACTGTTCAAATGAGCACAAGCAGCTGAATAATGTACATCAAAACAAACAGAACAAACACAGAGATGAGGGGCGGAGGGTTTCGCATTCATTCATTATGCTCTTTGGATATGTCTGGGAGGAGTGGCTAGCTTGGATTCAAGTCCTCATTTTACTTCCTCCGAGTCTCTATTCCAGGGTGTTTCAAACGGGTCCAATAAATATAATGCAGCCAAGGCAACAGAGGTGGTGTGAGCCCACTGCTCATGTTTAAAAAACAACAGAAGTCAAAGAAAAGCAAGGTTGTCTGTTAGAATGCCTGCCAAAAATTTAAATCACTTTTGGAGAATTCTTGTTTAGAGCCTTTCTTTCACAAAACTCTTTGGACTGAAGTCATCAGTCATGTGTTTATGTGAAAACTATACAGATACGTTAAAGAAAAGTAACATAAAATTAACCGGGATTATGGGATTCAATGTGTGATGCAAACAAACTCATTGACAGACCCAGACAGAATCTGCTGACTGAATCACACAGTTTTCAGTAAAATATATGTCTAAACAGAAGTACAAGTTTTCTGCGAACCCAGATTCTATGCGACCTATAGAGAACACAGACCAGGTGTTGAATCACCTCCAAGTTAATGTCAGAATACAAAGGTGTGAAAAAACCTAACAATAATTGTACTCACCAAGTGGTTTCTCACAGATCAGCCCCTCGGTGTTGGCAGTGCAGGGTTTGGCTTTCAGACCGGCTACCTCAGCTCTTTCCAGGTATGCACAGAATCCGGAGTCACTTGGCTCCCCCGGTAACCACTGCAGTGTGCTGGCAGTAAAGGGAGATGTGTCCTCCCACCCCCAGTATGAAACATTGATTTTCCTGAGACCCACCCATGGAGTTAGCCTCTGCATGAGAGAGTAAAATCTTTCAACGGTGCATTCACGTGCTAGGTTTGTAAAGGTGACCGAAACACAAATCTGACATAAAGCTTGTGTAAATGTATTCAAGTTGCTTTTGACTGCAGGTGTGATAAGCTGTTATCACCTCATGTCCATAAATAATCTGATAATGGACATTAGCGTAAAGATCAAGACAGCGCACAAACTATAAACATGACATGTCTGTGAATTTAGACGAGAGGCGTTCATCTAAATAAAGCTCTGTTTGACCTCGATTTGAACTTGATTTGCCACATTATGAACTTCTAGCCAGACATGTATCTAGAGCACCTTGACGTGTTGATGGCTAATAAACCCATATTCTGTGTATGGGAAACACTACAGGATTAAAAACACACTTCCATTCTTATTTTTCTTCTTTACAGGCTTTATTAACAAAGAGCCAAAAGGCCAACGCACAATTCAATTATTAATTCAATGCGAAACAAACATCATCTGAAAAAGCACAATTCCTTTAGATTCCCGATTCAAATGAACAACTTTCCCGTCGGAAAGGGTTTTGTGTGCTTTGATTAACAGCTTTAAAAAGGTTTCAGATCTGTTGTAAGTTTAACACATAAAGTGAGTTGTGCTGTCTGAGTGAATGACAGCTCAGAGACAAAGTAGAGGCGCGGAAAAAATTACGCATGTGAATCTTTTTCACATCAAAGGTGGGGGCTTTATAAAACTGTGTTAATCTTCAAAGGACAAAAGCCGCTTACGCACTAAGGCCCCTGGATTAAAAAGAGAGTCATTCCTTTCCTTTTAATTAACACGGCAAATATTTACAGACCTGTACTGGGGAACGCTGCAGAGTTTGGGTGGAAAGTTTTTTTTAGCAAAGAAACGAGTGAACGTTCATTCTGGTGAAGTTTAAGCTTTTCTGACATTAATAAATAAAAATACACAGAGAAAAATCTGGCACTGTGTTTGGACTAAATTGCTAAGTAATGCTTATGTTGTGCAAAAATAGATCTGTTACATTTAGACATTTGAGGCCGGTTAAAGAGTCTTGACAGTAAAATTCAGAGCAGTGCAAGATAAGGTTGCTGTTCTTCTGAAACCTTGCATCTCCATATTTCGTTTATTTTTTGCAAAAAAATATTATTATTAATCAAACGTTAAGTTTGTCACTGGGTTTTGCAAATATCTATCCTATAAAATTATTACAAAGTGCTTTTCGGCTTTAACAGCACACTATTTTACCATCTAAAAAGGTCAGTGTTTTCCCATTTCCTGAAAAATGCAATTTTAACATATAATGTTTCTGAAAGACAGTGACAATATTAACCTTTTGCTTGAATTACACCTAAGTTTCTAAAGACAAAAATCTGTCTCAGTCAGCCATCGAGAGTTTAAAAACAGCCGATGATCAGGGGGCTGATATATTATGTCAATCAAAAACGGACAGAACAATGCAATGAATTTGTGCTTTGTATTTAGAAGATGTGAGGATACATCAGCGGTTTGATGTTCAATATTAATCATGATATGAATTAATAACATTCAGAAACTTAAGAAATATTAGGCTAACTGAATCTTCGGAATCGATATCGGCAGATATCACTGTGAATATAGATATCAGTGGAGATATTTAGTATCAGTGCATATCTAGTAGACGTCGACCGATTCATTGTTTTTGCGATTAATCGGCACCGATAACTATATTTTCCCCACCGATAGTTTTTCATGGTTGCATTTGATCCAGACTCAGCAGGGAAAGCTCTACTGTGATGCGCAGCTAAAAAGTGCAGAGTATAGAGTAAAACAGCGACCCCTAGAGGCGGAAGTAAAACTAATATTGACAGCCTGTTTGGTTTGGCGCTAACATTAGTAGCCTATTCGCTTAAGAAGTTATAACAATGTGACAAAAATACACGCAAAACTGTTTAAGTATTTTTATTGTAACCATGGATAGGCATTTGTCAGTATAGTGATGTGTGTGTGTGTGTGTGTAAATGTTAATGTAAATGATATTCGTTTTAATGTAAACAAACATGTATGTGAACGCGACAATATATATTGTAAATATTACAATGGATCCGTCATTCTTATATGCTAATTTGGTGCCTAGAATGTGTTTGACTACCTACTTATAATTTTGTTTAAATCATAGAGTGGAGTTTAATATTTATTAATATAGTTAATATTTATGTATTATTTCAAAGTACAACACAGTTTAATGGTTCAAGTGTTCAGTGATTATTATTGTTATACACTTCATTGCTATTTTACTGTTACTTTTTATTTAAAATAAATAAACTACTGCAATTTATCATTATCGGTAGGTACTGACCACACCTAAGTTATCGTTATCGGGAAAATCCAATATCGGTCGACCTATAATCTCTAGTTCAAACACTTATTCACAATATGCAACACATCAACATATTAAGTCCTTTTGGCAAATGTCGGCTGTGCATTATTAAATACAATTTCACATTGACTCACCCGTCCCTGGAGCTGATACTTCTGCAGCTCTTCCAGTATAAAGTCCACCTGCATGCTAGAGGTTAATGAGGCGATGTTGCCCTCAAGGTTCTTACAGTTGTGCTGAGCATTATCATAACTGTCCTTGCTGGAATTCAGTCTGAGACACGCATCTCCAATCTGATTCCAACCATCCCCGCACAAGTGTGCTGTAAACAGGCAGAGAAATTTGGGTTCTGTCCAAACAGGCCTCGATCACACATGAGTTCAAAGGCCACGTTATTCACATTGTACAATTTCCTTCACATCCACCGATACAGTTGCAGTCAATTTGGAAGCCCCAAAGCAGTGAAAATAATGTAAAAATAAAAATCGCTCTTCTCAATTCACACACATTACACATTATTTGACTCTAAGATAAAAGCTCCCATATGATGTAGAGAAACAACAGAACACTAAAACATCAAAGAATGAAAGAGAGGGAAAGAATAATAAACATTGGGTCACTCTGTTTGGCCATAATTGGATAAACAGCTCAGCACAGTTGAATAATTATTGCTCTTCTATTCGGCCTTCTGGTCAACTCATATGTGATGTACTATCCAGCTGCACAGCCTGAATATTCCTGTCTTTTCTGTAGTTTATAAAGTTTTAAGATTTAAGAATAACTGTTTCGCTTTTCCAACAGTATTTTACTTTTATGTCTTTTCATCCTTCAGCTCACCAGGGAGGGCGTGGCATTCTTGTTGCTGTGGTTCCCACTGGCAGTTGATGTAAAGGGAGCAGCTCCTGCAGTTCAGCAGCTTGCTGCAAACTTCTTCAGTCCGAACACTACATTTGGTAAAGTTCTTCACAGACTGAAAAACAAGACACAGTTAATACATTCATATATTTTGACCTGCTTGAAATGTCAATGATAACAGCTGGAAGAGCTTTTCCAAGCAATGTTAAGCCGTTACTGTGTACCTGGCCGTTTTTGCGTATACCAGGCCTCCAGATGGAAAGCTGGTGCTCAGAAAGCATGGCAGGAGGAGGGTTGAGATAAAGAGGACCTCGAGGGTGACGGGCGAGCTCAACTGTGAGCTGAACACAGACAAAACAAATGCTACATATGCAAATGTTTATAACTACAAAGACTGAAATAGTTTGTTAAATAAACTAAGCAATCTTAGAAACAGAATGTTTGGACTTACCACAGAACAGTTGTTTAAAGAAGAGATGCATTTCTTATCCTCACACCATTGGCAGTCATTGGTGTTGGCCGTACAGGACATACAGTCAGAATACTGGTTACACTGCTTACCCACTGGAGCTACGATGACACAACAGTCATCAATGACAAATCAACTGATTAACAAAAATTAGAGGTGACATGAGTTTAGAGGTCTCAGGGTGAGTGGGTGTGTTATATGACAGTTGAACTACAATGGTGTTCATGGAAGCGAAAAAATAAAAACCAAAGACCAAGGATAGAGAAAAAACCTTTGTTCAGAGTGTGAATTGGTTTAATCCAGACAAAAATAACCTTAATACACATAAATACTGTGTTATGTCTTCTTGTCTGTTTGAGGGGAGATATTTTGTACTTGTTGGTTTGTTTTCATCATTATTTCTGGGAAAGAGAGGTCACACAGGAACTGCTTTTTGTCTGGAGGAGAATCCAAGAATAAACCAAAAAAGAGCAAAAAGGCACATAAAGGATGGGAGAAGGAGAACATAAATAACAGACTCTTCAACCTCTTGATATCTCATTACGAACTCATTTTAAGTTTTGATGGACTCAACTGAACCCAATGGGGTTTAGAATCGCCAATTTGTGATGTCTTATGAACAGTAGTATGATATCTGAAATCTTAAATGGTCCAGTGTATTTATCAACATCCAGCGGTGAGGTTAGGAATTCCAGCCAATGGCTCACTCCACCCCTTGCGCCTCCTTTCAAAGGACTACAGTGGCAGGCCAAAGATGTCATTGCGTTTGAACTACATATGAACGTATTTACGAAACGCACTCCGTAGAGCAGTTTGTCCGTTAAGGGCTCATGTAGAAACAACATGGTGAATTCCATGTTAGGGGACTTGCGGTGTATTTAGATAGAAATAGCTCATTCTGAGGTAAGAACATAAAGCTTCATTATGTAAGGTCTTTATACACCTCTGAAGACATAGTTATGTATATTATATTGCATTTGTGTCAATAGATCCTCCAAAAATGAACACATTGGACATTTAAGAAAGATTTATTTTCTGTATGTGAGATATGAATAATATACAATGTATTGATATGTTGGCCTTTTTGAATTAATTACATCATGTCAATACAGTACAGAATAAGTCTAGATAACCACACTATGCACTATAATAAATTGCAAGATTAAAATAAACACAATGCAGGATAATTCATCATGAACGTGTGTGATTCCATTACTTAATTAAAGTAGAATCCACCTTTGATACCTCTCCAGACTCCACACAGTAATTGCAGTAATCCTCTCAGGTCCAGTTTTGCCCACAGACAAAAACATCTGTATCCACAATCGCTGGAGTTGGCTTCATCATAATCATAATTACATCGCCATGAGATTATTATGCGCTGGATGACCTTTTCTTAACTCAATTATCAACAGACATTACCAAAGTCAGGAAGGATTTAGCCAATGGAAAACTGGCAATTCGCCATTACGGTGAGGCTCAGCATACCCACCCTAAATGTATCAAGTGTAAACAGGATTAGAGGTGGATTAACAATAATCTCTTGACAGAAGATTAATGGGAAAGTAAAATACTCTCCAGGTGTATGTTTGACACATAGAGCAAACAAAGCAACACGATTCAATAAACCGCCCGGTGATCTTGACTGCACTGGGATGGCCTTTTAGGAGAATAAACCGGGTGTAAGGAAATCCCAGTACAACATGATATCTAGAAAGTGTAAACATTTCAAAATGATATTCAGCCACTTCATCTTTCTTATTACAGGACTCTCAGGAATACTTGATTCCGACTGATTAATCACAGCAGTATGTTATTATCAAAGTTAGTGTCGGCTCTCTTGTTCTGATACCTCACCATCACTTGCATTAAATGCATTTTACCAACCAAAAATGTGAGTGCATTTCAGCAAGAATTTACATGGATTCTTTTTTCGAAGGCACTGAATAGATAAACAAATGTTGTAAAGTAATAATGGAGAGGGTGAATTTATTGTTTTATAGACGTGAAGGTGAAAGAAAATGAAGTAAATGTAGAATCCAGACTGGAGTGGAAGCAGAGTGAACATTTTATCCACAGTGCCAAGGTTTTGAAATCTATGATTTGTAAATAACAGATACTTACTGCTCCGTTCAGGGCAGAAAGAGGCCGGCACGCTGCCATCTGAATGGCTGGAATCCCAGGAAACACAACGTTCATTGACCCAAACACAGCGAATGCCAGGACCGGCACTCTGACAAAGAGCCACGTCCAGTAAGGCCTCACAGCTGCCAGCCTTATAGACCAGCACATCATTCAGAATCACACCAGAGAAACCACCAAACACATACATCGAACTGAGGGAAAACAAAACACAGACATCTTATTTTAGCATTTTGTATTAAACAAAAAATGTCTTAAAGAAATAAAAAAAAACTGCACATGTCAGAATGAAAAGAGTGTATACTGATATGCATAATGTTTTAAGTTACATACGATATCATACACTTGTGCATTTGAAAACATAGATTGATGCTTTTACCCAAAGTGATGCGACACACGCAGGCTGTTCATTTTATACATATTTGCATTCCATGAGTATATATATGATACAGTATATGATATTATTTTCTAGGAATGGAATGAGAGCACATCAGGGACTTACCCATTACTGACAACTGCTGTGTGTCCAAAACGGTTCACATCACGATGAAGATTTGGCTTCGGCATGACTTTCCATTCATCACATGCTGCAAAAGATACACAAACAGACACACACCTATAAACATATAAATATTGATGATGTTGTGACATAAAAAAAGCTGTTTTTTCCCCACTCAATTCATGATTTGATGTTTTAATCTAAGAATGAATTTTATCCCTCAGGAGTGACAGCCACAGCAGTGGTCTATATACCCCCCTCCATGTAAACCAAACCTTTACACTGACAAAATCATCCGTGGGTGTTGAGCTTTATGTGTTTATCCATGTTACATGAGCTCTCTGGGATGTTCCACTCGGGTCCCTGATCGGACACGCTCCCAGTTTGTTGCACGCTCTTTAATTCACTTATTATCTGCACTCATGGTCAGTTTATCAGCAGCGAGAGTAAATCTCAAGACTCTTTATGCTCTACAGGCTTTCCTGCTAAAAGATGCACTATAGCAATAGCCCCTTTCACACAGTAATGCTGGCAAATGATCAAAAACAACCAGAATAACTTTTCCAGTAAATACACAAAAGCTATGTTCTGTTTTTTAAACAGTGAGATGCCATATACAAATCAGTACGAAAATACCAGGAAACTTCCTCTGAACGACTACAGGGGGTGAGATCAGGTTTCCAAACATTAGGGATGTAACAATTTTATCGCAATATCAAAATTACCTCAATATTATCATATTCGCAAGACTGTATGAAACGATAGGTCTTCTGGGCCTGACGTAGAGAATATTAGAAAAAATAATAGAGGTTTCCTTTTCAAGGTCCATCTTGTGCAATTATTTTGTTTTATAAAAGGAATTTTATAAGGAGTTAGGAGTTAGAGGATAAAGAAAAGAGGATGCTTATGGCATGTTTGCAAGTCATCATTTGTCATTTTAAATATTGAAATAAATATTGTGCCGTGGACTTAATATCGAGGTATTAGCCCGGTAATACCAAACTCTGCTACTTCGCTTTGCTTCGTAAACAGAGTCTAGAAGGGCTTAATTGACAAGCGTTTTCTTTCTCGTGGACTGGCGCTTGTATGAAGTTCAAAATCATTGGCGTACCCGTAAGCCAATCACATAACGTTTGGTCATGACGTATGTTATGCGCTGTCTCAGCCGCCTCAAACTTCCGCTGTAAATACAGGTATGCGGCGAAAACAAAATCATTGAGCAAAATACCGGGCTGAAAATAGCTGTGAACGACTTTTGCAGATTATGTGAAGTAAATGTACGCATTCACGGTACAAATGGTGCATCTAAACTAATATTTGACAGTGGAGACAAACAAGAAAATATTTGCATTCAACTGTCAAAGTTAGGATTAGTTCTGTTAAACACAGGTCTTAGTAGTGCCGCATCTTCATTCAAAATGTGAACCGAACACTCTTCTTGTTCGGGCTTTAGTTGTGGCAAATGCGGTGGGGCTTAGCGGCGGCGCTTAGCGTCTAAGTCACGGCTCTCAGCCCACCCTCTGTTCACTGGTTGGTCGGCTGGTATGGAGCCGGAGATAAACGGGGAGATGGTTTGCTATATCAGACTGAGTACAGAAGCGAAATGAAATTGAGCGGAAGTACGAAGTCTGACATAGTCAGGCTAACAAGGTTTTACCGTACAGTGAGATTTTGATATTGGTACATCCCAACCAAAAATAGGTAAGTTAGTTTTCTTTTTATTGAGGAAAACCTTTACATCAAAGACAACTGCTCTTGGTTTTAAACTAGTTTAAGCATCATGCAATTTGAGGTTGACATATGTTTGTGACAGAGAATTATGCGTTAAATTCACATAGGCTGCCGTGGAAATGGTCCTGGACCCAATGGCCCATTGTGGTAATTGGTTCTATATAACTCTATAAACTACAACATTTACATAAAGTCATAAACACATGTTTGTCCTCTAAGATGCATTTGCAGGCCCTGTTCACTAGTTATTTTGAGATGGTGTTTGTCCATTATCATTTATCAATGGAACAGTAAAACACGTAACTGGAGTATAAAAACAATAGCACAGACGGAGTAAAGATTCATTAATCTAATTTCCATCTTTGAAAACACATATAGGTGTGTGCACAAGAAAAAACTCAATCTAGAGGCAGATCCAGTCCTTTGACAACTCAATGTGAGCATGTAACGCCTGCGTGTGTTTTACAAGGCTCTTTAGAGAGCCATCTCAGACTTCTCAGCCAACACAGACTGGCACAACATTAATATGTAAATTTGACATTTACTCTTTCCCGAGCAAACAGTGCGCGCAGCTGAGAGAGCGTGCAGGCAGGTTGCAAACAGCCCTCTTGTGCGTACTACTGACTGAGCTGCTGTTTAACTAAAATCACACAAACATACGCATAAAATATCTCAGAACACCGGCCAAATAGCTGCACAAAGAGGATCAGAGTTGGCTAATCTTTGGCTACTGTTATTCTGTACAGTTGTACTACAGCAGAATTTAAAGGACAGGTCTAAAAAAGTGATTAAAACTGCATTGTTTCAGAATGTCAGGTATATTTATTCATTAAAACTACATAAATGGGAATAAAGCTGGCATTTACCCTTATCATGCAGTTACGGCTTGTAAATTGGTGTGAGAGTTGCTGGAGTTGAGTTGGTGTGAAATGCCGGGTTACTTCCATCAAGCTACAATTATTGGATAAGTGGAAAATTGTCATTAAGCAACAAAGACCAGTTTAGAAATAAAACGTCCACGTTGCACATTCCTATCTTATCTTAAATGACATTCACACCAAAAACGATAACAATAACCATAACACTAACTTTATTTCTATCCACAACAACAGAAGAAAATGTTGTTTTTTCTGAGCTGCAGTTTGACTTTTTTGTGTTTGTGTGATTCCTTTTAAATTTAAATGAAATTTGATCGGTTTTATTACTCATCGCCTCAAAAACATCACTCTGAAAGTGAACCAAATAACTATTTCTCACTTTCATAGTCATGGACATTTAAATGTACTAATATTTTACTATGTACATAAACATTTACAAACACATGATGCTGTATACACAAGATCACATGCCAAATTAATTCTGATATAACCACAAAATTGCATGTTGAAAAAAACTTTTTGTCTTGTTCTGTAGTATCTAAACATACATAAATCAAGAAACATTTGTATTCTGAAAGAAAAAAAAAATTACAGCGGAGGTAACACACACAGTTTCTGCCAATTTCATATTAATCTTGAGTACCTATAGAGCAGTATTGCATACTTCGGATCTTCAAAGAGTGTTTAGTTAGATCACATTTATAAAAGATAGATAAAGATGTATGTTTATTTCCGAAAACTTTCAACCTCCAATTATCCCTGCATAACTGTTGATTCACTATAATCATGTATGTGTTTTTTACATTAAGCATGTACGCACCGATTGCCAACAAAACACAGACATATGACTCGGGTTCATTTCATGACCGGATTCTTTAAGCGCTGGGATCGCTCTATCAGTTTCAAACGATCTCCAAATAATAATCACCTTATATAACATTCACCACCGAAATGCAGTGAGCAAACAAACACAGGTGAACTTCTGTAACAAACGTGTGGGCATGCTTTTCCGGGAGGATTGTTCAATAAGGGACTAAGAAAAGTAGTCACATAAGAGAATTTCATGTTCATAAAAAATTTATACGAACCTTGGGGGAGTGTTTTGAGCACCGAAATACTACGTTGACCATGTTAAGCATGAAAAGTCAGCACGTTAAAAATTGTAAAGAAGTCAGAATGCATGAAACACTGTTGAACCCCCCTTTAAGTTAGTTTAAGCATAAAAACAAGCAACTATTTCTGCCAGTGGGCTGAGAAAAATAAACTTGAATTAAAATCTTACATTTTATGTTTTTATTAAGTAATTAATTAAAGTTATTTCTAGTGGTGGGCCGTTAACAGCGTTAACGGCGTTAACGCAGTGAGACTATTATCGCGCGTTAAAAAAATTGTCGCCGTTAATCTATTCTCAAAGTTGGGTTGGGAACTGGGTCTATACTACGCAAGCTATGACTTTCACCTTGATATTTTAGCGCGGATGTATACCAGCTTAACTGCACTGTACGGAGCGAGAACGAGATTTTTCAACTCGCGTGATTCGCGTCATTCGCGGAAGCGGAAGCAGAAGCCGCCTCATCATCTCATAAGCAGGGCTTCATTCGCGCGATTCGCGCAGCGAGTAGGTCTATTGGCTCTTTGCATTAACATATAAATCACTCGCGCTTGACACGCCATTCGCGTTTGGTCTGAACACAACATAACGTTACTGTGAAATTACCGCATCAAACGTGACGTGCTAACATGGATGCAGCTATGAAGCCGCCGGGTTTGCTTCAGGGAATATTAATTTTAAAAAAGCTTCCCAATGGAAACATCGACAAGACTAAGGTTGTTTGCACCTTGTGCAATGCGGAATTGGTTTTAAAAAAAACACTTTCTCTCAACAGGTAGTGGTCTAGCTTTAGTTAAAATCAGTAACTTTGTATTGAGATCTAATGTATTATGGCTCCTGTATGACATATCGCTTGTTGCTCCCTCACTCTTTGTAAGTCGCTTTGGATAAAAGCGTCTGCTAAATGACTAAATGTAAATGTACTGTAGGAGCTCTTCCAGTCTCAAGTACCACCTAAACGCAAAGAATCCCTTAGCTAATGCGGAAGTAAACACAAGTTCATTTTCCATCCATCCATTTTCTACCGCTTATCCGAACTACCTCGGGTCACGGGGAGCCTGCGCCTATCTCAGGAGTCACAAGTTCATCTTATTGAACATAATTTAATTTTCATCACCAATTATCATAGTAGAACAGCTTTCTCAAGCAGTTTGTGATGCATTTTGGAAACAGGAGATGAGCCCCTGGTCTAATGCGCCACCTGGCTTTAGACACCCGTTCTCAAAGACTTACTTTTAGTCATTATTTGGGTAGCACACATTCTGAATGCCTTCGGCAGAATTCAAATGAGCCATTTTAATCTAGATTAATCTAGATTAATCTTGGAATTAATCTAGATTAATCTAGATTAAAAAAATTAATCTATGCCCACCACTAGTTATTTCGTACCCTACTTTCCTTGTCAATTAAATGTAACTTGGTTTATTTTTTTATAGTTGTACAGGAAACCAGGATAAAAAATAATAAGCAAGAAGTGCAGTGCATTTGTGAGTTCTTTTGTTTTGTAAAATGGATATCGAGAGATACAAAACACTAAAGCTTCTCAGTGCTCTAATAGCACTTTTGGGACGAATCTCATCCAATCTGTTGTTACTATCTATTTAATTTTTCCAGCAGACTACGCTTTCCTCTCTTAAATTCTCACGTCTTTCTCTTGGTCCTTATTTGTCCTCACAATTTACTTAACACTGTGATTTTTTTCTACAGAAGCAAAACACACAGACCAGACACCTCATTTATCTCTCAGACTGACAGAAGGCATTTAACATACACATCAATATTCATATAATTAGGTAAATGTCAGAAAATGTTCAGGTTAATGCAACACCCAGATGTGATACGTAAGAGCCATTTTGCGATCAGATTCCAATATAGAAGCATTCAAAAATGCAGGATAAGGAAAGGAATATGCAGATACTCTACTTTTTTATCCATTGTCACGCCAGGTGTTGAAGAAGGATTTAAGACTTTTGTTTAATGAAAAGGCAAATGACAAAATAAACAGCCCCTATTATTGTAGACCACCACACACAGTTCTCCGGCAGAAATATATTTTGAAATGAACAGAGGAGACATGAGAGATGAAAGCTCGCACCAGAAAGACTAAACAGATGTAGAGGTGACACACAGATTAGCTCAAAATGTTAAAAGCGCTTCTGATAGTCATCATTGGCTTTGCCTACTTTTCATTTCCTCACAGGATATTGGCTCAAGTCCCATCACTAATGTACAGGAGACGAAGAGGCAGAGCATGAAAACATTGGATGACTAGACCAGATAGAGTGGAGGTAGGGGCGAGAAGAAGCAAGAGGAAGGAAATCAAACCCATTTTAATTGCGAGCTTAATAAAATATGTTTTTGTGCCCAGGCAATCTGCTCTACCAAGTTTGTAGGTTTTATAAAAACAAAAGGCTTGCCAGTGCTTCTAGGCGAGAACGCTACCATTTTTAATTAGGGTTTATTTTTCCTGAATCTAATTAGAGGTACGAGAGCCGGGTAAACCATGACAAGAGGCAATGCATATAATAAAAATAAAACGGTTTCATCAATAATGTAGAAAAACTGTGGGGGAAAAAAACACCACACACGCGCTAAAAATGTCACTTTTCTACGAAACTATGAATAAAAGAAAAAAGCGTTAATGGAGAGACGGCGACTCTTACAGAGATTATGAACAGAAAATGAAGTGGCTTGAGGAAAACACACACAAGCTGCCACAGGTGGGAGTAATTAAACACTAACTCAACTAACTAAAAAAAATGAAAGCCTTATTTACATACACCACACAGTGAAAACAAAGCATACAGTGCTGGTGACGGTAAATGTATACACTTTTGAGAAGTAAATTCAGGGGGTGATTGAATCATTCGCAAGTTTTCATACCTGTGTCCTTCTGCACTGCAGATTCTCTTTCAAGCCCTGCAGTCAAGGGGCAACGAAAACATGGTGGTCTAGAGAGAACATGGTGTTCAAAAGCAGCAGCTTAACCCGAATAAACATAACGGAGTCATTCTGTTTACAGCCGATTAACTGACAGATGTTAATACATCTTCAGATGCTACTGCTTTAAAAATAGCTAGCACCAAACTGGAAAACCAATCTGCAACCTTGCTTCTTTACAGCTATGAGGCTTCAAAACAAGTTATCGCTCTTCCAACCTTTGCACAGAACTTTGGAATTGAGTCTTGTATTCTGAACACGCTGAACACTTTGAATAATATTGTAGTCCCAGAATTTTACAGTGTGCACATTGCCACTGTTTGCATTTGCATGAATGTGTCAGCATCTGGTTTAATTCATGACCTCATCTTCATTATAAGTTATTACATTTTTAAACAGTGTTGGTAGCCTGAGCCTGGCCTTTCTTTCCACTTTTCTTCAACTTAAGCAGTAAGAGATGCAAAACTTCTGTTGCATAAACAATGCACAGATGCCTACTTCCATTCACCACAAATAATTTGCCATCTGCCCACTTTTACCATACCATTTCCAATACGTAATGAGTTGGGATATATTTATCCCGATGTTGTAAATCATTATGAGAATCATTTAAGATGTAGCCTAAAAAAAATCATTACATGTTATTTTAATTGTGTGACTCCAAATCAGCTTGAAAATGTTGCGTTTGCAATTTAGCCTTTAAAAGAGTATGGTCCTACAACGGAACTGGCTTAAATGTTAAGTGTGTATATTTCGGAGGATCTATTGACAGAAATGCAAAATATGCAAAAAGAGGGGTATAAAAGACCTTACATATTGAAGCTTTATTTACCTTTGAATTTGCTATTTTTATCTACATACACTGCAGTGTACAATACAATGGTGCAATTTTCTTTCAAACTTATATTAAAACAGAAGTTAACAGACATATAACTAAAAGGCACAACATTACAAGGTTGCTTTTAAAGGTCTCTACTAAACAGTTCAAAAACATATTTTAAACCAACTTTTACGAACTAAAACCAAAGAATTAATTCAATATGCTTCATACATACTTGAAGAATTACCTCCATGAACGAAACAGCCGACCAACAGTTATGAGCAACAGTATAGAAGCATTTACCGTAAGCTTGCGGGTGATTAAAAAATGGACTCATTTGTTGTCTTAATGAATTCAATTAAATGAGTGAAGTGAGTGGGTTAAGTTTAGGCCAGTGCTTCGGTGGTTGTGATGGATGTGTAGACAGGCTCTTGCTGCCAGTATAGGTAAAGCCAGGAAAGTCTGTCCAAGCAAACGTCTGGAGTCTACACCAATCAGACAAAGTGCTTCAAGTGCACAAAGCCAAACCTAAAAAATTACAACTCCCGTATCCCAAACACCAGAAGAGAACCAACAACAAGTCTCAAAATCCACAAGGAATGGTTAAACTAGATTGCAGGTGGTTTGTGATTAACTGAGGTTTTAGTGCTACACAAGGCTCATAGTATCAAAAGAATTTGAATGGGTCTTCATTTTGACAAAACATTTCAATAAATATCACCTGACATTCCTCAGCGTTTACACGTTTCTTTTGCTTTCTTAATTCCCAATTCTCACATTCCCCCTCCGACTCAGGCACTGTACAACAGAGTCTAAACGGATATTCATAAAAGAGCAGACACCATCTGGCCCACTGGCATTCGACTGCTTCATATGAGGATTTAATGATGGCTAAATATTACTGTCATCACTGAAAAGAAAGCCTTAAATCACATAGGGATGTTCCTCTCGTAAAGTCTCCAATACAAGACTCGCATTAGGCAAAGACGTCTCACAAAGTTTCCAATGGTGGCAGTAAACCTAGTGCACGTTCCACAATCCACAGGGCAAGAGAAAAAAAGAGCCGTAACAACAACCGTAAAAGTCATCACCGGTCTCAGAGGAGGAGCTTAAATACGTTGTGTATGTTAATTGGTGTTTAATATTTCACGGCAATGCAGACCATGCCGTACGCTCTTTGCTAGGTGTATCAGCCCATTATAAACGATTATTTAAAGTGTCATGCACCTAACTCTGCACAATAAAGATGCACACAATCGAAAAAAGCTTTAAAAGCACTGTCACACAGCACCACCCAGCGAGAAAAGAAATGAAACACGTAGCATGCAGTTACCATCATCAACACCTTACCAACCCCCCTCGACAGCCCGCACCAGACAGATGCCCACGGCCACACATTACACAAGTTCACAACAGAGGTCAAAGGTTTCAGCAGTAATCCATCAGAGGTCTCGCCTTGAGAAAGGTCATGCTGAGGATATTTGGAAAGTTACGTTTACACCCCCCACCTGTGTTTATGCTTAAAGGTTTGAGAATTATCTTTATGACAAGAGAAGTACACAATTTCACACACTCTATCTTAAAACACCTATCACACCTATCACATCTATATAGACGAAATCTTGGTTTCAAGATGTCAAACATTTTTTTCCTAAAAACACTTCAGCAAATTTGCTTTATATTCATTAAAAACAAGGTATACATGTTAAAAGCGTTAATTTAAATACTTACTGTTTAACTCAAGTTAATTCTTATTTTCATTCTCATTACCTTAACCATTTAAAACTGTCAAACCCATAGCATGTTTTGCTATAAAGTGAAGCAAAAATGATGCCTGTTTTTATTAATCATACATAAGACATGAATTAATTCTATTCGAATAGAAAATAATACATGCAACATTTTTACTATGTGGAAAATCAGCTGTATCAGTAATGAGAATGAAAAAAGTCACGTACACACAGCATGACAAGAGAATATTACGTTTTTAAAAATAAAATGTATATAAAGTAATCTGTTAACTTGTTAGCTATTTGAAAAGTACTAGTGGATCTGTTTCTTCAGATAAAATCAAACTATCTTCGTGTGTGTTTACAGAGGATCGGAATATGGACACTTCCTCATCACTTTTACTATACATGAATATTCTGTAGTTTATTTTTGTCATTTGAGAATGTCTAGTAGTTTGAATTACAAAAAACAATGCACTAAGACAAATCGGACATGTTACGGTAATGATAATTTCAGCAGCAAATGCCATAAAATGCATAAATAATTAATTCCTATGTTCAAGTTTGACTTTAACTTTAACCCCTTTAAAGAGCTAGTTTTTGGAACAGAGCCACAGACACTCAGAAAGTGAGAGAGATGCAGGGGTGGCATGCAAGCTATTTGAGGTGTCCTGCCCTGGGAGGTCTTCCGTGAGTGTATCACCAAGATCTGATTACACACACCACACAAGCACTCATCGCATCCTGTCGTCTCGCTTATGTCGGCAATATTCTGGGAGGTTCTATTATGACACAACTGTGCATTCCAGTAGATGAGCACTGGCTTATCAGCTTTCTATAATGAACTGTCAGTAAAATCACACTACAGCAGTTTGAACGCAACAATTTACAGTAACTGTAGTGCTGAGTGCGCATGCCATCTGATTTTCCAGAATATGCCAGTGGCGGATCCATTCATACTCAAGAGCCGTAATTCACATATATGGGTATATCAACATAGGCTTGATGAAACCATGGCGCACTTGTAGATAGCAAACACATTTCTTTGCTTTATAGATAAAGTGCAATTTAATCAACTTTTTTTAAAGGTGAAGTGGGTAATTTCTGCACCACAACGGAAATGGAAACAGCGTCAATAGTCTTGTATAGGCACAAATGCCATAACGTTTAAAGTAATTTACGACAATATAGAAGTATGGGAAGTTAATTCCTGCAGATCACAATTTATTCAGTATATTTTAGAAATAAACATTATTTATGAAAATCAATTTGCTTTCCCACACTTCACCTTTATGGAAGTACATGTGTAAGAAAGTGAGACCACAGATGGCCCATACCGATGTCATACGAGAGGAAGTCTGATGAGAAGCACTTGGCCCCGTTACTGAGCGAGGTGTCATTATGAGTGTTTCCCCCGAACACCAGCAGAACTCCACTGATCAGCACAACGGAGTGAAGATATCTCGCCAGACCACCTTCCTTCAGAATAAACCTGCAGAGGCAAAACACACGAGCCATTTGCATTAGAAATGCAGTGTGTGCGCATGTAAGGCTTATGGGATGAAACAGTTGGTCTGAAGGTCACTCTCCACAGGGCAGGTCAGATACGCAGACGGACACCATCACTAATATGGCACCATGGAGATATCTAGCCACACGCAATCACACATGTATGCATCACTTGCGCATATATACACACACACAATACAACGGAATACTAGGAATTGGGACTACATGATCGAATGACTAGGTCAGTAAAGTCAATTAGATTATACTGTATTTCTGCTTTTGATGTTTTTAGTGGAAAGTGCTTCAGAAATATCACTATCAAAAAGTTGCATAATGCATTTAATGTACTACTAAATTTAACATGTTCTAGCAGAGTTCTAGCAGAGTATGACTGCTGTATCTTGCACTGCACTGCAACAAGCATTGCATTTTTAAATGTCCAAATAAAAAAAAAACCTGCATTGCACATTTTATGTAATCTCTTAAAACAAATCTAGAATTCGGGAAACAAAAGGGAAAAAAATCTTTACAACAAAGGACCTGAGCCCGGATGCATGAAACCCCTTAGGGTATGAAAACCCTACATTGTAATTTTAACAGTATTGCTATAAAGACTTTTCTTACCCTAAGGGGTTTCTTGCAACCGGGCCTTGATATTTGCTACATTTTAAGGAAATGCAAACCATCCCTATAATTTCTATGAACAAACCATACTAAATGTGACCCTGGACCATTAAATCAGTCATAAGGGTCTCACATCATCTGAAATCTGAATAAATAAGTTTTCAATTGATAAATGGTTTGTTAGGATGGGACAACATTTGACCGATAAACAACTACTTGAAAATCTGGAATCTGAGAAATCTGGAAATATTGAGAAAATCGCCTTTAAAGTTGTCCACCTGAAACACTGTAACAGGTTTGTTATAGCGCTCTCTGTTGACTTATCGCTGTTATGATGATGCGGAGAGTAGATGAACCCAAAATCTGAAATTCTAAGGTTTACATAAATACTAAACTTGAGTGGTTAATTCCGAAAGCAAGCAAAGTTTGTGGGTGTGTTTCCCACCATTTTTGTTTGCAATTTTGCTGCATCCACTCACAAAAATAGTTTTTATATATATATATATATATATATATATATATATTTTGTTTGTAAGTGTGAGAAAAAAGTACTAGTATCACTCCACATCCACTCAGCACTTCTCTCCTCAGTCTATCAAACAGATTAAGCCCTGTATCCAAAGCTCTCTTTGATAGATTGTGCTGTTCTTTCACTCGCTCTGCCAATCAAAAGCCAGAAAGTGCCGAATCTACAGCCAGAATCATGTATGTGTGTGATCGGGAGATCCTTAATGCACAAGAGTGCTTTTAAACATAGGTTTCACTGTTAGGACAAGCAGAGAAGAGAAGGGCAAATAACACTGAGAATAAAAAAATCAATCTGCAAGGGCAGAAGTCACATCATTCTAGAAGAAACTGATTCAAAAGCTTGCTTTGTGCCAGCCAACATCTTTTAAGTGAACAGGGATAAATACCAAAGAAACCTTAAATTGACTTCTAGCCCTGCTTCGTGTTTTGGGTACAAATGAGCTTCACAAAACGTTTGCAAACTTTTATAAAAGCAAAGCTGGTACTGTAGATGAAGGCAGACTCACCACGCAAGAGGCCTTGTTACAACTTTAGGCCAAAACCACTGTGACTAAGCATCTAATAATAATTAGAAGCATGCCTATTATGTACAATTGACCCTTTGTGATATGAGTATTACTGTGAGCGATAATCCCTCAGCCACTGGCTCGTGGACCATTCGCACCTCGTCTCGCTCGTCTGACCGTTCTCCAAGGACAGTCCCATCCCATCTTGTTTCCTCAACCACGTATTCGGAAAATGATGCGATGATGAGATGTCCCTAGCAGCATCGCAGGGTGACCTACTGACATCCGGCTCCGACAATTCCTTGGAGCTCCCTTCCTTGGGGGGTCGAGCCCAGGAAGAAGCGGACGTTGAAATGTCAGCAATGCTTTCCCCAGCCATCATGATCATTAGGTTGCAGTGCACCGCACTGCCTCTCCCCCAATGCGAGGCTGGATATGTGGTACCTTAGGTTTGAGCGTGGCTCCAAGCCGCGCCCACCCCCAGTGCCGTGTTTCCCGGAAGTCCATGAGGAACTCAGTAAGAACTGGAACTCCCCATTTTCGGCGCGTGCACGTCAAACAAGTTCCGTCGCCCTTTCTTCCCTTGATGCCGGAAAGTCTGCTTTATCGACGCACTGATCTTGCAAGGAGGGCTGTTCGGAGACAGTGAAGAAGCAGACAGAGGCTATCAAGCGAATCCTCACCCGCCGCGGCTCGGGCGCCCTCTGTCAGTTGAGATTCCGTGCACCATCTGCTTCCCAGCAGCTCTCCTCAAACAGGAGCAATAATACAGTATGTGCAAATACAAAGTTACTGGTTTCAACAAAAGCTAGACCACAACCTGTTGTGAAAAAGGGTTATTTCATATTTTTTGTCTTTTTTTTGTCTGTCAAGTATTCACAGAAGAAAAGGGTTTTAAGTAGTTTTTTTAATGTTGGAGAGATGTGGTTGACCGGATCGAGTTAAGAAACATGTTCCACCATGAAGGTGTTGTGAATGAGAATGAGTGGGAAAGCGATTTACTGCCCTTTTGGGAAGGCAATACAAGACGCCGCTGGTAGCCAGTGGAGAGATGAGTGTCACTTGAGCACTTTTAGGCTGTTGGAAGACGAGACGTGCTGCTGCTTTTTGAACCAGCTGGAGTGGTTTGATAGCCTTAGCAGGAAGACCAGCAACGAGAGCATTGCAGTAGTCCAACCTTGAGATCACCAGGGCCTGGACAAGGAGATGTGCCGCATGCTCAGTGAGATAGGGTCTGACCTTTTAAATGTTGAATAAGGCATATTGGCATGACCATGTTGTCTTTCCAATGTGATCATTGAAGGACAGCTGTTCATCAAATTTGACTCAAAGGTTCCTGGCTAATTTGGAAGGAGTGATTATGGTATTGCCAAGATGGATGGTGAGATTGTGTTGTGCCGTGGGGTGTGCCGGAAACACGAGTAATTCTGTCTTGGCAGGGTTCAGCTGGAGGTGATGCGCTTTCATCCAAGCTGAGATGTCCTTGAGGCATGCCGTGATGCGAGCTGCTACAGTGGTATCATCTGGGTGAAAGGAGATGTAGATCTGGGTGTCGTCGGCACAACAGTAATACGAGAAGCCATGTGCCCGAATCATGGATCCCAAGGATGTCGTGTTGATGGAAAAAAGCAGCGGTCCAATCACCGATCCCTGAGGGACCTCAGTGATCATGTGGTTAGCAGTGGACAGCGAGCACCTCCATGACACCCAAAAGGATGTGCCGAAGAGGTAGGACTAGACCTCTGGAACCTCCATGTCTGGCTCCTGGATAGACGAGGAGACCCTGAGTGGCCTACCCCCTGCGGTGGTCGAGTTGATCTCTCAGGCCAAGGTCGTTGACACTAGAAATCTATACGCCTATAAGTTGCGCCTCTTCTTGTCCTGGTGCTCTTTTCTATGTGAAGACTCGCGGAGTTGCTCGATCATGGACAAGCTGTCTTTCAGAGTAATCTCTCCCCTTCCATACTGAAAGTGTATGTAGCCGGCATTGCCGCTCATCACGACCCAGGAGCTGGTAAGTCTCTAAGACAGCACATCCTGATCATAAGGTTCCTAAGGGGCGCAAAAATGCTGAATCTGACTCACCTCTCCGTACCCTCTTGGTACCTTGATGTGAGTCCCCCTTCAAGCCCCTCGAAAGATGCCACTCTTTCTCACATCACGATGAAGACGCCTCCCCTGATGGTGCTCTTCTCCATCAAGAGGGTAGCGAAAGCACCTTCCCCCCTCCTAGGTGGGTCAGCGTGCTATTTTCGCCTCGATCAGGCATTCCATCCATCACTAACCAACTACTGTGGGGGGGCTGTGCGGAGCAGCCTTGCCCCCTAAAGCCAGATGCCAGCCGAGTTATCTACCGTATAACTCTAACCGGACCTAGTGCTCCAGCCATAGTAGTGGTTCTGTCTGATGTATCCTCATGATTGGTTTCCACCTTGGTAAACCATGGCCTTCCCTGGGTGGACCTCCACCTTCCAATTAGAGTGATTGTTTAAAGTTATAACTTATTTCCGGTTTATTATTATAGTGTGAACATCCATTAAAAATGGTATATATTTCTGTTTACTATTACAATAGTTAAAAAACGTTTTTTTATTATGTTATTCACCAAAGCCCTTCTACTACAGCAGGTTTGGGGTCTGGTTTGATAGTCAGCCGAAATGGTGGTCAGTCACGGGGGCACATAATATGGGCGTTAAGATTGGTCAAATCGCCTGTCAATCAAACTTCTTTCGAAGGGTCAAATGACTGTATGCTTCCACAATGAGCATCTGCATTTCACAACCTTAATGCAACAAACGACAAATGGCAAAAAGTATTCATTTGCAAAGTAGGTACTATACATTTAAGGGGTCAACAAGATCTGGACTTTAAAAAAATATAAATATCCATCATCATTTACATTCTAATATTCAGCCTTGAATTGCACCCATCAATCACAAGAAACCTGCCATTATTGTCATTGTGTTTACCACTTTTTTATTAAATCTCTCAAAGTAGAAAATGCACACAGCTTAAATACTCACCAGGTGCGTGTGTGGACCTGGTAGCGATATAAATGATCCACTAGGCCATATTTGTTGGCAGGAAAGGCTTTATATCCCCCATGGACGTATATGGAATGTGAAGAGCTGTCAAAGACACTGCTGTGGCCATATCCTCCTTGCACCAATGCTCCATTTGTCTCTGCCACTGACCAGGAGTTTGTCCCTGACAAAGAGTAAGATTCAACACTCAAAAAAAACCATAGATCTACATGTGAATTTTTACACAATTCATTGTAAAAAAAAACAGAAAGTAAGAGAAACTGAAAAACGTCTCGGTTACGTCTGTAACCTTCGTTTCCTCCATTATATCTAAGCACCACAGTATCTACTATTCTTCTATTTGTAATGGCAGTACTGTGGAACAGCAGTTCCCCTTCAGTCGGTCTCTCAACGTTGTGTTGAGAGACAGACTGGGGTTTGATTCTGAGAACCTATCATCTCCAAGATAAAACTAAAACGCCAATGGGGATTGGCCAATAGCCCGCCCACGCCAGTCTCCACCCCATACATAAAAGGAAGATGGCGGCGGTCATTCATCACCCTTTGTGCTGAGGAACCTGAGAGGTGCTCCTTGCAGCGGATCGGCAAAGCGTTGTGGCATGAAGACACAACGTCTCGTTCCCTCTATCAGCGAACGAAGGTTACAGACGTAACCGAGACGTTCCCCTTCAGTCGGTCTCTCGACGTTGTGTTGAGAGACAGACTGGGGACTTATCTTAACATCAGAACTGAGAAGTCTGAGAGTCAAGTCTGGTTGGGCCAGTAAGGCGCAACAACGGTACCTGAAGTCACTCTTCTCCGACTTTGGACAGGCCCTGTGCAAGGAGGCTCCTGAGGGAAGTCGTACTTCCGCTTGTCCCACGGCCAGCTGTGCGCTAAGGTATCCGTCAGGGGGTACCAAAGCGGGAAAAAGGGGATTCTGGGGGGCAACAGGATCTGAACCTGGCCACAACCGATCCCCTAAGAGCTGGACTGCGTGAGGATGGAGTCGCCACTCTCCGAGGTGATCACTGACGAGAGAGGGCAACGGCTGTCTGGTTCAGTTTGCCAGTGATAACCTGGCCTAGATCATCCTGCTAACTCCGTGAGAGGAGGCATCGGGCGAGTTGTGGCATCTGCTGTGAGCGTATGCTATTGATGTATGCCACGGCAGTCGTGCTGCCCGACCGGACTAGCACGTCTTTGTCCTGCACTAGAGGCCTAGCCTCCTAGTGCCAAGGGGACTGCCAAAAACTCTAGGCAGTTGGGAACCCGTCACTGCCCAGAACTGCGTGCCCGTTGCACACTACACCCCACCCAGCAGGGAGGCGCTTGACGTGTCTCGGACCTGCCCGAGCGGGCTAGCTCGGAGAAGGGTCAGATCTGACCAGGTGCGTAGACACTGAGGCGTAGCCAAATCCGCCTGGTGCGCCGCCATCCCAGGAACCTGACTCTGAGGCCAGTGCTGAAGTGGTTTTACGTGCATCAACTCAAGCGGGTTACCCGTCGAGGACGCTACGTGCCCAGGAGCCTCTGAAAGTGATCAGCGGGATTCGAGGTCCGGCTGACCAGATTCATCCAGTTCAGCACCGACTGCAGAAACTCGTTGGTGAGCATGCGGCATAAGGGCAGAGTCTAGTTCCACACCGAGATAAGAGGAGCTCCCGCTCTTTTGGGGAGAGCTTGCTCTTTCCCAGTTAACCTGTAGGCCAGAAGGTCTAGATGCCGAAGCACAAGGTCCCCGTGACCGTAAGCGGAGACAGGGACCGACCTAGTACTGATACGTTCTTCCTTCAACACGACCTGTCGCGGAAGGAAGGACGTAAGAGTAAGGGTCCTATGGGTCGATTGCCACAACCAATCTTGTAGCCAAGATGCGGTTCTGTATCAGCTCGAAACAGAGAGGGGCGCAGCCTCCCCCCCTTAAAGGCACTATGAAGTCCGGCCCGGAAGACATCTCGGTTAGAGGGACAGGTTTGATCCCACTTTCCGCCAGAAGCAGCAACCTCGGCCTGAGCACGGGAGCTTACCCCTTAGAGGAGAATGCCCCAAACTTGCCTGGTGCGAAAATGAATGAGATGGATCGTCCTCTAGCTCGCGTAACAGGCTGGTGCATCTAGCGCCCAAGAACCGTGGTTGCGAAACCGGAGGAAGATCTGCTTCACCGTGCCGTGCGAGGCAGGTTAGTGGCTGACAGAGCGGTCACCTTACACAGGGTGGGACCTTGGAGAGTTTGACTGCTCTGCCTACTTACCTGCTTAGTGCTACCGCCAGCCGACGCAACGTCACGAGGAGATTGCGGAAGGCAGAGATATCACTGGGGGGAAGCCCAGAGAGAGAGTGTACTCTCCATACCCACGCCTCCATCCTTGGAGGGCCCAGTATCAGAGGGGCCGCCATAGGGAGGCGGGGCTGATGGAGGGCAGGCTGTGCTCAGGACCTCAGCAATCCATAGACAGTCGGGTCACGGAACACTCTGCTTCTTCACCATAGAATATCTCCACAGTGTCACCATACATCGTAGACATCGTCCGACCCAGGGCACACGCCCTGACCTTCGGCACTCGAGGCGCGAGGCCTATGGCGGTGCACAGCCGGGTCAACCTTCCCATTAACCAGATCCAAACGCTCTGGCATATGACCCAATGGGTCGCCATAACGTTTTGGAACCTATTGACCCCCATAGCGTGAAGGGTGAAAGCAGCTTAACCCACGGCATTATAACTCCTCGACACGAGTGTCGAAGAGCTACATACCCTGGAAGGGAGACTTGGTCGACTCCTCCAAGTGGCAGCATCCGTGGTGCACCACGGCTGCTAGTCCAACTGGGTGGTCAACAGAGCCCTTAGCTGCCTTCACCGTCCAGGAAAGTAATAGCTCCCTGAGCCCTTCAGACAGGAGCACACCGCGGACGGCATACTACACGTCTAATGAGCTCCACGTGGATCTCCGGATCAGCCGCGGGGGGAGGCCGCTTTGGGGAGAGCAGGACCACTACAACCCGTGCCCGTGGCAGTCCGGGGAAGCACAGCCATCACTTTTGCGTTGCCTCTTGAGCACGACCGCCCAGAAGCGGGAGCTCTAAGGGGCTTCGCATCAGACCAATCCCCATTGCCGTTTTAGTTTTATCCTGGAGATGATAGGTTCTCAGAATCGAACCCCAGTCTGTCTCTCAACACAACGTCGAGAGACCGACTGAAGGGGAACTGCTGTTCTACAGTACTGCCATTACAAATAGAAGAATAGTAGATACAGTGGTGCTTAGATATAAATCCATGACAGTACTAAACAAGATTCATGGTAGTGCAATGTATTTACTGCACTTAGTGGCTAATTTCAATTATTTCAAAAGTTGGAAGATATTACATAAAAAAACAATGAAACAGGAAAAACTAAAAAGCAAAGCATAAATGTTGCATTGGCCGGGAATCGAACCCGGGCCTCCCGCGTGGCAGGCGAGAATTCTACCACTGAACCACCAATGCTTCGTGAAGACCAGCAATAGTGTGCAATCCACAAGGTATGTGAGGCCTAGCCAAATTCTGTATGGCACAAAAAAAATTGTCTGTTGGTAGAGTGGCATAACATAGAAAATACACAAGAAATAAAACTTGCCCAGGGACAATTGAAATAGGTTAAAGGGAAGCAAAAAAAGTCATACACAACATGACAGAGATAAGATGACGGGCCCCTCAAAAATCTCTTTATCCAAGCATTGGTGGTTCAGTGGTAGAATTCTCGCCTGCCACGCGGGAGGCCCGGGTTCGATTCCCGGCCAATGCAAGCATCTCTTTTTTCATAGCTTTACTTCAATCATGCAACGATTTTAATACCAGCCAATGCAACAAAAAAATTCGAAACATTCAAGTCAACCACAAAAATAGGCATATAAAGTGAAACTACAGGCCATATTTTATTTTAAAATTCTTTATGCAAGCATACTCAGGATGATTAATCCGAATGTAAACATGTGGTTTTCCAGCATTATGTATGTAAAGGTTTTAGTCAAAACTTGAAATATAAATAGTCAAATAATGTATTAATTACCAGTATATTAAATTAAATAAAAAAATTGGATTCTTCCTAATAAATAAAAAAAAGATTCAGCATCCAGGGACTCGCATATATTTTAATAGTTGAAAGCCTTTATTTTCATTTAAAAAAAACCTCTGTGTATAGGCTTTAGCTACTATGAAAAATTAGGCTTTAAAAACAAAAGACACTTTAAAAACTAAGAGCGACTTCACATTGGTATTTAAACAATAAAATATTGATATCTGACCTATCAATATGGTGAAAATCTTTGGAATAACTTAGAAAACGTTTTAACCCTAACAATTTACAAAAGAGAGGCATATAAAAAAAAACTAAAGAAATGCATGTTAGAAGGAGAGAAAGAAATACAATTTTGTTCTTTTTTTAAATATAGTGTAAGCATTCAAAAAGTGTTCACAAAAAGGATGTTTTAGCAGTTTTGTAAATATTTTCAGGGACGATCAGGTAAAGATAGGAACCTGTTTCCGAAAGATCGAAGCTTAAGTGCATGCCTCTGCATTATATTGACTGCCTGACAGGTTACGACCCTGTTTTGTTGCATTTTATAAAAGTTATATACATATATTGCATCACTTAATGTTTATTTATTATAATGTTTAATTTTGTTCACAAATGCAGAGTGGCCACCATTCTCAACATCTCTAATAACCTTGTGCATTCATTTAAAGAGAGAAAGTGTTAGAGAGATGGATTTAAGTGGAGTCTCAACAGAGCTCAGACACATAAATCACTGTTCAGTCCCAGACAGTGAGGTTCAGGTACCACCACTTTTTAATGAGTGTGTTTGAGTGGGTGTGTGTGTTTGTGACCGAGTGGAATGAGTCGAGTAGAAAAGTCCACTAATAGAATAGAAAGTGGAAAACTTCACTTTAATGAGTCTAGCCATGTCAACTTATTGTTTCAGGATATATCATTACGCTAACAACACTTTATAATACACTTACTGCCCTCTGCTGGAAGTCAGAGGACCTGCAGTTGTCGGTTCGAAAGACATAAAACCAGTTTATCGAAACACTTTCATCATTATGCTTCTATGTGAATGTAAGTACTTACGAATGTTGTACTCTTGGACGTGTCTCAGGTAGCTATAAATGGGTGAATTGCCAAACAGCACTACCATGATGGCCTCTCCATAACTGTTATCCACTATATGTGCACTATGTCCCTCCACAGCAAAATGTTGAGTATGCAGCAGAGGGATGGGAGTCCTGAGGGACCAGGATCGGACATTTGTATTAAACACCCACAGCTCGTCTGTTACATTCCCCGGGCCTGGATCCAGCTTCCCGCCAAACATGTAGATTTCCTCCTGTAAAGAGTATCAAGTCAATCAATACACTGCGTCTAGAAGGAAGTCCACATAGAAAGAAGTCCACAGCTCCTAGCTCTCCCAGCTTAGTCTTGCTTTTGCTAAGCCCTAATAACAACTGCGATCATGTACCCTCAAGCACCTTACAAAGACAAAAAATCTATAAAATCTCCTAATATCATCAGAGATTGTTTCAGATTTTGTTCTGGCTCCCAATAAATAAATATTTAAAGAAGTAGCTCCAATTGAAGCAAGGGACTAGAAGAAATAAGAAACATATAGCTGCAAGCAGCAATCACAGGGTCAAGCCCAAAACAAGGACCAAAGGAAAATATTGTGAAAATGTCAGATGGCCGCCGCTGGCCTATAACTATACAGGTCCTCTCAGAACTTGACCTTAATGAACCGTACCAAGTTTCGTAGGAGTTCGCCATTGCGTTTGTAAAAAACAAAATTCAAAATGGGCGACGCCCTTAATGGACGAATAAAGAACATTGGCTATAGTTCGAATCAAAATGCCTCAAGGAATCAAACGATACCTTTCTTCTGATTTGACACAAATCAAAAAAAGTTTTCAAAAGTTATCAGCAAACATAACCATTTTATTTATCTCTGAACCAGTAGGTGGCGCTATGCCTAAACTGTGTATGTTACCTCAGGTCAGGACTGTGATGATCTGTACCAGTTTTTTTGTCAATAATTAAAAGTTTGGCAAAGATACCGCATCAAATCAATTTTGGTGTGCTCGAAGTCACATTCGTATACGCGCTATATGAGAACGGATTTGCCAATCGAAAATATTCTTATAACTTTTTGTCTGCAGTTTCTCTAGATGCTGAATACCAAACTTTGTGCAAATCGCGCAAACCGTCTAGGAGTTCAAAAACATTCACATTCAAGGACTCCATATTTGCGAGGGTAAAAGTTAAGACTGTTCTCTATGTGTGTGCCAAATTTCCCAACATTCCCATGTACGGTTCTATGGGCTGCTATAGACTTCCACGGCAGAAGAAGAAGCTGAATAATAAGAACACTAAGAGAAGCAAAAGAGATACGCCACTTCTCGGCTTGACACCTAAATACAGATCTCAGTAGTGATGAAAGAAAACTGGGCACCTCCTGTAGCTTAGGAGAAGATAAGGAGATCTTCAAGATATACAATATTCTTTCTCCACAATCCAACACATTTCCATTCACATGTACAGAATGTGCGTGCCGTTGTGTCAAATACATATAAAATTATTTTGGAATAAACTGTGTGTATTCTATCTTAGCCTGCTAAATAAGAAGTAGTCTAATATAAAACATATAGTCTTAAAAATAGTCCTGTGAGACCAGCTTACACAATTCCCTTCTTTTTTAGACTCAGTGAAGCCATTTGCAACATAAACAACTTGAAGAATCTGCAGACATTAGCACACACCCTTGTGGTGAAGCCAAACACCCCACAATGGAAAATGAATTGGAAAGGATTTGTAATTCAGTGATTTAAAGTTGTGTATGGAACACATCTCTTTAACTCAGTTATGTAGGACATCTCAAGTGACTCAAAAGAAAACACAGTAATGGTTCTTTATCTAAACAAAACTGAGCTCATCTAAACAAATGTCTTGTCTTGAGGGATGAGCTAGTGGATTGCACTTTCAAGTTCAAGATTCACTCCATTATTTTAAAGTATGAACTTACACATTACTTAAATTGACAATCACAGAAGTTGTTCGTTCTGTTCAGATTTCTCACATAAACAGTGTGTAAAGAAAAGCATTGTTGCATTGGCCGGGAATCGAACCCGGGCCTCCCGCGTGGCAGGCGAGAATTCTACCACTGAACCACCAATGCTCACATGAAGGTCTTCTTTGAGGAATGTCAGACGTTGCGCAATCTGTGTGGCATTCTAACATAGCTCTTATTTCACCTCTAAAAGGCCCCACTAACCCTTCCTATTTCTTTTGCACTTTTACTATTCCTTTGACTCTTTCAATCTGCTTTTCATAGCCCTGCGTGATCAGTTAACACAATGGACTGACAAAAAAGGTCCTCTTTGCAAGGGGCCAGTGAGGGTACTTTATGGGTACTCATTTTACACTCAATATAACATCTGCCCTCCAGCCCTTTCTGTTTCTTAAAGAATTGGAATCACAAGCAGCATTTAAGACACATTTGACCCACATGTCCAGGAGCCCACACCAGCAAACATATGTCATGTGAGCATTGGTGGTTCAGTGGTAGAATTCTCGCCTGCCACGCGGGAGGCCCGGGTTCGATTCCCGGCCAATGCAACAATGTTTTTCTATGCACCTCTAAACAACAGAAGTTATGACAGACATTGTCAGCCTACACAGAAAAAAATATTTTAAATTTGAAGTATAATAAAGCAAGCTTAGCTCTGTTCGATTTCTTCTCTTATATGTTCTGATAGTCTGTCTTTGAGATGTAGAGAGAACAATGGATAAAGAATTTCTCTGCAACTAAAATTCTCATTAGATTGTTCTCTCTTCATCTTAACCATTTCCTATTGCTCTCAAAGAAAAAGGAAAAACAGACCATAAAGTATGATTTGTTTTTAAGATAAATAATTAAAACTTAGTAAAACTTAAACTTTGCCATTGTCATAATGCAACACAAAAACATCACCATAGAAAATACATTTTAAAAACATGTAAATCAACTCAACATGTAGCTATTCCTATAGCTGAACTACAGTGTATGTTCTTTATTGTGAATCAATCAATGATCCAAACAACATTTGGCAAATCTACTCAGAGATGCTTTGTTATGTTAAGTATGGTGATTATAAAATGTGAGTGACCTTGTAGAGAGCCAGAGAATGCCCATAGCGCTGCAGGGGGCCACTGTTGATCTGCACCACATCCCATGTGCTGCTCTCTAAATTATAGCTGCAAACAGAAAAAAACGAAAAACAGAAAATCAATAACAATGACTTTGTGATTTCACACATCTACAGCAAGTGGAGTTGTAAATGTTTGTTTATTAATGTCACAAGGCAGCATAACTTACTTAATAACCATCTGGAAGGAGCTGTAGTTAAAGGTAAATCCACCAATCACCCACATCAGCTTCCCACAAACCACTGCTTTATGGGAAGCCCGTCCTAGTGACTGTCCATCAGGCTTCACGTTAGGCAAAAACCAGTATGGCTCAGCAGAGGGTACTTTGAGAGAACAATCTGGACCTGAGATGGAAAAGAAACATACAATGGAAAACCGAAGACTGTCTAAGTGTCAATTTAGTTACTGTGGATTAATGCACCTACACCAGAACATACATTTATGAACAAGATATACTATACATTTCAATTGAATTATCAAGTCAAGTCTTGACATTCCTTGAATTTCAAAAGTTAAAATACATATATCCATGAATTCATGGGACTGTGTTCTAAATTTAGAAATAAAATGGCTAAAAATAAATGGGCATAGTCCTCAAAATTTGTTTGTCAGGTTGTTCAAGCAGCACATGTAGAAGACGAACTCTCCAGATGCAGGTAGAGAAAACATTTGTCAAACTTGTCCAACACTGCCAGCTAGTGGTTGGAAAATAATACTTTTTCTGAACCACAACAAGATTGTGGGTTCACAATCAAGCTTTGCATGGTGACAGTCATTTCTATCTTTTCCAGTAATCCCCATCATAAACATAAAAAACCTATCTTCTCAGTTTCTTTAGTAAACCTTTTCAAATGTAATTTAATAAAAACATGATTGAACACATTTGTAAACTGGGATCTACTGTTGCAATCTTTGTTTAATTAATCTCAGGTTAATTAATCTCAGATTTTTTTATAATACAAGGAACAGAAATACTAAAGGTTCATCTTGCACTTAGTGGTGTGCCCAATCTTGAATCCAAATGCAAATCCAACAATGTCCTATTTTTAAATCGACCAAACTACCTGCAAAATATCCCCCCAAAAAAACCAATCCATATATTTCTAACAGAAAACATGTCAAAGTGAACTGCAAAAGTCATGCATAATGTTAACTCCATGAGCCCTTTTCCATAATCAGTGCGTCTCATTCATTTATTGCATATCCAGCAGGTGGCACTGTTGATAAGGAATATTCCTTCTGAAACAACCCAATGACGCAAGTTTCATTAATGATATGTTACTCATTCATAAAACAGTACCTTGGTGCATGTTGAACAGGTCTGAATTCATGAGATGTTAACACATATTTCAATACCAGCCACAAAACCGAAAATAGAATGGAGATATGTTATAGGCCTACAACAACAAGGGAAAACATCTGTACAAGCGGTGGCCCCTCACCTTGCCAGCTGTCATTGCAGACACAGAGTTTCTCTCCGGTGAGGTCACAGTACCCGCGGTCAGGACTCCCACAATCCCCTGAGCAGTAGGGAATATCACAGGCCTCACCTTTCCAGTATCGCTCACACTCACAGTACACCCTGCTAGAGATAGAGTTGCTTGTAGTACACCTCCCGTGACCAGAACAGTTATTAGGACAGGAGTTTATCCTAAACAGAACAGTGACGAGAGAGATCACACAGAATAGCAAAACGTATTAAAAACAATCAAACAAACACTCAAGATGCACTGAAGGAAAGAAACATTTAAGATGTCGCTGTAATATGAGTTCATATTTTACTCATTGTGTGTTTTACAACGATACTCACGAATAAAAGATGTTGAATCCTGTAAGGTTGTAGGCGGCGTCACTAAAAAAGTGCAACATTGCGTATCCAGATGTGGTCACCACCTCTGGAATCGTCTCATTTCCTTTAGCTTCTGGTACAACTAGACCACTGGAGAAACAGAAGTAAAAATGACAAATTAAATGACAAAGACATTCCTATTTAGGGCTGTATGAGAAAGCTGGCATTTAAACACACATACACAGTAGTTCACGGGTTACAGCAACCAGTAAACAATAATATAATATTCTAATCCTTTACCAGTATAATCTTGAAGTATGCTATCTCTAAACAGAAAATAAGATCATATTCAGTGCTTCAACTAAGATAGACAATAATCCACGAACCCACACAAACACTGACCTATCGCGCACCCACACACAATGAGCAAAACACGGCATCACGGGACACAGATAACAGATAAAATTAATCAAAGACCAGGGGCGGCTGGTGAATTTTTTTTGAGATGGGGGTGTGGCTAGGGTGACCACCACCCAACAAACTAAATGTGGGACACCATTGAAAACCGTGAAAATGTGAATGATACGGAATGAAAACATTTGTATATAATTTTTTTATTATAAAACTAAGTGTTTTTTTAATCCATCCCAACTATAACATAATTAAGACATTAACAATTTAATGGCGATTTCAATTTAAGGGTCACTGTTTTTTTTTATTTTGAGCACAGATCAGACACAGTTATCGTGTTGTAGACTGTGAAGATCTTCTCAAAAAAAAAAAAGAGTTTCTCTTTTAAAATGTAATTTTTGTTAAATAATACATTTCATGATTTGCTAATATTTTTATTTTAATACGCTAACCAAAACCTAAAGGCTGAACACAGAAAAAAGTTTCAAAGCGACACAGTTTACTATGTTTTAGATGCTGTGCGGTACAACGCAAAGCGGGAAGGGTGTCCGGAATAACCAGAGCCTGCCATAGACACACAATTGGAAATTGCGCCACTACAGACCAGGCCCGATTTTAGCAGTTTGGGGCGAAAGAAAAATCGCTCATTTCAGAAGAGATTTGTGGACGCTGATTGGGTAAATTTTATGTCACGTTTTAAATAAATTGTTTATCTTGAATCAGCATTTGACTAAATTCTACAAAGTCCCGCCTCCTGTGGACGAATTCTCTATCGCCCCTCAGCTGAAAATGAGACGTGTAGACAGGCCATATTGTGTCGACGAAAACATATGTTTTGCACAGATGATTATCTTTAACATTACATTACGCAAATATACATTAAAAAAATTATATAATTATTATTTCGTGTGTGTAGCTCAGGGAGGGCGGCGCAGTAGCGCCCTCTATTGGCCAGCCGCCACTGGCAGAGACAAGCAAAGACGGGTTTTAACATGCGTTTATTATAAGCATTGGCCGACAAAAACGTAATGTTCATCCAGGAATTAATTCTGCAAGTTCTCTGAAATCACTAAAATATAACAAAAACACGAACTGGCCACAAACCAATGTTAATCATTATTATTATATAGTCAACATCCAACAAATATTGGCAATTATCTCTCTGGTGAACTGCCTCAAATCACAAAATCGCTCCACATAAGCCAAGATGCATAGATGCGCACGTATGTTCCCTGAACTAACATCACATTTTATGATGCATCTTAGCTCGATTGCGCACGAGCAAACTCATACTTTAGGAAACGCGCAAGAAATCTTTAAGAAAACATTTAACGTTAAGTGTTAACACTTTGTTCTGTAGTTAACATAATTAAGTTTAAACATAAAAACATTCGGGTAAAGTGCACATTAAATAGCCTAAAAATAATAGTCAACATACCTGCAATGTCCGTTGAGAAATAAAGGCAAGTTATGAGTAATAACGTTTACAGCTCGATTAAGCAGTGATGTCGAAGTCAAATCATCAGTGTCCACATCGCGGATTTACGCACGCGCGATATGAATGGGCATTTTTCCATGGCCGCACATGTAAAAGTATGCGCTCTTTGGGTTTACCGCTTATTTACACGTCACGTAAATTATTTAATGTCAATGTGGAACTTGAAGCGTTCACCGCCGCCAAGAAAAGTAAAATTTGTGTTAAACTTAGGCATTAGGCAGCGTGCGCAGGCATATTCGCGTAGTACCGCGAGAATGGTTCGAGAACTATCCTTGTTAACATCGCTCTCGCGGTACTTTGATGTCAAGCAGATGATGAAGTAAAAAAACACCTGTACCTTGTGCCAATAGTACCAATAGAAAAGCTATGAAAACTGTTAAATTATGTTTATCTTTCAAACTTTTTGAATAATTTAAAGGTCTTGTTTTTTTCTTTTTTTCCTTTTTATTTCTTTGCCTTGCTCCCCTAAATGTATTTTTTATATTGTATGACTTTTATTGATTTTTATGTTATGGTTCTATGCATAGTAAAAAAATATTTAAAAAAAACTGTATCTTGTAACTCACATGCTTTGAATGTCCAGAAAATGTGAAAATAATGCATAGATAACGTGCAGTTAACTGTGCATTCGATGCCTTTAGTGTTAAACTGATAAACTGAATTTAACTGCAAAGTAAGTATTTTGGAGCACCCTCTGACAGTTTTTCCAAAGCCCTGCAGAGGTCCATCATGTCAAACAATTACACATCAGTGGCAAATAACACCTTATGCAATTTCTGGGCAGATTTCTTATGCTGATGATGTAAATTGTGATTTCACCGCACATCAATAAAAAGACATCCAACAGTAAGTATCGACATGTTGAGAAAAATGACTATAGTTATAGACTATAGAGGAAAATGACTATAGTTATAGACTATAGAGAAAAATGACTATAGTTATAGACTATAGAGAAAAATGACTATAGTTTATTACTGTACACATGTTGGTTGAAATGCTGAAGATTCAGTTAGGCTAGAGAGCTGTGTAACAGTGCCACGTGTATAATTTTTGTTTGCAAAAATGAATACTCTTTTTTCATTATTTTAATGATAATAATTGAAGAATTCAAACTGAAGCGAGTTTCCTAATATGGAATGAGAGCATGTTGTTCACAATAAGAAAGAACACATTGTTATTTTGTTATTACTGTGATCTCACCTGAAAACAGCTACCAAAGGTGCATAAATGGAGTCTCCATCAAAGACATACATGTGATCCCAACTGCACTCTGTGGCAAAATGGTTGAACCTTAACCTGAGCACAGCATTTGGACTAAAAGAAGATTTCAAATATTAAAAAAGCAGTAAAGATATATCCACAACAGATAAGCAAAAATCTGAATTAAGCATTCCAGAGAGCCTTGTATATAAATATAAAATAAAAATAACCTTTATCTATTTCTTAAGATAGTCTTAATTTAAATATGCTATAAATTATATTTATTATATATTTTTAAAACATGCAAAAAAACTGAAAAATAAATAACAGACCAATCGAATTGAAAGAGCAATACTTACTATCCTTCAATTAGCCAAGTACACTTCGTCTTGTACTTGTAGTTAATTGGTCCATCGGTGAGGGATCCTGATGATTCTGTTAATCTGACAAGACACATAATTGAAATGTCAAAGTGGCCTTCGAAACTGAGGCAAGAAAGAATATGGGATTAGTTTGAATGGGAGTATTCAAAAATAGACCATCCATTACTCTCTTCAACCAGAAAATGATTGAATGAAAACTGACTGGACTGCTAATGTGATATTTCGGAGATATTATTGAAAATGTAATATAATACATGTTACTTAGTGGTGTTTGGAGTGGAAAGAAATTACAATTTAAGTTTAGTGTTTGACCATGTTGTGCATATTTTGATAGTTGAATTTAACCAAAGGCAGTACTAAAAGCAATACCCTCAGGATAACACATTTGACCATCTTTTCAGTGTCATGTGACTTATCTTCATTGACTTTACAACAACACCTGCAAAAAATATGAACTCAAAGGAATTACAGTCCAACCATGAGGAATACCTTTCTTGTTGCCTTTATCACTTACACAGTTACAATTTAAAAGTGTCACCCGGCCCAGTTTTTTTATGATGCTCATCTTTTATTTTATTTTATTTTTCACAACATGAACACCATCCACGTGTGACAACAAGTCATGCATGTGACACTGGAACAACCACCTGTTCCTGATTCATCCTCTCTGATTCCATCCCCCCCTTCCACAACATAGAAATGAGGGTCATAATCCCAATGGATTGAAGTTAAATATACAAATTTTTTAGTGGAGGAGTGCCAAAATCAAAATGTGTTGTTGCAGACAGCTGGTCAAGAGATCACAAATCCATGTTTATCACAAATATAGGAGGGCCTATGCCATCTTTGTTTATGTGACCCTATATCTGCAAGCCTGTGAGATAACGAGCTGTTCAGATTTTACTCCCCTTCTAACATAGGTAGCCGTTCTCATTATAATTTTACTGCCCCTTTTCATGAACGTGTCCATCCATTTTTGTTTTGCAATCGACATACGTGCATTAGTTCCGACACCATGGTAAAAGTGAGCAAAGCAGAGCAAAGCATGCTAACTGTTCAGTTAATGGCTGCAAAGACAAGCACAGAACACTGTTCCCATTCCACAGGAGACAAGAGACTTATAGAGAGCAGTGTGTATGGTTTGTAAATACGTGACCGGTTTGCCATGTGTAATTATTCGGATATAGATAATGTGAGGCATTTTTTAGGAGTCCATTCGCTTATAGACATACTCGTCAACACTCCTGTTAGAATCTCCAGATTTAACGCTCATCTCCTGCTACCCTCCCATTTTGTTTTTTCACCCGTGAAAAACCCTGGGACACGAGCGTGGTCTCACCCCCCAAAAATGGTTGTGACCAGACCAACGGGGACCGGAAACGCCTTTGCGGATGGCTCCGGGGGAAACAGGTATGATTATAGAAAACAATATGTTTGGTGGTCAAAGACGAGACACTGGGCCTCATTTATCAATCTAATGTAGAAATGAGCGCAGATCTGTGTGCAGAAATCATCTAACCCAAGGGTTCACGTGTGATTCATCAAACATTCGTATGCTGCCAATGTCATCGTTAGAATGATCGCACCTTGATGAATGCGGCGGCTGAAATCGATAGTAATTTACATATCACGCCCCTCTAAATTCGTGGGTGTAGTAGACGCCTTTCCCCTTGATTTTGCAAAATGGAGAAATGTAATCCGGCCAAAAGGAGGAACTTTTTGAGTAAACTTTAACCTTGAAAAGTGAAATCCGAAGAAGAGAAAAACTTCACATAGAGAAAGAGATCACATAGAAAGCACTGTGTTTGGTGTTTAAAGACGAGACACGGCGTTTCTCATTCCCTTTATGTGACCCTTCTTTCTCACAGCCCCGGCTGCGTTTTCTGCTGAAAAGGGGGGGGGGGACAAGCAGCTCATTTGCACTTAAAGAACACACCAAAAAGGCGCGTTTCTCCTGACATGCAGAACTGGGCATCTAGAGCATGTTATAATAAAAGATCTGTGGTGTATTTTAAGCTATAACTTCCCAGACACATTCTGTGGAGCCCTAAGATTTATATTACGATTGTGTAAAAGTACACACGTTTTTTATAGTGCAATGTGAATGCAATCTGCTCTATACTGTATGAAACCATTGATACTGAAACGTATTTATATCAAGTTTTCCCGAAGCATTCCTATTTTAACTAGAAGAAAGCCTGTGGTCTCATTTTATTAGTTGTAATAGCTTTAAGAACACACAACATTCATATACATGTCTGTATGTGCCTTGAGCTGCAGACAAATTAACCCAGTTACCCACGAATAAATCCATGACTGTGAACAGTGTTTTATTTCCCATTCCTTCATTCTCAGTAAACCTACAAACTGTATTCCAAAATACACTGTGCCCAAAACATAAACCACATCTAACAAAAGAGCACAAAACCAACCAACCACAACAGCAACAATGCACAGAAGTCATCTGTGATGTGTTTATGGTAACTGTAAAAGAAACGGCTTGGTCTTAAGACACAATGCACTTTGGATGGATCAGTAGGTACAAAGCTACTTCTTGTGCTTTATTCACAACATAACTTCAAAAATGACATCTACAAACGATTTTTTGAAACATAACTGTCTCTCCACTAATAACGTATGCACGACTGTGACGTTAATTTACATTTGGGATCCACTTTTATCCAAAGTGACCTTAAGGACACATAATGGTGTTCCAAACGCATCCTTATTCGTCCCAGTTGCTATCTTCTTTATAGACATTTCATGCCTTCAATAAACAGCAATCCCACAATCCTATTATACATGTATTATAGGGAAACACCTAAAAACAAGATGCACCCATAAACCTCCATGAACAAATGTGTACTATTGGATTATTATCAAGACAAAAGGGCCAGTGAACGACCGTCAGCAGGGAATGACCTCATCGTCAAGACAATGTAGAGTCCAAATCTGAGCAAAAAGCACTACTGTTACACTTCAACAGCACTCCCATTCTCAACAGAGATTATGTCACTAATACAAGAGGTGACAGGACTATTCTTAGCCTTTTGTTTACTGTATGTGGAACTGGTCTGCACAGTACATTACACTTGGAAACACATTTTCATGTTCTGTGGTTTATAAATGCCAGATATACCTTGAACGACATCATTCATGTTTTTATTAGAGGCAGAAAATCCTTTGAAGCATTTATGCTAAGAGGGAAATGTGGATCTGTTAAAAATCACTCACTCTTTACTTCACAAACATTTAGTCTTCAGAGGGACTCCATTTAGTCTCATATACTGTAACTCATATTTAGAAGCCACAAGGTCCTATATGGAAGGGGACTTCAACGTTTTTTCAGGGAAAGGACCCCTTACCTGCGGACCCCTTACCTGCGTTTTTGTCTCAACAGGTAGTGGTCTAGCTTTTGTTGAAACTAGGAACCTTGTATTAGCACCTATTGTATTATTGCTCCTGTATGACAAGATACGATGCATGGAGCAGGAACCCACTTATACTAAATGTGTACACGGAGCTATTTAAATAGAAACACAGCAATTTATGTTAAGACATTACATTAGCACTATTATTCATCACATTGTTGCAAATACATACTTATCTGTGTATTATTTTATGGTTAATATAGATTGTTTGATTATTTTAGGGGATTTGGCGCATCATACATATTCCTTTTACTGTGAGATGGACAGATAAACCTTTACTTGTCCTGAATCTTAGGCTTCAATGAGATGACTGACGCTGGTTAATGGCACAAAGACTATAGTGAGTGGTTGTCTCTGGATTTGAAAGAAATCAGTCCAGATGTTATGCATAGGTTATGTATATCTGTTGTAAAAGCAGGCCGTTTTATTAGGTGTCATTCTTATTTTTCTTATTGTCGCGGCTGTTACATTACATCTTTTTTCTTGCAGAGCATCATATCAGACTAAGAAAAGCAACATGCAACGAGTCCGCATTATTTTTGGGGCAACTTGTTTGAGGTGCGCCATCGGTACATGGTGTGCGTTTCATTGAGGTTAAAAGTGTACAATAGTTTTTTCAGAGTTTACAATACAGAAGCGGTGTGGTGTTATTTGCCTATCAAATTAACAGAAAATGCACTGATTCTAAACTTACAGTCTTGAAAGAAAGACATAGATACTTATTTGACTTAGGCCCTACCGTTTTCTTGTGAATGCAGATCATAAACGTTTCATCAATCGCTTCTGCTGCCTGAATGGATGTTTTTGTCCACACGCAGGTTAAAATTGCATATGCGCAGGAGCTTCAATGAGACCGCTCAGCTGCGTAGCTTAAAGAGCAAATTGGTTGTAATATTTCTGTACCCTTGCTTTACTTTTTTTTATTTTTATTATTTGACTTTAATTAGCAGTTGAAGACCCATGAAATGGTATAGCCTATACAATCGACAAAGATAAAAAGAGAAAATTATATATAAAAATGAATTTTGTAAACTACAGCATGGTTCTCCACTTTAAAACACATTGAGAAAACAAAACATATCGTCTTTGTGTGTATTGTATAGTATGTTTATGGCACACACAATAGAAGAACTGTGGAGAACTAACAATAGGACACCTCACAGAACAACAACACTGTTCATTTTTCTTAAATAACCTTGACCGACTGTCCCGTCCTTCATTAAAAATGTCCCATGCCCAGAGTCAATGAGGTCTGCAGGGAAAGAGATTGATATTTGTAGGTCTCTGACATATAGTCACGGCTCATCGGTTTCCCACCATCCATTCCTTCATATAAAGGGCCAGGGATGAAAACCCCACTATAGCTTTTACATTACAGCCACAATGAGGTCAGGAAAAAGTTAATAGAACTTCAAAATGGCCAACCTTTTAACGCCCCTTCACCGCTTGTCTACAGCGCCTCAGAGCTGAACGCGAAACATCAAAGATTATGAGGCCCTCAGGACTCACATAAAATCTAAACAAAACAAGGACATGTCTTTCTGTTAGTCTTTCAGAAACCTAGAGAAAACTGGCAGAGTTTTAGCATGTAGTGTAAATCAGTAAATTCACAGCATTTGACAGTAGCTTGCTTGCAAAAGAAATAAGTTTCTAAAGCACAGCACAGACTGAGAGATGTGTGATGGACAGGTTAAACAGCGCAAGGTTTAACATGTCACAAACTGGAATATAACTCTAACTGGCATGCAATTTACACCATGTATAAGTAACCTGACGTGACACCATGAGATGTGAGGAAAGGTTTCTTTCTGTTAATCTGAATTTTTGTTCCAACCAGCAGCTACGAGTGACAGTCACAGTGGATTGTATTTTGGAGAAAAAAAATTGTGATGTCACAGCTCCGAGATCACACAGTGATCTCATTCAATGGGAGTTCTACACATCATGAATATTAATCATTAAACATGGATAGCACAAAATTTTGGAAGTTTTTTTCACATTTTTCAAGAAACAAGAGCGTTGAAACTTTGAACTAACTCTATAATAACAAATTGTATTTGAATTAATTTTATTATATATTTACACATTTTACCATTAATTAGGAAATGTGTTATTTCAAAATATATATACAACTCATTTATTTTTTAATTCTTTACATTTTATTCTTTAGTTGTCAAAACATACTTTAGTTTTAAAGTAAATTTCTGTGTTTTATATTTTAGTTTTGTCCATACTTTAGTTTTCTCTAATACCTTTTACCTTATATTTTATCTTATATTCAAATATTTGCACAGTCTAAAGACTGTATAATTAAACGGTGCCCCTGGACTGCAGTTAATTTTAGGTCTTTGATTTTTGACTAATAATGAATTTAGCAATGTTTCAATTATTTTCCCCGAAATAACTATATTGACATATAACTGATAACTGATACTGACAAATAAGTTGTGACTATCCTGTCCTTTCTGTTTTAAGATTTCGTGCCTTGGGGACAGGGTTGTTACAGTACGATGTCTTGTGTGTATGTTTTGTTTTATGTGGAGACACGTGGCACTATGTTATGGTAATTCGCAGTGTGTCCTCCTGTTTTTCGTTTAGCTACGCCCCCTTGTTTCTCCGTTAGTGTCCCATTAGTGTTTCATCTCCCTCACCTGTTCCTTCTTCTTCCCGCCAGATTTCCCATAAGTGTTTAGTCTTGTCACTTGCCCTTCTCTGTCCCTGCGCAATCTTCCCGTGTATCATGTCCCTATATAGTACCTCTGTTTCCCCTCACACCTCGTCGGTTCATTGTATCGTCTTTCTAGTCTTGCCCCGCGTTACCCTTCCGGATGTTATTTGGATTACCCTGTTTCATGTATTGAATGTGTTTCCTCCCCGTGAGTTCTGTACGTGGATTTCGTGTTTTGGATTTATTATTTATTAGCTATCTTGTTTTGTTTTGTTCCCCTCGTAGAAAGTTTTCTGTTTGTGAGTACTATTTCTGTTTTGCCCCATCGTGGGTTTTGTTTTGTTTAATCTAATAAAAGTCTCTTGTTACATTCACCTGCCTGCGTTTGGGTTCTGCCTCACACACAACCGTGACATAAGTTACTTGATGACCGCAGATTTGGTTCTGCTTATTTAAAAAGAGTCTACAGAGAAGCTTTGTTAATGATTGGTGCTAAATAGAGAGACTTTAATCTGAAATAATTTGAACCAACAGAAATTGAGTCTCATATTTAAAATCATTTGTCCTCAGGCTCAAGAAATCCATCACGGCAAACAGCGACTCGTAGCTATGCACTCACTTAGATTGTGTGCGTCCCTGGCAGCAGGAAACATCAGTGACACGAGTGACCCACGCAGTTGACTATCAAACACAGCCTGCACTGGTGACAGGCTCGCGATTTACTCATCTTTCCACATGAAATAACAAGAAGAAATTCTAAATTTGCAGCACACACATGCCCGAGTCCTTGTAAAAAATGCCTAAACTGTCTCGAACTGTCCTGTAGTTTTGTCGCATTTAAAGTGAAGTGAAAGTGACCTGTATGTCAGATATGGTGACCCATACCTGAAATGCGAGCTCTGCATTAAACCACCTAATTAACACGTGCCGAGCAAGTCGTGAACATACAAACACCCTGAGCAGTGGGCAGCATCACTGCCTTGCTTTGCTCAAGGGCTCCTCAGTCGTTACCCGCCGGCCCTGAGAATCGAAACGGAAACCTTCTGGTCATGAGTCCGACTCTCTAACCATTAGGCCACGACTGCTCCTAGAGAAACAGTGTGGAACATTGATATCTAGTGGTTGAGCTTGGTATCGCAGTCTCAATTCAAAATATTGGAGAGACAAATTTAACCAAATAATGGTTATTTTACGTTTCTTAAGCTATTTATCAGAAATAATCTGAATGTGCACTGGAAGTTAAGGGCAGTCCACGAACACGAGCATGAACTGGAACATTTGTTTATGTTTTTGCTATGAAACCGTGTAAAAAGTTGACTAGGGCTGCCAATAACGACTAATTTTATATCGACTAATCTAACGATTAAATTGCAGATTAATCGAATATTCTAAACGATACAATTTTTATTTAACTTGCAACTTTGCCACTACAAAAAATACAAATGTAAACAAGCCTTGACGAAATGTAAAACTAAAAGAAAAAGTATGAATGTTGTGAATGTCAACATATCCATCCACATGTTCTTTGCTTCTGTTATGTTAATTACATCTGTGAGTGTAGATCAATTAAACCACAACAGTTGAGTTTTCACATTAAACAATGCAATGTTTAAAGCAATGGAATCAACTATTACTAAACAGATAATTCAACAGACATCTCATGAAAAAACTAAACAGAGGACTTTAGTAGTGAAACTCCAAATGAAATCCTTTTTAAAGCAAAAGTTATATATTTAGATATATTTTATATTACATATGTACATTTGAATATTTTTTGCACATTATCAAATGGAGGCACAGATCAATCTAAACGTTACAGTTGGTTTTCAATTCCAGTCCTCGCGCCCCAACTCCTTTGAAAAACATATAGTGGAATTTAAAAGTTCTGACTAAAAAGGTTGAGTTAATGTAATGGACAAAAACACTTTGCCCGAGGCGCTCATCATCCAGAATAGCCCTCGGTATGTTTTCCAGATGTTCATGCATCGAGCTGGTGGTGCATTCGACCATTGAAAACTTTAGCAAACTAAATGGTTTGATATTGCACTCGACTCAACGTAATCCGCCATCTTTGCAAGCTGTTGCTTGTATAACTGATATGGAAACGGTTATTTTTTAGTCAAAGGGTGAAAATGAATTTAAAAGGTATCATAATATAATAAAGATCTAAAAATATTGATAATATTAACTTATTATCAGTGTCGACGCAGTTGATTATATCGACCAATTGCGACAACCCTAAAGTTGACCGATATTTTATTTCACTGCAAGTTATATACCGTATATAACTGTGTGTGTGACAAATACAATTATTGATTCTAAAGTAATACAAATGCAATGCATACAATGTAATAAAAAAATACATTTGCTAGATAAATCATAGTCTGCAATTGCTTCTAGTATTATGCCTTGATATTGATTTTCACTCTGTGCCAAGAGGTGGTCCCCAAACTGCTGGTGATTCAAATCACATCCTCCATGTTAGAGAAGCAGTCAATAGAATCTGCCCATGCTGTTCCACATAATTGCTAGGTTATACCGTCTTTGTCCCAACACTTACATTTTGCTTAGTGACCAGTTCCATTACTTGATGTTCTTTTGAAAAAAGCAGTTACCAGAAAGCACTGTTGTCCCCGTGAAACAACCTCTGCTTGAGGCTTAATAAAATAACAGAGAAGTGAGTTTTAATCCAATCAGTATTTAGGACAGTTGAACACATATAAACACAGCCCAGAGAGGTTCTTAACAGTCGTACCAATGCCCAAAACCCGATGAAGAGGCACCTGCTAAAAACCCTTTGAACCGGCTCTGTTGAGTTGATGTCAAGGTGCAAACAAACTTAGTCTTGTCGATGTTTCTATTGGGAAGCTTCTTAAAAATAACTTTTCCCTGAAGCAACCCGGCGGCTAAAAAGCTGCATTCATGTTAGCACGTCACGTTTGATGTGGTAATTTCACAGTTACGTTATGTTGTGTTCAGACCAAACCCAAATGGCGCGTCAAGCGCAAGTGATTTACATGTTAAGTCAATGCAAAGACGCGATAGACCTACTGGCGGCACGGATAGCGCGAATGAAGCCCTGGTTATGAGATGATGAGGCGGCGCAAATGAAGCGAATTGTGCGAATCACGCAAGTTGAAAAATAATCGACTATCAAAATAATCGTTTGTTGCAGCCCTAGTGGGGGTGTGGTTAGACGAGGCGTTTCATGCAGGTCTGGGTTCGCATTCGCTTTTAGATAGAATGCATCTTTTGTTCCGACACTTACATTTTTGCAATTTTAAGTGTCTAATATATGCATGGGCAATTTATAACACACCAAAGACACAGAAAAACACATTTTCCGCCATATGACCCCTTTAACTTTCAAAAGTAGAATGAAACTAAAATATTCCCACAGGTTACACCCTCACATTACATACTTGGAGAGTTTTCGCTTTGACTCGGAGCCAAACAGAAAGACAGCATGGAGATGGCTTAGCCGTAATGTGAACAACTACAACTTTTTGTGAGCTAATCACTCCACTCTTAATGAATGGTGCCATATAGAACTAAAAGTGGTTCCTGGTCCTTAATCATCATTAAGTGCTATACTGTATAGAACCATATGCAAACATATCATATTCAGCTGTTCTTCAGCTGTTCTATATTAGGGATGGGCATTTAAAGCAAAAATAATATTCGATATTTGCTGGGAAATATTAAAAAATTCTTCGAAAATCGCAACTCTCAAACTCATACACACATATAGGCTACACACAAATACACAGAGAGAGAGAGGGACCATTCAGCTTGCCATCTGTATGATGACAAACTGTTAAATTCATTAGGGAATACACCTTCTTATCTCAAGCCATATGGTAATTTTAGGATATCGTGCAGAAACATTAATATAATAAACCTAAACAAATGACGAAAATATTCACCCAGCCCTAACGCGTCAACACCGCATCAATAAGTAAAACACGTGGATTTTTTTTTTTTTTTTTTTATTTTAGCCGACAATCGCACACACTATTCAAAGTTCTATAATTACATCTGAAGAACCACTGAAGCACTAAGATGTGATTCTATATAGCACTTAAAGTGATTCCCCTATGATTAAGAGCCAAGAACCACTTTTAGTTCTTTATAGCGCCATTTTTTGGAGTCTTAATACAATTACAGTTTGGATTTCACAGATGGTTTGAGCTCTAATGGCATCAAAGACAAACCTAAGCCCAGATCTAACAGACAGGAACACACAGGCTGTAAAATTCATCCAAACTTACCCATCTTATAAATAAAAACCAGACTACAGTACAAGTGGTCTGCCACTGAGACACAATGACTGTTAAAAAAAGGGTAATGAGAGGGTGAAGTCTTTGAGAGTGGTTTACACTGAGCCTGTGTCTAAGTGTAAATGAACATTTACATGTTTTTCTGCAAAGCCCTCAGTACTAAAGAGACCTCAAGTATATATTAAGAGCTATGAGAGCTTAATCCTTCAGTGTGTGCTAAACATCAACAAGCCCAAAAGTGGTATCAAAACATCTGCATTGCACATCATTACGATCTGGGATTATTTATGTGTTTATGAACTTCTATTGCTCCACCACAGATGTCATCTTCCGGCAACAGTCGAAAGTAAATCAAGTCCAGGAACTGTGGTGTTTTGAATCAGAGCTTGCATGAGTATGGAAGATGAAAGGATCACAAACACAGATAACAAATATTAGTGCTAAAATCTGCCGTCACATCTCTCTAATGAATGTAAGTGGCACTGTGGTTGTCCTGTGGTGGATTACAGCTCCAGATTAAACTCCAAGAGTCTTTTGCTGGCAGAATGAGAGATTTGCTGTTGGATCAATGTGACTGGCACAAAACACAACATGCAGTGTACACAGTAAACAAGGCTGTCATAGCAACGTGGAAAAGTTAGAACATATTTCATTTCTTAAACTATGAGGTAGCTTGAGATGTACTGTTTTCCTTCCTACGACCAGCAAAGCATTTGTTAATGCACCAACCCTCAAATGCCAGATAAGTCAACCACTGACAATGTGATATGGGTAATTTTTTTAAGGAAATGCATAAGAAAATATTTTCATGCAATGTTCATTTCCACAATGTTTTTTATTTGGATAAAGTTGCACGTTACATCAGCAGCACTCCTCATGTACTTTTGGAGAATTATATTTGATGGACTAATCCTGACTCATTCAAGTCATGAAGGGATTTATTTTCACTTTTTTTTTTAAATGACCATTACGAGTAGTGCACCCTTCCTGCAGTGCCCTTCAAGAGTAAAAGTGATATTGCCACCTAACATAACATACACTAAATATTCAGAAACTAACTCACCATCATAAACTTAAAAGATATAAACTGTATTTAAAAAAGCGAAAAAACAATGGTCAAAACCCTTCTTCAATACTTTACTCCAATTCAAAACACTAAACTTTTTACCTCTAAGCTGTTGGAATTTCATGAAAATGTTACTTTTACATAAATGGACTTCAACCAAGGACAGCAAAAAAATATAGACAATGCATCCCCCATTCACTTCTACTGAATGAAACGCTATAAATTCTTGATAACTCATTCACAAATTAACACAGTGTGGTGCCACACATCTTACATTTTACAACTAACTAAAACCAAACTTATGCGGAAAACGAACACTTGAACATACAACGGTGTTAGCACTAACTAAACTGACAGATGTGTGTGACATCCTACCAACCAGTAACCTGGAATTCTATGTTTCATACACATTGAGAAGAAAAGTCAAAAATAAGAAATTTCAGGTTTTTGTTAAATATTAACTATTTAAAATATGTATAAATATTTATTTTAAAATTAAATCAGTGCTCAAAACGTTGGGTGAGATTTCATGGGAAACATCACTTGACTTGACTGCCCACATAAAGATAAATAAGTAAAGTAACCTTTTATTCTTCAAACATAGATGCTGATATAGAGGCAAAAGTTACAAATTTCACATTTAAAGAGCAAACACCCACCTAAAGGGCTATCAAAAATCTACTTTTTCTTTCCCAAACAAACACACACCCATTGTCTGGGGATTACAGTTTGCTCTCATACTCTTCTATAACATACTGGGGAGTCACTGAAAACTGCCCACCTCCCAAACTGTAAAAACACAGACATCCAGAAAAGAGGACCTGTATCCCTGCAGTCAACAAACCTAACCCGTCTGCCCTGTTCATCTGGGCCTGCTGTGCAAAACAGAACCTAGCTTGTGTACACTGGAGCTCAAGTGGGCTGATGCTTCTCAGCAGTCAGCCAAGAGAAAACCCAGAGTTCAACGCAAATAATCAAAGCACGCTGTGCTGTCTAGGGCACCACACCCTGAACCGAGTCTTCAGAGCAATGCCTTCGAGGTGATATCATAGAGCAGAGGACAATCTCACAGGGATACAGAATGACTGACTGACAATGTGTGTGTCAGACTGCGGTCATTTCCGTTGTTTTGAAGAGAAAAAAAAGAGTGGTTACACGCGACCTGCATGCAGATGTAGTGCAGACCCGAAAAAGAGAGAGAGCGAAGTGTGAGAACACACAAAACATAAGACAAAAATAGTAACCAAAATATGAAAAGGTGTCATGAGTGTGAGTGTATTGTGATTTTGTAAAAGTCTCCATACCTAGAAGTTGAGGTGTCATGTCCTCAGTTTGTTTACGTCTTTTCTGATTACTTTAATATCCAGTGTGATTTTTAGACATTTTGCAGTTGATTATATGCCTGCATCTTGGATCCTTGACCAGGGTTTCAGAAAGGAGGTTTAGTGAAAACTCTGAGTATATTAACCCTGAAATGAGGGAAACTCTGGGTTTGTCAAACCTGAGAAGCGGGGTAACTCAAGCCCGTTTCTAAAGGAGAGGTAACTTATACTCGGAGTCAGTAACCATAGTAACTTACTCAGTGAACCTAACCTGGTCGGGAGCAGATTTTAAACCCAGAGTTTATTTCATCTCCTCCCCCTTTTTAAAGTGCAAGTAGTGTAACTCATTCATTCATTCATTAACGGAGTCATTCATGTCATGCATTTTGATCACACAGAGACCATCTCAGTGACTTTTATGTCATATGTGCTTTTATAGAGAATTCATGACGAGGCTGCGTTAATTCATAGAGATGTACTTTGAATTCAGGAGAGCAATTTAGGACCCCAGTGACATTGTATCATTTCCCTGTGCATTTTGATTAAAACTGTCCTGTTTTTCTTTACAGTTAATAAGATATATCAAAATATAGCTCATCCATTTTTTTATTATTTCTGTCTAATTTCTTTTGTTTCTGTTTTTATTTAATGATTAATTTATAGGTCATCAGAAAATCCACAGTATGCTGTATACTCACACATTTGAGTATGGAGTATTTTTGTATACAAACTCCGGAAGCGAGATACATTTTAAAACTTCCGGTTCCAACGCCCCAAAGTATATGCGTTTTTTAATGGGGTTTTGGTAAATCACCTTAAATAAGGTCTGTAGCAAACAAAACCTCTAAATATTTTCATGTTTTATCAATGACAAAAAACCCACCAGTTATAACCCAATATGTGATTTTTTAAACCTTTATTGTGTCTTTAAAATGATGGTTGCTAACAAGTTGCTTAAAGCGACAACGTCCTTTGGCGGGGACGTTAGACGTCATGGCACATATAAATCTTGCAAATAATGCAACACAGGCACAAATGTCCAAAATCATTGTTGGGGGTTCATTCAAAGAGAAATTAAGTTTCCAATGGAACACATTTTTAATAAAGTTTAAAAAGGATTTGTGGTAGTGACGTTGATATTGTGCGTCCATAGTGTTGTCTATTTATAGCCTCATGTTAGCTTTTTACCTCTGGTGATTGTATTTAGGCTTCAAAAATAGCAAATATTGTGTAGATCTGTAAAGATTATCTTGATAGACAAGACGTCTAAACAAACATCATGAACATTTCTTAATTATAGATCTTATTATGTACATTCTTCCAAAAGTATATGGGAAAAATGCATAGGCTTTTGGTCGATGGTACCAGCATAGTGATAACACAAACTTATAAAGATTGTTCGTACTTTAAATTATGACAAAAATTTAAAAAAGATGTACATATTACAAGCAGAAGACCCAAGGGAGTTTTACTTCGTATGTCTGACAAAAATAACGTGCACAAACTGCTTTTCCATAACTTCTATCTCTTCCTCTCACTTTTAACAATTCATCTCAAGCATGTTCGTGTGTAGATCAAATGTACAGTGTGTGTTTCTTTTGTGCTTAATTTCAGCATGAAGTGACGCTGTATGAGTCAACCTTTCTCCTGAAATCTAAGTGTATAAATTTGTTTCCCCTTTCTCACGTTCCTGTTGATACCTTGTTTTTTTCTTTTTAGGGCTGCAACTAACGATTATTTTAATAATCGATTAATCTGTAAATAATTGTTTCGATTAATCGATGAATCGGATAAAAAAAAACCAAGAATAGCATTCATTTCCAACCCTTTATTCAAAAACAGAACTAAAATCTTTAGAAAGTGCACAAGCATGTTGCTCCTTGAACATCCCTGAGCTGTTATAAAAATAATAAAATAAAATAAAAATGGACTAACACAAAAAACATACACATGTATGCTTTACATCTGCCAAATATATAGACTTTTTTTAAATAAAAGTGCCACCTGAGCTGCCAGAACAATAAATAATTTATAAAAAATAAAGAACAATACAAATCAGAAAACTTAACAGGATTTGTTTGAATGTAAGAACTTGTTCTCTACACTACACTGCAGACAGACACTCGCAGATGCACACACTCGCAAACGCACACACTTTTGCAGACGCACACACTGACAAACACTGACACACACACACACTCTCTCTCAAATTCACTTGAAGCTTATTCATTCAATTACTACCATCATTGTAGTAAGTGCAAGCTTCATTTATACACCACATTTTAACAAAGCTTAAGATGACCAAGAGCTATAAAAGAACTTTAAAATTAAATTAAAAAGTACAACACACACAAATATATTTGTCAATAATAACCTATATGGGAGAAAGTACAGAATATACACTGCAAAATTGCTTTTCTAACTTAGTAGTTTTGTCCCGTTGTCAGTCCAAATTTAAAAAAAATCTTATGTGAAGAAACATGTTCTAGACACATGAAAAAGCATAAGAAATGATGTCTTGTTTTCTGAAAAAAACACCTCAAATTAAGTGATTGTTTGCTTAAAGCAAGAAAAATTATCTGCCAATGGGGTACAAAAATAATCTTAATGAGATATAATTTCAAAAAGAAGTTTTAAGCATCACTTAATTTTCTTGTCAAGTAATCTTGATTTAAGATTTTTTAGATATTTGGACTGGAAATTAGACAAAATTACTAAGGAAGTTTTGCAGTGTAGCTATACATGACAACAGATTGATAAATGAATGGTCCAAAAAAGGCGAGTGAATAAAAACGTGTCTTTAGTCTTACAATGCAAAGTGCAAAGTAACTACACCACCCCTGATTATACTGTTATTAACGAGCTAATGCTAACTTGTGATGCTTGTCAATCTGGATAACGAGTAAACACCAGCACCAGGGACATTACGTTCTTCACTTCGAAACGGAACAAAAGTAGGATTCTATAGTGACTTAACCTGCTGTTGAACTCCCTTCCTCCTCATCACAGACTCAAACATGTTTGCGTTTCAGGTGCTGGATTATTGCCGCGTTGCTCCCGCCATGTCGCGTTTGCATATTTTGCAGTTAACAAACTTTTTCTGTTTATTTAGTGTGAAATGCTCCCGCACCTATGATGACTTGGGTCGCGCTGATTTCTCTGCCTCCGTCATGTATCTTTCCTCCGCTCGTTTTTTTATTTTTGCTCCGCCCTGTATATGAGGCGCCGAACTCTGCTAGCATCAGTGCGCGAGAGAGACCGAGTGTGTTTACTTCGCTCCGCGCTCAAATAAAGTTTTTTTTAATAACCAAACGTCTCCGCGTCGCGCGACACAACGAATCGATGATGAAATTCGTTGACAACTTTTTTACTAATCGATTTTTATCGATTTTATCGATTCGTTGTTGCAGCCCTATTTCTTTTAAATTAGTTTGACGTATAAACTGACTGTGCTTTGAAATGTTGACTATAGGGAGCTCCTAAAACTGAACAAACCGAGTCAAAAAAAGTGCATGATTGATAAAACAGGATAAAAGAGAGTAAATGAATAAGGAATGATCATATGCTGAGTTCACATGTAGGTTTTGTGTTGAACTTCATGTGAACCATCTCTCCTTATTCTCCCTGTGGTGTGTGAGAGAGAGAGAAGCATGGGTGGAGGGGTGAAATGGAGCAAGGGATATGCTCCAGAATATATACAATCAAAACAAGACCAGCGTGAACACTGGAAGATACACCAGCAAAGCACACACCGCAGGTCAGAAGTCCTCAGAGGTGACCTCACTCTGAAAACAGCTTACACTTAATACCCCTTAATCCGTCTTTACATTACCGTTAGATTTGATTTAACCATGATAATGTACTGTAATATAAATCCCTTTCTGCCAGCGGTGTAGAGTGTTATTATTATTATTATTACTGTAATGAAGCAGAAGTCTGTTAAGCTCTGCATGGGCACACAAGTACACATGCTAGCAAAAACTTGAAGCCTCGCTTATCCCATGTGGTCTTATTTTCTCATGTGTGACCCTGGACAACAAAACCAGTCTTAAGTATCACAGGAACATTTTTAGTAATCGCCAAAAATACATTGTAGGGGTTCCCTTGTGCGTTACTGTAAAGCTGATTGTTGTTAGTGGCTATATGATTGATATGAAAACAAATCGAAAAAACAATGTACGAATGAGATCCTGCGAATGCCACCTTGAAAAATAGAATACCAGTGAGACTGTATTGAATGCCATAGGTGTGTTGAACCTGGTTGTATTTTTTATTCATTCATTTTATATAACCTTTATTCAATGAGCCCCATCAATCACCACTATCTGTTTCAATAAACTGGTAAAAAAAATCTTACAACTGCATTTTGTAATTATTAATTAATAATTATGTATTGCTAGACCTGAAACAACCTCAGGCATGTCATTGGGAAGCAAAACACATGTAAACCTTTACTTAAGAACCCAACTCTGAGTGTTTTGAATACAATGACTTACAAATGGTACAGTAATCCCAGAAAAAATATGGTGGTACTCATGAACAAATGTATTATCCTGATTCTCAGACATACATTCACATGCACAAGAACAACAAAGTGCACGCAGATACCTTCTCAAAGACAAAGGTTACAAACCAGAATGCCAACTGCCAGAATAGAAATAGTAGAGACAAGTAAGACATGTATCAATAACTCAGAAAGAAAAAGGCAGTGGGGAATCAACACAATGAGGTGGGATACAGAGAATGACAAAAGCAAGGACTACCAAACTGCAATATAATTCTACCGCAATCGACCACATTCTTTTATTACTCATCCGATTCATTTCTGTGACACATATGGTTCCGATTTTTTCTTGTCGTTTCAGTTGACAGCAGACATTCTGTAAAAGTGAATGTGAAATTTTGTGAAATGTCATTTCTTCTTCCCTAGGAGAAAAGCAAACCTTACCCTATCTTTTATACATGTAAAAAAGCCACAAAAGCATATAAATATATCAGTCAAACCACATACTTCCATTGCCAATAACTATTGTAATACATTTGTAAACTATGTATGAAGGCATGCATGTATGAAAATTGGGGTGTGGTTGGAAAACATCCTCTTCAAGCTTCAATTTCAGATGGATTCATTTATCCTGTAATGGACAGATGGTAATATGAAGCACTCACGTCACACACACAAGTGATACGCACAGAGACAGACTGAAGCACTCCGACCAACATCTTCATCTTTATCAGCTTATAAAACTCCAAGTGTACAGCCATATTCACACTCTCAGTGCATTTGCGATGACACCTTCGAATTGTGTATTACATTCATTTTATACTGAACAATTATTAACTAAAAATCTCACCATGTAAACATAATATCATTTCAGTAAATATCATAAGGAACATTACAAGATAAGTTAACAGTTTAGGGTCAAACATTCTTATTGTAATCACACATTGCAAAGAGTTGTTTAAAGGAAATATATTTGTTTAATAAAACAAAGCTATTCTTATCTATTAAGCACTCAAAACAAGATAGATGTTTTTTTTTAAATTGGCAATTAAGTGAATGTTCTTGTATTGAAAGCTTTTTTATCACACTATCAAAACTGCTTTACTGTCGCAGGTCTATAATTGCATTTGCTGGTGTATTTTCATTTGCGTTGGAAAAAAAAGCATTTTCACTTTTTAATTGAACCGAATTTTCACGAAAGCTGTCAGAGTCATACATCAAGTGCCCATGAAACAAAACGCTTTGAAGTAGGCAAAGATAAGGCATATGCAAAAGGCCAAGCTATGAAACATTAGGCACCCTGGAGCTTTATGTAAATGACGGTATATGCCAGTGACAGGGTTAGAAATTACTGTATTCCCTAAGATTTCATTTTCTTGATTATTATTGTGCAAACAGATTGTGCTCTTGTAAACACAATGTTAACTTACCTAATCTTAAAATGATGCTATGACCCTTAAAAGTTCAAGAATTTGGGCCACCTCAGGCTTACCATTAAGACACTGATTTTTCTCCCTCTGGCACTGACTGCCCACACAAAAGTCCACAGGGATTGTCATTTGAAATATCTTTCTGAAACCATTTTTGACTCGGGACAACTACATTTGTTAACTAAAGCAGTAAATAAATAACTAGAGGCTTGTTCGTCATTAAGTTCTCATGTGATCTGTCACAGACTACAAGAAGACATAGGCATTTTTATATCATTTTAACACAAGGAATAATGCTGGGCAAATAATAAAAGTTTGCTTAATGTGTCAGTGATAAATATTAATAAAAGAGTTTAAAACATACTTTGCCATTAATTTGCCATTAATCCTTTCTAATGATCCTTTGTATGAATCCTAAAACAGACTTGATGGAACACACAGATCAGGGGCCTTTGCATAAACTGCTTACACTAGACTTTTCTTCCAAACGGGTCATAACTTCTTTAAGTCAGTCACATAAAAAGATAGATTGGTCTAATTAATATCTGAAAAGTAAGACTTATTAGTCCTAACTAATTGCTAGTCAGTGAGACTAGTTGTTAAAGGAAGCATGAATTAAAATCACAATTTTAACCCGAGCTTTTGGTATGTAAGAGGGAATCATATTCACGTGAACATCATGTAAGTGTCAGAACTGAAAATGCCCTTGTTACGGAGATAACATCTGTCATTTACACCAGGCCCAGCGAACGCCAGGTTGCGGAATGCACCTATCTATGATGACATTTAAAGGTTGAACACTGCCTCCACAGAAAAATATCAACGACTACTTCTCTAGCCCCTCCCACTGGTTCGCACATGACAATTCTGAAGTAACACAAGTGGCGCGGAACCAAATAGAGCAATAAACAAACATGCCGTCAATGGTGGCTAAATATTGTGCCACCCCTGGTTGTGGAAGAATACAATCACTGCATAACCTTCCTTCGATTCCGATATTAGGTTAAAGTTTATTTTTAAAGCAGTCCAGCTCATGTGGGAAAAAACATGGAGCGCTTGTTCGTTTCATTTCTCCGAGGATTCCTTCGTCAGGATTTGTGGAGAGACTAAAATTGAAAAAGCAGTGCTGCCCCGTTTATATTGGACCCGATAGGAATGGTGTAGCAAGCTTATGTGAGTAAAAACAAATTGTACTATACACCACTATGCTTTGTTAGAGATCGCTTGATGTGCCCAGAGCACTATTTGCACAAGATTAATATTACCTGGGGACCTCTAGTCATTTGTAATATTGTAGAGGTTTTCTGTGATCTTAATCCCGTGCAAATCGGGATCTTTGTGATTTTGCGGGCTCATATATTATTTTTCAAGGTTTAATCCACCGTTTGCAAATAATGGAGGCAGTTTTGAAGTGTTTTGTTATTATTTGGGAGCTGGGCGATATCCATAAATTAACAGGAGTCTCCCATTTGATTATTTAACATGGAAACTTTAACATCTGACAGGTACGGTCATACATCATTAAAAACAATACAACTATAGGCTATACAAACTAAAGCCTTGCCATCACATCGGGGCAATAAGTCAGTAAATTTGAGTCAAATCATCCTGTGCCAATGCGTCACATGAAATACTGATCTAGGGAGGTAATTTATAATTCACAGGAGGTCTCCAGATAATACTAATGCCGTGCGAAAACTCTAAATGATAATGTGTAACCTAACCTTACGTCACTAACCAAATTCACAGAAGGCTCCAACTACGCAAACTGCTATCCACTCATAGCAGTGGGCGTTTACTTATAAAGTCTTCAATGCGGCACGCAAATAAAACCTAGCGTTTGCAGAGCTGGCCTCAAAATTTGTGTCGAAAATAACCTATTACTTATTGATTTTGATGTTTTTTTTATGTAAAAATCACACAAACGTCATAAGTGGATCTCATACAACAGTATAAAACAATAAACAAGGCCAGTTCATCACATCTTTTGCGGCTATGTTTATGCAACTGGCCCCTCATCCCACCATCAGAGTCAGTCTAAGACACAGAAAAAAACTGAGACTGCGAGTCTGTAAAAACTGTGGCAACACATCCAAGATATTGACGCACAGACTGATACAATATCTTGAGAATTATTTTTCTTGTATGTCAATTTATAAGTGTTCCACCACAGCCCTGCCGTTTAGTCACTAAGAAAACACACTGAACTTTATGAAATAGGTTTCATTGGACCTACAACTGCACATACAGATAGATAAACCATGATGAACATGTGAAATGGCATGCATTGGTTAAGATGGTGTAAAGCGTGCCACCAATAGCGCTCAATATGGATTTTTCTCTTAAACAAACTTCAGAAGACCTTTGTCAAGACCACAGAGCTGTGTCGAGCAGTTCTTTGATCGATTGGTGCACTTTTTGGAGCTTCAAAAAATTGAATGCCTTGAGGGAGAGTAAACATGGGAAATTTTGTTTAGCCTCTGAAATATCCTTTTAAATCAATCTGCCAGGTTGGTAAATGATTCTAGGTCTGACAGATGCCTTGACTCAACTACCTTCGCAAAGGCACAGTGCACATTTGGTGGGCAAGGTTTCAGGCCAAGCCCCAAGGAAGTTTAAACACCACAGTACTTAAAGACATTAAAAACATTCTCAGCATTGAACTGACAGTGTCAATATGTCCTGAATTTGACCTGACAGTTTTATCAGTCATAATCTGAGAGCTCTCCCTCAATGCTTCACATTAATGTCTAATCTGACCTCCATCGAAGCAAATACCTGCAAAAATGGATTTATTGGTTGTAGTTAATGTAAGCAAAGCCTAAGTTGTAGAAAACCTGCACTTGTGACAAGCACATCCCAACACATGGCATTGTGCAATGCAAGCAATAGACTTGAAGAATACGTCTGAGATAAGGGTAATACAAGGCCAAATACTTCAGTTCTCTGCACCTTCCCAGAGGGCCTCTAGTGACACTGTCCACTCTAGTGACTATTTTTAGATACACAGCATCAGTTGTGCTTTAAAGAACAACACACTTTTATCACACTTTCTCTGCTGTCAAAATACTTTCATCTTTTTATTAACGTTTCTTCTTCAGAGTCATAAGGCCTCTTCAAACATTCAGTTATACCCTACCACGTCATTATCCATTACCAGAGCACAATGTATTTGACCCTCAAAGAGGAAACAATTTCTCAACTGCCAAAGTTATTGCACCTTTGAATTGAACTACTTAACCACAAGAGAATTTACATTCTTAGTTCTTTAGTGTAGATAATAAGAAATATAGGTTTAAAGGGACACATAAAAAAGGCTGTTCTAGTTCTCACATTTAGCTAAATAAATAAATGTAATTTAACAAAAATGCCAAAAAACCTATTGAGGTTGCCAAGTGTAAGTGTTGTGTCATCTGATCAAATAACAGGCTATTAGATAAATAGTGAACGTGGATAAGAAACTTAAAAGCCTTAATCTAGAGTTTTTGACTTAAAGCCAACCAGGAAGGATGTCGGTCAGATGGGGAAAAGCTTTCTCATGTCCCTCTGCTAGCTAAAGCACAAACAACACCACGTGTGTGTGTGCAACTGACATGTTACACACGGATGGAAAAACATTACTTACTTGAATCTTCCTTGGCAATGCTGACACTGATCTCCAACCCATCCCTGGTCACAAACGCAAGTTCCGTTGTTACACCTTCCAAAGATGCACTTTTGATCACATGTTTTAGTGTAAGTTCCTTCGGCAAGCAGGTAAAATATCACACAGGTGATCAGGTACGTACTGGAGCTTCCGGGCATTGTTCCTCTGTCAAAATCCATCAACGGTGCATCTTCTCCAAACGTACATTTGCATTATGGTTCCAAGGTAAATGCGCGTGAAAATAACAGTAACCGAGAGATAGTCTGCTTGTCATAGGTGGAGCGTCAAGGTTAAAATGTGTAGTTTGGTGGTGTTGTCACAATGCATCAATTTATTATCCGATAAGTAACAGAACTTTCGCCCTTCTGTTGGGAGTTCACGAGGTTGCACATCCACGCTTGCACGTTCGTCCGACAATGTGAGGTTAAAGCCTTGTCCAAAAACATGTGATCTTGTTTATTCCGACAGCCCCCAAAAACGACATTTGGGATACAGATGTGCAATCACGTTCGCATACTGTGATAATTCAAAGACCATTCTTTCCCAAACAATCACCGTGGCACAGTTCGCGTGCTTTTGTTGTCGTTTCGTCTTTGTTTCTCGCAGGGATGCGCACGGAGGGAATGACAGCACTATTCCCATCCACAACAACGTACAGTTCTCTTGCTACTGCTGGTCCTGCTGAGCGAGAGCAAGATTACGAACCATACTACGGCAAACTACTGACTTCTGAATATTAAATAGAAAACTCTGACGTTGCTTGGTTAGCGTCGTTTAAAGTGTGTTTGGTTTTATGCGTCACTGCGCAGACAGATCAAGAAATGGGATCAAAGTGCCGCGAAAACAAGTCGAGAGCCGGCTGCTTTCTATGCTATCGGAGTCGCTCTCGCGATACTTTGATGTCATTAGCAAGTCGGTCTGCGCAGCGTCACGTGGTCTAATTAATATCAATGAGCCCATCACTTTCCGTAGTAGTATTGGAAAAGCCTAGCCGTGTTAGATTTAAAGTGACAGCGCATTATTTCGGCCAAACAAACAATATGGTTTGCATAGTAAAGTACGTATACATATGCTGTGTAAATGATAGCCCTTTCTCCGAACACATTTATATGTGAATTGTCATATATGTCACATTCATCTGAAAAAAAAAACATTCTGGACTACAAAAAATCTCAAAATGTGAATAGATTAGGAAAAAACTTTCTTACATTTACAGCAGATTGAACAGTTATTGAATTCTGCTGATACTCAAGTGGGTTCTAACCTCTTTTATCAGGTGTTGCCCATTTCTTACGCATTATGAATATAACTCTAGTGATCACTCCAATTTTTTCCCTCAAGAGGCTATAACCTCAGATAAAAAGTTTTATTACATGGTCCTGAACACCTACATTTTCATTTTTGGGTAGACTGTCACTTTAAGAGTTTGTGCAAAGACACAAAAATATAAGATAGACTGATGTTAGTTTTGAAGGCAACTAGAATGTAAACAGCAGCTACAGCAATTGCCAAATCCTTTAATAAATGCAAAACTGTAGATGTTTGGTAGATCTTTAAACCACTCGTGTAAACAGCTTAAACAACTTAATGACAAGGGAAAGTATAAGTAAAAACTACTCTGGGTAATGTATAGATGATCACTTGTCATCTAGGTGAAATGATCACAACAACCAGTTTATGGGTCAATGACGTGACATGTATTTTTTGTGTCCAAATTCATTATTTTCCTAAAAAGAATTTGAATAAATACATGTCATATATCAAATGGATCTACAATATGTCCTTTATAAGAAACCCTTTTCATTTTATTGAAATTCAATAGATTTTTTGAGTTTTGGAGTTTGAAAGACCAAAAATGTCAGGTGGTGCGACCGTCCGAACATACAAACAGAGAACAAAACTGAGAAATAAATGTTAATTTTCTCAATAAAATTCTTAATAAAATATTTTGGCATGATTTTATGTTAAATTTCTTATATATGAGGGGAAAAATACTCAGTGCTAAATACATTAAATGTATATTATTTTAAATTAATATATGGTCGCACCACCTGACATTTTCTTATTTGTCATTGACCCTTATACATTCAAGCATACTCTCCACTTCCTGCACCCTCAGATTACTCACAGTGAAACAGAAATGATCCCCCTCTCTTTCTCACTGAGTCAGTTGACCAGAGGAAACTAATTGAAACCAAACATGTGTCATCCTGTTTTTGTAATGATTCAGATGAATTCACATTTGCTTGTGCAGTATAGTATTTTCACAGTTTACAGTATTCCAAGGGCAAAACATTAAACACAAACCCATTTTAAAAAATGTAATCATTTTATAGTCCTGAGTTGGCCAGTGTGATCTTTCCGCATGTGTTGGGTCATCTGACGTCTTGGTGAGAAGCAGGATCCGGACTGGAGCTGGCCTATCACTAGTTACCTCAGGATGAGCATCCATGTGAAAACAAAGCAAACAGATAAAACAATAATAATGAAAATGATTTGGAATCAGACAGATTTGAACCTCTTTATGATATCTGCCTGTCCCATTGTAAATGGATTTTGGAGAGCTGCTACAACAGGAATTGCTCTTTCGTCTTTGACAAAAAATATCTAGTGTCCTAAAATGACATTTCAAACAGTAGATAAGGCACTGCCAGATGTCTTGCTAGTCTTGTTGCTATTATTTGCAATATTTTATGACACTTAATTGTTATTATGGATCTTGACTTGGGCCATGGGAGAAATGATTGTAAATGTGTATCAGCAACTACACAACCGATTGTGTATTATGCAATACTTGATAAGTACTTGCAAATCTTCAAAACATCCACAATGATTTTTGAGGACTTCTGTAAATATTTAAATACACAGGCTCACATGTATTTATCAACAACTGACATTTTTATTGTGTTAGTCATAACTGTTTTGGTTTGTATAAAGTTGAATTGAAGTTGGTAAAAGTGAATACATCGGCCAAGCCCCTGGATTAGTTTTAGGAGGAAAAACATGTGATATCACAATCTGTAAACGATTTATAGCAGAAACAGATTATGCAATAAAGCCCACCATCTGTCCTGGCTAAAGTCTCTCTCTCTCTCTCTCTCTCTCTCTCTCTTTATTGAGGCAGGTCAGTGATGTGGTCATCAGAGTGTGTAATGACAACTCATTCAGATGACCTGCCCTTTAGTAAAGAATGATTCTAATCTTTTTCTCTGATTTTTTCTGATCTCTCATGTGTCTTGCACTGATTTGCACATAATTTTCTTGTATTTACTGTATTTATTTAGGCTACTGTATCTGCTTGTAAGATGGGAACAGAGGCACCTCCCCAAAGTGTTGCGGTTTTTGTTGAAATTTGTTAAATGTTTGATGCACATCATTTTCAAGAATGTCGTTTATACTGTAGTATTGATATTATGTCTTCAAATCGGAACAGCCAAAACGATTATTAAGAAGGGGGAAATGTGCACAGCAACTGTAACGCCAATCACCTTAAACCAAGTTTCTTGCGCCCTCATGAGGTCAGATGCCGAAGGTGCTTTTGCATGGGACTAAGATGTTACAGGATAGAAAATATATGTACATTTAGAAAAATGCTGTTCGAATTATCCTGTAAAATATTTTGAATGTGGTGATATTTTGTAATTTTCCTGCTCAACATGTGACAAAACGAGGTGAAACAGGATTTGTTTAAATGGTTCCACTGTTTCTACACTCTAGAATCAGCAAATATGGACTTTCACTTAAGTTAATATTGCCCTCATGTAAATGATTAAATATGAACTAATTACAGTTTATCTTTTTCTTTTTATTCATATGGGCTCTTTGCTGTCAAACTGACCAATGTTAAAGGCGTGGATGATCGGTGACCTTTAATAGTAGCCATATTTATAGCATTTTTTTTCTCTTATAAAAAAGCCTTTAATTCTGTTACTGTTTTTCCTCTTCAGCAAATATGACCTTTTAAAATCTGTAACAAGGACAAAGTCCAGAATCAACAAACAGTTAGCTGCTTTGTCAATATGATCTGTGAACTTCCAGCCTATCCATAAATCCAAAAGCATTTTTATGCAGGATTATTTTGCTGATATGATTGCAGAATACTTGAATAATTACCATTACTAATGCATTTCTAAATTGCTTTGCAATATAGATAAAGTTATTGGGTTGAGTAGTGTGGTTACAAAATAATGATTGCAGGTTTTATGTGTAGCAGTTGGGGTGAACTGCGGACACAAACTTTGAAATCCCTTAATAGGTGACATTTGTCCATGCCAAAAACCCACACAGGTCCACACATGCATATATCAGGCATTTAAATCCCACACGTTAAATTCGCACCCAAAGCCCTTACTCCCCCCCACACCCCCACACACACATTGAATGCATTGACCTTATGCACTGATTAGGGTTCAGAGTAGCTCTACATTCTTGCTCTCTTCACAACTTCATCATGAAACTAAAGCTGTGCTTACTGCTTCTCTTCCTCTGTGCCATCATTGTTCCTGCACAGGTGTGTATACATCTCATATTTTACATGACAAATTACGCATTCTATCACAGCTTTGGAGCAATGTCAATATTCTCAAAACCTGCCTTTGACGGACACTGTACCAATGATATGTGTTAGTGTTTAAACGGTAATAACTCAAAAAAACTTTTCTTACAATATAAAAAGTAAAAATCGTTTTATTTTAGTTTATTGTCATTTTTATGGTTTGCTTTCTATAGTTTAGAATGTCATAGATTGGCAAGACAATAAATGATTACCAAACTACCAATTCTGTAAAGCTAATAACAATCAACCTGATAATATGACTGTGGAGTTTTCGTCATTTCAATTCATACACAGTCGAATAGAAAACATTAAGTGACCACTCCAAAATTATTTTCTGTTTTTCTAAATGTACTATTTATAGGCGTTAAAGTAAAAATACTATTTGTTTTCATTCTGTGAATTAGTGACAACATTTCTAAAAAAATGTTTAAAGTACTGCATAACAATAATACCTAAAGTCTAAAGGTAAAAATGTTTCTCACATGTAAATAGTTGAAGAAAGAAAAGAAGGGGCACAAGCATGGAGAAAAAGAACATGGTAAACATGGGAAAAAAGGCAGAAACAGAGTACATTGTAAGTAGTCACCATTTTGAATGAATCTAGATTACTATATTATATGTAAAACTTACATATATTGCAAATTGCTTCAGTACTTACGGTTGTCTTTTTACGCTGTAGTCTTGACTGCTGAGTTTGATACGTCTGAATCTGATGATGATGAAGATCCAACAGATCCAAATGAATGGTTGCTTGAACTTCAAGATGTAAGAGGTATGATTCCTTTCCAAAAATATATTTAAATTGTTAATGGACAAATTCTATTCAACAACAGTATCCACAAATCAATAAACTGTGAACTTAATGAACCTGCTCAATATACGATTATCAAATTTGTTGCATCTATCATGAGGTCAGTTTGTAAAATCTACAGACCTGTGATTAGTGACTTGTAAAAGTCAGCATAATGTAATAAATTAATTTAACCGTTTAAAGACCCCCCTCCCCAGCCAAGATCGGGTCATCATTTTACAAAATAATGAATTTGGTTTGCTGTGCTTGAGGGAAGAGCTCAGTCCTGAGACACAGCTCAATCTCAGACTTATTTTGTGGATTACAGAATTTGATAAAATGACATATGTCTCTGTGGCTCTGTTGATAGAGCATTGTTTGCAGTGCAAAGGTCATGGGGTTGCATCCCAGGAAACACATTGGGCCTCATTCATGAAACATTTGCTAATATATATGTGTGGAAATTCAGAGTAATTTGCGTGTTAAACCGTCCTTCCCGTAAACTCTCCTCCTCACAAATGCTTCGTAAAGGTCAGATTTGAGAGTAAAATGTGTGTGTGTGTTATATATGCTTTCCAATAAATTCATCAATTAATTTGTGTCCACCAAAGCGTTTCTAGCAAGCTAAAAAAATAATTCCTGGTGCTCTTCTGAAAATGACCACCTGGCAGGGCCTTAGAACACTTTGGAGGCAATGCGGGTTATTCCAGAGATGCTTTGGTTGGTGTGATTTAGAAAATCCGCAACAGTTAGCCTACTTTTTACTAGTATCTTATTTTAAAGAATATTGATTAATATGAAAATGGAGTGACCATTAATATTAACTTCTACATTGTTGTGTATGATGGTTGGTCAATGTAATGTTTGTCCTGACTCTTCTTCACTGTGATTGGACAGCTGTGTGAAAAAGTACATTGACGAGCTCTGCACTTTACCCAAAGTAAAAATAATGATAAAAGACAGGGAAAAAGAACTTGTGAAATATCCTCATGATACGAATGCCTTGTTTCCACTGAGTGGTACGGTTCACTACGGTGCGCAAATTTTTGCGCTTCCACTGTGAATGGTACCGAAATAGCGAACCACATTTTGGGGACCATTTCGTACGGGTTCCTAGCACAGTATTACCAATAGTACCGGAACCTAATGGGTGGAGCTATAATCTCACTGCAGAATGCTGATTGGTTTACAGAGAACCGTCACTTGCGCGTACTACAAGGGCAACCAATAAGTATAGACACGAAAAGGCGAAACTCAATAGATCGTTCCATTGCAACACCTGCGCCCTGCGTTTACACCATTTTTGGGTGAAAGCCACTCTGCTCTCTGCTGTGGGGTGGCGATGGCAATATTAGCTGCTTTGTTTAAAAAAAAAATATTAAAGCTGAAATTCAATCTGAATGATGATAATACATGACGATAGAAGTCTTGGCTCGCTAGAAACCTTATCAGATATTAAGCATTTTCACCCCAAAATGGAAGACGCGCTATTTTCTCCCAAAAAAGCACCAGAGTTGCGCCTCTTGGTTTCTATACTCTTCGGGAGAACGACAACACAGGAAGCGCCATTGTCATTTACATATTGGTTTGTTTCGTGAGAATAGATATATGGAAAGCCAGGAGAGTAAAAAACGCACAAATTTTAACATAGAAAGCGTTGTTTGCGCGTAGATTACGTGTTGTTCACGTGTCACTACACGTACTCTACTGTATGCACATGTCGTCACTTTCCCACGTGAACACGCCGGAACGCGCCTGCTTGAGTGGTAAAACACTGGGCAAAATGAATGGTTACAATATGAGGTGTCTAAGAACGCCTGATTCCTCTGTAAGTCATAAGGTAGTCGTAAGGATCACCGTCGAGTCCAACTGCTTGTAGTTTAAAAAAATGATTGCGTGTTTTAGACACATTTTTTTTATCCTATTGAATGCAGCCATTTTGGCTCAGTTTTACCACTCAAGGGAGCGTGTCTCGGCATGTTCACGTGGGACAGTGACGTCAATGCATACCATCTATATATTTTCATATTGTCATATTGTCATATTTTCATAGTACATGCCCAACGTAAATTATTTTCCTAATATTGTATTCTGTATTTATTCACACTGTATATCTGCACTTGCTAATTGCACTTCTGGTTAGACCTAAACTACATTTCGTTACACTGTACCTGTATATGTGTAATGACAATAAAGTTGAATCTAATCATCTAATCTAATCTATAGACCTATTTCACAACGTGACGTGTACAAACCAGAAGTAGGGTAAACGCTTGTCCGGTCAATGCTCTAGCACCGGTCACTACACAGAACAGTTGCGGAGACCAGAAGAAGTTAGGCATGAAGCGCTCCCTTTATGCTGATTTATCTAACATATATCAGACCTTGATAATAAATAAATTGCTCAATTTTTTTTATTTTTGTAATGTTTGTTTTCCCTATTTTTACATCTCCCAGTAAACCATGAATAATCGGACAAACCATGCTATTTTTTTTGGGTAAATAAAATGAATGTCTGAGAGAAAACAAGCTGAATGAATAAATGAATGGCTATGGAAATTGTGTGGCCAGTAAAAGTTTCCCCCTACTTCTGGTCTCTGTCGCCACTTTGAGAAATAGGTGTATGTCGTCGATGGTTACTTTCCAGCGTACACCAAGCCTACCTGTTGTCAGTGGGAACAGAAGCCTGATAACGAATTGTACCATACTGTACTGTACCGAACCATACTGCTCAGTGGAAACGATGCAATAGTGCATCAAAATGCAGCATCATCAGTTTGTCTGAAATAATACACAACGTTATGTGCGGTTTAACACACTATTTACAAGTAGTATGGAGCAGGTGTACATTTCTTCCTTACCAACTAACATTTAAAAAATTTGAACATTTTCATGCATCCGAAAATTTACATCAAACGACTTTACGAATGAAAAATCGTTCTGCTCGTGTTTCATGAATGAGGCCCATTGAGTAAAATGAACTGTATACCGCATCTGCTTTGAAGAGATGTAAATCAATGCAGGGTAGTATTCGGGTGAAAGAGTGATATAAGAGGAATAAATAGCCATATTGAGAAAAAAGAAATTGAAAAGAGTTATAACAGAGCATTTCCTGGTTACTATTCTAAAACCCAAGTTAAACAGTTTTTCTCCCCCTTTGGTTTTTCAGGAAAATGCAGCCCAAGCCCATGCCGGAATGGAGGTTTTTGTGAGCAAAAGAGAGATAAATATAAGTGCAAATGCCCAGAACCATTCGGTGGCAGAAGATGCGAGAGAAGTAGGAGCTCACTTCACAGCATTTATTTTAAACACTTAGGTAATTTTTCTGTATCATAAATAAATTGATGTTTGTTTTAGGGAGAAATGTTTGTAGTAAAGGAAAATGTGGAGTGGGACTGTGCCTTCTGACAACATCACCTCCTTACTATAAGTGCAAATGCATTCCACCTTTTGCACCACCAAACTGCGAAATACGTAAGACTTATAGCACTGAACTCATGCTGAACCAAAATTTCACTATCATCAATTTAAAACAGATTTAAAATTTGATTTTGGTCTAATTTTTGTCTATTCATGGTTTATGTACTTTTGTATAGCATCTCCATGTACTCCAAACCCCTGTCAGAATAATGGCAAATGTGTCAAGGATGAAGATGACTTTGACTGTGTCTGTCAAGCAGAATTCAAAGGAAGATACTGTCAAGTTGGTGAGCACAGGCATTAAAGAGTCTGGAGATTACATTTTTCTGTTGTGTGATTTTCTGTTCACAAGAAAACTAAACGAAGGAATGTAATACAGTATATGTAGTCATAGTGTGCTATTATTGATTCCTCAGACCCAAATGACTGCTATATAGGAGATGGTGAGTCATACAGAGGCAGGGTTTCAGAGACAGAAGATGGCGATGAGTGTCTCGATTGGAACTCTGAGTTTGTTCTGGATAAAGGACCTTTCCCTTCAGTCACTATTGGCGGCCTGGGACCTCATAACAACTGCAGGTGGAAGAACAGCCTATAAAATTATATACATACATATTCACACGTGATTGTACACACAGATCGAAGCAAACTTTTAGAACATTTCGGAAACCTGTTGTAATAGAAAAATAAAAATCCTTACATTTACTCTAGAGTCTTTTGTATCACAGAAACCCTGATGGAGATAGGAAGCCGTGGTGCTTTATAAAAAAGAACAAGAAGCTCAGATGGGATTATTGTGATGTCAGAAAATGTGGTAAGACAAAATAAAGAAAACCGAGGATCCTCAACTCTGCCTGTCAGAATGACCAAAAAAAAACAAGAATCGTCTAATTGACACATTTCTGACCCAGCCAATACTCAAAGGGATAGTTCACCCCAAAATACAAATTCATTTATTAACCTTCAACTCCCGCAGGACTCTTTCTTCTGTGGAAAACAGAAGAAAATATTTTGAGAAATATCTCAAATATTACAATTATCTTATATTTTTTTAACAGAAACAAACACCACAGAAGTGATTACCACCACTACCAAACCAAAAACTACCACAGATGTGCCACGACGTACTACATCAGGATATGCGTTTAGAACAACCACACCACAGATAGGAGGTAACACTTGCCCATAAATTAGTGCAAACTTCTGTCGAGTCAAAGGACAAATCTATTTCTTATGATTTAAAATCCGACCTGGATTATATTGGCCTTCCATTGAAGGTTTGCATCAAGAGCTCCATCATCAGGGACTGAATGTCTGATTAACCATTTTTGAACCATGTTTAACTGTTTAACCCAGTGCAAATAAATCACACAGTGCACTTTTCTTCACTACAGATAGATTTGTGAACGTCACAGGTAAGCCTCGCACTACCACTGCCCCTGTGAGGGTGACTTCATCCAAAGGCCTTTTTTCCACTGTGCCACATCATCCAGTTACCATAAAACCTGTGAACACTTCAGTAACAAAGGATTTTCTTACCTGTGGTAAACCTGAGCCGAAAAAACAGTTCAACCGAATTTATGGGGGTCTTAAATCTATTCCTGGAGCTCATCCATGGCAGGTGTCAGTTCAGGCCAAAACAAAGGGCGGTATCTTCTTTAATCACGTTTGTGGTGGGACTCTTGTAAAGCCTTGCTGGGTGTTGACTGCAGCCCATTGCATGTAAGTACAGTGAGTTTACTGTTACTGATTCCAAACACGTCCGAGTTTCACAATAATATGACTTTGTTTTTTTTCCTTTGTGTTGTTTGTTTGTTTTGTGCAGTGAAAAGAAGAATGATTACAGAGTTATGGTGGGAGGACTAAATCTGGTACAAAATGATCCACAACCCCAGTTGTTGCTAGCAGAGAAAGTTTTTGTCCATGAGCAATACAGGGAAACTTCTGTTGTCTACAATGATATTGGTGATTGTTTGCAAATGATGGTGGCCATTTGTTTTAGATTATTTAATTGTAATTGTGTAAATTCTTTGGGTTTATTTAAGACTTTTATTTTGAAGTTCTTGGTTAATTGCACTGCTGAAAAAAATGGAACCCTGACCAAAACATAAAGGGGCCAGTGGTGTATGTAGATAGAAATAGCTCATTCTAAGGTATTTAAAACATAAGGTTTATAAACACAAGGTATGTAAAAACACAAAAGCCTTTATTATGTAAGGTCTTTTTCATCTCTAAAGCAATGGTTATGTACATGACATTGTATTTCTGACAATAGATCCTCCAAAAATACACACTGCTCCTTTAATAGATTTAAGGGTAATAACTGGAATTGTGCTGGATTAAATGGGAACTATATTGATGTGTACTGC